>NC_062241.1:10665500-11331000 GCF_905475465.1 Pieris napi
GAACTCGAGACTTCCGCGACACTGAAACTTTTATTTCCGTAAACAAAACAGTCTCGAATTGTTAAATTATGTTCTGAATTATGTCTTGGTAACATTTCACCAAGTAATTGGTAAGTAATGTTAATTGAACAGTTTGTGAAATGATAATTAATATAATTTTACTTTAATTCTTAATAACGCACGGCTTAACGGCGTCCTTACATTATACATGAAGGTATATATAGAAGAATTTTAAATACATAATTTATCTTTAGGTATATATACTAGCATTCATAATTCATAAAGGTTTTATTTGATGCTGGCGACACTGATTGTGTTCTGTTTGAATATTCATCTATATTCTTTTGAGACTGTGATCTATGTTGCGTTAAATAGAAATAAACTCCACGTGGTATTGTCATGTGTAGTTCTCTGAGGGTTTTTTTAAAGTTTCTTATCATAACCCTATCCCAAAATATTGCGTCTAACCTCAATTTTGTAAGTCGAGCAAAAAGTACTAACATCGTAGTAGAAATCATAAGCGACAATCTTTGATAGACTAGTAAATCGCGTGATTCAATTTAGCCCCGCTGGATTACGTTTGACTCGAATTTTCCACCTGTCACGTAGACGGAATAAAAATACTTAGTTAAGTGTTTATTATAAGGTGCGTTGTTGGCCGAGTGTGACGACTCAGCCCTAAAGTGCCCCTCGGTGTCAACGACCGGCCGCGAAGGTTTTTGCGCTGGCAACGGTGGTTTTTAATAAACTGAATGAGTATGGAAAGTAACTAAACAAATATGGTTTGGCCAATAAACGTTTTGAATATTTATTGGTGTCATGGGGATGACGTGTGGCTAAGATTACTTTTTCACGCCCACACTTGTTATATGACAAGCAAATTATTTTATTGGGTTATTTTGGTTAGATTAATAAAAAAATATAAATATATACGTAAAATTCGAAAGTGTTTATTAAACGTCTTCACGCAGGACTTACGGCAGAACATCCTTTTTATTGTAGAAGAATTTAGGTTTAGAAAAAGAAGAAACAAATAGTTACTTCTTTCTTATTTCGAGACGAAGTCGCGGGTGTGAGCCAGTCTGCTACAATAATGACAGGGTGTTTTGCTGGAATACTAGATTCTTTCAACCTATTTAATGACTACGTGCTTTTTGTGCCAATCGATTCGTTTATCCTTCAGTACCTTGTTATTTTGTGACCTTCACAGTGAGTGTTCATTGCCCTGTCGATACGAACAAGTACTCACAAAGGTATAAAAATAAGATAATTAGTGAACATGATACTTATTTTTAAAATTTAAGATGAAAATATGAATACTATATAAGGGTATGTGGTTGTGTTGTGGTCAACAAATAATAAAAAAATATGTTTTTTGCTCTGGCTTTCTGCTTACGAAGTAAAAACAAGTCCAATTTAATTGAAACTGATCTTAATTTCAGGAAATGAAATTTAAAACTCACTAAATGAGAATGTTAATGATGTTGATTTCGCGTTGCCTGGAAGAGATTGTTTAAGTAATTAAAAATTATTTTAGTAATATACCGTAATAGATTTGGGGAGTTAGTGTATTAAAGTTATTCTTATTTTTTTTTAATAATAAACATTAGTTCGTTCTTATCATAATATAATATGTGGAAATATAAAATTCTCCATCCCAACTGGCCTCAACGTCATTGACCGCCGGTTTTTGCAGGCAATCGCCATCTTACTTATCTAGAGCACAACACCTACATACTTTAAACATGAATTGCTTTAAATCTATGTTAGTACAGAAATGATAAACTTTATATTTATTTAATTCCCAACTAATACTGGGTCAAAGGATGTGAACACCGACCAAAGTTTTAAATACTATGTTTGTAACTATTGAAACCTGTAATAATAAGGTATAGTGATGATAATTTGTGACCTTATCCAAATATAATATGTGATTTTCTAAGTTACCACTGATGCTTTTTGCACAGTAATTTATAAAATGACGGACGGAGAACTCGCTATGTATAAAAGTTTTTTTTGTTTATTGTGAAGCAAACACTTCTTAGTTTTTTTATCTGCCTATCTATTAATATTTCGTCGAAACTCAAAACAACCAGAATACGTGGAGCAATTTAAACTTTCAGTAACAAAACGTTGCGGTACGTCTCGAACCGTTTCATTATTATTTCTGAGAATTGGTTTTTCCTCTTAACGGTCGGCGAAAGCTTGTCAAGAGCACGCTGACTGAATTTATCTACTGTCACCTAAGCTACAATAGCGAAGTCATCAATGATCTAATTTGTGTACGATAACGGCGCGAGCGCAAGCGCGATGTTTTCGCGCGCACCCGTCGGGCCTCGGGTTAACGGCCAGACGCGGCAAACGGCCGTTAAACCAGACGGGGGTCCGCGATCTGCAGTTAGATTTGCTCATCTATAGTCTGTGGTCTATATTGTCTAGCTTAAGTCAAATTTATCAATTTGTGAATTTAATTTTTTTAGGAGTAGTAAGTAGCTTTTCTCTATAATTGTCATTGTATGGTTAAATAATATCACAATAATGTATTAGCAAATGATTATCGCTGGAGGATTCACGTGTTTATGCTACAATCCCGTCGTCGCGTCGCTATGAAATCTAACCGATGCATTATTCTTGTAAGTGCTTAATAGAAAACCTACTGAATTATTCACAATTCGAAGACAGCTAATAAAAGCTTGCTCGACAAGACGCTTTCGGTCGATATGTAAAGAGATGAGATCTATTCTGGAATAATGTGTTGGTGGGATTGTTTACGCTACGGCTCCCCGTTCTTGGGATTTTGTCGTAGTTCGCTATCCGTTTGTCTCTAGTTTGTTCACAAGCTCAGAGGGACCGTGCACACAGGTGGAATGAAGCTTCGACCGTCTGCAGCGGTGCTTTTTCATTCTTTGTTTGCGTCGGGGATTTGCATACAATCGGAGAAATTGCGTGGCTACTAGCGGGGAAAAAGGAATTTGTGTTTCATGCATATGACTCCGGAGGCTCCCTTTTTTAATACATCCAGCGTCATAGAATTCGTTATAATCCCGTTCTATCGATGCAATCCTTTCATGTGTGACATTCAACTTTTCGAGATATTAAAATTTCTACTTATTACTTGTAGGTCTTACATTGTACGATTTCGCTGTTTCATATACCGAATAGTGAGTACCTACTGAGTACTACACATGAAATTAATACGTAAAAAAGTGTGAATTATTTATTTTAGGTTCTGAAAAATACGATACCCGCTCGAGGTAGCAACGCGCATAATTCAATTTTGATTCAAGTATCGATAAAATCGCAATCGGTCAGCGAAGTCTGGCGACATGTTTGTCATCTGAATCACGTGGCCTTCCGCTCGTTTATTACTTACTAGCGTCGAGTTGACGCGTTAGTTGCGACGGATGGTTTGCGCCGCGCGCCGGCATACCTTTCTTATCGATATTGACGTATTACACTCACAACAACGCCACGTGTATATAGTTGCACAACAATAACACGCGGGACGCGACGCGCAAGGACGCACCAAAACAACCATTCGATATCGTTAAATAAAAAGCAAAGATGCCGCAGGCACCGACCATCTCAGATAGCATCGGGCTGATTGAAGTGCTTCTTTGTTTTAATACAGTGTGGCCCATCTTTGTTCCCGAACCAATTGATTGTGTTCAGTGATAAGTCTTTTGTTCTGCTTATTTATTGTATATCAATTTGTTTTGGGATGTCTATCAAGGATGAAAACAACGATCGAAGTAAGTTGGCTACTTGAGTTTCACGACTTATTCTTAATTTATAATATACATTGCCACAACTTATACAGAATTGTTTAAACTTTAAATAAAAAAACTAAAAATTCGTTTTCTAACATAACTTTAAATAATGTGTCAGACATTTGTTTGCCAATCACAGCGTTGTTTGAATTCCAACCGGAACAAAGTTACCAATATATTGCGTCATCGTACGAGTTATCAAAGAGATAAACGGCTTCATAGTGTTGTCGTCAAAATTTAATATTTGACTAAGAATAGACGCAATTCCTGTTAATGTTCAATTAAACTTGCCTGGCGTGAAATTATTCTACGGAAAACTGCATTTGCGGTACGTAAATAGCAAAACGGGCTATCTTGAACCTCCC
Organism: Pieris napi; assembly: GCF_905475465.1. Taxonomy (NCBI): domain Eukaryota; kingdom Metazoa; phylum Arthropoda; class Insecta; order Lepidoptera; family Pieridae; genus Pieris; species Pieris napi. The sequence continues at coordinate 10,669,636 of NC_062241.1, forward strand.
ACGCCACCGAGTAGTCACATTCCTCACATACCTACCACAGGTTGTCGGCCGGCACCGCGGCCGGTTTCAAACGGCCTGCATTGGTGACGTAGCAACTCGCTCGTTCGTCGGCCCGCGGTGTGCCAGCATCGCATGAGCCATTCAGCCTCCCTCCATCAAAGCCTTTTAGATCCGGCAGGGGGAATCCCACTAGTTGCCCGCGGCTCTTGTAATAATGGACGACGAACTGCGCAGTTTGACGCTAGTCGCTACCTACTTATTTAAGAGAAGATGGCTTGCGCACGTATTGAATTAACTTCAATTTTATTTTATTATCGTGTATTTAAAGTTTACTTATATATAACTTAAAATTTAATATAAATAATTTAAAAATCGTTTTTTAAGCACATATTTCTTATTTTTTAATAATGCAAATTTTCTTGAGTACCTAATAGACACGTAGATATGTTATATATATTTTTTTATTGGTAAATTCTGTAAATGTAAATGGATTATTAGGTCATTTGGTTTGTGTAAATTTCATTCATACAAATTGTAATAACTTTCACACATGTTTATCGTATCATAATTACGAAGTAAACATTCCTTACTGCGTGTATTTACACATGTAAGTCTTAATTACTAACATCCGGAATACATACACTTATTAATCAATGAATACCGAGAATGACCGCAATAAACGTCACTTGTAAGATAATTCAATAATCTTTACGATTTTGGCTGGAATAAAATTATGTTAAAGTATAACTAAATTTCAAATAGATATTGCTTTTTTTAGATTATCTATTTTATTGTTGTCTAATTTAAAAAAGCGTTAAGATGGTCGCTCGGTTTTGGACTCCAGAATTTGTTGATATGATTTTTTGGGGTGATTTGCTTAGTAAACTAATCAAATCACCCAGAAATGTTTATATCCTGTTGGAGTTGCCGGTCACACTTTTAACACAACTTATGATAGTTGTTATGGGTACTGTAATGAAGCATAAATTAAAAATATTTTTTCGGGTGTTTATAGCATTGATTCTTATCGATTCTTATTGACTTTTCTCGATACTAAAAGACTTGTTGATAACACCGATTAAAACAAATATAATATTATGCTCAACATAATCAGGATATCAGAACAGTTTTTGTTTGAGTAATGTTTATTTTCATAGGTTTAATAAAATCAATGGAGATTTTGCTCGAAGGAACTTGACAGTCATCTTTATGAGGTTAAGCCGTGTACACACAGCATTACAATTTATCTAAGAAGTAGTTTACCGTAAAAACATCATGTAGTCTGTTATATTAAATATTTTTTTTTGTAATGCGATTGAATTTATAAGGTTATTTATATAAAAAAGTAGTGTAAAAAAACTAAAAGGTGATGTTCATGTATAATAGAAATACAAATTTCTGGCATGTAATTAAAAAGTTTCTCATATTTTTGTTTCATATAGTATGTGACTAGCCTTAGTTAACGTAACGCATTCTAACGACGCAGTAACGATCACATGTTGGTTAGCATGCTCTTCCTAAGCACACGCGACTCGTAATCACGATAGAAAGCCTCCCGGAGCCTCTATTGATTTTTATTCGGTACGCTGCGTTGTCATTATATAAATACTTGTTCAATTATACTCGACTTTGGCTATCTTTTATACGTAACGTTTAATTTTCTTCTATTTTTACGTTTATAATAGACAACTACACAGTATAAAAACAGAAAAGTAATGAGTATTACTTAGTACGGATGTCTGTATAATATTATAAATAAAAAAAATATATATGCATGAATCCTTAAATTAAATATTGTCAACTTATGGCCGGTGTAGAATGAATAAAATACTTGGATTTTAAATAAAATTTATTTAATTTAAAATTTAATAAGCTGAAGCGAAGTTTCAAGACGTTGAACGAACTTTTCGTCCCGACAATACTCCAAAGGTTGGTATGAAATGTCACGTTGAACCAGACTGTACACAAATAACGGAGAATTAACTTGTCTGACCTCAGTTTGTGTCATTACGTGTGAAATGTAAAAGTGATTCATACTCTGTGCTTTACTGAAAAATATTCTATTTGTATGGAAACTACTGAAACTAAACTACTGGAACTAAACTGAATATAAAGTATTAACCTGTAATGATTTGAAACACGTCCTAACCATCCACATTTTAATTTGGAAGTTGAGAGTCGCCCCTAGGTCAAATAGTAGTCGTAGGTCGTAGTCGTTACCAATTCTTAAAAGGCCGGCAACGCACTCGCGAGCCTTCTGGCATTGAGCCATGGGTTATCACTTTACATCAGAGCCTCCTGCCCGTTTGCCCCCTGTTCCATAAAAAAAAGGTTTTAATCCCGGCTGTAAACGATTGGATTTTCGTTTTTTATGCATGCTTGCTCGTATGGTTAAGGCAAATAAGAAAAGCATTTCTTTGACAAAAAAACTGTTACAAATTTTCACAAAACGAATTTAAAAGACTTCTGGCAATTGTATTTAATAATAAGACTATTTCCACATTGTCTGAATATATATCAAGAGAATACATGTGTTCAAACTTAAAACACAGATAGTTGTCTCAGAAATTCCGATGGGAACATAGGAATACTTGGTAACTTGTTTGTCGGTAAGTCAGATGTATGACGAAGTTTGCTGGGGATTTATACTTAACGGTAAATTTTACTTACATGTATGTAAATTCTAGAACTTACACTGTAATGTTTATTATGCCTCTTTATGAAATATTTTATTTAAATGCCTTTATTTTTCGTGGAACGCCTACATGCTGCTTACACTCCTACACAACCCTTTTTGCTAGAAATATACTTTGCCCAAAATTTAAGACGTTAAAACATTCGAATGACGTCAGAATGCCAGAACAATAAAAGATATGACCAAAATACATTTGTTTAATTTTTCTCGGAAAACGAACTTGTTTTGCAAATTCTGTGAGTCATGTGTAGGTGGGCAAGGTGACTTGTAATATGGTAATTTTTTCTATAGCACAGGGTTGATTGACCATAACGTTCTTTATTGTTTTGGAGTACTTAACAAACATAGATAAATTGTTCAGGATTTGATTTATTTATACATATTTTATAGAAAAATACTACGATTTTAATGTTAACTATATTCTTAATACATATGTAACTTTCGTAGAAAACAGGTGACGTGTCGTGAGATCTAATGAATGAACTAAAAGGAAGAATGAATCAGATCTAAATAAATCCAGTTGTTTTGTAGTGCATTGTTGGTGCTTTGGTGTAGAAAGTGGTCATAGAAGTATTGCTTGACTAACTGACCATTAAGACTTCCTATTGAAGTTAGAATAACTTAGTATAGTAGTAACATAGTACTTACATGTATACATAAAGTATGTGGTTCTATAATATTATAAATAATGTACATTGTTTGTTTCAGTGGGTGTTGTCGGCGGCGGCATGCCTGAAGCCGCCGGCGGTGAGAGGCGGCATGTGCCCCTCTACGGCCGACTCGTTGCTGAGGATCAGCTGGCCTCCATGAGCGCACCTTCGGACATTCAGGTGAGCGCCCCCGCGCGCAACCCAAGAGCTTTCCTGCGCTACCGTATCCCTGTCCAGGTAAATGACGCACGAGGCAGTTCGGGCATTTCATGACTGATGTGTCTCGATACTAACTATGGCTAGGCACGCGAAAAGAAATTTAACGTCTTTAAATTCAAACAAAACGCAACTAGGAAGATTATGTGGAAGTGGCGAAGCGAGAAGCACTTACGAACTTGTAATAATTTATTTTTTATATTTGAACGGAATAAGGAAATCGCCGAAAAGTGTAAAAACAAGAAGTTTATTTCTGAAATGGAAAGAAAGTAGTTTGACTTCATCACGTACTCAAGATGTACTAGCATCTTATTTCGCAAGTTTTTTCATAGGGTGTTTCAAGTCGTAAAATGCGTACATACTGTTATATTAAGAGAGGGTCATTAACGCCTCGAGCTACACATTATGCACGGCTAAATAAATTATCCACCTTGAGTGTTGCTAATTGCGTACAACTTAGTTCTCTCAGCAAAGGGTTAATGTACTGGCGAAAACCTTAAGAGGCCCCACTTTTAATATTGCAATGTCATGAAAGTCTAAGACATTTTTTTTTACAGATTTTAAATCAAAAGTTTGAAGGGAAGCTTCAAATTAACAATAAACGAACTGTCTCGTGTTAATTCACCGATTGCCTTGTCATATGTGAGAATTTAAAGTTCCTACGACAACTTCGCTATTTAACAAGTACATACGCGTTCATATTGCACGTTTCATCTTTTATTCACCCCCTAGAGTTTTTGTTCGATCTATCATTCATTCTTAGAAGTATTTATTCTTATCGCTTTTATTTTTGCCTGTACTTCTTTGTGTTGCGTTTGTTTTTATTTTTAGCCGACTTCAAGGAGGGGTGACTTCATTCCCAATACTCTAATGTGACAGAAATTCAAAATATTTTACTTTAATCCTTTAGAACTGATGTAGAAAATTTAATTTTTAAAATTACTCCCAAATTTATTGTTATTAAATATTTGAAGTCGGTTTTGATTGCCTCGTCGCCTGCAACTGATGGTCCGTTTTCGTATCGCCAGGCTATGCAAGCGCGGATACCACACCACTTTCGAGACCCTTCAACGGCGCCTTTACGGAAACTCAGTGTGGACCTAATCAAGACATACAAACACATAAACGAGGTAAGCTTAGTTTTATATCTCTAGAACATATTAGAAATATTTTGTGACAAATTTGAGTACAAAAAACTGCGTATTTAGGCGTGTTTTTATACGACGTCGTAACAAAAAATCTTATATTTACCTCGAATCTATATCAAAATATCAATTTACGCAACTTTTGTACTGTTGTTTCTTTATGAGTTATTAAATGCCGATGTTGCTTTACTAGTAGTATGGAGTTTCTTGCCCATTCTTCTTCATCTGAAACTACCTTTTGGAAGGGGCAACTAGTTTTTTTTTTTAAATTGACTTTTTAAGAGCCTTTAGTTGAAATATGTAAATGATTTTACTTTTTAGTAGTATTTATTTATAAAGCGGGCCTTGTATTGAAACCGTTATTTAAAATAGTAATACGTTTGTTTACATGCCATCTGCGTGAGTATTTCCAATGAGCAAGTAATCATTTATTGTTTACATTGTCATACACGGAAATTGTGTCGCCCTTGCCGCCATTTTCGCCTTATTACTTCAAGGGACTTTACATTTCCGGTAATTGTTTAAGTTTCCAAGTGGCATTGTAAACGATCGCACTATTATTTTGATCTTTTAGTGCAATGATATCGAAATATTTATGGTGAAATTAAGTACAGATATAAAGGATAGTTCGTGGCTGTGACCTTTCTCCACGTGGGAGTGTATTTTATTGCTGCGTAGGACGCCTGGTGCGCATGAGCGCTGCGTCATTCGCCTTCCACGTACTTCTATGTTTGATCCCGGGAATTGCACTAAAGCTCTCGAACACAATTACTTCGGTCCATATTAGTATTATGAGGAAATGAGACGATAAAGGGTGACAATAGTCGGTTATCGTTCGAGGAAGTTTTTGTTTCATAGTACTTACGTGTTAATCTACGTCGTAACTGGATGGTTTGATTAGAATCTTCAGTGGTTTTGGCTTTTAAAGAAATGTTGGGGGTTGTTGGTGTCATAATAAGAATGTCTAAAATACCTCGTGAAATTTGATGATTTTTACTCAAACGTGGAAATTATTAATGGTTGTTATAGCAAATCCATATACAAACATATTGTATTTCGTCGTTAAAATGAATATGCCTAAAATATAAGCGTCCAGTTACCCCGAATCGTTAGTACGTATCGTTATCTTATCGTTATTTTAGCCTCGTGGGCTTTTCCCTCTGAAGTTTATTTATAAACTTTTATAATTAGAGTATACGCTATTTGCGTCTATATGGCCGCATTGCCCTAAATGGATTTTACTATGACGTCGTGTGCAGTTGAATTGAATTTATTATGTAAGACATCTCTTGAACGGCGTAACGGTGTGATATTTTTACCTACCTTCTACGTAGGGAAGAGCTTTGGTTTTTGAAATCTGGTTTCTATATCTGATATAGCAGTCGTAACAGTTACGAATAGTCGTCTATTTCTACAAAGTATTTGTAACTCCTTACCTCTCGATTGACGAGCTGTCTTTTAATTTATTTAAAAATCTTTTTGATCATTTATCTTCTGCCTTGTAATAAGCTACTTCTATATATTGATTGTGACTCATTAACAATTGGTTTAGCTTTTACATTTTTGTGTATATTATCATTATTTTATTGGTGTTTCCTTTTTATTGTTCCATACTAGGGTTGCCTGGAAGAAATCGCTTGTTAGCGATAAGGCCGCCCGTTGCCTAATAACTTATTAAACCTGCTTTTTTATATGTATGTTTTTGTATAAGGTAACGAAGTGTAAATAAAAAAGAAAATAAATAAACGGTTGTCAAATGCAAATAGATTCTGGGTGTAAAATCGATAGGCTTAATTGTGCCTTTGTTATAGGCGGACGTACCAGACTCGAATGTATACAATCATAATATTTTTATTATCTTTCATTATATTTTCTACCGATGTTTATGTCATTTACACGTCATTGCTTATTATAGTATCATTCATTGTTTTAATTTTACAGACGCCTAGAAAACAATGGTATTAATTGATTCATTTGTTTTTTTAATTCTAATTTCTTCTCAGTCGTCAGAACTAAGCCTTAAAAGAAATAGTACGTATTTCCTTTCAGTTTCCACGATCGATAGTGGGTAGATGTTATTATCTCAAGGTACGTGGGTGGTGAACAATTCATTTTCATATTACTTTCCGTAAATATATTGTTGTAGGTTTATAATTAGTTTTATACGAAATTTTAGGTGAATGATTCTTGAAAGAGGTCAGAGGAGAACGACGCCATTGCCCCATAAGGAATTTTCAGAACTATAGATTGTATTGCGATCGTATTTGTTAAGAGTATTAATTTGTCACTAATTATAATAATAATTCTTTATTTTCTCCCATATAACTGTAAATATTATAAAATTAAGGAGGTATTGGCAGACTGGTTTCCAAGCTAGGTAAGAACCTGTGATATGGATAACCAGGCTTCCATTCCACAGCAAAGTCATATTGAGTCATAACAAAAAGAAGGACAAAATAAAAATAAAAACCAATCAAAAGAGTCAACTAGATTCCTACAAAAATAGAGGTGTATAATGTATGTGTGTCTCTCTCTGTGTGTGTGGGAGTGTATGTGACTGAGTATCTGGGAGGTTGTGTGTGGGTTGGTATATTGGTTACTATTTATCTATCTCTTTATTTGACGGTCATGGAAGAGAATAAGCCCCTGTTTCAATTATTATTTTTGTATATATTTTTATAGTGAATTGCATTCTACTGTAAACTTTTACCGATCAGTTATTAATACCATTTTGCGGTTGTATTGCCGAGTGATTGGTTTCAAATAACCTGTTTGCATCATGTGGGGCAAATCGGTGACGGACAACGCTGATGAAATATTTTATTATTGGAATAAAATTTTAATTGTACTCGGTTTTCGGCGAATCTAAAGTGAATTTGTCAATTGCCTTACATAAATCTAAATTGACTCTCCTGACGAAAGACAAAAGTGAACATTCCAGTATTTTAAGTGTCCGTGGCGGTACAAGAATTTAACATCAGATTTATTCTCGATTCGCATTGTCCTACAAAAATATGATATATGTTTTGGTATACATTCGTTTTTACCTCCCGGATAAATACTAAAGTTATTGCATAAAGCGCAATGACTCTGGGTATGACTAAGCTATTGTACCATCAATATTAAACAGATGACTCACAGTTTTGCTAGCCCATAGACTAACTTTATCTAAAGTAAAAGATACTATTAGGATCAATGTCGCAATAGAGTAGGCAACTATCAAACCAATCGTTAGTAATAAAGAACACAGAGAGAGTTACAGTGAGAAGCTGTCGCCACTGAAGCAACCAGTTTGCACCACATGCAATAGACGACAATGAGTAACATTTGTGGGCGAAGTTTCGCAAGTCTGTGTAGCGATTCGAGTCAAGGAGAGCTTGGATCAATATTTATAGTTCGGTTACTGACTCGAGATTGACTGACCCCGTTCTGTGATAGATTTATCTGTTTTATTATAATCTGTGAGCATCCTGAATTTACATTGAATAAGGTGATTTTATCTATTTCATTTCGATGTGCTTTACTTGTTTATATATCAGGAAATGTTTATATGGTTTTAAAATAGCTTTTAGATTAGATTTTATTTTATTTTTATATCATTTTTATATTAGCGATTAGATTTTTCGGTATCAGTGTACACACAAATAATAAGTTTTATATTTTTTTTAAAAGTAATGATGTAGATTATAGCACAGTAATCCCCCCTTTTATGTTTTAACGTTATTCTTTCGTATAACGTGATTTCCGTCCCCTATATAACGCGGTATTCCCCCCTATAACGCGGAGATTTCTCAAGTTATATTTCTGTTGTATATAAAGTTATAAATTCTTGTTCCTAATTTTTGAATTGTTAAAAAAAACGGTTTTCCGTATACTCCTACATCGCGATTTTCTATAACGCGGGCGCGTCAGGGTTATCCCCTATATCTGGCTTACTGCATTTCAAAATAGTTTTACTGTCAAAAGATTATTTCACCACAGTACAAATTATAATGTATAGTACAAAATATTAAAAATTACAGTAAACTATGAATTAAACAAAAGTATTATTTGCATCATATAATCAAAGTCCACGAGTTCGGTCTTGAACTACTGTTAATTGGGCTATCTACATATGTTTCGCAACATAGTTTATCGCCTTGTCAAACTTTTCACACTTGGCAATATTAGTTCTAAAAATAACCCGTCTGGTGATGTGTATATTTGAACTGATATTTTTAGCTTACTCTTGCGACATCGATAAAGTACTGGCATTTTTGTAATCTTTTATTAACCAAAGGTATAAATACAAATATTAATAAGCGTTATCTTACTACATTAAGAGTATTACTAAATATGTTTTTGTGAAATGTAATATACTTGGGTCACGCAACATATTTGTTCTTTGTTGCGATTTTCTACTTCTAAATAATTAATTACTTAATCTATTGTGCAATATTAATAATTAACTTATGAAAATATTGATTACCTATTAAATATTTGTACATAAACCACCAATCGTGTTCGCATGTGAACGTGTTTTATCGTAACAGATTCCCATATTATGCAACAATAGCAACAATAACAGATAACATAACGTTTTTCTGGTGCATCTTTATCACAGTTTTCACACGGACATTATCAGATGTTAAGTAACTTTCCCAATGCGCCAGCGCAGTACGCTTTCGCCTTGTACTACTACATTGTGCACGCAACTATCAGCTGTTTATGTAGCGAGCTGTGATTTCTCTTGATGATTTACAGTGCATAGTTATTGCGAACTCAGAAGTCAACTAAGGTGTATTAATGGGCTCTGTTGTATATTTGGATACGCAGTCATTAAAAGACCTATACGTTAATTAACCTAAATATTATGATAGAAAGGAATTATTTAGTATTTCATTTGTTAATGAAAGGATAATGAATCTACAGTAGAATTATATTATACTAACGAGTTTAGTAGACGATAGTTTAGCAGTGATTTGATTTGGTTTTCGTCGTTAATATGCGATAAACTTGATAAATTTAAATTTGACTAATAAGGTAAATAAGTAGTTGTACGTGACATAATAACAGAATAAATAAGATCGATTTTATTTTTATTTACCAGTATTTATCAATAATTTACTAATACGACCTCAGTTTCAATGCTAAACGTTTGTGACGAGTAGTTATGAGGCAGATTCTTAAGCGAATCAAGTCGCTTCCTGCCCTCTGTACAGCTAGATCTTTAATACAATGTATTTTAATGCTAAGAAATTTAGTTTAGTTATTTTGTTAATCACCATTCATATAGATCTAATCTTCGCGATCCTAAATGGTGTTAAACCGTCCTGTGTGGGTATGGTATGGTTGGTGGAATTAGTTTCCGCACTCTCACTAGGTCCGTTGTGCGTAAAGTCCTGGCTAACTCAGCCAGCCTAGCTCCTTCCAGAAGCACAGAAGTCTCCTGGGCACAGAAAGCTTCACGGAGCGACCTCACTGCTCCGAGGATTTTTGTACGTTGTTAAGCCACAGCCTCGCATACCAGAAATACGTGGGTGACTGCCAGTGGGTAGTTCACTAAGCAAATAGTGAACTACCCACTGGCTAAGCCCGTGGGATACAAAAATTAAATTAAAAATCTCATTTCTGAATAGCATCCATAGCACTAATTAGGTATTACTTCCATTATATTTTTGACATGCTGGAGTCACACTTGGCGCTAACTCTCCTTTCTGAATCTCACCCTATATCTCGAGTCTGAGTATAGAATGTCTGAGGCGGATGACTTGGGGAAAATTTGCCTTGGAGCAGCATTCCTAGCTAAATGCATTTTATTGGCCGATATGGGCGTCATGTAAACGACACGTGTTAGGTTGCATAAACTAGGTAACAAGTACGTACAAAGAATAATGACCGGCATTTTATTTACAAACGCCGCCTTTTTCGTCACGCTCCGACCTATTTTGCTTCGGTTTTATTTTCCGTATTTACAATTTCATTCAAAACTTGGCCCGATACAATTTCGAGGTTTGTATAAATTAATTTTGATCAACGAATATTTTTTATAGGATAAAGTTTTTGTGTACAATGTTTTTTGGGATAGGCAGGATTAAAGTCTTCTAAATTATATCTCCGGATACCTACTCAAAATCTACAGAAATATAAATTGTCTCTTTTTATATGCATGAAATTATCGAGAGATTTTTGTATATTTGGCCATGAGAAACTGAATAATAACGTTGTGGTGAAACATTTTCTGTAAAATTCTTAGAAGTGTTTATACGGCCTACTTGATACAAACTGTTTTTACCTTAACGGTAATCATCGGTACGATGCAAGTCGAGTAATGTGAGTCAAGGTAAGACAGCGTCATTTGTTACTAGCTGTTACTACCCAGATTATGGCAACATCACGCAGGCTTCTTATAACCTAAGGAGCTTCTTAGTGTTATATTTTGTATGTCCACGGATAGAGATAATTTTTAAATAGTAGCTGTCAACTCCTTTTTACGTTTGTTTTTAATCATAAACTAAGGCGCGGTTATAACCGCAATTCCGCCCTCGTTGATATAAACATTTTGGAAAAAAATTACCCTTATTTCACTTCTACGTATTTTCTGTGAAAGACCAGAGAATTGTCGTAATTAAAATTGTCTATTAGAATTCATTATTATAAATTTTATAATGTTAACATTCATTTAACCACGCTTTCTTGGAACACTCAAACGATGACATATTAAAGAAATATGTAACACCATTACGTAATCTTGTTTAATCTGTTTGATGTTTGTATTGATTGAACTTTTTTTGCCTTTCTTTAGTTTCTAAGTACTTTGGAATTTGTACTGTAATGTGTTCCTTTAGGCTTGGTTTTTGGTGTTTTGGTACTCTTGTGTACGCAATAAAACGATTTAACAGGTTATATTAGATACCGGAAGATAATAAATTTATAATTTACCTAAATAAGGATAGGTAAATTATAAAATGCAAGGAATCGCTATTCACATTCCACGCACATGATTAATTATTTGTTTCTTAGGAAATTGTGGTGTATATTTTTATAACCGGCAAATTGCGTGTGAAACGTTTAATGTGTAACGACCATCATTAAAAAGCAAAGTGGCAGATTTTACGATCAAATAAAGTATGTACTAACGTAAAAATAATTGTTATTTTCCTATTTGTGACGAAATGTTTTACGTATTCAATGTAACCTTAAGCTAATTAATTAAAGTTTAATGTGAATGCAATAATATTTCCACAAAAAACTAAGGCCGCCTGCACGAGCCAGACTATCCGTGCCAAGGTATCAGCCAGTTTACTAATTGCGTGTTAAAATTTACTTGACACTCAACCTTCGTTTCACCTAACCAATTAAGGAAGGCCCCCGGCGCAACAACGGACGCCTCGACTGGCTGTAAATGGACACGGTCCAAGTTATTCTGGCCCTCTAGTATGATTTACTCGAAAACGTTAAACTAAGACGTTATTTCTCAGGTGGTCTATACAGCCTTGTCACAGTTAAATGTATTGAAAGTTTTCGCGGGAATGGGGACGCGGTCTTTTGGTTGTTTTTTGTTTAATTAATTAATTGATCGGGTTTTAAGCTTTCTTTATTTTGTTAGGCTGTCTATATAAAATACGTATTAAATCTTTCTTATACGTTTTTAATTAATTCATAAGGTCACAGTCAAAATCTGTTATAACGACATCGAATAGACTACTTATATTTGGTCGTAAAAACCGATAGTCTTAACGGCCGATGACGTTGTTATGAAGTACCTAATACAATAGAGTTTAGCCCGGACATTTTGGTCAATATAACCGGTATGTTGTTCTAAGCGATGTCGTCGTAAACGGTTTTGAATGTATTTATTTTGTTAGGTAGATTTTTTGTATTATCAAAATATATGTGTATAGGAGCATTGCATGTAGGTGTACCTTTGATCTTTAGGCCACTTAAGGGGTCGAATGACAAACAGGTCAAAGGTTAAAAGGTGACATCAGTGTTGAGAGCTTAAAATACATGAAAGTCCATTTCCTAAATTAAATCCTACTTTTTTAGATTGATCTATAGTTAAATTTTAACACAGCTGACCAAATAATTTTATTTAATGATGTATAGAAATATGCCAGTCACCTATAGTTTTTACTCCGTCATTGCTGCTGTCGGAGAAGTATACTTTGTAAACAGATAAACTTTAAATTGCATTTTAATGTCAGATAATTTTTAACATTAGTAAATGCCAGTTATTTAAGTATGCAATATGAAATTGAAAGTTAAGTGCTCCATTAATTTATTGATTTACATGTGATTATAGTGATTTCACAACAAAGATACAGTTTATTTTCTCACGGTAGGGAAATCTCCAAAAGTGGATCAGAACACACGTATTATTGTAAATAAGGTTCTAAACAAAGACTGTAAGTAGTAGGTACTATGATTTAATGGTGTTTACAAATGCAATGTGTGTTGTGTCCATAACCTGACTGATAATAAAAGTGTATCAAGGAGACAGTTTAGTAACGCCTTAGGCATGATAGGTAACTGATATTAGTATGTGTATGAAATATTGTTCACGAGTAACTTCGTATTCATCATCATGAAGGTCGTGTTCTTTTTGAAAAGCCTTAACCGATACATCGACTTGTTGTCTCCACACCACTATCTGCAGCTTGTCTCAGTGCATTGGGGATGTTAATATCATTAATAGTCTTAATTTGGTCAGACCAATGGGTAGAAGATCGACCCTGAGTTCTCCTGTCATCACTCCTACCTACCAATACCAGCTTGTTGTAATAATAAACTCTCCGCCACTCTTTTTAATTGCCAAGTTTTCTGCTTTACATAATGTTTGTACGGAGCTGCAACCATTCCACCATGTTCCACATTACATCTTAAGTATTTAATAGTTAATTAATAATAATAAAAAAAATAAAAACAAAGACTATCAACAGTAGGCATAGAAGCACGCACTTACATTATCGTAGGAACAGCACGCAAATACATAGTTGAAATAACTAACATCACCGCATACACGAATTCAAGTCCGACCAGTCACCAAAGTAGCTAAGCACTCGTTTGTAAATAATAGTGTAGTGATGTTTAGTTGGTTGAGAATGGACTAAATAATAAAATAATAAAAATATAGCATTAATAAATTACCTGGATGACAATGAGACTAGATTTTTAATCCAAAGTGTGCCCTTGGCCAATTTTGTCTATGCTCATTTAGCTGAAGATTTCCCGTATCCTAGTCGAGTTAACAATGAAAATAAAATAGTAATTAATATGAACTTATGTATGTGAACGCACCGTTCTCCGAAATTGAATATTTCTCAAATGAATTACAAAATATTTTCAAATTGATATTCGAAAACTCTATTTCGCTCGCGAAAATAATTTCAATTACGCAGAAACATGGCTTGGTGTCATCATAATTAATTTCTAAGTTCGCTGAATGTCGACACTTTGTTGTCTCATTTCCCGTAGCCATTGTGAAAAAGTCTTGTAAAATTTGCGTAATTTACTTCCGATTGTTTCCTGTTTTTCTTTTTGTTATATCAATGGTTATTTACCGAACAAAACCAACCAGTTTTTCAGCAAAAAAAAAACGAAGGACGTCTACTGTCTGGTTTGTGAGTCAAAGAAGCTCATTTGGGACTACAAGCAATAATTATTCAGTTGAATCATTTATTATTAGGTACTGATGTATGTGCTAGGTTTAGATTTGTTTAGATTGGATTTAGGTAGCTTGTACAGCTGTGTTTTCTATTGTCTGTTGTTCATTATTTTATGTGTCAATAGACATCGAATCAGCTTACAATTTATGGTTTGTTTTGTCTCTGATGAACTAACCTTCTGTATTAAACATAAGTTTTTACTATAATTGTACAAATTTATATTGTTAATCGATTTGTAGGTAAGTAATTTGTATGATATAGTACAGAAAAATATCTTTTATTGTCTGTTAATATGGTAGGTTGCGAATTTCTAAACATACGTGAGAAATATAAGATCTTGATCTTGCAACGAACTCGCAAATCGCAATATAAGTTTAGATTAAGGTACTGTAATATTATTTATATAAGATTTGGCTATGCACTTCACTCATCATATTTCTTTTTGTTTGTTTTTCCCTTACTAGGATTGGCTGGAAGAGATCGCTTGTTAGCGATAAGACCGCCCGTTGCATCCCTTATAATATTTATTTATTATGTTATTTGTTTTTGTATAAATGTAACGAAGTGTGAATAAATAAAGTAAATAACAATTCGTTTATAATTAGATTGTGTCGGGAGCGATTGGGTTAGGTTCTGTCTGTAACGCACCGGCTATGTAATCTCATTTGAACTGTTACCGCCAATTAGACCCCGGTGACCGTTTGTCGCGACCTTAACTGGACAATTGTTTTCGAAAATTGTTATAATCAGAATTCCACAAGTGGTCAAAGTTTGATACATAAAAATCTAAAAATGATTGTATGGTTTACACTAAGATAGTGTTCTGTATATGTAATTATTGGTTGCAATTATGACTATCGTTTAACAGCAGGTGTGTCCTGCCCGATTGCCTCCTATTACATAAAAAAAATGACTGGTTTTTGGATAATCCTGAGCGTAAATGCTCATATTATAAAACCGTCTTCCAGCTTTTGAATGTGTTGCATTTGACTCTGGTATCCTATCTATTAATAAAGTAATTTTTCTTTATCAGCCTGTATTGGCTGGGTACCATTCTGTTACGACCTTAATTCCTAGAAAACTATTTAATTAGTATGTCAATGTGCGATTCCTAAAATAAAACAATTGAATACGGCATTTCTGCAAATTAACAATATAATATTAACCAAACCTTATTTTTTATTTCGAATTATGTTTGCAACATATATTCTAAAAATATTTTTAAATTAACAATATAATATTAACCAAACCTTATTTTTTATTTCATATTATGTTTGCAACATATATTCTAAAAATATTTTTAAATTAACAATATAATATTAACCAAACCTTATTTTTTATTTCATATTATGTTTGCAACATATATTCTAAAAATATTTACATTGTCTGTTTAATTAATTACACGAAAACCCTACATATCCTCGGTCCATTATTTAGTGTAAATTATCTTAAGATAGCGTGGTTTGTAACGTGATTACCTGAGATCTAGTTACGTCTGCAAGCTCTCATGGTGGAATGTGATAATGCACTTAATACAATACTCTGCTTTTGCAACGGTACTGCATTTAATTGTTATATTAACTTACCCCTAAGATAAAAACTGTTCGCGTTTCCGCAAGAGGACTGTGAAGTTGAAGTACTAGGGATTTTCATGTAAATGTGACATTTCTTTAAATATTCACACTATTATACATTAAAAACGTTGTTTTGCCATATATATTAGTAAAAATTAAAGTTTGTATGTAATTTTCTATGTTGTATCATAAAAATAAAAAAATTAGCGTGGTTAGACACTTAGAGGTTTGAAAGATAGATAGTAGCTGATTCACAGACTTACTGAATATGCTACAAAATTTCATAAGAATCGGTGGAGCCCTTTCGTAGGAGTATGGGAACGAACGTTGTGACACGAGAACTTTATTTATATTATCAATTGTACGAGTATAATTTTTAATAATTTACAGTCAGTATGTCTAATTAAATATTTGTATGTAATTACTAGGAAAATCTACGCATTTCGTAGGCTTCCGAAGGTTTTATAATTATAGCCGTGCGTGGCTCCCTCAATAATCAAGTAGAGAATAATATTTTTTACTATGTTATTACGGACGTCTTCTTCATTACAAAGTTACTCCCCTGAGACTATATATAAAAGAAATTGGCGTCTGGAAGTGTAAATAAGTTATTGGCTATAAAATTTCTAATTAATCCAATTAATTAAATGGACGTCGCTTGTAAAGCTTGGCGATTTATCTATTAAGATTTAGAGTTGACGCCTCTGTGATATATATAGTTTCTGCCTAAGTTAATTTAGTCATAGTATTTTTTTCTAAATTCAAAGCGATACGTGCCATCAACCTGTAGAATATTTATTTGTGTTTCACCTTATCTGAGAATTCGTGTGTCAACCACGCAAAAACAATTACTTTTCATTATATGGGAATGACGCTATTTAGTCGGGAAATTATAAGTAAAATGGGTACTAAACCTCTCAAACACTTTTCCTCTAATAGTAAAATATTCATTCAAAATAAGTAACCTTGACTCGTTGTTTTGTTTGTTAATTAAAAAGCTAAAGAGAAAATTCCTTAACCTAGTTTGTATTTGATAACATTCTTTGGCTTTTGTTATAATCAAATTGATCTTTTCTTTTGCTTTATTTCTGAAGTCGACAGGTTTTTTTTATAAATAACTAGCTGACCCGGCAAACGTTGTTTTGCCATGTATATTATTTTTAGGAAACATTTTTTTAAGTTCAATAAAAATATTATATATACTATAATAAAAAATAGGGGTTGATCGTAGACGGTTGACAATTAAGGGTTGTATGTATTTTTGTATGCTGTATCATAGAAAAATAAAAACAAAAAATGTTGTCTATAAAATAAAATAAATTTAGGGCTGGTGAAAAATAGATGTTGTCCGATTCGCAGACCTAACCGATATGCACGAAAATCGGTCGAGCCATTTCGGAGGAGGTTATTTACAAACACCGTGACACGAGAATTTTATATATTATATTACATGCCTTTTTGATAAATTGATTATCGTGTGATTAATTTTGATAAATTCAAATATTTTTCAATCACAAAATAATAATAGCTTACAGGGTGTTAAATGTTACATATATAGTTATTATTTATTTCGTAATCCTACAGCTAACAAAAAATATATATAAAAACACTAAAAATATAGCCAAAGATGGAATTCAGAATATTTACAAAAAGGTTCAAATATAAGAGACAAACAAAAGGGAAAAAGCAATAAAAAATATTCAATACTTACAACACCAACTAAGTAATACATAATTTGGCAGTGATGTGTGATGGTGTATATGTGGGGTATCCTCATATGCAGGTGATTTTGGCATTGGAGATTCTTAATACTAATTTTAACTATAATTTAAATCAGTTCTAAAATAGACATTTTGTAATCAACTAAAATTATTTACCCAACGAATAATTTTATGATTCAAATTCGTAAGCTTAACCAGAAAACTCGGTGTCGAGATTATCAAAACAGATTACATCTGAAACAAAGCAGCCTCAAAGGTAATCTAGCCTTTAATTTGCGTGGGTACTTTGCTAGGTTCGTCGAACTATTACATTGCGGGTCACCTTTGGGTCGCAAATGTCACCTTGCTTCCGAAACTTGATTGACGACATTCCTTATCGCGTTCATAAACGCTACTAATGTTTTTCGCTCTTTGATCAGTGTTCTCCAGGTTAGCTATTTAACTAATTTATATGTTACTAGCGGACCTGACAGACGTTGTCCTGTCTTAACTATGAATATTGATTTCAAATTGGTATAATTAATTAAAAAATATTCCAGAAACAAAGTGTTTATTATTCTAATGCTTAATGTTATACAACATTCTTTGTTTGTTTTTCTGGCTCGCATAATATTATATTATCAATATAATAACTCCGATCGAAGCATTTATTTTAAACGATATTCATTTTTCTTACATCCTCTTTGATGATATTTGCAGCACGCATTCTGTCAATGTTATGTCAAACGCCATAAGGTCGAATTGTATGGTGGTTAAGTATTCTTAAATTTTCTAATTTTCCGCGCAATTTTTTTCTTTTTTTCTTTTATAAGAACCTTCTCCTGACAATTACAAACACAACAAAAAAAAATCAGACAAATCGGTCAAGCCGTTTTCATGTTATGTCGTGACAACGGAAAACGGGTTTCATTTTTATATATATAGATACTTTGCAACTCATATTAACTTGAAAGTATGGATTCATCTGTCTTTTCCGATTTTGTTTTTGATCTCGTGACAAGTAAAATCCTGTACAAAATGACTTGTAGGGACAGATGACGCCTGCAAAAAAGCCTTTGTCTCGGGGTCCCTGGTATTGTCGTAGCTTAGTTCTTTGTTCTGCTATAAAAAACTTATCCCAAATATTGTTTCACACTACAAGTCTAACAAAAACTTGTAAAAAAAATTCAAGCTAAAGCTCAGGTATATAAGCAGGTAGTAAGTTTTACGAAATTCAGGTAGACGATATCCATTTTACTTAGTAAATTGTTTGATATTTCAACTACCTGTAGACGTAATTGTATAGTTTATAGTAAATATGTATCCGATTTAACATTGATATTGAAGGTGTAAAGTCCCCGACCTCAACTAGACAACGATTATCGGTTGATAAAATAGCGATAAATAATAAATATATCACCGGACCAAAGTCAAAGTGGAAATCCGTGTTTGAGTCACAGTACATGAAACTTTTAGCGTTTTCGAAACTGCACAGATACTTCATCACGTTTTTGCACTGCGATTTAGTTTTATTGATTTAACCGGAGCTTTTGAAGTAGTTTGTGTTTTTAGGTCTGTAAAAGAGCAATATGACTATAGTATAGTCATATTGTTGTGCGAACGTGCGCAGTGGTGGAACTTTTCGGGTGGCGGGCCAGTTTATTTAAAAAAAATCAGAAGCGGGCCGGTTAAAAAATATAAATTGAGAGGCGGGCCAATAAATTTAAATATTCAATAGAAAAGGTTTTAAGTCATTAAACATATAAACACAAAATCTAATAAAGATCATCAATTTTTCGTTTTTATTAGAAAAAATTATCATTTAAAATAGTCTTAATGTATTAACTGTGTGTTAGACATATTTTTACGGTAATTTTTTTTGGCCATTATTTCTTTTTAAAGAAGATTTATATATTTTTTTTAAATGCTCGGCGGGCCGGATTAAAATCTCTCGAGGGCCAGATGTGGCCCGCGGGCCATAGTTCGCCCATCACTGGACTATACTGTTATAACTGACACTATACGAGTGTGTCATAGTTAAAATGCCAGATACAAAAATAATATGTTAGCCACCCTTGTGTTACATTCGTGATGAATTAAACCAGAAAGGAATATAAGACTTAGCGGGTACTTTAAACAAACATACGTTATCACAGAAGACTAACACTTAATCAATCTATTAATTTACAAACCGCCTGTTGACTGCTTAATGAGATCGTTTGTAGGTAGACATTGTAACGCCAGATGTTAGTAACAGCTGCGATGCGATGTAAAAATATAGGGATACGTGTGACGCACGTGTTGATTATATTATATCTTGGTATTGTCACTGGTAACAAATAATAAAGTTTATTATAAGCAATAAGTATTGATTAGTTATAATAGGAACCCCTTTGAAGTGAAGTCTCCTTCTAAGTTTAGTCTTCTAAGTGTTCTGACCCGAAGTCGACTATCATGATTTTATACGATTCACCATCAGTGCTTCTTTTCACTATTGATTCTCTTAGATAAGACATAAAAGTACTCATCCAATTCAGTCTCGTTACACACTCAGTTATACAATTTATGTACAGTCAAAACCGTTTACGAAGACATCGTTTACGACAACATACCGGTTATATTGACTAAAATCAAATGTCCCGGCTGAATTCTATGTATTTAGGTACTTAATAATGTCATCGGCTGTTACGACTATCGGTTTTTGCGACCATATATGAGTAGTCCGTTCGATGTCGTTATAATAGATTTTGACTGTACTATATTTATTAATACATTTTTAATTAGATGCATGGAGTTGTCAGGTTTTTCAATCGCAATCGAACAACCAGTAATCTGAATAAAAAATATATTGTGTGAATGAAAAATTCATGTTAAGGCAGTTTTACATTTAGCTCTTCCATCAAATAATTGATAAACAAAACAAGTATTTAATGTAATTCGACTGTAAAACAAATTGATAAACAATATGCTAATGCAAAGAAGTCACTGAACCATTAATGTTATGATACACCTAAAAACGCTTTTCCACACGAGAAAATTACATAAACAGATAGAAAATCGTGTTAATTCCCACATAGAAAAGGTAATTATGTAATTTTGTAAGCAATTAACATTCCTGTCATGAAAATATGGATTCGTCTCAATTAAAGCGTAGTTTATAGCCTTTTTGTTGTTCATAATTTTGATTATACTCTGTGGAATGTACCGGGATACCAGGTCAATAACGATAATAGGATTACACGAGTATCGAGTATTTGTTTAGTGATTTATTAATTGAATTATGGTTGAATCAGTTGATACTCAACTGCAGAAATAAAAGTACAGCTATAAATGTCCCATGTGTACACAATATTGTGAAAATATTATTTTTAATAATTTATATTCTTGTCTCTCTTATTTTAAAAATTCATTGCCTGGTAATAAAGACGTTTTTCCTGAATAGCCTTTCAATAGAAGTGTTTAACATTAACATGAATATCTACAATTACTGAACTTTGCCTATACAACCTAATTAGCCATCGCCTTTATAATATACCAAAATTGAGTTCGCCGTGATTTCACTACTCGCTAAAACTATACAGTTACTGAGGTCATCCCTCCGGTTAGATATTATCAAAACAGCTGAGCGAAATTAAGGACATTAGATGAGAAACAATGGGTTTCCCATGCCCATTCCATCAACGTGACTCATCAGATGTTCAGCCAATTGAATACATGAATCATAATGTTGCGGATATACGAATTTGTCTATACAAAGTACGATTCAGTGTATGAATGAAGTTTATACTAAATGCGTTTCAATATCAAGAATTCAATAAATACTTGAGTACCTACTGAAGAAATTGGTAGTTAAATTAATAATTTTATTTTTTAATTGTTAATACATATATTTATTAATTGCAAATTATTAAAAATTTAAAGTAAATTAAGATTATTGATATATAAGCAAATGAATATGAAGGTGCATTAGAAATATAAGTTTGTGATAATTTAATCTTTGCTTAATTTTACGAGATGAGAAGTAAAAGTCGAGGTCAATCAAAGATTCCTGCTTGGGTACTAAATACATAAAATATATAACAAAAAGAACACTGGCAGCTTGAACGAGTTATAACTAAATCATTTCAAGGTTGATGATGCCAATGCCGTCTCCAAGCGCCTTGTTTCTATGTCAGATGCTCGCACTTTGGTTGTTTACGGCTTATTCATATTAACAAACTGATATGTATCGGTTATTTATCATTCTTTATCGGCCAATATTTTAATAGGTATTTCAAGCTGGCTAGCCACACACCACGGTTGTAAAGGATAGGTGAATTAGCATCCAGTCGTAATTTGACCATTAATTATTTTATAATATGTAGACGACACGACTACTTCTACGGGTGTATTGGATATAGCAAAGGATAGAGGAAATAAATAAATAAAACAAAATGTTTCAAATTTAGAATTTTACATGTTATCATGTACTTAATGCTGGTTAGCGAAATAAACAATAGAAAGTGCTGTTACCATGAAGTATTTACTGCATTTTATTGGAATAATACTTATTTAAATACAAATGTATAGCTTGCGTCATTTTATACTATTAAAATATTCAGTCCATGACTATTTAATGTAGAGTACTGACGCAATCTCAGAAATGCAATGAGAACTGTAAATAGGTATGGTACAATTGGTTTAACGTCACAATTCAAGTCACGGGTTCACTGTGGCGTCATAGGTCATCTCCTGACGTGCTACTGCGCAGCCCACGTGTTATGACGTCAGTTGTGATAAGCTGATAACTTCAATGGCTATAGCAACTAACTGGGAGCTCGTGTTAGTTGTTTGTTGTTCAACTTATGTGAATTTCACATTTGTATCGTTTATTACAATGGGACTACACCAATTAGCTTCGGGTTATGAGAATACATTTGGAGATTAGTAAATAGCTTTTTTGTAGAGATAGATTCTCATCCCTGAAGTCGTAGATTCGACTTTTCGGACTTTTATTTTAATTACATATGAAGATATTACTTAAATAAGTTTGAATTTTGAACCAATTTAGTTAAGAGCCGAAATTGATTGCGTCAAATATTCATGTTTGTTTAATTAGCGTGATAATTATTTCGTGTACTAGCTGGTGTTAGGTATTATTTATTAGTTACTAGTCTCTAGGGGTGATGTGACAACCTCTGCCCTAATTTATAGAGGGATGTTTCAATTTTCGGTCACACCTTTGTGAATAATTAGTACATGCCACGAAAAAATGTTTTCAATTAATTCGCTGTATATTTGGTGACAATTTTTTAACGAAATCAACGTTACACGAGTATATGAATTCTAGGAAAATAAAATTAGCTTTGTTTTTTATACAAAGTTGATAAGCTTGAAGAACAGTGTTAGCCTAGTGTTTTGAGCGTGCGACTCTCATCTCTGAGGTCGTAGGTTCGATTGGCCGCTGTGCAACAATGGAATTTCTTTCTACATTTAACATTTAAAGTGCACTTTTAACATTGGCTCGAACGGTGAAGGAAAACGTCGTGAGGAAGGCGGCTTGCCCTATACACAAAAAGTCGACGGCCTGTGTCAGGAGGCTGATTACCTACTTGCCTATTAGATTGATCATGAAAAATATACAGAAATTTGAGATGCAGGCCTAAAAAAGGTTGTAGCGCTACTGATTTATTAATTTTTGATAAGCTTAAACCTAAAAAAATACGCTGAAATTAATAATGGTGATTTATTTCAAACTACAAAGTGTGTTATAACGACATCGAAGGGACTACTCATATTTGGTCGTAAAAACCGATAGTCGTAACAGCCGATGACGGTGTAATACAATAGAATACAGCCGGGACCTATGATTTTGGTCAATATAACCGGTATGTTGTTCTAAAGATGACGTTTTTAACGGTTTTGTCAAAAGTCAAAAGGTCCTTTTATTTTAAAATCACACAATTTTTATACAAATATAAATTATAATTATGACAAATTATTGTGATAGCAGTGACCTTAATACAATATGGTACAAAGTCGAGGGGTTAATAAACTGCTGAAAGTTAGCCTATCTGTTATGTAAACATCCGTTTGATACGGCCAGGGAGCACCGTCGCACTGATAGAGTTCATTCATAAACTATATGTTTGCCAATTGGACTTAATCATTGTGTAATCTTTAATAACAATAACATGCATATGTTATTGTACATATATTTGAGATGAGCACATAATATTGTCCAAGAGATTACAGAGTATACCTAGACCATTACGTAATACAGGCATTATATTACAATTTATTTTTGTGTTTTATCTTGGGTATTATTTAAGATTCAGGGTGTTACGAGAATTATCGCTAACTTTGACTTTAAAAATGTATTCATTTCACATACGTTGTCCTAAAGTGTTGACTATGTATACTAACATTCAAAACTAGCTAAGTCTTGACTCGAGTAAGTGAGCTCAACGCTTGTAATGCAGTGATAGTTTGTCTTAGTTTAAATTATGAAGCAGTGGATTTTTCATTCCCTTGCTTGAATCCTTGAAATCCTGAATTTATTGGAATGATAGAATATGGTTCAAATAAACAATGAACCAAATCCATTAACCAGAGTGATGTGTTACAGCCGTTTTGTACAACAATACGACGGATTGCGGTTATAAAATATATTCAATAGGCCAATTCACAATGCCACACATGGCCAAACATCCGGTGTTATCGTAAAGGTTCATAGATTGACCATAAATGCAACTATGAATGAATAACGTAAAAATGTAGCCTTTTTCGTTTGTGTAATCTGCACATTTTGGTGATTTTGTTGATGACTTCATTACACATGTGAAATTGATTTCGTAATATGTAATTCAATGTATTTATTGAATCTAAATAATCCTGATGGCTTGGTTATTTTTATGATATCTTCAAAGAATAAAAATCCTTTGAATATTTGTTAGTTGACGCTAATATTTTACTCGTAATTCTTAACAATTGAAGTCGCGATCTCGTCTAAAATGTAATTTTCTCTAAGCTCACTTGGTAACAGACATTCCGGTCATTCAAGACGGAAACAGGTCTAGATGTTGCCAGCCGGTGGGCCGGATGAATGCGCGTGAGTCGATTGCGCAACGCGTGACGCAATGTCGCACCGTTGCTTGTTTGTATGCAAAGTAAGCGTTTCGCGGTATGCGCCTACCGTTGAAATGTACGGGAAAATTGAAAGCTGTTTTTCCGAAGATTTTGACGTATTGTACATATGAATGTTCCTAAAATAGATATAAATTTCTATGTACGAAAAACCCAATCTTCCTCTGTCAATAAATAAGGTAAATATCGACATGAAACTATACTAACCACTAAAAGGATTTTTTTAAAATTACGTCAGTATTTTTAAGAAAAAAAAAATGACGATATCAATAATGGCAAGTAGTAACCGAAGTTTGCAAATTAATAACGTTATCGCTGTTATTCAAATAAGAGATAAGACCAATAGCGTTTATTTATTTATTTTTTGTTCTCTTGGTGATAACTGACAACATTATCGAAATTTAATTGCATGATAATGAAATAATTTTTATAGCAATTATTATGTTAATTTAATGTTGCGTGCTGCTTTAAACACATGATTTATTTTCAATTATTTAACGTCCATACAAATGACCACAAGTTTCAAGGAAAAATCTACAAAATTAGTTCGCAATAACAAAAATAATTATTATAAAGGGGCCGATGCATTCCAGGAACTGCGTTTACCCGTACTATCGCTGGCGCGATCTTTTGAAACCATTTTGAGGATTTTGAACCTAATATTGTACGGCATAAGACATATAATGGCCTACGAATAGTTAATGATGCCCCGCTGAGAATGTATGCCGGCGACCTAAAGTGGTCAATGGTAGTATTTAAATATATACATTTTAAATTATAAATTGGCCCCTTAGCGTTTTAATGTATATACATATGTATAGACACTTCGCGCCAATATAACATTTCGATAAAACTCCTAATCATAAAAATTTATTAAATTCGCGTTTATATGAGTTACGTAAGTTTTATTTAATTGTGTAGTATTCCCGTTAACCAAATACCTTATGCAGGGATCCATGAACGGTAACAAAATTTAAATTTCAAATTTTTCCTTATATATAAGCCACGAACCTCGGTACATTTATTTGGTATAATTAATATTTACATAAAAATGTATCATAACTCTTAAATTTTAACGAATATAACTCTTGATAAATTCAACATACCCATGGTTATTGTTGCCATAAATCCTTTTGACTCCCAATCAACATTCATACCATCTATTTAAATTAATATAAGTTTTAAGACGATATCTCGTAGTTACAGAGACGCTTTTACCGGCCGAGGTAATTAAAACCGTTCCAAGTTCATTATGAGACTTAATCAGTGCACGGCGGAACCTCACTAAAATGATAGCAGACACGTCGCCAGTCACTATTGTTTGTGTTTTCCTCAATTTAATTAGTCTGAGCGTAAGTTACCGTTATAAATTCTTTTGCTAAGTAAAAGTTTTGGCCACGTATCAGACCAATTTGTTCATTTTTACCCGGTGCAGTGTGTTTGACGTCCACGATGAAGATTACAGGTTAAGATATCTGAAATTGTATAACGATAAAACGAAATCCATCGCGTGATGTTTTTACTTGCTACAAAGATGAGGTTATCTGTTATTAATAATGAAAATTGTCGACGTCACATCGGCGGAAGTTTTAATGAATTTTAAAATGATCCAATTATTGCACGTGTTCCGTGAAGATGAGGTAGTTAACGCCTTTTCCTCATTACAAGTTTACACACTTGCTAAGCGCCTTGAAGTACCTATATTTCTAGATTTCGCGACACTTCTTTAACTTAGAACTTACACGTGCCTTGCAGCACGTGCTTGCCGCCCTGCTTAGATTATTATTATTAAAGATTATATTTATTTAGTTGTTTGTATAAGTTCTAAAACTTAAGGTTACTTTCTTTAGTGTTCTAGTATTTGTTTGGCACCTCCTTAGATTATCGTATCTTAGTAATAATGTAGAATTCGACAGCGAATACTTGTCATACTGGTAGAATAATCAATATTTTTACAATTACAACTAATTGCTATGTTATCGAACACATTCTTAGAATAACTCGTTTAACTTAATCACAAGTCAA
Source organism: Pieris napi (assembly GCF_905475465.1). NCBI lineage: Eukaryota > Metazoa > Arthropoda > Insecta > Lepidoptera > Pieridae > Pieris > Pieris napi. The sequence goes on from NC_062241.1 coordinate 10,696,413, forward strand.
TGATAATTATTGTTGTAACTTGAATGAACGGTTTAATTACATTTTAAACTCAAAATACCTAGCAAAACAATTTAAAACTGAGAAAATATTCCAGTGTTCACAGCGTAAAACATGTGGTTCGGGCATTGTAGATGGGTTGTCTGGGTGGTCGTAGACTTGCCTGCAGCGAGATTATTCTAGTAGATCGGGCTATTAAATGAGCTTAGTAAAGTAAATAGGTACTGCTTATTTTTATTATGGCTAGCGTTCTAACCAATAGATTACAACCATTCAATCGTATTGTTGATTCGCGATGAATGCTTGTAAACAAAGATTTATAAAATATTTCTTAACTTTTCTTTTACTACAACGGTATCAATATCCACGATCTTACTTGGCTTATGGCAAAACGGTATTTGAATGTAACAATAGATTTGCGATTTCTCAAATGCTCTCTAAAAGGGTTTCAGAGAATGCTTGTTGGCATATCCTTTTCTTCCATTGTTTTTATTTATTATATAGCTTATTTTATAGTCATTGTCTTTTGCCTTACTTTTAACCGATTTGCTTTTCTGTCGGGTTTGTGCTTTTAATATCCCCAACGTCGATTTATTACGCGCCGGTTACTGTTTAGAAAAATATAATGGGGACTTCAATGGTTAGAAGCATTGCCTTATTCTAGATTCTTACATAGTTTAATGGCGCTTTTGTTCTGTTTGAGTTTTAATATCTTCTATGTCGTTTAAATATTCCGGTTGACTTAACGGTCAAGATTGGCCTTTTTCTTTGATGGTTTTTCATTAGGAAAATCTTTAAGGCGTATGAGAATGGGGTAAAGGAAATATTTAAATAAAAAAATGTCTTTAAAATTCAAATAAGTGTAGTCTCTAGGTTTTTGCCGTCTTAAAAAGTATTTTTTTTTATATTAGATGTACAATAATGTATGTTTAACATCTGTTGAAATATAATATCGACGATGAAAAAACAGTTTGTATTTCTCGTTCAGTATTGTTAAGTTTCGGCAAACGGAATCGAGATGGAATATTTAAGTAGCAAACTAGGAGTGCCGAGTTTCGTTTAATTAAAATCATTGTTAAGACTGCCACTTTCGTAGAATGCGCTGTTTACACCCTTGGGTATCGTAGACCCTAAAGTTGGTACGTGAATCATTTAGACATGAAACGAAAAGTAGGGTTTTGGCCTTGAACCTGCTGGGAGGTTTGTTTAACCAAAGTTTGCCAATACAGTCAAAACCGTTTGCGACGAGATCGTTTAGAACAACATACCGGTTATATTGACCAAAATCAAAGGTCCCGACTGAATTCTATGTATTAGGTACTTAGTAATGTCATCGGCTGTTACGACTATCGGTTTTTACGACCAAATATAAGTAGTCCCTTCTATGTCGTTATAACAGATTTTGACTGTATTTGTATCTTACATCACATCTATGATGGATTCAACAACATATTTTATTTATTATTTCGGTTGCACTGGTTATTTGATGTTGCATGCAGTAGTAAAAGATACATAATTCATAAAAATTCCTGAAACTTGCTAATTTCAAGGAAAAAAAAACGGGATTTTTAAGAACAAACGAATTTTAATATACTTAAACAGAAATGTGGTGTGTGTTAACTACAAAATATCAGACGTCGACTACTTACAGCCAAATTGATGCAGTCTCTTTGTTCGTATTACTTTATATTTGCTCGCCCACTCGTTTTGGGCTCCGGGTTCGTTTGAAACAAACTTGTTGAATACGCTCAGTATTATTCCGATTCCCATTTATTCAATGTCGACATAAGTAATTGCTAACGCGTAGTTATTAGTAGATACATTCTTATTTATTAATGAATTGTACCAGTTAAAAGTACTTTGTTTTATATTATGTAAGAGCCGTTGGTTTAGTGGCTTCAGCTTGAGACTATCATCCCTGAGGTCGTACGTTCGATCCCCGGCGGACTATCTTTCTATGTGCGCATTTAACATTGGCTCGTACAGTGGAGGAAAACATCGTGAGGAAACGTCGACAGCGTGTCAGGCAGAAGGCTGATCACCTACTTGCCTGTTAGATTAACAAATTATCATGAAACAGATACAGAAATCTGAGGCCCAGACCCTACAAATGTTTTCGTACCACTGATTTATTTTAATTTTAATTGACATTATGCAAGAAAAAAGCTTTTTTATAAATACGCAGTAGGCAACATAATGTGTCCGTATCTCGCCATATACAATATGGATATTCACTTCGCGCTACTATGATTTTGAAAAAAAAAAAAAATTGGATATTGTCTTTTATTGATATAACCTTTACATATTGAAAGAAAAAACTTTTTAACCGGATTAAAGTTATGTATTATTATAAATTTACAATTTTAAATTTATCCGACGTTTCGCGTGCTTTACAGCGTGCGTGATCACGGTGACTGTATGTTAAATAATTGTAAATTAATAATAATACATAACTTTAATCCGGTTAAAATGTTTTTTCTTTAAAAACTGGATATTCTTGGAACCGGTTACCTAGGAAACAATTCTTAGAAAACTCCCAACTAGATCCTATTTTCAGATGAAAAACAAAGCTTTACTTGAAGGTCGATTGCTGTAAACATCGATTGGAATTCAAAAATAAACTGAAAGCGACACGCGGCAAATGCGTGGGCTTTCTCATGCCCCTCAACTCTAGCTATTTATAGATCGTAAACATGGACAGATAGTTTGAGTTCAAGTGCTTTCCTTTTCTTAGTGAGTCAATACAATATGAACTGTTATGAAACCTTTTTAGCCGTTCGATGCCGTGCCGCAATGCGTAGGTTTTGATTTTTATTGATACGTGTTACGCGGGGCTTTTGTACGTTAATGTTAAAGATGACTTGCTTATCCCCGGTCTACTGTACGGTACTCAATTTCAATTCATTTGTTTCTTAAAATAACTAATGGTTTTTATTCTTGTATGTATTATGTTATGCTACCCTCAAATGTCAAAGAAGACGGATTTTAGGAAAAACTAAGTTGTTTTTGACAGGTACTTACTTACGTAGAACTTTGTACTTTGCAATGTTACTGAGTGATAGGTAATTTGAATTTAGAAACAATGCCACCCCCAAATATGCGTGGGTAGTTGGAAAAGTAGGCTTAACTTCCGATTGCTTTAGCGTGCGTCATACACTCGATGACGTTGACGTTGAAAGTCACTTAGGGTAATGTCATACTTAAGAGAAGGACTGAATTATTTACGCGAAGGAATGCTGGGGTTTTGTGTTTCAAGGACATAAGTAATTCGAGATGGGAATTGTTTTTTCGTAGAAATTGGAAAAGATTTAAAATATTTTAAATAACTTTTGTCAATCAAAAACTTCTGTCAAAGCTTCCGGACCTATTAAAAACGTCGTTTGGAACACATTTCTCCATCTATTTGATTGATCAGTTTTTCTTGGTCGGTATTTTTAAATATCACGTTTTTCTGTATACGTTACCGACTGCCAGATTAAAAGAGTATGAATTTCGGAGGTATTTTACTTTTTAATTTACTGCAAAATGGCGATGCATCAAACATAACGATACTGCAGTAGAAATTCTGAGAATGGGGTGTCTACATTGCTTATCAGATCCCGTTATTGTTTACTCTCCATATATTTACTTGAAACGTGAAGTTATGCTGAGTGGTTTTTAATAGCTCACATTGCCTGGAATTATATGTTATCGGCTACTGCTATTTCAGCTGATATAGTGAATTATACTACTTGACTGTATGTATGTACCAATGGAAATCTATGTGCACAATTAACGCTCGCATACCAATTCTTAAAAGTCCGGCAACGCACTTGCGAGCAATGTGAGTGTCCTCAGGCGGCGGTATCATAGGCCAGTCATTATAGACATTCGAAATCGAAAATTTGATAATAATTCCAAAAGTTTTCAAACTTCGGTCAAGTGAATGGTACATTGGGACGACAATAAATCTCATTTTGCAACCTTGTCCGCAGTCCGGAACATTGTTAAAATTGCAATTAAATTAATTTTTGCTGTATGGTCGTGAAAAAAATTCCAAAAGTTCTGCAAACTTGGGGAAGTTTTCGATATAATATTTCATATCACGTATAAAATTTGCAACCAACCTAAGTGTACGGAACATTTTTTGTTATTTATTTTATTTTCGATATATCTGTCAAATTTGCAGAACTTTTGGAACGTTTTCCTTCAGTTTAATAAAGAAAAACATTAATTTTTAATAACAAAAAATGTTCCGTACACTTAGGTTGGTTGCAAATTTTATACGTGATATGAAATATTATATCGAAAACTTCCCCAAGTTTGCAGAACTTTTGGAATTTTTTTCACGACCAAAACTTATTTTTAACAATGTTCCGGACCGCAGAGCAGGTTGCAAAATTTTATAGTTTGTTTTAATACCACTCCCGACCTTACATCAAAATTTGAAAACTTTTGGAATTATTATGAATTAATTGTCTTGACTGACTGGTCTATCACTTAACCCACTCGAGTCTCCTGCCCGTTTGCCTAAATATATCTGCCAGCTGTCGGAAAAATTAATGAAAGGCCCATAAAGGAATGTGTTTTTAATATAATTTTATTAGTACTATGAGCATCAGAACAAATAAATAAATGTTCTCGTTTAACATAAAAAAACTGACTTCATTATCTTGTATCGTTAAGACTCCTAAAAATTACATTTAAAATTTTGCGAAATTAGTATTATTTATTAAACATCCATCAAAATAGAACACGTTATTATCGTGGCAAGTTAATGGGCCAAACGTTAACGTGTAACAGACGATGTCGACGAACTGTTATATATTTCAAATATATGTTTTAAAAACATCCAAATTACTTATTCGGTGGCGTTGAACTCAACTACGTAATAATTCACTTAATTCACAAAAGTCTGAAACAAAAACATAAGTAACTAGTCGAACTGGTTACTAATTCTGACAAAGTCTAGACGCGAGTTGTGATATGCTAATTCGCAAGTACACGTCAAAATTACTTTTCAAATAACGCATTAAATACTCGTATCACATTTTTTTATTCGTCAGACATGTTTAGTGTTTACTCAAAAAATATGGTAAAGATATTGGATTTGTTTTAAAAAACAGCAAGCGTTTCACATTTCACGTGGTATAAACATAATGAGGGCGATTTCTATGAATGTGATTTAGACGATATACATTTGTGCACAGGGGCCATGACGCGTCTGCTCTGAAAATTTTGTTTTTTCAATTGTTTTGTCTTTACGACCTTATATATATTGACGAAATATTAAATAAAAATATTTTCGTTGTGTTTTTAGTATGGTAAATCTCTACATGGACGTAGTCTCAGAGAGGATTTCTAAGGTTAAGGAAGAGAAATATTCCTCGTATCTATACATAAAAAACTTAAGTAATATGAAAATATAATGATTGAATTAATTATTTACACTCCGTGTTTAAGGATTCTGTGTCTGAACGTATTTATGCACAGTGTAAGGGAACCGGTGACCTTTCGCCGGTTAGCTTTTAACAGTGTATGTCCCAAATATGACCTTTGTATGGTTAACCTCGTATGCATTATTTATGTGTTTTATACGAACACTAGTAGGCTACGATGAATGACCGAGTCCCATATTACAAATTATAAACGTAAAGTTAAGAATGTATTTTTCACTGTCAATTGCTTTTAACATGTTCCGTACTGTTAAAATTACATATGTGTAGTTAGTTTTGTTATTATACTCTACGTTGATTATTGATATTTCCATTACTTTGTGTTCTGCAGACTAGAGCCCATTTGGGTAAAAGCTTCTCCTGAACTTTCCATATGGATCTGTTCTTAGCTTCCTCCATCAATTTCTCTCCAGAAAACTTTGTCGTCAGCCCATCGCTTTGGTAGCCTTACCATGTTTCTTTTATCTGTAAGCCTTGCATTATGGCTTGTCCATTATTAACTATTAAGGAGAGTTATTAATGACACATTAATTTCTCTTGTTTATTACAAATCAGCCTGGACTGTAACTATGTATATTTATTTTTACGTGGTTAGCTGGCTGACCTTCGTCCATGGTTTTCCTCTATTGACCTGTTGGGCTGGTAAAATCTACGAGTCCCATATTTCCGGTTCAGTAGATTATTATTTAAATGAAGAAAATATTAATAATTTTTAATAATTCTTATTATTATTTTGTAGGTTAAGAAAATTGTAAATATGAAATATGTTTAAAACATAAGTTCTAAATAAACACTTCATAATAGAATGTACAATGTATAAATGAAAATGTGATTGATTTAATTTCTTTTTTGTTCCAGGTAAATGCAGTTATAATCTCTTTCGGTGAATTTTCGTGAGTCTTATCTTTGAAACTATTATAAGCGATATCGTTGGAATTATTTAGATTTTCTCGTGTGAATGAATGTATCTTGTTTTTCGTACAAACTTTATGAATAAAAATATGAAGGTCAGTGATCAACAAAGGTGATTAAACCCGTCGGACCAGACGTCGAATAATAATTAGTGGTTTTTAGATCTTAGCGATTAGCATTTCAATGGATATCTAGACACGGCGTGCGTTTTTTTTCTTCAATTCGTTACTTTTAATTTACCGCCGTGTGCACCCAGGTATTATAATTATTGATTTATGTTAACATTTTCATAATTAAAGGTCGGACACCAGATGTGTTTTTAATATCAGTTTTAATTAACTACTTCATTATTAGATATATATTATGATTAGTAATCATAACAATCAAATATACAGTATTTACAATGTTTTTAACCTACATAGTAATAATAAAAATTATTTAAAAATTAATAAAAAGAATGTTAACACAAATTTAAAATGTTGGGTCCCTGTGGCAGTGTACCTTTAACGCTGGCAGTAATTCCTCGCTGTATTGCTATACTTATTCGTTGAGCGAGGAAAGCACCAGCTCTGGGGTCACCCCACGGCACAAGAGTCTACTACAAAGGTAACAAAATCGAAGTTGGAGGAAAGACTCCTATATTTGAGATTACCGATTATTTGATTACTATTTTTATTTTTAAGCCGTCCATAGCAAACAATCATCTTCCAATAACTTTCGTCTACTTTATTATCTAGATCAGTATTTTCCAACTTTTTTGTGCCATGCCCAACTTAGCCTTTCTAAAATTCTTATTGCCCCCATGTAACATACTAAATATAATAAATTTGTAATATAATAAATTTGAATTACAACAAAACAAAAAAAAATCATAATGAAAAACCAAATAATATTAATAAATTTCGAATTACAACTAAATAGAAAAAAAATATTCCCTTAAGAATCAAATTGCCGTCCTGTGGGCCCCACGTTAGGAAACACTGATTTATATATTATCTCCTATTCAGGCCACTTATACCAACATAAGTAGGTAATTAGCTGTAAGAAATGATACCAAGGAACTAATGCGTTGACGTCATAGATAACAGAAATAGTGCGTGGAATGTAATTAACCGCAAATAACTTTCTATCACCACGCGGACTTCGATAGTGACATTTGAAGTATTTCCGTGGTATGCGGTATCGGCTATCGGCAATTGTATCGGCCTGTCATTATCAACCGCAAAACGTGATGTGACTAATAATATACCAGCAGCCACTCCTTGATTGGTGCATGCGTTGATGTCACTAAATTCTATTTGGAAAGTGTTCGTAGTGCTTTTGCACCAAAATTCTTATCTACAATAACTGTACATTGGAATTGAATATCTCTCGGTCATAATTTTATCAAAGTTCTTAGTAACAAATTAGAACAGGGACCGTTGACGTATTACGTAAGCAGATTAACTGCAAGTTATTTCCCCCCCAGAAATCAGCAAAAGTAAGCAAAGCTCTCAAAAATAATGGTACATAAACGCATTATAGTACATATTTTTGTAGGAATCCTCGAAAATGCATTTCATTTTCAAGCATAGACAATAATTACTGTTGACGTAATCATCAAATAAGAAAATCAACGACTCCCCCTCCCCATTTTTTGATTTGTTTTAACCGGTCGACTAATCAGTTTTTTTAACTTTATCCAGCTTAGTGTATCAACAGTAGCCGGACTATTCTTGTATTTTTTCTGACGTTCAACCCTTTACGAATTATAACGAAAGTAACATCGAACTCATTTCACGGGTATTAAGGCTGTAATAAACCGGATGCAACGGATCTCTGTCAGCGTTCCTGGTCGATATAAAAACACTCGCAACAACAACAGGTGTGTTACTCAAACATCCTGTCGAGTGGGCCTTGAGATGTATGGCTTCACGAATACATTGACTCCACTGTTGGCGTCTATGCTTGATATTTTATATAAAAATATCTATTCAGTTAACACAATGTAAAAACGTCAGTCAAATTATGCTCTAGATCTACATTTAATCAAGTTCTCAAATCAAGGGCGTAGAAAGGATGAGGGAACTGAAAATATATTTTCGTTATTTTTTTTTATATAATAAGGGGGCAAACGACCAAAAAGGGCAGTCTACGCAGCCCATAGACACCCTTTTAGTGGGTGCGTTGCCAGCCTTTGAGGTAGGAGTAGACTCACTTTTTAAACATTTGGAGGTCGTATCTCTGAGGAAGACCTGAAACGGACTGTGGAAAACCTCCAACCATCAAGATGACGCTGGTGAAATTTAGAGGTCGTTCGGCTCGTACGGTGTTGAAAAGAGGCAGGAGGGATCAACTCAAACAATTCTTCCGAACACTCTCCGTAGTAAACTTGAACTTATACTATTCGTCACTCTTTTAAATCATTAGGTTTTTTGTTTTACAAAATGTTTCGCAACCATATTTTTTTCGTGGGTTTTATCTTTTTTTTATTCAATAATTACTTATATCCTTTAGTCATAATATTTACATGATTAAAAATGTCATTGTCGAAAACGGAAATCAATGTAAAGTGAAGGAGGTTCTACCTCCTTAAGTGACTCAACTTAAAAAATACCTGTTTATCAATAATCATAATTGTTGTGACAAAAAAGTCTGGCGCCAAAAATCTTATCAGCGATTCACGTTGGAAACTAGTGCACAGAGCGATAGTAATATCAAGATACCGATATTGTTATTGCTTTGTTGTGCAACGTCCGATCAATATATTAATGGATCTTTTATTTAGTCGGGGAAACACCTCTTATATTCTCACAGCTAAGTAACGATGCTCAGTAAAACACTAAGAGATCCAAAAAATCAGGAACTACCTAAAGGAACGAAACGGTTAAAAGAAATTAATTGTTTGACGCTGGAATCTAATTGAGCGTACGTGTCATTCTGACTGTCGGCCACTTTCCTAGGTGCAGACAAAATTTTCAACAAGGCCGGACCTGAAAATCAACTGAAATGTCAAGTGGTGAAGTATATAACGCTCACCCCTTAACAAGTTGAATATGCGCAAGTGTAAGACTGCAGACAGTTATATAAGAGATGAAGTGTACATTTATTGTGAGTGCACGGCTACATAGAGTTTCATTATGACGGCGCGGCTCTCGCTTCGGGCGTCTTGCACTCAATCTATCGGCCGACCAAAAGGCACTGTCTAAATCACCCGCGGTCCTCCCCTCAATGATATTGTACGCTTTGAGACTTGAATGACGCTTTTTTTTCTTTTATGCAATAACGCCTTTTTCAATGAGATCGTTTGTCACCTGATTGCGTTTTGTATATTGCATTTTAACTATTGTATTATTCATACTGAAAAGGCACAAAAATAATTGACATTTCCGTGAACATATCAGAGCTTCAGTCGCCTGTTTTGAAGGAGTTAATTTACCTATAATTTTATCGTTATGTATTAAAAATTTCAGTATTTTCGTCATGTAAATTCCTGTTGCTATATATCGCAACTATAGAAGATATTGTTATGACTAAATGTTATTTATTAATATCTTGAACCATTTTTTACATTAAACATTGGTTCTGTGGCAGATGTTTCGACACCTGGTTCGTTATGAGAATGCGCCTTCGTTAGCAACGAAATACTTTAGATTAAAGATGTACATGATACAGTTCGGGATTTATGTTGTGGTATTTTACAACTGCCGTTTGAGTAATGTTAATTAAAATATTAAGGCTATTTGTTGAGCAATGTTCCCGAAAAATTAAATTAAAAAATTACCTCATGTTACATTATACCAAATAAAATAACAAAATTATCAATGTAATACAATAAGTATTATAAAATCATTGGCGCTACGACATTAGGTCTGGGCATTATCATTTGTCAATCTAATAGGCAAGTAGGTGATAAGCCTCCTGTGCCTGACACACGCCGTCGACTTTTTGGGTCTTAGGCAAGCCGGTCTGCTCACGATGTTTTCCTTCACCGTTCGATCAAATGTTAAATGCGCACAAAGAAAGAAAGTTCATTGATGGACAGCCGGGGATCAAACCTTCGACCTCAGGGATGATAGTCGCACGCTAAAGCCACTAGGCCAACACTGCTCAGTTACATTATGTATTTTATGTAAATCAATAATACATTGATGTTAGTCATTCAAGGATTTCCTTTTTCCTGAGTAGGAAAAAAAGTATTACGTCTTTTAATAAGACATTTTTCTATTTGATATCGTTTTTTATATAAGTATTATAAGCGTATTTAAAATAAATTAAATGATTTATTTTAAACCACGGAAATAGTCGCCGATCGCTTTACAATGCGGCGCGTTCAACAGCCGTGGCCGCCCAAGGGAAATTATGTACGACCAACGCTGCCTTTGAAAATATATAAGAATTATATTCACGCCCATTTGACATTTATAATCATATTTTAGTAATTTTTCAACGCTTCGCTCTATTCCTTATAATATATATATATATATATATATTATAAAAGCTTCTAAGCCAAATGTGCGATTAGTCGGACAATAAAAGCCTTTTATGGAATAAAATCCTTTATTCATGATAAGGGATTTACTAAATCAAGCACGTCAAATCCAAGTATTTTTGTTAAAAACCAATAAATAATAAACTAATATTTATCAGTTTGTATGTTTTTGTGTAGACTTTTGCATTGCATATTGAATTGCATTCATATGCATATATCGAAAAACATTTAATAATGCTATTAAAATTGCTAGTAAACAATTAATAAGTCGTATTTTAATAAGTTGACATCGTTAAATTTTTGAAAGTAGCCAATTAAACGTTTTGGAAAGTTAGTAATGAGTTTATTTTAATAAATTAACCGATTTCACTATTTATAACTTAACTGTGCATTACTCGAATCATAATGTACAATGATTTGGATATTTTGACTTTAGGTAGTAATAAAATTGTAATCTTTGGTATCTCCTCGTCTGGTTACTGGTTTAACAGGGTGCAACTGGGCAGGAGGCTCATTTGATGTTAAGCGATTCCGCTGACACTTTTGAAGGCTCGCAAGCATGATCTCTTTTCTTGAAGGACCCCAAGTCGAATTGGTTCGGAATTATTTACTTACTACTGATCTGTGATGGTAGCGGAAGCAAGACTGAGTGCGCGCACACAAGAGCATAGTTGTGCGCGATCTTTGCTAAAATGTTCGCGCATTATTTGTTATTGTGCCGTACGCTGTGCAACACTGTGCCACACAGATCAGCACACCGGTGGAATCGTACCTTCAGAATAGTTTATTTATCAAAAAATCTATTATAATTTTAACCATATTATTGTCTTTGATTGACATAACCTTTACACATTTAAAGAAAAAACTTTTTGACCGGATTGTTAAATAGTTGTAAATTTATAATAATACATAACTTCAATCCGGTCAAAAAGTTTTTTCTTTAAATTTTAACCATGTTAAGTAGATAAGTTATTAAAATCATTAATTTTGACACATTGATTATTGCAATTTTACAGTCAGAATTCTGATATTTAGAGTCGCGCGTCATATTAAGTCGTTATTTAAGTAATCCTAGACATACCTCCCAAAGCTGTGTCAGGACACCTGTCTCATAGAAACCGGTTCCTCTAGAGACCGTGTGAATGGACATGATGGATCTTCTCATATAACCCGAAACTGGTTTTCTCGGAAAATGAGTCTTAAAAATAGCCTCACGGACAATAGTTGTATTGGAGGTTTGAGCTTCGCAGAGCAGTTTTCATTTATACTTAAACGCTCTATTAGGAAGAGAGCTACTGTAAAATTTACAACCTCTTTATAACGAATTCCAAGAGACCGAGCATTTTTCTACGTTACAGAGAGTTTTTGGGGTGTTATAGGGAGATAAGAGAAAAAACACCAAATTTAACCAATTATAACAATTTATATATTAATAGATAGGTGACAATGATGCGTTTAGTAACTTCGACCAAAATTTCTTATATTATTTATTAACACTAACAAAGGCGAGACGGCTGTATAAGCTATATACACCTCAATAAGTTAGTTTTGTAATCTGATTATAAAAACATTTACACTTAAGAATGTCTAAATATGAAAATATTTCTTCGTAATAGAGAATTCCAATTGCGTTATATAGAGTGAAGTAATGTATGGGTTTTGTGTTAAACCAACCAAATTAAATCTTTTTCGCGTTATAAGAGAGGTTATCGGCATAGCGAATGAGGTTATAAAGAGTTTACAATGTATTATGTAAAATTGACCAATCCTAAAATAATAACCAAAAATATTAAAGTATGTAATTTTCACTGTATCAAAAGCGACTAATAATCAGGCGTCGTATAGAAATTGTATGATGATCGATGTTATCTACGTCAGAAGTATTGTTACAGAACAGATTTCCGTTGATAATGAGTGTTTCGTCACTTCTATTCATTCGCGATATAATTCAGACACGTGTATTTATATAAACAGATGTCGCATGACTAGATGAAGTTGACTTCATCGTTTATATTCAAAACTTTGCCCATATACACGTTGCAAGACCATCTCTATTCCATCGGCGTATTTACATAGAAATTCCTCAACAGTAAACATTATATGTTCCTTTGACATGAACGTTTTTTAGAGAGGTGTTGTGAAGCTTAAAAGCTTCGTGTAATTTTGTGATGGAACAAGCATAAGATCGCTATAGATGTCGCGGAGTATTAAGAATATCTATAGCGCTAAATCACCTGCACCATGACCACAGCACACATACACACCATCACGTACATACCATCACTTTCACACCATCACACAGCACAGCCGAATTAGGTTTTACGGATTTAATAATTTCTATAGATTTTTTCCTTTCGTAAATATTTGAACCCCTTTCTATATATTATGTATTCGATCTTTAGTATAATTGTCTTTTCTTGTATATAATTTATTTTAGCTGTAGGAATACGAAATAAATATCTACATAAATAGATAGGCGGATCACAAAGTTAAGTGCTAACACGCAACACCAGAAGGCTTTCAGGTTGCCGGCCTTTCACTGGTACGCTCTTCCCTTAAAGGTCGTAACGTGTATGTTTATAGTCGCCTCTACGAATTATACTTAATAACACTACAAGAAACATTGTCTTTGGGTAATACATGACATAAGTATAAATAAAACTTCTTCAAGAAGGTCTCTAGCTGACCACGTCTGTTGTAAAGAAAACGAAACGTCGATTTATTAAATAAATAAGTTCTTAATAAGGTTTGGTAACCGCATAACCCCAAGGCAATTTAACGATTGTTCACTTGGCAGGTGATTCTATGTGGGTAGATTTGGTGCAAATGTGTTAAATGTTGTCTGTGCATCGCATGTTTATTGTATATTGGATCGTGTGTTTGCAAATTTAGGTCGTTTGTGTCGACACTAGTGCACGTGATCAATTTTTTTTTCTAAGTGTAGCCAAGATTTTTTGATTTCAAAATATGTAGAGGGAAAGTTTCTTATAGTGTATTGGCTGACCCGGCAAACGTTGTTTTGCCATGTATGTTATTTCTAGGAAAAAATTTTTTCTATAAAAATAACAATGTATCTACTATAATAAAAAATAGGGGTTAATCGTATAGGGCTGAAAATGAGGGGTTGTGTGTGTTTTTGTATGTTGTATCATAAAAATAAAAACAAAAAAAATTGTCTAAAAAAAAATATGTGCTGACCACCCTTAACATTTAGGGGGATGAAAAATAGATTTTGTCCGATTCGATGACTTAACCGCTATGCACACAAAATTTCAAGAAAATCGGTCTAGCCATTTCGGAGGAATTTAATTACAAACACCGTGACATGAGAATTTTATATACGAGTATTAGATATCGAAATCCTAGTGGTAGGTGCGATTGTACATTTTTAGTTTGGTATTACATTTTTTGACCCGCCCCGTGGTTGTGAGTGGATTAAAGGTTGTCCTAGTCTTAATAATAAAGCGAAGTCATCAACATTTCACCTTTATTATGTCGCTAAACATTTAAATTATTCAACAATGTGCCTGTTTGTAGTAAAATATTATTATTCATTAGTGAAATTGTCTCACAATATAACTTCAAGTGACCAGTGAGACACTTCTACGATAAACTCAATGACTTTTAAATATTGTACCATTATACATAGAGTCTATACGATATAGGTTTATAGACTCTCTCCCGTTTGTTTTAGTTCATAGATTCGTTTAAAGTAAAAGATAGTCGTATTAAAACTCGCCCCACGTTCGATCATCATTAATCGTGAAGCGACACGTGTGACGAATTGGGCACATTCCGCAGAGCCCTTCGTTATCTACTCTTGATTTTGTTTCGTCAATTACCACCTAATGCACCGTTGATATTGCAGCGCCACCTCATCACTTGGTATAGGCATGAAGGATTGATCCTTAATTTGTATATTCTACGTGTATGAAAATGTATGTATGTTGAAAAGGTTGATATTATAAATATACTTTGCGAAAACACTGAAAAATGAAGCGGCAGTATTACTTAACATCAGATGAGCCCCCTTTTTGTTTGTTTTAAAAAAAACTTGAATATTTTTGAAGTGAAAGTTCTATAGGCGTATGAGGGTAAAATTGTTACGGATGAAACACAACAATAATATTAGCGTCACGAAGATGTGCAGCGTTTTTGTCGAAGAAAAGGGAGGGAGCGATTGAAGCCGATTCAGAAGTTTTAGATTTGTATAAATATAAGGACCTAAAAATTAGTTTGCCAAAGAATTTTCACTTCTGACACGTGTACTTTGTACGCACGCACTTTATTTTTCATAGTGGAACATATATAATGTATTCGAATTTAAATTTTAAATTCACGTTAAGCAACAGTTGTCGCCATTTTTCACGTGAAAAAGCTGATCTTTGTGTTCAATCTCAATGAATAATGTATACTAAAATCGCATAATGTCCACGTGCAGTACCAATGGTCGGGGAATACCCGCGCGGCGCCGCGTTATAGCGTGACTTGTACAATCATGAAGTTAGAAAACATTCAGCTATAAAAATAATTAATAAAACTAATTGAAGGAAACCTTAAAAATACTTCGTTAAATAGCAGTAGTTTTTAATGAATTTCAATTGAATGGTTTTTTATTTTTTTCTGCGTGTATATAAAACACGTGCCGTTTTAATTTACAATTCGTCATTTGAGATTTCAATAAATTATTTTGCATAAAATATAAAATACTAATATGTATTTCATAAATACTCTTTAGGGAGCGTTCAAGTATTACGTAACGCAATTTTTGGAGATTATTGACCCCCACCCCCCATGAACTCGCCGTAAAGATTTTCAGTACCCAATTACAGTACTGTACCCAAGTCTAGTAAAACGTTTCGTTAAAAAAAATATAATTTCTGTAAGGTAATTCACCCTTCTCACTCTTTCTCAATCGGTCACAATCGCTATCTCCCTTTTCTTCGACAAAAACGCTGCATATCTTCGTGACGTTCCGTAAAAATTTTACCCTCATGCGCCTAAAGAAGTTTCACTTCAAAAATATCTGCATGTGTATATAAAAACATAACAAAATGTTTCCGGCAATTTACATATATGTTGGTATAGATCAGTTCAGTCAAACAGTTAAACTCAATTACAGTGTCGTTAGTTTATCTCAATTGTATTGGCTGTGTTGGTCACACCGCAGAGCACACAAATCGGCCGCAGCAATTGATTTGGCAACATGTAGCTTTCTATGTTTTATTTACTGCCACGATTTCTCTGTGGTAGCGTAGAACTGATTCTTCATTCTGTTTTGTGGACGGGTCGAGTGGGTGACATGGTGTACGATAGCGGAGGGGTTCATTTTAGGGAGATTATTTTTTGAGCCGTGTTGGCCTAGTGGCTTCTGCGTGCGACTCTCATCCCTGAGGTCGTAGGTTCGATTCCCGGCTGAGCACCAATGGTTTATGTGCGCATTTAACATTCGCTCGAACGGTGAAGGAAAACATCGTGAGGAAACCGCCATGTATTAGACCCAAAAACTCGACAGCGTGTGTCAGGCACAGGAGGCTGATAACTTACTTGCCTATTAGATTGAAAAATGATCATGAAACAGATTCAGAAATTTGAGGCCCGAAAGAAGTTGTAGCGCCACTGTTTTTATTATTTATTTTTTGACTTGAGCGTTTACATATATGCCCAGGCTCTAGATTGCTTGCTTTACAACATTGATATAGTTTCAGAGTCATAACGCAATGTCTGAATAATATAATGACCGGCAACGGACTCGCGAGCCCTCTGACATTGAGTGTCCATGGGCGGCGATGTCACTTAACATCAGTTGAGCCTCCTGTCCGTCAGCCCCCTTTTCTAAAAAAAATATTTCGCTAAATATTTTAAGCACAATGTTAATAAGAGATATAAACGTTAAAATGAATTCCGTATATTGACGTTTTATGTTTACTAGCCTTCCGGCTTAGCACGGCTGGACATATATATATATTTTGAAATCATACAAATCTTTTCTCTTTATAACAATAGTATAGATATAAAGCAACATAACTGTTTCCGACCTAAGTTATGTGAAAACACAATAGCTTCGTATCACAGTAGTTGTTTCAAGCGTTTGGCCCGAGGTCTAATAATTTAATCAAATGCACGTCCGCTGTCGCGTTTAGGAAATGTGGGAAGTGACTGCTCTAGACAAGATATTGGACAGTGTTTGTTTAATAATTAACTAATGCTCGGAGTACGAATGTCTGAAAGTAAATTAATGCTACGCTGATGTGTGTGAAAACAAAGGGAACAAGAACATTATCATACGAATGTGTAAAAATAGTACACATATACGTAATAACTATGTTATTAGTAGGAAAGTATAGTTTTAATTAATATTGCATAATTTTATGTTAACTTAAAAAAAATGCGTATAGAAAGGCTTTACGTATCTTCTGTTTATAGTCTCGTCTTCAAGCATATTTAAATGTTCATTGAAGCGACTAACTTGAGTATCCAATAAAACTTAATCTATTTGTATCCATATGACCTCGATGGCTGGAAGTCTTTTCACAGTCCGCTTATTGCATTTCCTTTTGGGAACAAGTGCACTGCGGCTTTCAGTAGAGTTCTAGCCTGGGAGAAATGACTTCCAAATTCTTATAAAAAAGATAATTATTATTATTAAAAGGCAACGCACCCAGCTGCTGTCGTAGCTGCCTTTGGCTGTTCCTTAGGTTTTTATGCCGTCGTATCATATAAAAAAAACTTCAAGCTTACTTTGACAAAATATGCTATATGCATCGTATTGAGTAAATTTTGCAGCCACATATTAAAAAACTAAAAGCAAATTGCTGTATCATTACTTAGCTACGTCAGTGAACAGTTGGTATACGACTGGGCCTAATACAGTAGGGGTTCTGATCTAACCGGTGATGTGTTAATATCCATCTTTACCTCATATAGGTTCTAGCCTATCGGGTTTCAAGTGGCGTAGAGGCTTCACTACGGTTAAATTAAATGCCACTATCCTACCTGAATTGAAAATTGGCAAACAAAATATGGAGCTTAGAGTGTGTGCTGTAAAGCTTTGTATGTAAAAGAAACTTAGTGGAAGCTTCCGGTTGGTATTAGGTAAAAATCTTTGCAAAGTAGAAAATAGCTACATCATGGTAGGATTACTGTCTGAAATAAATACGTAACGTTTTATTTCGTATAATAGACGAATATTATATGTGATGATAATATAATCATTAGGTAAGCTTTATATATATAATAGTATCAATCGCTTATACTGGGAATAAATAAGTCGCAACTGCGTTTCTCTGTGAATACAAAAGAAACAACATTAAAAGCCTATATTCTAGGTTTTATAAAGTAAAATAATATAATGAAAAAATTAAAACATCTTACATATATTATGTCAAGTGACAAATTAAACATAGTCGATCAGACGGCAAAGAAGAAAAATAAAATATAAAAATAGTTTGTATAGGAAAATATATTATGTTTTCCTTACATATATATATTACTTTGTATTACTTTATATTACTTTTTAAATTATATTTACCAAAATTTTGATGAACTTTAACTCTTAACTTCGGTTTATGTGAAGCAAAGGATTTCATATTATAAAAATACGAAGGCTATAATCGTATACCTTGTAACGTCCTCCGGGCAAACACTTGTTCTGCGACTTAAATTGCTCTAACATGTCATCTTTTTAATGCTACTTCAGGAACGGCTTATCTATTTTAACGATAGAAGCTGATTATGGATTATTATTACACTTGTATTTTTATCTAGGCTATTTAAGATTACGTAACTAATCGTTTGCTGTTGCCATAATATACAGATGACATATGCCATGTTTACAGTAATTTATATAATAATATACAATTTTAATTCATCTTAGTTTTATCATAATTAAACGCGTTTGATTAGTTTTTATAAGGATGTCACATAACATTAAAAAAATATGAATATATAATTTTTTTACGTTATTTATTGACTTTATTTTGTTTAAATCGAAATAAGACGTGAACATTCTAGTAATAGGTACAAAGAACTAATGATGTCAGTCCCAAAAACTTACGTGTTGTAAGTGGTTTGGGTTTCTTTCAAGGCACTAACAATGAACACTAGCTAGGGTGAGGTTTACATTCTGAATAGTTAGTTCATAATTTTAACCCTGAACTTATTCATACTTAAGATGTTGTACTTCAAATCTATTCTTGGCATTTTATTTAGCCCGGAATAATAGACATGATTGAGAAAGCTCAAATATACCGTGCTTCTAAATTCGTGTTGACAAGTAAGAGGGGTGGTGCGACGTTCTTGCCGTCCACTGCCGACCACCGGACCCTTTATTATGTACATTGCACACGCGACGGCACGCGCCCTGCAATAAATGGGGAAGGGAATGCGTATCATAATCTGTGTCCGGTCGTTTTTTAATATGGGAACAAGGCGTAATAATCCGTTAATAAACGCGATTATGCGTTTAAATCGAGAGTGCTCTTGTATTATTATCGTCAAAATGAGTGGCAGGGATATCCCAAAATATTATGACCACAGTAATGGATTGACGGAAATAAGTGAGGGGCAGATTTTCTTATAGAATGTGATATGAACTGTTTGATTAACTGGCAATGTAATCAGGATGGCAAACAAGGAATGATGCTAATGGAGGGCACGGCGCCGACGCACATGCGGACGGATTTTCCCGCCGCAAACTTCATCCCAGAGGAAATTATCTTCTTATGTTTCACGCGTCTCTCCGGCTTCAGACAATTGAATCTTCACGAGGCAAAATTATATTTTTTGCCGCAATCCGCTTTAATGCAATTTAAGCTTGACGACCATTCAATTTGGACTGTCTAGTCTAGGCTTCAACGTGCGTCTATCATCTCTAAGTTCGTAGGTTCGATGATCGACTGTGCACCAATGGACTTTCTGCTATGTGCGCATTTAACACTCGCTCGTACGGTGAAGAAAATCGTGAGGAAACCTGCCTTAGATCACCTACCTATTACAATGATGGAACAGATACAGAAACCTTTGGCCGAGACCCTAAAAGGTGGTAGCGCCATTGATGTATATATTATATATAGCACAAAGATATGGAAAGTACCTACACTACGTAAAACGTTTTCTTGACAGTTCCTTTCAAGCCCTTTGAACATTGTTTTAGTGAAGCTTTAAGTAAGGATATAAAACTGTCAGTACTTGATTCGTGATGTATTGTGTTTATGGAACAGATACTTCATCGGCTATATTATTTGTATTGACAATATTGATCGAATTCGAAGGTTGATAACATTTTTATGGTTCATAAATTATTTTTGTACCTTGAGGTACCGAAATGTTGGAATAATCGATTCAGCGCGCACTTTACGCGTTTCAGGGACCTCGTAAAGCAGTGTTTCCGCACTGCGCCTATTATGGATGTTTTATGACTGGCGTCCAACTCGAAAGTATATCCTCGGCGCATGCACGGTATTTGCTACCGTTTTGTACACGTAAAATACTCAATGCCTTGTGTAATAGCTTTTTATAGAGGTTTTATTTGTGGCTATAGCGCCATAAGGCGCCGCTCCCTATAAAGGAAGTGCTTGTGCCAATTTGCCACTTTGTACGATGCATGATTCGATACATTTGTGCGGTAGTTGGTGTCTTAAGTCTTAGGGTTTAACTTTGGTTTTGATGTATTTAATAAGAAGGTCTGCATTCGTCAATTCAAAATCATTTATTCATTTAGATACACTTATGAACATCAGTAAAGAAATACATATTAAATGCTTCTAATTTTACATTTACTGCCAGTTCTCAAATCCAGGACATAGAACGGACGAGAAGAACTGGCAATAAACTCTCCGCCACTCTTTTTAATCGCCAAGTTTTTTGTTTTCAAAATGTTTGTAAGGAGCTGCAACCATTACACCGTGTTTCACATAACATCTTAAGTAATTAATAGTTAATAATAAAAAACAAAAATTTGTCCTCATATGAAATGGAAGCAGTAATTAAATCATGGCTGTATACAAAAATAAGATTCGGAAGGTGGAAGTGCAAAACATGCGATAGGGGATTACGCATATCGCATTAGCATATAATGGTGTTATTTGCATTCGAGCACGGAGGCTCATTTTACGCCCGTTTATTTTTCAGAAATCCGGCTCGATTGCTGCAGCGGCGGTAATTTATGCAAAATACCGCACATGATTAGCCTTGTCGGCCAATTTTTAACTCTTTCACAAATTTATTATACGTTGTATGATTTTGTTTGACGAAGTTTATTATACGAAGGAGCGAGGCGCCTTTAATTTTGGGCGTCTCATTAATTTGCTTAATTGTTCATTAAATCTAAATTTTTTGGACCGCTGTTATTAAAGGTGCTTAACTTGAATTTACAATTTTAATAAAGACTTTGTTGGAATTATGAGGTAATCTGGGATTAAGGGGGTTAATATTTGACCATTTGTTATCAAGTTCCGTCTCATTTAATTGCTCATACGGGATATTTTTTAGATTTACTGCAATTTATCCCCCCTCCCCTTCCTCTTGTCAGCAAAAGTAAGCAAAGCTCTCAAAAATATTAGTACATAAACGTATTAATTATTATTTGTAGGAATCCTCGAAAATGCATTTCATTTCCAAGCATAGACAATGTGTGGATAATATGTGTAAAAAAGTAAATAATTTCTGTTGACGTAATCACCAAATAAGAAAATCAAAGAAACCCCTATAAAGCTTACGTAATACTTGAACCTTGGCCCCATAAAAGAAAGCTCAGGAACATACATATTATATATGACTTACGTAATTGTATATGAAGCTGATATTTATTCTGGTCTACAGTGACCTTCAAAACAATAGAACTTCACTTGAAATATCTGGAATTCTCGATCTCTGCCATCTGGAGCGAGTGCCGGAAGCTCTCGGCCGCTCTGGATGCGACCCGGCAAAGAATTTCAATAAGTTGTTTTCATTTGCAAATTGCGCGACTCGACGACACCTAATGGAATAGGAATCTTGGGGCGAGTACTGAAAGCTGCCGCATTATTGGATTATATGGAGACCCTTATACGATACTGTCACATTAAATGACAGTATTGGCGCTCGTTCGTTATTCTTGCTTTACAGGACTAGTATGGAATTTAGTGTTTACACTTTAAAATGGTAATGGTACTTGAATTCGTGTATGCGGTGATGTTAGCTATTTCGACTATGTATTTGCGTGTTGTTCCCACGAGAATGTAAGTGCGTGCTCCTATTTCACCATGCCTCCTGCTGATAGAGGCCAAATCTTTGTTTTTATATTTATTTTATTATTATTTATTACTTAAGATGTCATGTGGAACATGGTGTAATAATGGTTGCAGCTCCTAACAAACGTTGTGTAAAAAAAAGCTTGGCGATTAAAAAGAGTGGCGGAGATTTTATTGCTTGTTCTGCTCTTCAGTTCTATGCCCTTGATTTGAGAACTGACAGTAAATGTAAAATTAGAAGCATTTAATGTATATTTCTTTTTTAACGTTCATAAGTGTACATTGTGTTACCTACATGAATAAATGAGTTTTGACTTTGACTTTGAAATGTGCGTTACGATCGTTAACAATTATCTAGTAATTTTATAAACCTAACAACGCCATCCATTCCCAATGTACTTCCCATCAGGCGGCGAAGTCATCTCTGTCACGAGGCAGACCCGTGAAAAATGCGACTAACATTATTAGCATCTCGAGAAAAATTGGTATGCCGCGAGCGTGCTCCTTCGAACGCCATTATTCATTTATTCATCGGGCTCACGTACTAAGGGTCCAGAAAGAAAATTTATTATAATAAGGCCGCGATAAACACGCGGTGGATTTTACACCTATTTTAATGAGCGGATTAAAGAGCGTTTATGAGCTCCCGAATCTATGTACAATGTTCCATGTACCAAAATACTTTTTCATATTAATTTTTGCACGATGTTTGGTAGTCAGTATAGCGTCTAGTGTCTTTCGTATAACGCGGAAGTGTTCCAATAAAGCAAGCAATAAATGTAGTGACCACCGCGAGTCTGGACATTCCTTCTGCTCGATGGAATTGTGACATCGACCCAATGTGCAGTGTCGTTCGTAGATAAGGTAACCAGTGCATTAGACATAAAAAACCAATATTATTTACAAAATGTATTTTCTCTTACAACGTTTATGGTAAACACACAAAGGTTGTGTAAACATATGTATTATATAAAATTGATGCGATAAGTTATGGCATCGGTAAACATGCGCGCAGAGTAACCAGAACGCTCCCGCCTAAGGCATGTCATGTCCTGACCTTATAAAATTACATTACTTTGCGTCTAAAGCTGTATTGAGATGATACTTCAAAGTCTGTATAAAACTTGGCTAAGCAAAGCCGTGGGCGATTTTAAAACTTCATAGGCAGTCTTTAAGTTTGCCTTTGAACATCGATGATTAGCCCAGGTAGACTTAAAAGTTTTATAATTTAATTAAGCTACTAAAAGAAGATAATAAAATATCAAAAATCCCTATTTCCCGTGGTCACGGCATCACGCGTGAACGGCTGGACCGATTTCGCTTATTCTTTTTTTGTTGTGTTTGATATTGTCAGGAGAAGGTTCTTATATAAAAGAAAAAAATAAAGAAAATTGCGCGGAAAATCAGAAAATTTAACCACCATATTAAGTAATTCTGACTTTTGTTACGATAGCAATTTTTTTTCAGTGCATAGCGCTTTTACAATACAATTACATTGAACAACCAAAGCGAACGGAATCGATGGAGTCGAAATCAACAACATAGAAATGTTGTGTTGACTATCGAGCTGCATAGTTATTTATACCAATTCGAAATCAATATTCATTTTAAGACAGGACAATCTGTCGGGTCCTAGTATATGATACATATGAGTAATATGTATGATACTCGTGAGAAACATACTCGACGCATACAAGGCAGCACAAGTATAATCCTTCGTATTGCAATAGAATAATTCAAGATTTCCTGGTTGCCAACTCATCACAATAGATCCGGCTGTTCCGTCCCATATAACTGTTAGATCATTTCCATTCAATCACAATTGTCCGGTGTGTGCCTAACGAGCTTAAATCAACCAATATGTAGCCACTGTATTGAAGTACTCGTATGCAACTGGACGTAATTGTTTCAACAGGTGTCAGTCTTCCTTTGTTGTCGTCTATCTATACTAATATTATAAAGAGGAAAGATTTGTATGTATGTATGTTTGGAACGGATTAGTTCCAAAAGTAATGAACCGAATTTAAAAATTCTTTCACCATTTGAATGCTACATTATCACTGATTAATATAGGCTATTTTAATTGTAAAAAAAAAAAAAAAAAACAAAAAAAAAAAAAAAAAAAAAAAAAAAACATGGCGATTAAAAAGAGTGGCGGAGAGTTTATTGCCAGTTCTTCTCTTCCGTTCTACGCCCTTGATTTGAGAACTGGCAGTAAATGTAAAATTAGAAGCATTAATATTTATTTCTTTAATGACGAATCACAAGTGTACATTGTGTTACCTACGTGAATAAATGATTTTTGAATTTTGAATAATTTTAAAAAAATTTTGTAAGAAAATAATAAGGATCCCTACTAAAACTACAATAATGTTAATTTGTGCCTTTTGTAGTATAGTAGTTTTATTCTAAGAGAACATTGTCTTCACATATTTTTTAACACTAATTATTTAACTAACGTATACAAAATATTGTAAAACCTATTTTAAAAGAGTAAGCGTGGAGTTTCTTGCCCATTCTTCTCCACACGTAACCTTTTGGAAGGGGCAACTAGAATCGTCTTTATATTTTATTTGACGTTCAAAAGTGCTGTTTTAGGTGGTCTAATTGAAATAAATGATTTGATTTGTTACCCAAGGTGTAAAAAAATGCCTATAAAATATCTTTCATCGCATGCGCTGCGAAAACTATTGATGATAGAACAAAAAAAATGTTCCAATAATAAAGAAGATATTTATATCTACAAAAAATGTTTAAAAAATATATGTCCACCCGTGCGAAGCCGGGACGGACTAGTAGTCTATACATGCGTTACATAAGGTACACTTTTATATGATTACTCTTAACCAAGGACCACCGTGCAGCAAGGGAAGTTGCTAAATGCTTTTATTCAGTCTGTTTACACCAGGATTATTTGCTTTTCAGTCCAGTTGAAGGCTAAATCTTCCAGGGTGGTCGCTGATAATGTTCCGAAACACGTCGCCGCTCGGTCAGAAATATCTATCGCACACTCACACGACAATTGACTTGTGGAGTCAGTTCTATAAGAGTAATGTTCCCGTTATTGTTGCATTCGCTTCGCTCTTGTCTCGCCTTTTATTGAATATTGGCGCTTTACTGTTCTGCAAATGACATCATGTTCGTCGTTTACCCTTTCAGTAAACTTGTCAGTGTCTTGAGTGGCTATAATTTATGGCGAAGGCCAATTGGGTGAACAGTCCACCTGTCAGTGTAATGTATGTTTATTGATAAGTGAACTTAACTGGTATAAATATATTATATTCGATTTTTATGTAGGTAAAGGGCTATGCGTGCAATCTATACCTAATTTAAAATGTAGGAAATCTTTGAGAGATAAATTCAAGGAAATTAAATATACTTACCTTTCCTTCGCAATATATTTAAGAAAATTTTATGTATGTATACAAAAATAGTGATGAGTTTACTAGAATAGAACATACGCACAATGTTAATAAGTACTCGGAACAAACGCTATTTCCCCGTACTAGACTATCTAAAGTTAGTAATTCTTTTTTGGAAAAAGGGATACTTTTCTTTAATGAAATCCTAGAGGCTCTTTTATCTCTCCCCTTAAATAAATTTAAGAAATGTATTAAAGAAAAGCTGTGTATAAAGGCTTACTATAAAGTTAACGATTATCTAGTTGATTAAAGGGCCTGGGACTAGTGCTGACAGGCTACTTCTAATTAATTACATATTTTATTTTTGACGTGACATCGTCTTATAATTCGATGGAGCCGACTGCACGCACGAAAAAACATGACGCATGCGGCGTTACCTCGCTCTGAGGCGTTCCTTCCATTTAAGGCTTGTCGTGCAAGCGAGAGCGAGGAACGAGCGACAAAGAGGCACAATCGGCCTCCGCTTTCGTTCGTTAAAAAATTAACATAATTGTATTTATGCGTACAATTAAAAGTAACTTGATCAATTCAATTGTGATTTCCATTTACCTCCTTCTCTATATCCATACAAAATATCTATCAAACAAATAAAATTTAAATTTTCTTTTGAAAAATGCAATCATTCCATCAGTATTTTCTTATGACGTTGTCACGTTCAACTATCGTCAGTAAAAAGACTTTCAGACAACCGATTTTTATTTAAAGAGATTCTCTAGCAAACGATGTCTGATCGTCACAGACGAAGAGGCGCGTGGCCGCGTGACATTTAAAACTGACGCTAATAATTGTTGCCAGCCACAATCGTTAGTCTAGCGTCGAGCCAGCCTCGATGGGAATAGACTCCTGCATCTGATTCGACTCGATGCAAGCACCAACTGAATTCTTTTTATCTTGCAACTACATTGTTCGCGTTTCAGACGCTTGTTTTTCTATTTTATCGAGTAGACAGACGCTTTTAGCGGTGTACTTGTGTACCGTTGTTGAGACATAATCGTAACAATACTACGATTTTACATTCGCTTGTAAGTTTTGCTCGATTGGAATGTGTTTGCAATGTACTGTGTTTTACTTGTACAGTTATCATAACTTTACCGGCTGCTATTTAGAGCTGACACTGGCCATAATCGAGTTGCTTGTTAATGTCGGCGCGGTAATATAAGTGGTAAGTGTTATAGCCGATTGTTTCGCATTTCTGTTAAGTAATTTAAGTAATTATTTACTTTTGGAACGAAGTTCCTTATCGCGCGTTGTGAAAGGGCTAGACGGAAAAAATTCTTACGAAAAGTTGTCGCGACACTTTTTTGCTATTTGCTATTGTAATACACCGGTTCTCGTCCGATCACCGAAGTTAAGCAACGTCGGGCGAGGTCAGTACTTGGATGGGTGACCGCCTGGGAACACCTCGTGATGTTGGCTTTTTTTTTCTTCGTAAGATTGGTGTCGAGTAAATCTATCATACTGTTATGATACTAATTAACATATAAATTAATCGAAAGGAATTTCGTTCCATCCGGGTGTCCCTTGACACCTCTAAAGTTTTTTTTATCTACATTAAACAAATCACAGTTGAAATGAAAGTCGACTATAGCCAAGAGGCATAGACAATAAATGACAGTGAGCACATCCTGGCTATATTTTAGGATAACGCCAGATAATGGCTTACGTATATTCGTAGCAGAACGGCACCGTTAATACGTTATGGCTGAACGAGAATGCGACGTACGGTTTTTATCTGTAAGTAATAGATAACCAGCAGTAAGTCACGGCTCGTCTCCCACACTGTTGTTGAACTCACGTGTGCTAATGTTTAGTAAATTGAATTCCATTGGTTACAAGGCGTGCGTAACTATAGCAGTCTTCAAGAATTATTTGTCATACAAAAACATATTGCAAAAATTATAAGCTTTGGATAGAGCAGTGTTGGCCTAGTCGCTTCAGCGTGCGACTCACATTCCTGAGGTCGTAGGTTCGATCCCCGGCTGTGCTTTATTGTCAGAGCACATTTAACTTTCCCTCGATCGATGAAGGAAAACCGGCTTGCCTTTGATGCAAAAAGTCGACGGCGTGTGTCAGGCATAGGAGGCTGATCACCTACTTGCCTTATTATATTGACATATTCATGAATCATATACAGAAATCTGAGGATCACACCTAAATAGGTTTAGAGCCACTGATTTATTTTTATAAGCATATGATGTATATATAAAGAGATTTACCTTTATAAGGGATAATCTTCTTAAGAATAAAATTAAAACTATTCTTCGAATCTTACGCGGGATTTGAATTCCGACTCTAGACAGATATCGACGCTCACACTCCGGCAAATTCCGGTCTTGTTTTTTCTTTCATACTAATAAATACGTTTTAGATTTTTCGTTATAACATACACAATATATATCTAATATACAGTACTAATTGTGCGATCGTTAAGGTAAACACTTTTGAAATAGATTTTCCTTAAGTTTTATAATTTAATTTTTTGGTTATTTTTTTTTGTATATTCGTTTTCCTGTAAGTGCTTGTCATATTTAATATTTTATTTTATTTGTACCAATGTGCAGAGTGTTGGCAAGCTTTTATTTAATAAAAGGTGAAACAGAGCTTTTACTGGCTACCTAAAGCTGTCTCTTTTTGTTTTCGATAAAATAGTTTATGCAAATAAGGTACTACAAAAGCAGGTGGCAAGATTAATAACAATGATTGCAAAATTATACACCACACTGCATTCGTGAGCGATTTACGAAGGCCCTTATTTTGAGTTAATATCACCACAAAGCTCAGATGCCGAAGATTATTTAAATTGTATAATTTCGGAAGCGTGCTACTACAGTGTACCGAACGTGCGTGTTATATTAAATTCGTTACCGCAGTTAGTAAACTGTGGCCCAAACCCTCCGACCCTGGGAAGTCTAAACCGAGGGAATAAATTTTAATGATATTAATTCCATATCTGCTTTGTTATCGGTCGTACTGTTTTTACAGGGGTCCGTGTTGTGACTTGTGAGGCCACTTTGCATGTGTTACGCTTTTATTGGGCCCTTTTCGTTATTAACGTGTTGATTTATCATAATCAGAATCAGTTACAAAGTTGGCTTAATGGTAGCTTATTGGCGGTATTACGAGAACCTTTTCAATTACAGTTACTTTGTAAGCGGTTCGTGTGAAATTTTAAATTGACTTGTTAGGAAAAATACTTACATCATTAACAATCCTGCTTTACTTAAACATGTCGATACGTATAGTAAATATACGTTATAATAATAAAAAACTTTTTTTTTATTCATGACAGAAATATGGTTGTGACAAAATTCATCTATCGCTAGACCGTACACTAGGGAGTCCTGTGTTTTGTGTATATTAACGTTTTTTTAGGATTAATAATTATATTTAGTTAGTTGTCCTTTAACAGTGTTGGCCTAGTGATTAAAAAAAAATTAACACACGCTCGAACGGTTAAAGAAAACATCAGGGTTTCCCTTAAGCTTGCCTTGCCACCCAAAAAGTCGACGGCGTGCGTCATGCACAGGAGGCTGGTCACGTACTTGCCTATTAGAAAATACGGATACAGAAATCTGAGGCACAGACCTTAAAGGTTGTAGCGCCATTGTTTTTTGAGTTGTGATTACAATAATATTACATTATTTCCTTGCCTCTATAGAAGTGGTCGACTGCGTAATATAAATTTGATGTTTTGTAAATATACAGCGACATCGTGTTGCATTTAAGAAATTTTGTCTTCTGAAGGTACCTTAATCACCCTTTTGACATATCCCTCACCTATACTCATCAAATACATATTTATATATATGTTTAATTTATAAATATATTTAAAAAGTCATATAAATCGCTCGAGCCGTTGCGGAATATGAGACGAAATGTTTATTGTAATAAATAATACTGTGATATATATGTATATTAAATATTTGGTATTAAATTTAAATGACTCAATAAGTATATTGAGGTAGTAGGCAGTATTGACACAGGTATGCCATGGATTTAAAGGTACCCCTACACACGATGTTG
Source organism: Pieris napi (assembly GCF_905475465.1). Lineage (NCBI taxonomy): Eukaryota > Metazoa > Arthropoda > Insecta > Lepidoptera > Pieridae > Pieris > Pieris napi. The sequence goes on from NC_062241.1 coordinate 10,725,904, forward strand.
TAAATCTTACACTTTCGTAACGTGTCCGTCAATATTGAGTGATTTATGCGCGTACATTTACGTCTCAATCAGACTTGAACTATTCAAAGTTATTGCTGGGTTTAAGCGTACAATTCAATTGTAAAATGAGTAAATATTTGAGTAATATAGAAAGGGCCGTTCGACTATATTAAGATTGGCACACAATTAATTGTTTGATTTTAATAGGCCGATTGAGCTACGTTAATTCTTCAGGACTATGTACAAATCCAAGAAATTATAATAAAATAACAAGATAGAAGTTTTTAATTACAAAATAATTCACATATTGTATATTAACCAGGATCCATATCTCATATTAAATAAATAAATAATAAAATAAAAATAGCCTGTATTCAAGTACTATAAAAAGGATTACATTCAGTTTATGTTAAATATTAGTACACGACCTCCGACGGACGAATTCTACCATTTGTCTCACATTTACGCTATTTTCCAATCTTTCCCTGCTGTTTTTTTTTATTTCATCTTCCCAGGTTTTTATTGGGCGTCTTCTCTTTTTTATTATATCGACTAAAGGAATAGATATTTCATTTTAAGATGTAATCTCTAAATTTCCTTTATTTTTTGGTCTCTCAGGTAACTTGGCCTGTCAGCGGTGGGCCTTAGTAAATTAATCAATGTACTTTATCAATATAGAAGCCCTCGAGATCTATTAATTTTCATTATTCTAAGGATTATCTACTCTGTATTAGTTCCATTATTGTTGAGTTATTAGGAAGAATCACGATACGATACTTACATAATAGAGGAATGGATTTTTGGCGAATCAAATCTTTTTATATTTTTTCATAGATCACTGATAGAAGGTTCGCTAGTATTTTATATGTCCTTTGAGTTATTTTTATTGACACAATTAAAAAATGGTGAAATATATATTTACGGTTCGTTATTTGTTCAATAATTGGTGGAATCACGGGAAACATGCAACATTTTGATATTACTTAGCACTTACTGTGGTAACAAAGATGATTTTTAAATTTATTTATTTAGAAGAAACGGTACAAAAATTGATGGATGAGGTTTTGCAAATGTTGTCGTTAAAACTAATTCGATAAATTTGATGTGGAGTACAAGTCCAGAAAGTAGAGGCCGTTACTGGAGGCATGGAAGAGAGGTGCAATAGCAAAAATTAACAAGAATTAGGCTAAACTGATATTTTGTTTGTTGCCAAATATTAATTGAAATATACTCAAACATTGTCAAATTGCAATTAGGTGCAAATAAGCCAAATTATGTACTTTAAAATAGCAACTATTAAAAGTTTTTGGATAATCGCCAAATATTCATTCTGTAACAGACATTCCGAGACATCGTTAGCGCTTCAAGAGGTTTATTAATTTTGTTTACATTTTTTTAATACTCTCGAGGTGAATTAAGGAACTGTCTGGCTTAAAGATGTTCTTTGGTTTCGTAGTTTATAGTCATTGTTTGTTTTTAAGGAGACGTTCGCCTTGAACTTGTGTTACGGTTGTCCTCTCAGCAGGATTGTGATTTTTGGTTTAAAAAAAACAAAGATTTCTTATAAAGCTTACTTAGGGAGCGTTCAAGTATTACGTCACGCAATTTTTGGAGATTATTGTAACCCTACAATAGAAGCAGTGTTGGCCAAGGTTTCAGCGTGCTACTCTCGTCCCTCAGGTAGTAGGTTCTATACCCGGCTGTTTACTGCTGAACTTTCTGTCTATGTGCGCATCTAACACTCGCTCGTACGATGAGGGAAAACATCATGAGGAGCAAATCAAAAGATGTCATGTGTCAGACCGAAGACAAGACATATTTTTTTTTATTAGGGTTTTATCGCCACTGGATAACATACTCGAATCGAACCCGGGCCATTTTAAATTACGTGCGTTACCAAGCCACGGAGGTATTAATCCGAACATCTCATCTGAACACTCTCCATAGTAAAAGATGTTGTCAGTAGAAGGCTTCAGCAAAAGCTTTATGTATAACAATAAAAAGTTATTTATATAACGTGCTTGTAATAAAAATGTTCACCGCAATAGAATCGCTATGTCAGTTTAACGTCACTATGGTGCGTCAAAACACGCCACGGCTGTCGACCCCGATGACTTGCAACTTGTACCCCGCGCTCCCCTATTGATCCCACAAACGATCACGCATTTTGTAAAGAACACAAATACCGATTGTGGTTTAGGAAATGATATTTTGATGAAGAAGCGCTGCATTTTTGTTTATTCACTAAAGCTGGCACACTGATACATTGGTACTAAAAAATAAAGTACAATATTTAATGTGACAAGCACTTGTAGGCAAATATGACACACACGAATAATAATACAAAACAAATTATAAAAACTAAAGGAAAATAGATTTCAAAGTGTGAGGGCAGCAACTATGGATATCTAGACCTAGCTTATTTAGGGAGCGTTCAAGTATTACGTTACGCAAGTTTTGGAGATTATTGCCCCCCCACCCATGTAACGCGCCGTAAAGTTTTTCTGTACCCAAGTACCTATAGTAAAAAGTTTCGTGACCATCTAGTTTACTTTTTATACCTAAAAGTTAACTAAAAAAGAAGTTAATTAACCCCCCCAATTTGTAACGTAATATTTGAACGCTCCCTTATCAGAATGTTCAATCTGGATATCAGTGAGTTTTGGCCAAAAAGCGTTCTTCTGAAAGGAGGGACAAATGTCCTAATCACTTTGTTATAGGCAACAATTTTAGCCTAAAATGCATTTAGTCATTACGAACATATTTATACGAAAAAAGGATGTTGTGTAGATAAATTATGGTTTAATTTGTTTGTATTTGACTATTAACTAATGTTTTTTTCTTTATTGTTTCAGGTGAGTGAAGACAATACGCGATTGAGGTAAAAGCCTGTATCTAAATACTCGAGTGCCTATTTCTAAATATAGCTATATTATTGTAGATCGGAAACCTTGGTATCTTTAACCTATTTTTTATAAAAAATCTATTTTTAGTTAGGCGTCAGACGTCTTGTAATTTTCAAACATTTTAAAATAAAAACCAATTATTTGTATACAATCTTAAGCAATAGTACCCCGTATCGACGAACAGGCATGGTGGATGAAGCGAGAGTATGTCAGAAGTGGAGATTCGTAGTCTCTGACTCTGACTCGGGACTTCGGGACATAGGCGTGATAGATCTAATATTGAAAATTCTCGTGTCACAATGTTAAATTTTCACCCCTCTACGATCAACCCCTATTTTTTAGTATAGTAGATAGTTATTTTTATTGAACTAAAAAAAATACTTAGAAATTATATAACAAATGGCAAAACAACGTTTGCCGGGTCAGCTAGTAATATATAAAATCCTAAGTAACATATACATATAGGTTTAAACTAAATTCAATTTCATACGGCTTAAGCTACTTAAAAATATAAACTTGTTTACCATTAAAATCGTAACAGACGTTTTGTATAAAAATTATTTCATAAAATTTTGTAACATCGAGATATATGACGGCGCTATTTTGTACCCATTCTTACTGTTACTGATTTAGTTTAGTTTATTTCGGTTTGGGCACGTGGCCCGTGCGGATATTTCAATCCGGTCAAGGAACTGTTACACCGAGCGTTATCTAGGAAGATTGATGGCACAATATAGAACGAACATATCAAGAAATGTACGAATAAAATAGGTCAAAAGCACATTACGCTTATTAACCAAGATGTGATAAAGATTACGCTGGTGTTATCGTATCGGATTGTCTTAATATATATATTTCTTGTGTGCGTGTGTATGTGACTGAACTCCTCCTAAACGACTGGACCAATTTTGATGAAATTTTTTGTGTGTCTTCAAGGGGATCTGGGAATGGTTTAGATTCACAAATCAGCCCGCCAGATGTTAAGGGTAGTCCACCCCTAAATTTTTATTTTTATTTTTTAGACAAAATTTTTAATTTCTATTTTTTTATGATACAGCATTAAAAAATACATACAACCCCTAACTTTCACCCCTCTACGATCAACCCCTATTTTTTATTATAAATGATATACATGGCGAAACGACGTTTGCCGGATCAGCTAGTTTTTTATATAATTCGAGACTTCGAACATTTCCACTGCATCTGTTTTTTTCTTTGACTAAAAAAACTTATTAAAGAACAGATGTCTAATTGTGATGCCAGTCAATAGCGATCTATTCTAGGCCACTTCATTATATTTAATATTTACACAAAATTTCTAGATATTTTCATTTCACTTTTAATTGTTATAAACAAAGTTACACACGTCAGTAGTGAAAGGATTTTTAGTTCCGTTTGTTTTCTTTATTGTTTAGACAGTAACTATGATTGATGTTTACGCAATAAGCTGTCAATTATGTATTTAAAGGTTGAGTTTGATAAAATATTGACTTTGTTACATATTGTACTCGTCTGGGTAAAATTATAATTAGATTAAATTGATTTTGATTTTCCCAAGTTTTCGAAACAAAAGTGTTCCACTGCTCAGTTCTGTGGAATTTTCGACGCAGAGCCGGTGAATGGAATGTTTCCCAATATCTATTCTATTTCTAAAGTCACTATTCAATAATTATAATACAAATTCTTAACTCTCTATAGAACCCCATGATAGGGCTTTCTACAACCCCTTCCAAAGTTCCCTTGTGGCTTACCATGTGCCGCCGGCCAGCTGCACCAGGTCGTCGCACCAACGCGCGCTCTCGTCTCGTCGCGACGATGCCAATGTAGGTCTCGTTTACTCCACTGATCGTCTTTAGCTCTTGCGACGTGTCCGGCCCACCTCCATTTTAGCCTACATGCCAGTTCAACAGCATCGGTTACATTAGTTTTGTTTTTCTTATACCTGCGCTTGATATAGCGTTGCGTTAGTTTTTTTTGTTAAAACAGTGTTCACTACGTCGATTCCGGTGCATAATATATTGCCAATATTTTTTATTACACGCTTTGTTTTGTAATGGAGCATGAAAGCGGCCGTCATGTAACCAAACGTATCAATCAGCGAAATAGGAATGTGGCGTCACGTATATTCGTTTAAAATTGACGGTTTGGTCAATATTGTTAATGCGAATAGGTCCCCTTCTATATGCGTATCTCGCTTCCCGATCTATTTGATGGCCTTTGGTATCGCGGCGTGTCTAGGTGTGTTGGCTAATCGCACTCGCATCTAATACAAGGTAATGTATACGGAAAGCTATGTAAATAGAGCTTTTTGTCAATGCATATCGCGTGAATAGAAATTCGATTAAAGTGTTTTAAATTTCGATTAAATATGATGGGTTTTCAGCGTATTATAGCAATGGACGACAGGTTTTTGTATTACTTGATTTCTGGCTTTTAAACAATACATTTAATACATATTTTGAAAGTATAACTGTATTCGTACCGTGACGGTATTGTGTGTTATACGTCAATTTTATTAAAAGGTAAATAATATCGTGATAACTATTTGTTTACTGGTTCGTCATTTGAATTACAAATCGATTGTAGGGGCGGCGCGGGCGCATTGGCCGGCGCCGCGCCGTGACGGTCCAGTTGCGCGCGACTCATGGTACAGACATGATACGATTTTGTTATTTAAGTATTTGTCTTATAATTCCTTTGTTAATTATTCGATATCAGATTTTATATAGTCTTGTTTATTTAGTTCTATGCTATATGTAAAAATATATAAAGTAAAAAGCGAAAAATATGACGAAAAACAAACGTTATAGGTGCCATTATGGCCTTAAACAGAAGTGACAATGGGTGGGGTAAGATCCACAGAAAAAAGGTGGACTTTAAAGATTGAAAGGACCAAGGGGAAAATGGAGAAGTGGGGGCCCTAAAAAGATGGATAGAACCGTTAGCAGGAAGCGAACGGAGAAAAAAAGCCATGGATTAAGATACATATTTGGAAAAAACTGGAGAAGCCTTTACCCGTAAAAATGTTGTGTGAAAAGACAGATTTAAAAGGCCGGCAACGCACTTGGCCTACTGGCAATGTGAGCGAATGTCCATGGGCGGTCGTATCACTTACCGTCCTGTCCGTTTACCTCCTGTTACATAAAAAAAGCATATAGTTTCCAAGATAATTGTACTGTCCCATTCGGAAGAACGACTTCCTATCTATAATGGAACAATATATTTCAAAAAGCGGTTGACATAAGTTAATTGCGCCGGAAGTGCGAGTCCTAAACAAACCGGTATATTAATGGCACACGAAAATAATACGATACGTCACCTCTTCCTTTGTCGTATTTTTATTCGGTGACCGCGTTTAAATGAGTTATTTTTAGTTGAAAATTAATCGAGCTATAAACGTAGTGGCGCCGTACGGATGTCATGCTATCTACATTTCATGCAAATGGTTGATGCTACTAGGTACTAAATGAAACAATAGATTATGAAGATATAGTCAAATACTTTCTAAGGGTTTATATTCTTTGATCGGAGTTCTGCTCTAACGTTCCACAACTGAGCGTTTCTTAAGGCAGTTTTTTCCTCAAACCACCACCTGTGGAACCAGCTACCCACTGAAGTATTTACGAAATAATTTGACTTAGGGTCCATCACTGGCGTAACTGTACCATCTGGGGCCCGTGGCAAATTCTTTTTAGCGTACTCAATTACACGTTGTATATGTCCCACTAATGGCCATAGGCCTCCTATCTTAGGCGAGAGGGAATGGTCTGTAGTCCCCACGCTATTGGAGACATCACATTCATCCATAGAACATAATATCTATTGGGCAGGGGCTCGTGGCATTTTGCCAGCTCTGCCACCCTATTGTTACGCCACTGGAGTCCACCTGGGCTACCAACTTTTAAAACGCTGGCACTTGCGAGCCCTCTGGCTATGTGAGCGTCTATGGGCGTATTACTTAACATCAGATCTGCCGTTTGCTCCCTGTTAGATAGAAAAATGTATATTTTAATATCAGAATTCAATATTAAAACCTGGCTGTGAGTCGAGACAGGATGGGAAGCTAGCGAGAAAGTTAGGATGCACTCGAGACCCGACTGCTCACAATCGTTAGTGCAGTTCGCTAACAGTATACGCGTTACAAACTTCCACCCCCTTGCACTTTTTCGGTCCTCAATACCAATGGAAACTTGGAAAATGTTTTCGAATCCAATGCCCCGAGCGCTGGAACGATAGTTTTGCATTAGGATGTCTGTATTGTATGGAAATGCGATCATAAACATATTTACTATTCTACTGACAAGTAATGTTATCGAGTATTGAAATATCTCGTTCGTTCCAGATGTTTTTTTAAATATATATTTTCTAGCTAATTCCCCGACTATGTTCTGGTTGGAGGTATTAAATAACTTGCATAGGTATAGGGGGTCGTTCAAGTATTACGTAGGCATAATAGGGGGGGGGGGGGGGGGGGAGGAAGTCTTTGATTTTCTTATTTGGTGATTACGTCAACGGTAATTATTTACTTTTTTTACACATTGTCTATACTTGAAAACGAAATGCATTTTTGAGTATTCCTAATTAAATTAATACGTTTATGTACTATTATTTTTGAGAGCTTTGCTTACTTTTATTGACAAGAGGAGAGTGGGGGGAAAAATTGCAGTATATTTGCTTACGTAATACTTGAACGGCCCCTTACAACTTAAGTAAATGGTATTGGTAATCCGGATGATTAAGCAATACTTCCTTTTACTTTTAACAATTTTTTGTATAACATTTACACCAAATTCAAGAAAGATGCCTCTAAACCTAATGTTGGACATTATTTCTTTTAAGTTCGTCTCCGTTACTTTTATTGCCATAGCTTGTTCAGTGTTATACCTGTTGTATCCATACATTGGATAGTCGGTCAGGACATGTTACACCGTCTCTTCATCTCTATTGCTACGAGAACTAGCAGCACCTTATCAAACCCTGAACCTGTAAAGATACGGCAAGAATCCACCGTGACCTGTCAACATCTGGGTAATCTATCCCGTTGGTTTTATTTGTTTAATTCTAGAAAAGTCCAAAACAACATTTGAAAGGAATAACTTAGTTATTGTTTTTTTAACATATCTCGTTCCAGATGTTACAGATGATAAAATGAGCGTCGATCAATGAAACTCCTACACATAGCTTTAAAGCTATTTAGCGTTCAACGCGGAAATAAATTTTCAAAACGGAAGGGTTTTTCCTTTTCCCGGTTAAAGCTTAATGTATTAGGTATAAATTAGTTAATTTTTTTTGATGCTGCATCTACCGCTACAGTTCCCGAAACTAATGATTTATTACCAATAAAATAATTTCTACTCCTAATGGTTGTACTCCTTGTGTAATAGATTGCGAACGTTGATTTCTATTTCTGCTTGACATCGATCTGTGGAAAATTGGAGCAGCCCCTTGGCACCTGTGTTGCACTGTTGCGAGAGCAGGATTACATGTCACTCATACCCTTGACTTGTTTGTAATGAACATTTTCTATTTATACATTATTATATACTGTTTAAACAATGTAATAATGCAACTCATTTTATGTTGGCTGTTGCTAACGTAATCTACCTATACTAATGTTACTATACTTAGACTACTGGACCGATTTCTTCCTAGGTAACATAGGCTAATTGCAACCCTACTGTAAATACTTGTAAGGTGATGTCAAGGTAATGGAAGATGGTTGCTGTAGGAACTAGGGTCTCTTGGTAGAATGATTACGCGACCCCAAGTTACCCCAACAGTGACGTGATTGGTGGGAGAGGTTTAGTTGGTAAGGCTTTTGGAGCGAGTTCCAAACTCAATAAAAAAAAAGGTAACTGGCTATAATTAGTTTTAAAATGTCCAGCAAAGCTGGGACAGCCGGCTAAAAGAAATACCTTCATTGTTAGAAATATATAAGCGCAGCAAACAAAAAAACTGAGTGGTTTTGAAGACGAGATTAGTAATCAAAAGTATTAACTAGCATTGTAAGATATAAGAAGAATCTCACATCCTATTTATATTCTATCAGAGAACCTGATAAATATAGTATTAAACTATGTTTGTATAGGCCATTGTAAATTTTTATAACGTAGATACAAGTTCACATTCGTGACGTTGTATGACTAATGAAATATGTAAACAATATTCTCTATTTATCTTATTTAATTTGAAATAATTGATATATTTAATCTTATGTACATGTGCATATGAAGATCTTTCTGCTTTTACGGCTAAGTTCCTTGTTCAATGTTTAAACACCGTTACATTGCGTTTTTATTAACTTGTCGAATGAAGAACATAAACGTAGACTTTGTTGATAACGTAACTTATCTACACAAGTATATCTTAGTACATTATTCGAGGAGGCCATAAACTTATTGACACGTGTGAAACGTAGGGCACAGATTTTATGGGTTTTATGGCTTTGGTATGATTAATAAACTAAACAATTTTATTCTGACTATTGACATATTCTATACTACGTGAAGAGTAGTATAATACGCGAGATTCTTTTCTCACGATTATTTTATAGATTATTTGCACCAAGCAAATGGTGGTTGATAGTTGACAGGAAAGTGGAGGAAAATGAAGATTGCTTATTAGCTCCTACACCATATAGGTATTCCCAAAAGGAGGTATAAATTTGTAAAATAAATTAATACTATTTAAGTAAATACACTGGTAAAACTAAGTAATAAAGTGTTTATAATTATCGGTTACACGATGTCTAATTAGTTTGTATCATATCAAAATTTCACCGATCGTGATCCAAGGTGACCGGTGCGTTGACATTCAGACGCCTTTATCAGATCAAGCGGTGCGGATTCGCGGGGCGACGTTCCTATTATTGGCTTTGTCGGTTGCCTAGCCAACTATTTAGTTTATTAATTATAACCTGGTTTCGTTTGAGGATCATCAAATTAGGATATCGTTTTTTTATTCTACCTATTTTAAAAAAACAAACATTTGTCTCTGTGCTACGAGAGTCCTTAGAAATTACGATGCCTGATGTTAACTCTAAATCCAAAACCACCAAAAAAACAAATGAAGAGTTTATCGTATCACGTTTATTTAAATATGAAATTCCGAACTTCAAATTTTATTCGTAATACAGAATACATCAATTCTGCGAATTAAACTCATTTACAAATTGTTAATACATACGAGTACATATATAGTTTGTGTTGACCAACTATTTTCCTAGAAGATTATTACAGCGTTAATTTTCCTCGAAGCCCTCGGTTCATGCAGTATGTGTAATTTTTACATAATTCTTTTATTATATGCAATCGGCACGTGTAAGATGATACCTTACATAGTTACGTTATTATTCATTGTGTGATAATATGTTGCACCTAAATGAGGGAATTATAAATTGAAATTGGATACCTTTGATTGTTATTTTAATGGGAAAATCCGTGTACCCGGTTTAGGTCATTATAATTTGAACGTTATTAATTTTTATATATATAACTTGTTAGATATTTTTTTTTAAATACAAAGGGAAAATTAGTAGCAGGCTCATCTGATGTTGAGTGATACCACGCCCATGGACACTCACACTCAGTTCGGAAATACTTCAATGGGCAGCTGGTTCCAAATAGTGGTCGTGCGTGGCAGAAACTGCCTTTAAAAACGCTCAGTTGTAGAACGGTGGACGACGAGGTGATATGGGTCGGGATTTCATATTCTGCGTCGACCTCCGATGATGAAACTCAGCTGCCGGTATTAATCTGAACAACTGCTCTGAACCACGTAGAGTCCGTAAATGCGGTAGAAGATGAAAATATAATATTCAATCATTATATTGAATCAAAAATTCAATTTACAGAGACAAATTGCCGTGGATCAGCAAAATTTCTATGCCTTGATTTTGCATTCTCAAAAACTATTTCTAATTGATATCAAACAAAACTTTTGAACAAGCTATTCTCACACAAGTTCAGTTCACGTCCAACATTCAGATTGTTACATCGTCTGGTTACATTGTATACAATTAAAACATTGTATAACTAAAGGGTCCCATTGACTCGATTAGTATGACTGGAATTTTGCAGTATCGCTTTGCCAAAATTATTGGATTTTGATAGATTTATAGGTCATCTTCGTATCATGGGATCAGTGATTGTGCGAAACGATGGGACCATTTCCGAGATTTATCCATTGTTCTACCAGACAATGGTCTCTCACCGAATTTTTTTGTTCATTGAGACCGAACTGGTATTTAAGACTCCAAATTAGTTATTGATTTTTTAATCAAATTTATTACCCAATTTTGAAGTGAAACCTCTTTAGGCGCATGAGGGTAAATTTTTTACGGATGAAACGCAATAATAAGAATATTAGCGTCACGAAGATGTGCAGCGTTTTTGTCGAAGAAAAGGGAGAGAGCGATTGAGACTGAGTGAGTGAGAAGGGCGAATTACCTTATAGAAATTCTATTTATAAAATTAAAATTTCGTTAAGTGAATTTATGAAATATTAGGTATTTTATATTTTATGATAAATAATTTATTGAAATCTTAAATGACGAAAGAAAGAAAGAATTTTTTTTTAATAATTTTCGACAATTTTAATCACAATTTAATTCATAACATATCTTACTTTTTACCTCCCTCTTAGTCTCGGAAGTCTAAAGTTTTAGATTTGTATAAATATGAACAAGACTTAAAAATTAGTTTGCCAAAGAAGTTTCACTTCTGACATGTGTACGCACGCACTTTTTTTCTTTATTTTTTATGTTTGTAGTATATAATATTTAGAGTATCTTCCACGACAAATGTTACAGTTAATGCCATAACAGTTGAGAGCAGGCGCCCGTGACACGCTGGAAAATCAAGAAAATAATTGGAATTATTCGTCGCCACGTGTCGGAACCGCTTGTGGGTATAGATGGAGGCAATTTACCGAATAAATGGCTAATGATTGCTCGCTTGGTTTAGGCGCGCCGCGCCTACATTCGATTACATGCCTCTGACAGCCTTTTCTATGTCGTTTGCGGTGCATCTCATGCGGTGGCAGGTGTTGTTCCCGAATCTCTTTCGTCTTATCTTTTTATCTATTGTAATAAGGTATACGTGCGTCCATGCGTCGGGTTGTCTCTCTCCCTAAAATATGGAGAGGGGGGCCGATGGCTGGCCATGCGTCATACTCGTGAACGGGTTCCACTTGTGGTGACTGTCGTACTTGAATTCGTGTATGCGATGATTTCAGTTGTTTCGACTATGTATTTGCGTGTTGTTCTCACGAGAATGTAAGTGCGTGCTCCTATTTCACCATGCCTCCTGCTGATAGAGGGCAAATCTTTGTTTTTCATTTATTTTATTATTATTTATTACTAACGATGTCATGTGGAACATGTTGTAATGGTTGCAGCTCCTTACAAACGTTGTGTAAAACAAAAAATTTGGCGATTAAAAAGAGTGGTGGAGAGTTTATTGCCAGTCTCTTCCGTTCTACGCCCTTATTGCCATTTGAGAACTGGCAGTAAATGTACAATTAGAATCATTTAATGTATATTTCTTTTTTGACGTTCATAAGTGTACATTGTGTTACCTACATGAATAAATGTTTTTTGACTTTGACTTTTGATTAAATTTTCTGCCAAGCATAATTTGAGTAATATAAGGTAGGTAAACAAAGAAAAACTTTTTATTTCAACCAGCATCTGCATTCAATATCAATGGGAAATTAAACTAATTTGCAGGCAAACGCTTCACAATAAATTATCGTATTATCGAGAAGGTGAGCGCAAATGACACCTAATCGAGGCGGTCGCAATGAAAATTGAATTCCGTTTAATCTGAACCGTTTGAAATGAAATTCTCTTTAAATGCGTGCTCTATCTACGGATCGTTGGGATGCTTCGAGACGGCCAACGCGGTGGGCCAAATGAGACTGGGGACAATGGGGAAACTACGCACTAACTATTTGCTTGTAAGAAGTTTTTCTATAGGCCAGTTTCTTGAGATTCAATTCTTTTCTTACGTTGCATAATGCAGTATCGAGACTTTAAAGCATTTCTTCGTTCTAAGTACTTTCGCGTACTTCAAGCTTTACAATCGGATTTTATAATAATAAGAGCTTTTTTGTTATAAGATTTGCTTTAATAATAATAATAAATGCCTTTATTCAGACAATTTTACTTAACCTAAAATATACAAATGTTTAGTATTGAAAAAATATAACTTAAATATAGTTGAATATTTACATTCCCTCAACAACCTTGTCTGTTTGACTATTGTTGGCAAAGGCCTCCTCCAATTGCCACCATAAATTTCTGACCTAGGCAGTTCGTGTCCATGTGCCACCTGCCACGGCTCTTATTTCATCAACCCACCCTAGGAATGGTCTACCCCTTTTCCTCTTCATGTGACCTGTGTACCAAAGCTTTTATGATTTGCGCCATTTTGACTGTCCTCTGATGGTATGCCCAGCCCACTTCCATTTTAGTATTTGATCGTAATATGTAGTTACATCTTTGGAAGATTTGGTTTAATAGACATTAATTTTTGTAAAGCCAAGTAAATGTGTTGGATGCCGTCAACTTAAAGGAAGTGTCTGGATTAAGGGAACGTGCCTATAATTCCTCCACGCCTACGCATGAGATATAACCAGGCGTTACATCACGTGTCATATCATGTTTTCATTTTCAAAGAGAATACTTATATATATACGCCATATCTAGTAGCAACAACAGGGTCGATAGTCGGAACTAAATTCTCCACAAATATTCCGAGGTCCCGAATTCTCGGAATCGCTTCAGACGTTTGTTGCTGTCAACATAGCGAGACGCGTTTGTGTTTCGGCTTTGATATTCGCCTAACTTTAATTTAATACCAAGATTAATATCTCTAGCCATACATGCAATGTCAAATAGTTGCCCGCCTCGAGGCTGCGGGGGAAAGTTCATTCGAATTGTTAGTTGTATTATAACACGAGTATTCTAACTGAATATTCACTTGTCAATTGTTACACTTATGTATATTTCAACATACTTCTATAAAACTATATAGGAAATAAATGTTATTTACATTTACGTAACCATGACGTCGACTTGAGCTATAACAGACTACACGTGCCGTGTTATAATTATTTTTAATTGCTATATATTTATTTGTGTTTCTATTTATACTGATTCAAGGCAAAATATAACTGCCGATAGAAGTTGAATAATAGTTGAAAAATTAACTAAAAGTACTCAACCTCGAAAAACTCTGAGTATATTTCCGAATTACAAACTTAAAATTCTTAAAAGTGGAACAAACACGAAGAATCCCTGTCAATGACCGAACCTGATATAGTGTGGGGTCCGTTAGTCGAGTGATCGACCTGGACTCTTGCCACTGACTAATTATAAACTGCATAGAACAACAGAGCGAAAGCTAATCGCAATACGGGACACAGTCGAGTACACATAGTGATAAAAAGTGCAAAAAACGTAGTACATTTCCATCATAGCAGAATAGTAATTAACCGTCTGATAACCTTCTAGACATTCTTATTATTGTTTTGCTTTAAAGGTATGCGTTCAGCTGACAAAGTTGCATGAGTGAGGTTACGAAATGAGAATAAGACATCGGGTGTTTCCATTCGCAATGATCCCATCCCACATTGGAATTCTCACGAGATTAATTAGGAAAAAAGTGATGTGAGAAAGGACGGGTAATTATTTGTGAATGGTAAACATCTGATTTGCATCGAACAGTTTCCCAGGTTTAATTGTAGAGGCCGGGGGAAATGATGTACGATGATGTTTCAAGATCATGTTAGTGATTAGTCGCAAGTGTTTTTAGTTTATAACGAAAGCCGCTGGGCCTTTGCAATACCAGAAGTACATCAAGGGCAGATTTCTATTCTTGAATACAATAGTTTACATATTTGTTGTTTTAGTTAGCGGGCGCGTCCCTTCGATTTAATATCTGTTGACCAATTTCCTTCCTTTGTTTTGTTTGGCTATATCGCTTCATTTGTTAGAAGCTCTATTGTTGGCAATTAGAGGACGTGATATTTATAGGCGTCAGAATTCCTAGGTGTTGACGCGGCGGTTCCGACATTGGGAACGCGCGTCAACTAAAACGGCGATACCCACGTACAGGTTTATCAGAATATTATATATGTGCCTTAGTCTAAGAAATAAGTAGATAATGTCAGTCGCGTCCACGCGGTCGTTTATTACGGTTGCTCTATACCACGTGTATATGCATTTAGTTGTTGCGTGCTAAGTCCAGTGACCCACCGGCCGTGCGTGAAATAATGGTGCGCAAGGGGGAGTCGTCGACTGGAGCCCTGCTCAGGACTCTGTCCGATGCACTTCGATGGCGTTCCCTTAGAGCCCTTTCTATGGTATGTTGTAACGTATTTACATACCTTGTACCTCTTATTAAAGTACAGATAATATTTATTAAAAAACCCATAGTAGTTATGAATTTATTTTAAACATTAAATGGTTTTTGTTGTTGATTTAATTGTAGCGTGTATATTAAAGGTCATGTTTATTAACTTACACATAATGTGCCTCTCAGGTTATATTAAGAGTACAGATATATAAATAAATTATTTGTTTCTTAATTATTTAGATTATAGCAAAATTTAAGGGTTTATGTCGAGTCGACAGTAGTCTAGTAGTAGTTATGGTCTTATAGAAAGGAATGCCTACAATAATTTACATAAATTTCGTCTATCGATTATTAAGTGAAAACATATTTACCTATTATACATATGTGATAGATTGAATAATGTGCAATACGAAACAGATGTTTGTGTACATTTTTATTATTTTACGTGCACGACATTCTTCTGCGCATAATCAGTGTTTTACCTAGACAATTTTCTAGTAAATTTATATTTATGTTAACAAGTTCGGGTATATAGAAAGGACGTGTTGATTTATTTAAATCCTTTGTTTAGTGTATGAATTGAACTCTTGGCTTGTTGGTCCTTAATACTAACAAAATTCTAATGATTTTTTATTGCTTTGTTTTGTCTAAGTAATTTTATGTCTTATGTAGTTTTATACATTTTTTATTTATTTTTGAAGAGATCGCTTGAAGGCGATAAGGCCGCAAGTGGCCTTACTTTTTATTTAATAATTTTATTGTACTGTATTTCTGTATACTTGCAACGAAGTGTAAATAAATAAAACAGTTCGGTTTTGTTTAATGTAGTCTCATAAATGTTTTAATAATTATAAAAATATAGTTTTATAGTTAAAACAAAGATGTAAGCAAGATTAGCTCTTCAATTCTACAAGGTTGTTCATCCCTCAAATCAAATCTTAAAGATTAAACAATACAAGACAACATATATATAACAAATTAAATATTTTTATCACACATTTTCCTTATGAATTACTCACTGCTGACACATAAACACCTGTTGATACATTCATCATTACAATATTTTCTCACATTCATTAATGCCGAGATTTGTATTACGGGATTCTTACTCACGATATACGTTACGTTAATTCATTTCTTTAATATTGTTTTTTTTTTAATTTGTCTTCACAAAGACACAATTTAACATTACGATCTACTAATATATTATATACTAATAAGTAAATTAAATCTTACCTAATTTACTAAAAAAGATGTTTAACAAAGAAAGTGTCCAATAACACTACTTAACTTATTTCATGTGTGTGTACCATTTTTTTGCCACTTACCAATGTTTAGGACGTACGTAACGTGCACTCACACTAGTTCAAATGGATTTTTTTATTATATTAAACCACCTCTTTGTCGTGGGTTCGCGTGGTAAACCCCAGGGGTTTATATCGTGGAAACGGGGAAAGTGGCAGTTGACGCGCGGTGATGTTGCATCAATATGGTATTTTGAATTTATTTTTTCGCGCCTTTTGTGATATCTCGTAAGACGTAGACAAATTGAATATTGTGTACACTTTCAGTATCCATATCAGTATCACTATAATTCCTATTTTTGTTTGTATACTTGTTTATAGTATAGTATAATATATAAAAACGGATCCAGATATTTGACTTACGTTATATAATGAATAAGATTTTTTTTTATAATAGGAGGCTCATCTGATGTTAAGCGATACCGCCACCCATAGACACTCTAAATGCCAGAGGGCTCGCGAGTGCAGACCTTTAAAATCTTTTAAAGTCTGTACTCATGTAGATGAGATTGATGCTAATACATATGTATAGAAAATTCCTTTCGCTGATAGTGAAAGAAGAAAATAAACTTTAATAAAGTTAGTACCAATTTCACGTTGACAAAATAAAAAAAAAATTAAACAATTATTTAATATCTAGAAACCGATCAGTTTAGCCTTAAACACGATTCTTATACATTGTGTTACTGATAAGATATGTTTTGATATTAATGTGATGAAAGAATTTCTAACTTTAATTAATTGATAGAACGTTAGTAAGAATGCTTTGCGCAATATTTTGTTAATTAAATATTTAATTTCCTGTTTCGAAAAGGGAATTTTTAACATTCTTCACTTTCTTATAACGTTTTGATGTTTTATTATTCTTTAGTTTTTTTTTTATTTAAAAAGAAGGGTTTACGAAGAAAATATTTTCGTGTATGTAATAAGTACTTCTGATTACTAGTAAATACGAAATTGTAGACGGTCTCGTGAATGAGAAATGTCAAGATCTTGGCTTACGATGATCCAGGTTAAGGCCGCCCCTCATCTCCGCCTCTTTCAGCCGCGTAGCCTTTTCAATCCATGAGATGCAATGTTGTATGTGAATATTTTTTATGATATTAACAAGATAGAATTAGAATAAAATTGTTTTATTCTATTATATTATCTTGAACATTATTCATTGAGAGCTGTCGTGAGTTTATGGAAACAGCACAATTTAAAAAAAAAATCCTTTATTTAGCTGCGACAATTTATCTCTTATAAATGAAACATGGTCTTTAATATAGTGACATATAAATTCCAATCGGTCAAGGGTTATTCAATCACAAATATAGATCATACGTTTCAGAATCTTGTTTTTATAAATTAATTGACATAGGTATAAATTTTATTACTAACGAAACACACACAGAGAAACACTCAATAAAAAAAATAACATTTGAAACATTTGTATGAAAAATAACATTTTTTTTTCTTTTAAAGAACAAGGTACGTTTTTAGTGTGTAATGCGTGTGTGTTGTGGTTGTAACTGGCCCTGGCTCAGCATTATGCTGAGGAGCAGAGTGTTCCACAGCGCTGGTCATTCTGCCAGAGACCACAACAGCAACTTTTTTCTAAATTGAAAGTATTCCAAGTCTATCCATAATCTAAATGTCTGAATCAGAAATATCGCGACGTAACGAGGAAGTAGGTAGTGCTTTAGTTTCAGGTTAATGCCGCCCCTCGACGCCGGTCGCAAATAATAGTGCTGTGCCATTTACAAGCCTTACATATTTCTGAAATAAAGTAGAAAAACTATACGGTTGGAAAACACATAATACTCTTTTCAATATATATCTTCTTTATATATAATTCTACTCTACGTTTGTATGTCACTGAACTCCTCTTAAATGGCTGGACCGATTTGAATTTTTTTTGTATGCGTTTGGGTGGCGCTCTGGATGGTTCCTAGGTTATTTATTACCAAATAAACAGCTGGTATACACAAAAATGATTTTGATGAAATTTTGTGTGTGTTTAAGTGAAGTCGAGAATGATTCACATTATTAGATTTTTTTTTTGTGTGTAAGAAATGTAAATTGTACAGTCCCGCCGTCCGAACGTCCGCCGGATCTACTAGTTTATATATAAAACTAAGATTTTCAAATTAACGATTATTATCGAATTCTTTTAATTACAATTATATTTTGATTTTAAAATCCGCTTTATCGTCAAAATACAGTTATCGAATCTCATCTATTTTGTCTCATCGAAATGTTTTTCATCAGTATGAGCCTTGTCATGTGTTCCCATCTGCTTGCCATCACATTGTTATTACAACTGTCGACTCTACCAATAGGTCTTGGTATTATGTCGGCTCTGACTAAGAACGGATAAATTTTGTATTTTATTTTACGAAATTATACTTATTATAGGAACGCACCCAGCGTCCCTGTCATGAAATTGTAATAAAGTAGGTGATTAAGTAGATTTGTATATAAATATAATGTGTTAGGGTTAAATTGGGGTCGGTAATTTTAATTTTGGGTAGCCAGGACAAGTGCCTGGTAGCAGCGATAAGGGTGATAGAGTGATAGTGGGTAGAAAGTGAATTTCATGTGTAAAGAATGTATCAGCGTCTTATAATGACATATTATAAAAATAAATTACATGGAAAACACTAGTCATAATTTTTGTCTAGTCAATTTCGACGAAATTCACGCTTTTCTCAAGGAAATGCTAAAACAACCAACGAATAGATTGAATTGAAGATGTAATATTAGGGTTGTGCGGATTGATGAGCGTTCGGTTATCGCGGGTTGTCCAGTATTGTGTTAGGGCCCAGTCGACCGCCGCTGTTGTGTCCGCCGAGTCGGCAGAGCTGATGCGCGCTCCCATTGAGCTGCGGGGCGGGGGCGCAGCGGCAACTCGGCAAGACGTCGCGCGCCGCCCGACTCCCAACGATATCGATTTTGTCCCATCCTCCCGCGTCACCCCACGCGCCCGCTCTCAGCATCCGACCTCGAGTGCTCTCCTCTCGCGCCTACGGACACCTCCGACAGAAACTACGCCTTAACGACATGACGCCACAGCTCAAAATTCTAACAGACCACCTATGCGTCGCGGCGCCCTGCCGATTCCTAATGAACCCTGCGACCGAAAGTCACTCGGTCGAGATTGCAACGGCCCTCGGCCACGCCGGTGGAAAAAATAAGCTTTTTGTTACAATTAAAATGGTAAATCAAACCAATTTTAGTAATTGCGAGGTCAAACTTTTTAAGTGGCGGCACAGAGGGCGAGGTTTTTTGAACGCGTATGATTTTTAATGGGACCCTGTTACGTGCGGCTGGCTCGATGAGCCGTGCATGCCGACTGATTTAATTATTAGTTTGAAGTCTCCGATCGTGCTGGAACTCAAAGAAGTTTTGACTTGGTTGCTTGTTTAACATCCAAGTGGCGAATGCGGGCATACGTCTGTGGTTGCGCTCCTTAGACGATCGCTCCCGCCTCTAACCAGGACTCTGTATAACTAATTAAAATTCCTATTTTGTCTTGATTTTGCATACCTATTTAAATATTTTTTTTTAGTTTTACAATATTAATTTTATCATAAATACATTTAATTAAGTATCATTATTTATTTAAGACGATTTAACCTTAATACCAATAAAAACAGTTTAATATACGACATCGCAACAAACCTTTTAATGTCAAATTTACAATTTACTTAAAAGTACCTAGACACTATTCACAAATTCACATCATTAGCTAAGAGTTGTATAAACACAGCATAAAAATTTTGTATAAAAACATCTCGTCTGCGCCAGGTCTTTTAGTGATCAGTGTAATGAATAGTATCGATTTTATTTGCCAATGAAGCTGAATACCTCATGTTTCGAAAATATTTTCGCGGTTTTGATTAACGATTATGTTATGTCCACGAAATTTGCGATAATTTCGTCTATAAACGTCAATTCAATGATAGATTTTTCGAGAACAATTTGTTTAGACTACACGAATACTGTTCGCGTTTCCGTTTAGTTCGAAGCTTCAGTATACTAAAGTCTATCGTTACTATTCTATTTCTATGGATGTTTAAGTCTCGCACATCGGGTGAGAATTCAGTGGTATATAGAAAAAAGCCTTTACCTATATGTTATATATATTATATTGGTGTTATTATTAAGCGTCAACATCCGTTTGACTAAATTCCCAAGCTTTTTGTTTGACGCGGGAATGCGAATGAAACCACTGTATATGGTTATACCAAAGGTTATCGTTGCCTTTTTAGGTATTTCTTATATTTCACTAACTGTTAATACGATGGCTTTTTATGTTTTGAGAAAAAAACTTCTTATTGCCATTTTATAAAGTAACTTAAAACTGTTATACTAGTTAGTTAAATTTTTAAACTGTTTGATATTAAATTTGACTGGTCTGTTCATTAGATACGTGTTTTTTTTAATTGCAGTATTGTTAAATGAATTATAGACTCTCTCTTTTTCAATTCATTCCAAAATATAAGCGAAAAAGCTTTAGAATCGAGTCAATTTGTAAGTTACAATCTGCGTCTAATCGTATAAGTTTTGTTCGATTGAATGTTTCCGATGTCTGGCTTTGCATTGTTGTACTTCTAAAAACATTGCCGTATTGTTCAAAGTTTCAATCGGGCCGCGCTGCAACTACCTACGCCATCCGCAACCAGGATGTTTTAACTTAGGGATGTGATTTTATTCTTTAGGTTTAATATATCTACATTGTGTTACTACCAAGTGTAGTTAGTAAAGGATTTCCAAACGCATTAATAAGAACCAAAATGTAATTTTGTTTGACGTCAAGAGAGTGAGATTAAAAAATACATAGTCTAAGCAAATAGTAATAGTAAGCACTACACATAATGTCTTTGTGTCTCCTTACTAAAATTATACAAGAGCATCGCGACTGCCTTTAGTCTGAAGTGTGCATGTGTCGTCCAAATTAGTACGTAGTCGCTCAATAAAACGCATCCCGAAGTTACAAAAGCATTGGAAGCCCCAACACGGAGGGCAAAGCTCACTTTTGATTTGAATTTATCGTTTGCACATTCAGACATTAGTCATGCTGTTTGTCGCTTTCAGTGATCTCGCTTCCCGAAAGCCGTTATTATTGGACTCAAGTCGTTTAAATTGCACTCGCCGAATGATTTATTGCACCACAATATGCCACTTTCATTGAGAAGCCTTTAGAATATTCTGGGCGATTATGCGTCGATACGTTGAAATGATTGCTGCGGATCGCGTGCTTTGCTATTGTAAATTATTGTAAACCTCTTGTAAATTGTTGTAAATGGATAGGGATTGGACAGTGTTTTAATGGCTTTAAGGTACGTTTAGTACTTGAGTCGTTAAAATGTAATGTGAAAGCACTAAGTATGTAATGGTTGAAGTATTTAGAGAGTTCTTTTAAATATAAATACACCTGTTGCCTTTATATTTAATACTGCAATATCTTTATTAATTATGATATAGTTGTGGTATTAGTAACGTAATTTGAATGAGACGCCTACACGACTAGCTTCGTTCATCGACATTTTATGAAACTCCCGAACGTAAACATCGTAAATAAACATGTGCTATGTATACTGTTATCTGACTGTATTTTTGTATTTACAATTATTATGAAAATGCCCTCGAAAAGCGTCTACACTGACCTGCCTCAACGAGGGGAAAGCTTGGGGTAGGTATGGCGTTGCATCCGTCCATTCGCCCGGTGCAAGGGTGGTTTTGCATAAGTACATACACCTCGGTTATACTTACGTGAATGTGTCTGTCTGCCTTAATCACCGGATTTATGAATGCCGCGGTATAATTATGATTCCCGTGTGCATTTACCGCATACGTCTTGATATGTAATTATATGTGCATACGCTGATATATCCGCTATCATCGCAATCTGATAACGATACCTTACTACAACAGTATACAATTTGCGACTATAATAGCTAATTTTAGTTGTGTTATAAATATTAAATCGCCTACCTGGATCGGAGTATAGTTGGAAATAAACATAGATCGATACGTTTCCGACAGACGAAAGCTTAGGACGCGTCAGTGAATAGTTTCAGTGAAATCAGAGATTGCATTCCGGCGGCGGCTAATCTAAACCTTAGGTTATACTGTGGATGATTAAAAAGCGTGCGTGCCCACTTGACGCACAGTGTTAGCTTTTTGCATGGGTGTGCGGCGCGGTGGCACTAATGAAACGAGGCCCGGCGTGTGCGTCGCAGCCTACGTACGGGCCTTGCATTGGGTCGGGTCAGTGAACCCGCCCGCCCACTATCGGGGTAAATATGCCGAATGCACACAGATGCGCGCGCCGGGCCCCCTCGCCGCCGCTGCACACTGCACTCTGCACGCATCCACCCCCACACCCTCTTAAAAACTCCTAATTGATTGCGCAAATTTTCTCGCAATAACTGTCTTTTTATGGTGTTAATGACGTAAACTTGCGCAGTTCCGGAACATTAATTGATGCTCTGATGTCTCTGGAGACAACTGTGCAGCATGTTTGACGCGACGCGACGAAATCGGCTTCGGCGACGTGGCTATGAAAAATTAATTAGCGCGTCCGTCGTGTTTGCTTTTTGGGGATTCCTGTTGCGACTCGATCGGTCGTTTTTTTGCCGGCACATCGTCATAGACGCATTTAACTAAAACAAATATGCAACGTGTGTACACTATATGCATTTTTAATCATCGCTCGATAGCAAGTGCTCGCCCACTGATTGATCGCAATGATTCAAGCGTTGCGTCACCGGCTTCGATGATGTCACGATGACGTTATGCCGTATGAAATGCACTACACAAGAGAGTGTAATACACCGATACGTAGACAGTTATTGAGGCCTGACAAAAACAAAACACCCTCGCTTTGATGCAAAATATTTACTTGTATACTTTATACAGACTTGTTAATGATATTAATGTAATATGAATCGCGTACTAAGGCTACGAGTCTATCGGGCTGGCCTAATCGATATTCTTTATAGTTAATTTAAATGTCAATGAAGAGCCTTATTCATTGCCGCCTTCCGCTCGAGTGGCCGTCGCGGCCTGCGCTTGACCCATTTAAAAATTAAACCACGTCTTAATTAGCCATGTCTGCTTGATACTTTTTTCAAGTGTGGATTTAAAACGCAAGAAACATAGTTGATATCTATTTGTTTAAAAGTCCTTCTAACAAGAGTTGAAGTTCATATCAGTTTCTCTTCTTAGTTATTTTTCTCTCACAATTTATAATGATTAGTATGTATTTTTCACTTTAATCTTTTACTTATAATTTTGTATTTAAACTTGATTTAATGTTTAATTAAAAGAGAGCATTAGTAATTTTTAAATTTTATTAGCTTTATTTAGTAATATTAGAAAAATCTCGCTTTTCCATAGTTAAACTTATATTACAGTCGAATTTTCAGTGGAACATAATTTAATCAAGAAAACTTTTGTGTACTTAACCGTTAGAAACTGGGAGTTTGATGAAAGTCTTAAATCATACAGTTCACACGCTTTATAGGGTCAACGCTGCAAATGGAGTGAAACAATTTTATTGATGCTTCGATTCGGGTCCTATTGATATATTGATTCGTATGGCCACGATTAATGTATAATTTCTACTACAACTTTTGAATTTTAAAAGAATAATAAACTATTTCTTTAATATAAGAAGGGACCACAGACGGCTTCATCCTGATATAACGCTGTTGTTTCGTTCTCATACAAAGTGATTTTCGTGTGGAAAACTATAATAACACTACGAGATAACTTGACGTCTATTTTCGCGCTGTTTTTAATAAAACTGTTACGGTAGACTTTCCTTCCATAGAGTGTCTATTCACATACCTTCAATCTGTGCGTATCTCCGCATTACCTTACGATTCATTTATTATTTATTTACTTATACTTCTTCCGTTCCATACCAATCAAGATAATTTGTGCGTAATACACGTAGCCCTTTATTTGAACCGATAAATTGTTAAATCATGTTTTCGTCATAATAATGTTTCTAAGAATTACATTAAAAACCTTATATTTACATCTTGTCACGTCTATATGCTTTTGTATAAATGTGTATATCAACTATATTAGGAAACGAATTGTTGCCTCTACTACTAAATAATTGTAATAATTATATTATGTTCATATAAAAATTATAGTTAATGTAACAAAAAAAATACTATTAAGCATGTTTTGTATTATACTTATACTTATTAAGACTGATCTATGCCTTTCACTTAAGATAAAATAAAAATGTAAAAGCTACATGCTTTAAAAAAAGTATGAAATCCCGTAGTTGCTACCGGCAATGTTTATTGTATGCACCGGTGTCTGTTCAATGACCTCTATATTTTTGAACTCGTCTATTGGAGAAACTTGTTTTCCCACCAAGTAAATATTGTTTAAGATCCAACTTCAAAGTTGTGTGCTCAATGTTTCTATTACCTATTAATTAATGCATTTCCATCCTCTGAGTAACAAGGTAAAGAGAGTAGGAGCTCAATAGCAAGTGTTTATAATAAATTCACGAAGTTTACCTAGTTGCACGCTTACGTCGAGACGCAGTTAGCGGATTTGAATAGGAGTCCGCGACGAGCCTACGAGTTGCGCTCTCGAAGCCGCTGCGACGTTCATTAGATAGTTAACCGAATAGTGGATCAAGATATCAGGTGCGCTGCAAACAAAACGTTGAATAGAGGCCCGGTTAAACATGCACGGCGGGTGTACGGGTATAATTAAAGTTTAGGAGACGCTCACGTCGCCCGTTAACCTCGTTATCGGGCGCTGGAAGTGGGTGAGACGCGGCGGGGAGGGCGGCTGCGTGGGGCGGCGGCGGGCGGACAGCGGGGCGGGGGCGGGGAAAATCAATGACAGCCGCCGCGCGCCGTCTCTCCCCGGCCCAACGCGCTCATCTCGAGCCACCACGTGCCGCGGTCACTGGCCTGCTCGCCGTCGCCGCCGCCGCAGCCGCTGAATACGCCGTATATGATGCACCTCACGCTGACCTTAGATATCCACCCTTCGATCAAACATCCCCAAGGATGTACTTATTCACATTGAGCGACGCACGGATGGTTTTATCTGCGCGATCGCTCACCGCAATACCGTTGTCTGAACATACCATTATGTATATGTAGGTCGGAATCAGAAATTTGGGTTAACGGATTGCCCCGTCGATATGCGACACTTCCGCCGTGAATGCCATGCAGTGGCCGATATTGTCCGCCACGTTTACGTAACGGTGGTGAATGCCATTCTAGGTCATGTGACGCGACTCTGACGCATCTAACTTTCGATCGAATAGGGAATTAAAATGTTAGATTTGGATGGGGCGTTCACATTAGTAAGAACGCGGTGAGTCATTACGACGTTGAGACGCGCCGGTGCCGCATAAAAACTGGTAGCAATGAACTGCCTAGTCCCGAATCCATGCGACGTATGTATGAATGTTTATACGTATCGAGTGTCGTCGATCAATGTCAACCGCATATTTGGGTCAATGGCCGAAATTCCCGCGCTCCATCCTGTTCATATAAGCAGTACCACATGCATTAGCTTTGATGTGTCTAAATGCCGTGATTGGCCGCTTTTTTAGTTTTTTCTCACAGCTGTCTTCGTTTGATGATGCAATCACTGTTATAAATAGTTGGTAACGACGTGATTACGTCCATGAAATTACTGTTGAAATGATGGATGGTATTTACGGTTGCCTAATATTTTCTTTTATAACTATTTTTAAGTATAATAATACGCAGTTGTTTATTTCGACTTACGTATGCTCGGTAAAGGGGAAGAGTAATTTTGTAAGATTTGGGTAAAACTTCATCATATTTTATCGTTTTAAGTCAAAACTTTATGAATTATCCGTGTGGTGTCCATTATCATACTTTTCTTTTGTTTGTTTTAATCAAGGTAATGTTTTGTTAGGGATACGTGTTATGAAAATATAATAGGTATTAAATACGTAAATTTTAAAAGATACTTAAAATACAAACAGACATAACATTTATTACTAACGAAACACACAAAATAATAACAATCGAAAAAATAGAAAAAAATATGAAAAAAGTAATAATACATTTTAAGTGTGTAATGTGTGTGTTGTGGTTGTAACTGGCCCTGGCTCAGCATTATGCTGTGGAGCAGACATTGAAATATAGATATAGAGAGGATATAAAAAAATTGTCTATCATCTTTTGTCAGGAAATGTAACTGGAGATTTTATTTTCTTATCGTAATTAAACTAAATTGTAAAACCTTTTTAAAAAATTGTAATTTCTAACAAATACTTATTATCTTATATTTTTAATTTTCTGTCAATGCCTTGACGTTTCGGAATATTTACAAAACACTGTCAAAATTGGCTATTCGTACGTACTAACCACATTCTTACAAATAAGCCAAATTATTCCAATGTCCCGTTATTGTTTCACCGGGACGACTGTCAAATAAAAACTGGGAAACAACAAATCAGTCTTCGCGAAAAGTGAGGTATCACTGTCTTTAATCATTTACTTTTTGTTTTTCTTTGTATCTGCGTAAAGAAAATAGAACATAATACAGACTTCAAAAAACAAAGAATTTAATTTGTATTCAGGTTCCCGTTTTAAGCAAATTTTGTAAGAAATAACAGGCTTTTAACTTTAACATTATCTAAATCTAGATTTTTCTTTACATTCTGTACGGCATTTGATGGTTAGACGTCTAAACTTCTGGATTTAATTATTAATTTGTTGAATAAATTGTTTCAGGTATACTATGCGAAGAAGAAGCGGAGAGCGCAGCAGTACCTCGGTGACGATGGCTCGCACAAGAAAGAGCGGAAGCTTTACAATGACGGGTATGATGATGATAACCACGATTACATCATCAAGCAGGGTGAGAAGTTCCTCGACCGATACGAGATCTCATCACCTATCGGCAAGGGCTCCTTTGGACAGGTATGTTATTAAAAAAAAATCATGAAAACATATATATATGTATGTATTATACTTACACATTAGCCAAGTAACGAACGTGGTGATGAATGCTGACCGATGTAAATCAATATTTGTCTTTAGCTAGGAAGTACTCATGATTGTATCCAAAATAATATAATTATTCTATTATTACAAATGTAGTTGTTATTATACGAATTATTATCGTTATAGTTATATTTAAAGGCTGGTTTTTTAATAAGTTCTTATGATTCAAACGACTGGTTTTATTATGTTTGTCCAAGAGATAAATATTATACGATGTAACCAAAATTTATCAATATAAAATATCTATTTGACAAACAAGCGTTTATATTAAAGAGGTTTGTAGTTCATTGCCTTTAAATCTAAAATCGATATTTATATAATTAGTGTACATGTTCAAATTTGATACTATACATTCCTATAACCGTTAATAAAAGGAAAATGATAAATGAATATAAATGGTATTCTTAGTTGTATGAATAAATTAATACTTTTTTGACAATAAATACAAATGACATGTTCCTGGAATATTTATCCGAGTTACGAATTGTATGAGATTATATAAAATTTTAAACACTTTTTTTTATGAGACGGCTAAAACGTCACCATATCCTAGAACTAGAAGAGTGCAGTAGCTCTAGGCAGCAGATGAGTAGATGCTTCCAATGGGAAGCTACTTCACATGATAGCACCTCAGAACAGATTCGCTCATAGCCTTGGAGCTGATTGCAAATACCCGCAGAAAAAAAATACATATATTTCAACTACACTTATTACTATTATTAAAAGATATTTAATTGGATTTCAGGTTGTGAAAGCCTACGACCACGAGGAGCAGTGCCAAGTAGCGATAAAAATTATTAAGAATAAGAAACCTTTCCTAAACCAGGCACAAATAGAAGTCAAGTTACTAGAAATGATGAACAGAGCAGACGCCGAAAACAAGTATTATATAGGTATGTTATATTAAATCTTGATAAAGTAAAACCTAAAATACTTGATGAGAAATTTCATACAAATATTTCAGATGTTTGAACGTTTCGTGGTAGGGCGTATTGGGTTAAATATAAAATCTATTAGCGGTATTAACGATATATTTTCTTAAGCATATTTTATAATTATTTTCTAAAATTTTAATTTTTAAATTAGTTATTTGTATCCGCATCTGTCCCTGACTTGACTTACTTACGAATGATTAGATTCCAATGTATGGCTAATTACATGCGTTGTAGTAAATATAATACGCATTCCTTTTAATTAAGCTTGTAATCGGAATTGGTAAATCCCATTTAGCTGTTTCTTTGAGGTAAACTAAAGGGATCAAAAAGTTTAAGTTAATTAGAGCCATGTACCGGATTTTCCTTATGTCGCAATATTAATAAGATTCGATTAAGCGTTTGGACCAAATCGTGAATCATGTTTATTAATGTGCGTGTGACTCGTAAAGGTTATTTGTGTATACATTTAGGTATTTTAAGTGGACTTTTTATTTGTTGTGTAATGGTCTACGCGCGTAGCAACAGTCTACATCTGCTACAATAAATTTAAATGCTACGCAGTGGCGGTGTTCTGTTGTCTACGTATTGCGCATTATACCTGAACTGATTAGAGAAGCTAATTATCGTCATCAAATTAAGGTCAAGGAATTAATTGTTTTATCTTCTACGCTTACAAAAGAAACAAATGATTTTGTTTCCTAAAATCGTACTTAAGATCTTACAGCTATGCTCCTTATGTGCTACTCACTGCAAGTCAAGTCAAAATCATTTATTCATTTAGGTAACACAATGTACACTTATAAACGTCAATAATTTCATTTTACATTTACTGC
Organism: Pieris napi; assembly: GCF_905475465.1. NCBI lineage: Eukaryota > Metazoa > Arthropoda > Insecta > Lepidoptera > Pieridae > Pieris > Pieris napi. Next base: position 10,755,262 of record NC_062241.1, read on the forward strand.
CAGTTCGCAAATCAAGGGCGTAGAACGGACGACAGGAACTGGCAATAAACTCTTCGCCACTCTTTTAAATCACCAAATTTTTTGTTTTACGAGATGTTTGTAATGAGCTGCAACCATTACACCATGTTCCACATGACATCTTAAGTAATTAATAGTTAATTAATAATGAAAACAAAGATTTGTCCTCTATTAGCAGTAGGCATGGTGAAATAGGAGCACGAACTTACATTCTCGTGTTTAGTCACGGCTTCTCTCGCATGGTTCTTTCTTTAATCGAAAGATTTTTAATACCCTCACCCTTTGACGATACCAATAAAACACACAGTGCTAGCGGCGTATAAACATAATCTCTATGATAAGACTCAAAATATTGTCTTAAATATTTTCAGTGAAACTGAAGCGTCACTTCATGTGGCGGAACCACCTGTGCCTCGTGTTCGAGCTGCTCTCGTACAACTTGTACGATCTGCTGCGAAACACCAACTTCCGTGGAGTCTCGCTCAATCTCACGCGCAAGTTCGCGCAGCAGCTCTGCACCGCGTTATTGTTCCTTAGTCAACCTGGTAAGTTTTTTTATTTATAGATTTGTATTTAAATAATCTCATAATGTATATGTTTATTGACAGAAACAATATAAATAACTGATATAGAGAAAATATTCAATTAAAAAGAGAACAAGTATGCACGGGGCATATACTTTACAAACTTGAAAAAAAAAAAACAATGACAAAAGTTACAAAAATATAAGAATTTTATCGTACTGTTTATTGTATTTATATTATTATTGTATAGTATGCCTTTTGAAGATAATAATGCAATATTTTTTGTTTCAGAACTTAATATAATTCACTGTGATCTTAAGCCCGAGAACATTTTGTTGTGCAATCCCAAAAGGTCGGCCATCAAAATTGTGGACTTTGGTAGCTCGTGTCAACTAGGTCAAAGGGTGAGTACTATGTATATATACTATAGTTAGTAGTGGAAACTGTCGTAGAGCTTTCTTCTAAAAAAACTACTACTATGAAGTATAATGAATCAAATTTAAACAGAGCAGTGTCTAGTACCTTCAACGTGCAACTCTCATCCCTGAAGTCGTAGGTTTGATCCCCGGCTGTACACCAATGTCTTTTTATGTACGCATTTAATATTCGCTCGAACGGTGATGGAAAACATAATTAGGAAACCGGCTTTCCTTAGACCTAAAAAGTCGAAGGCATGTCTCAGGCACAGGAGGCTGATCACCTACTTGCCTATTAGATTGACAAATGCAACAGATACAGAAATCTGAGGTCCAGACCTAAAAAGGTTGAAGCTCCACTGATTTTTTTTTTAATTTAAGTTAGCATGCGAAAAATTTCATAAAAAAATATTTAATAACTCATTCCCACGAAACTCATTTAATTTAAATGAGCGTCCATGTCGACACGACATTAATCAAGCATAAACGAGGAAATCACAAAATGTACTCTAATTAGTCTCAAATTAATTGCTCGAGAATCAAGCTATAATTGTATTGTTTATATAAACAGTGAGAATTATTCCCCAGTCGGTTTAGACAAAGCAATTGACGCGCAGTTTCTGATAACCCGAGACATTCTCAATGAAATCTGAGCAACACGTGATTTAGTGTATTAACGTTATAAAGTCAGCGGGAAGAGATCCGATGAAATTAATACAATAATATAATTCTTATTACGCATTGACATTTCATAAAGTATCAAGATTATTAATCTATAATGACGTAGCCACACAAAATTTATTGTGTTGGCAACACTGTTGTTGAAGGGTAATTTAGCGACCTTGTATCCCACCACGGTTCTCATACGATACAGACTAATAATGATATCGTTTCAATAGTTTATCTATGATTCTAAATGTTTTGATTTTGAAGGTTCTTTAGAAAAAAAACAATGTCCGGTTATAATTTTCATAATGTTGTCTATCGCAAAATGACCGATAATAAGCAAATAAATTACTAATTTAAATGCGTTTAAATTCACAATTATTTTAACAGTAATGTTGACTGAATAACAAAACGCTTAAAAATTAAAACAAGTGTATTTACATTAAAATAATGTGAACTAATAGTACGAGATCCCGCTGCAGGATTGGTGCGCTCATCGACTATTTGTTTAAAACCAAATTTTTATGTTTATTTATAATTAAGAGAATATATATGTACTAGGGTGCCTATCAAAATTTGGCCGCAAATATTTTTAATTAAATTATTTTTAATTGATTTTTGGTAAAAAATTTCGTTCATGTATTATTTAAATAAAATAACGTCTACATCACGGTAATTAATATGAAGATTCTAAAAAACCACGGGTGCCGTTGCGCACCTGGCCGCACCTCTTCGCAGCCAGGTGTAAACAGGTATGATTTCGATAAATTTATACGTTTATAACCTATTTTTATGAATTATATGTCAAATTAAAGCTAATTTTTTTCTATTAATTATCATATAAAGTTGCTTAATTAAATCTGGCCGCAAATAAGGGCTACTGGCTGTTAAAGATAATAAATATTTAAGGTAGAGTGAAAGAGAGTTAGCGCGTAACATCATTTGTCAGACGAGGACAGCGATTGTCGGCTAAGCGACGCTTTTAAGCCATTGCGCATGCGTCGAATGTCAGTGTTCTCAAACTGAATACAGTAGAAGCTCGTTAAGTCGAACCTCGATAAGTCAAAAACCTCCAAATCTCGAAAAAATGTTTTGTTCCCTTCCCTTAAAACACCAAAACCTCCATTACTTGAAATCTTGACCCTCTGTTAATCGAAATAATCACCGAGTCCCTACAAGCCATTTTGGTACATATTTTTTGGCGTCTTCCTTGATGTTCGACTTATAGAGGTTCTACTGATGATAGATGCAACATTTTTATTCTAACATATAAAACCACGCTGTTTTGGAGTTCGTAATAAACAACGTTTTATATTTACATTGTTATTTTATTTGTGCATCTAAAAATTATTATATTAATTAATGTAAAATAAAATTGATAAAGATGAAGTCGTGTTTTTTGTGTACCGAAAAAAGCAATGTACTCGACTTTAATAATGTATCATTCCAAATGTGCTCGGTAATGTTATTGTTTCGTCGTAAAAAAAAATATAAACTTCAAAATTTATTATCATTTTAAAAAACCATTTAATATCATTAATATCTAATAGAGATATAATATTTAAGTTTGAATCATTCAAATAATTTGTAATTGGATTATTGCTTCATCAAAATGTTCAACAAATTGCTAACTAGACCGTCGATATTATATCAAATCAATATTAATTTTTTAATACATATTTTTTATAAGTCGTCTCTATTACTCCCCGGTGGTTGAGAACACTAACGTTCGACGCATGCGCAATGGCTTAAAAGCGTCGCTTAGCCGACAATCGCTGTCCTCGTCTGACAAATGATGTTACGCGCTAACTCTCTTTCACTCTACCTTAAATATTTATTACCTTTAACAGCCAGTAGCCCTTATTTGCGGCCAGATTTAATTAAGCAACTTTATATGATAATTAATAGAAAAAAATTAGCTTCAATTTGACATATAATTCATAAAAATAGGTTATAAACGTATAAATTTATCGAAATCATACCTGTTTACACCTGGCTGCAAAGAGGTGCGGCCAGATGCGCAACGGCACCCGTGATTTTTTAGAATCTTCATATTAATTACCGTGATGTAGACGTTATTTTATTTAAATAATAAATGAACGAAATTTTTTACCAAAAATCAATTAAAAATAATTTAATTAAAAATATTTGCGGCCAAATTTTGATAGGCACCCTAGTACATATATATTCTCTTAATTATAAATAAACATAAAAATTTGGTTTTAAACAAATAGTCGATGAGCGCACCAATCCTGCAGCGGGATCTTAGACCATAATATTGCATCATTTGGAATTTAAATACCAAACTCAAACAAACTAACAAAAAGATCCGGTTTAAAGTGGTTTTACCAAAATGATAACAGCCTACGATAAGACGATATTTGTTATGCAATCGTTATCAATTTGTGATAAAGTTGAATCAAGGGCAATAATTAACTTAATCTACGTATTAGAGTGAATAAATGAGAGATAATTTGAAAGGAATTTTTAAAAGAGCTTAGAGACTTTATTTCTTTCTAATATAATATTACTTGACGTTTGGGCGAAGCTTCCAAAAGCCAAATTTGGAATCCAAGCGAACTCAAGTTTCGCTTTAATATACTACCGGAGCAATCTTCGATTCGTTATCAGATACCATAAACAATTAATTATTTTCAGATATACCAATACATCCAATCGAGATTCTACCGGTCGCCGGAAGTATTGTTGGGCATCCCCTACGACCTGGCCATAGATATGTGGTCTCTTGGATGTATATTGGTGGAGATGCACACAGGAGAACCACTGTTCAGTGGCGCCAACGAGCTGGACCAGATGAACAAGATTGTCGAAGTTCTTGGAATGCCGCCGGATCATTTGTTGGATCAGGTATAGTTTCCGTTGCTAGGATTTTTTTTGTTCCAAACAAAACCTTAACCATTTAGGAAGGAAATTTAAACCTAAATATTATAATAAGCATTCTGGTGCGTCCAACGCTGAGGTCATCACGGCTATACTCCAATGGATTTTTTATGTGCGCATTTAAAACTCGTCGGTGAAGGAGAACAACTGATCATCTACTTGTCTTAAAAATATGTATATTATAATTTGTATAACATATCAATGTCCCATCTTTTTTCAAACAAGTCATCCGAAATACTCCACAACAACCCCACTACAACTTATTTGCGTATAAGTAAGCTGAAATTTAAAAGTAGGTAGATAAATCAAATGCAATAAAAACTAAATACTACATCAAATATTAAAAATATAAAAAAAATCATAGAAAGTTCTCCTAGCTAGGAAGTCACTAGGAATAGAATAGAGCCACAATTATTTAAAATTTCATACAAATTAATAAATTTAATTTCATTACCTTTTAAAAATTCGAAGGCGAATAATCTAAGCAAATAGTTGAGTTCTAAGATGAATTCTATTCATGTGTATTCAAAGTATCAATTCTATAAATAACCATGCTAAACTCGTATGTAAAAAAAAATCAGCCACAGTATATCTTTCAAGTATCAAGACTATTTCTATACAAGATGTTCCACACGATCGAGTAACAGTTGAATATTTATGTTAATTGTCAAAGTTGGGACTGTCTAAACACCGTTTAATTGCCCTTATTGTGTTATTGTGGTTGTCTGACCTAGTTTAGTGTTTCGTTATTAGTTATTGATATTGTTCACTTCGCTCTATAATTATTGTTGGTTCGCTTCACAAAACCTTGCCCACTTGTTAAATTATCCGGTAACTGAATACTATTATTATTTCTTAAGTTGTAGTTTCTTGTTCATTAATCTATGTCTAAGGTCTCTATGCCTAATTGTTGACTTGTATTTTAAAACGAAACCGATATTCATTAACGATGTTTTTGTCTGATATTTTTATTTTTGTGATCAGATCGTCATGATCGTAGAACAATGTCGGATTTGAAAAAATACAAAATCCACTTTTTATCATATTTGGATACTGCATTGGCTAATTACGGCTACATTAAAAAAAACAACCAAATTAATCAGTCGGTAAAGTGACGGATTTGATAGATGCTTATAGAACCATATGATTCTTCTAGAAATCTGTGTAATTTAATGTTATTATTTTTATTTTGTTTCAAAACAAACCCTTTTGTTAGCTTGTATGCCAATTTTCATAATAAGAGAATATGAATTAAAAAAGTTATGACAAAAAAACTAACATGGTTATATTATTTTGAAATGGCTGCCCTGTAAAGTTTACTATTTGTTAGATCCGTCACTATTCTACGACTATGACGAGATAATTCCCCTTATCAAAAACAAATCAGTATGATTGCACCGTTTTAACTAAAGTACCTGACAGGATAAACACGATTTGGCAGAAAGAAACAAATGTTTAATAGGTCTTTAGTGTTTGAAATATTGTTTATTCATCTCTTTACGACTACGACTTGTTTTTTTGGTTCTCTACCGGCTTAAAAGCGAACCTTTTAATCGCAAACAGTTTAAGAATGCCGAAAAAAATTGCCTTGAATGTTTTGTTATTGTAAGTTTCTCTTTAGACGATTGCGAATATCACTACTTTATTAGGAGGTATTACTTTATTTAACAGAAGGTCCTTCGATATTTTAAGATGGTAACACTGAAGTTTGTCTACACAATTTAATGATAATGATCGGCCCCGAACTGGAAGCTAGTAATTAACGATTGAATTAATATTTCAGGCACACAAAACTAGAAAGTTCTTCGACAAATTACCGGCGTCTGAGGGTGGCGGTTACGTCCTGAAGAAAGTAGCGAGTAAGGATGGGTAAGAAATTCGTTCATCATTACTTGATTAAATCTAGGCGCTAACCTTTGTGTTTTAGCGTTCTTACCTATAAAAATAGTTCGTGCGTACAAAGTACACATGTCAGAAGTGAAACTTCTTTGGCAAACTAATTTTTAACTCGTGTTCATTTATTTATACAAATTTAAAACTTTAGATTTCCGAGACTTAGAGGGATTAAAATAAATACAAATAATATATATTTTTTTTAATCTTTGATAATACAAATTGAAACATGTGGCATTTTAATTTATAATTCGTCATTTGAGAGTTCAATAAATTATTTTTCATAAATTCTCTTTACGAAATTTTAATTTTAAAAATTGAATTTCTATAAGGTAATTCGCCCTTCTCACTCTCTCTCTCTCTCAATCGCCCCCTCCCTTTTCTTCGACAAAAACGCTGCACATCCTTCCGTAAAAATACCCTCATGCGCCTAAAGAAGTTTCACTACAAAAAATTCAACAACTTGCGTTGCAGGCTTACTAACAAAATAACATTATTTAGAAAATACAGATTATAATAAATAGAATTGATATTACATACATTGCTGACATTCAACTTACGTTAACATACGTCCGATGTTTTTATTTTAAACTACCCGCGATGCCTGTTTTCTGTCTAGATATTTTTTTAATTATAACTAGATAGGGATAGAAGGCAAGTGCCGCGAGATTTGATATATACCTTACTTTATCTGTGGGTAATCCACTCAATTCAACCTCTTCTTTGCACGTTTAACATTGGTCCGCATCCCTTAATAAATATCAATTTTTTTCCTCAGTGGTTATAGAAAGTACCGCGCGGCGGGAACTAGACGGCTTCACGATATACTGGGCGTGGAAGGAGGTGGTCCGGCAGCGAGACGCCGTGGGGAGCCTGGACATTCGGTCTCGGATTACCTCAAGTTTAAGGTATACCTCAATTACCATATCTTAACTAGAGAGATAGAGATACTTTGCGTATATTTTGTCATGTGTCTTAGTAATTGAAGCCAAATAAATTGTGGTTTTCAATCATGGTACAATACTTTTTGGCTTAGCTCGTGTTCAAAAAGTAGATGGCTCTAAAGGTCGATTTAATGACCGAATCAAAACCGTTAGCTTTTAATATACTTAAATTTACAAAAAAATCACAATATTTACTTAAAGCGATTTAACTGAGATAGTGTAATGAATTTTATATATTATCCGTTTAAGCATATTAAATAAATTCTAGGACTTGATACTCCGTATGCTGGAATACGACCCCAAACAGCGCGTGACACCCTACTACGCCCTGCAACACAACTTCTTCAAGCGCACCGCAGACGAATCCACCAACACGCAACAGGCGCAGGCGCAGTCGCAGTCGCAGTCGCACCACCAACACGGTAAAGGTGCTTTTTGATTTCCGACTTTATATTGACAACTGTAAGGTTTCAAATTATTTAACGCTAGATTTCAAATTACAGTAAGGTAAATTATAAATGCAATAGTGCAGTGTTTATACAATTAAAAATAGACAATTAAAAATAGATTATGTGTTCATTAAACGCTTCAAAAATTAAATGTGATACTTTAAAAATGAAAAACGCGTTTTCATTTCAACTAAATGTTTTTAATGCAACAATATATTTAATTTAATGAAATAAAACTATAATTTTTGGTATTTTATATTCGATCGAAGTTGTCAATATAAAGTAAATGGCATTTTTAATCTAAAATCTCATTAAATTGAAATTCAAACTGCCTTTTATACGAGATACAATTTAAAATATACATGGTTAGATATAATATCATACGAATAAATTTAATATAGTATGAACACATGGTTTATATAAGCCAAGAGATCGCAGATTTGATCACTGGGGAAACAAATTTGGCTTGGAAGGGAGAGGCTTATAATATGTGTCATTTGTTAGGGTGTCAATACTTCTAGAAGAATTTAATTCATGGTTCAAAATGTTGAAAATTTGGTTTAACTAAATACATCATCGACATCTATCATGCAGCTATTTTAAATGTTACATGCCACTGTAAAATTGTAAATAATAACAATCTCGCGGTATTGTTGCCGAAAAATGGTTATACTACCCACGCTATTAAATTATACTATATAAATTATACTCCATTAAAGACATTAAACAAAAGAAGGATGTTATGCGGGCCCTTAGGGGTGGCACTCATCCATTTCTCTTATACATATAAATGTTTAATTGTTTACAATTTGGCGAGTTAGATGGCGCTGTTTACAATTTTACAGTGACATCGAGCCTTTACTGTGTAGATGTCTAACATCGCCGACGCTTGTCGTGTGCTAACATCATCATTTCATTTGTACGCGGCTCCCAATGGCTCTTCGTCATGGAAGTTACCTAATTAAAGTCTAGTCACACAAAAAGCTTGTATATGTATGTGTATTAACTTATTTACAGAAAAAAAAGGTGTGACAAAAGCTTTGTAAAATATGCAAGAAGCGTTATGATTGTTGCGTTATGATTTTTTAAATGCTCAGTCAAGATGTATCGTGAAGATTTAATACGATAGTTTCTATGAATAAATTAAAAAAACATTGCTACAAATTTATCTTAGCTTGAGAATTGAACTTGTTCTGAAATATACACATTTGGTGAATACCAGATAGATAGATCTACAAACACTTAAGTCAGACAAAAGACTCAAAATTTACTTAGACTTTTAGTCTAGTAGTCTCTTGCCATACTAATGGTAGACTATATATAACACGTTTCAGTAATCAGCCATTAAGTTTTTAAAATTTATATATAATTTGATTTTTTCGTCCTAAATTATTTTAAAAGCTTAAAAACCCTAAGCGCAACAATCATAACGCATTACAAGGTGATTTCCATGAAATAACTGGTGGTTGTTGATGGCAGATGGTCCGTCGGATCCGCGATGACTAGAGCGGTCCGGCGGCGCTCCCTCGCGACACTAACGCCGCCTAACTTGTCACAGGTCTGACTCACTCGCCGATACTCTAGCACCCTAACAGCCACTTGCAATTCACTTAACACTTTTTAGTGCAAATTATGTACACAAACTTCTGTCATATGGACGAAGAGACCCAATCATTTGTTGTTTTTATCCATCACGTGTAGTTATTTGGAAGTAATAATTAAAATAAATCTCTATTCAAATATTTGAATTATTATTTTATCAAATACATATGTTAGATATGCATATCGTCGCTGTAGAATGTAGAATGTCGCTCTTATATCCGGAGAACCAAAAATTACAGGAAACGAAAAAAAGATTCATTTCGTCAATGTTTGTTAAAATATTATTGTGTTTTTGGATGGTAAAAAGGGTAAATTTATTAATAACACAAATAAGTGCTTACTTCATGATTATACCAGTTAAATGACATAAGAGTCTAAGAATAACAAATAAAAGGTTTTTTGACAAACGAGGTTATCATTCTACAGCGACGGTATACAACTGCTCTATAATCTATTATCATACAAATAAGATAATATTGTACATTAGAATCATCACTAGAGTAAATCAGTTCTTGAAGTGTAAATTTGACAAAATAGTCGAGAAAATGAAGACGTTAAGTGAATTGCAAGTTTTTATCACGTTGGACGTAATGAATATCTTGCAAAATGGCACGTTCTATTTAAAATAGTTAATAAATTTATATTAGAAACATGTTTTTTACGTCCAACAATCATTCAAATGCATCGTCATGCATGCCCCTTGCGTTTCACGTGCATGGCTATTTCATTTTTTCTTTATGCGCTCTCTATGCAATCTATGTCCTTTTATGTTCTTGCGCAAGTTTGGAATACACGAGCGACTAATAGTCGTATTAGTTGAGGATTCCCCAGAATTTAGACACTTAGATTTGCTTTTAGAATTGAATACCTGAAGTTATACTTGTACTGATTGCACTTTTTGACACCAATTCTCGTAAGTAGTGGATTAACTTAATCGTTTTAGTACTAAAATTTAGTAAATGTTCAAAACTAGAACCAGCCAGATCTCTGGCTAATGACACTTAGTTTTTGCAATATTTTTTTTGTATGAACTATTCGTATAAAAATCGTAACTTTTATATTCTGGTATTACAATTATATATGGAGTTACTCAATTTAAACATCGATCCACTACATACGTATGAAAAGTGACCCAGTACAAGTATAACTCCAGTACTATGCGTAACGTATGCAATGTGGTGCGGTAGTGGGAGGCGCCAGGCTGTGGGGCGGTGCCGAGCGCATGGAAGTGGAGAACGTCCGACGCGACGAGGACATGCTGCAGCCCGTGTGCCAGCACAGTCCCGTCGCCATACACTAGCGTGACACCCGGCGTCGCACGCGAAGGACCCACGCGTGCCCAACGCCCGAACCCACCGAGGACAGACGGACACGCAAACGCAGGAACAGACGCTAACGTACTTTGCGCGATGTGAAGTGTGACTCGAACGTGTAAGTTCTCAGTGCTCAAGTGTACGAGTGGCGATGAGTGGTGACGAGTGGTGACGAGTGGCGACCGGTGGTGGCGAGTGGTGTCGAGTGCGTCGCGCGACGCCGCGAACTGACTTAGTTTAATTCATTGCTCCATAAAGACAGACGCTCTAATGTTGAGGCGGAGCGGATGTGAGCTGTGTAGGATAAGTTAAAGTCGCTCCACGTAGAGCACGGTTCACGCCGGACGGCGGTAGTGCGTAATCATAGGAAATGACGTTGGACTAGCGAACTAGTACAATGTGGCAACACTCGGACTGAAACAAACCATATTTATAATTCTATATTTTTATTTAACGCGATAAGTCTGACTAAAGTGCGGTGACGATGTTACATTGTATTGTACTTACACCGACCGGACGCAGAGGGCATGAAAGCTAGGTTTTTTTATTGTTACGCAATGCATATCATGGACGCAATATGGTAGAAAATAAATATTGTACATATTTAGGAAACAGACTAATGGTACAGACTGCAAGTTACGCCGGTTAATCTATAGTTTAGTTACATCTATGCTAGTTAAGCTTCATTCAGTTAATCGCAAGCTTTATATTTTAAAGTGTCGGCAACTGACTGACTACCAAAGGGCCAAACTGAAATTTCATTTTGTATCTCAAATTGACGTAAATTATATTTGTAAGGGTATTTTTTGCATCGATTCGATTCGTTGAGATCCTCTCGGACGGAAAATAAACGGAAATAATTTGAAACTTTGCCCTCGCATTTCAGAGTTGTTGTATATTGTATAATGTTTTATTTCCAATCTCGAATGCATAAGATTTGAGGTTATGTACATTGACACGCGTATTGTGTTACGTAAATATAGGTTATTTTTTAACCCATTGGAATATTCTGAAGATATGTAAAACCGATGAATAGTGTATAGGTAATTCTATAAAACACAAATGTACTTGTAGGTTATGGGAATGTTGAAACATATTATAAAAATTTTGGGTATTTCAGCTAGGAGTAATAAATAAAATAATCTGACTCGTTCAACCTTTTTGGATTTGAATCTACAATAGACTAACCTCAACGCAGACTGCTCGTAAATTTGTATCGGAGATATTTTGTATAGCAAACTCAATCACTGCCTTACTGTGCCGGAACTTTTATGGATGAGGCCCGCTACACACCCGCGACTGCGATTATGCGATCGCTATCACTATTGCTATTTTATGAGTCACTTTTTAGCCATCACATTTCATAATCAGGTGCCGTGTTGGCACATTACACTAAGTTACTAATTTTACGAAATGTTCAAATCATATGTATCATTTATTTAAGTTCTTCTCACTAATTACTACTATTTTAATTGATTTATCAACTGTCATACGAATAAAAGACTTGGTGCGTCCGTTCAATAGTCGCGTCTGTAGCGGGCCTTGGATTAGCGGAATCTCTCTGGACGACCGTGAATTAGCGAACTATATTTTTTTCAATTGTTTATAGTTGGACGACTGAGAAACGTTAAGAGGAATGCCGCTAATTGATATTGCAACTACGCAGATTTTTTTGTGCTGCAGAATGTTGCCGTTTTTATAACGCTCCTTCCCCCAAAAGATTATTTTAAAATACACAATTTGTATGAACATGAAGCATCAAAGTATTCGCCCTTTCGCTACTTCCGTTTTAATTGTAGATTTGAATCTATCCGACTCTTAATCTGTATCATAATATAATACTTTTTTGCTTCATGAGGTATAGGACTGTTAGGAATAAGAAATAGGTATGGGAAACAAGATATTCATTAGTAGGGTGATATATGATAGGTGGGTTTCCAAATGTAACTTATTTTCTTATTGATTGTACTTGGCCGTGACGTTTGAGTTTACGATACTCGTTGTTGACTTATTTTCTTGTCTTCTTTCACGAATATTTTTTAATCGCCGCTTTTAAAATGTGATATCAGAAAGTAAGTCGATGTCGAAGTGCATATAAGATTGGAAACCTGCGATTATTTTTACGAAATAGCGATCAAGTGAACTGGGGCCTGAGCGCGGGAATTTCGAGAATGGTCTGCGTAAAATTTGTATTGGATTTGGCGGGAATGGTCCGAACACTGGACCATAATAACACATTTGGAGTCGATACGAGTTTTGGCGAGTTTTCGCGCTTAGGGCCCAGAAAGCATTTACAGGAAGGCCCTACATACTTGCGCTTCAATTTGTAATGTATAATATTTATTTGTGACATTATGTGGTGTGTTCGGAATTATATGTTTATTTCCTATCGGATTGTCAGTTCGCAGGCACTGTAACAATAAAAGGATAGAGCTTTATGTCACTAAGTTTTGTATTTTAAATCAATAAACGATAGCAATGATTGTGAATTTTTATTTCTTCATTTAAAATAATATGTAATGAGATTTTTGTGAGAAGTCTAGTTTTAGTAGAACTAAACTGTCGTTCCACTACGTTTTTTAACGAGCGTTTTTTAATGCAGTTTTTTCCGTGCACCACCACTATGTGAAACCAGCTGCCCAAGGAAATATTTCCGAACCAATTTGCATTTACCATGGAGAGTGTTCAGAGGAGTCGTTCGGATTAATGCCTGCAGCTGAGTTTCATCATCAGACGTCGAGGCAGAATATGAAACTCCACCCGTATCACCTCGACGTCCATCGTTCCGCGACTGAGAGTTTTTAATGCAGTTTTTGTCGCGCACCACCACTATGTGTAACCAGCTGCAGTGTTTTCAAACTAATTCGACTTAAGGTCCTTAAAGAAAAGAGCGTACCAATTCTTAAAAGGCCGGCAACGCCCTTGCGAGGCTTGGCATTGAGTGTCCATGGGCGGCGGTAATACAAAGTATTTAAGGTAAATACCTACATCATATTATAATAATAATTTGGCGCTAACATGTATAAATTTTGGCTTAAGGAAAAAACAAATTTAAATCATAATTGGCCATAAAACCGTATTGGGTTATCATTATTGTTATAATTTGTAAACTTGTAACTAGGATATTTTTGCTTGTCATCGTGTACACACGTAATTAGAATTCTTTAGAAAAGATCCTACAAATAAATTTTACCAGTGATAATTATTTGGTGAGTACCCTCATTTTTATTGGATTTTGTTATTTTAAGTACGCTTAATAAAATCAACGTATTCAATTATCGGCGTTTATGTTTGAAAGGCACTGATGGATCTCTCAGTTCGGGCTGGTATTTTTTATTACCTTTTACGAAAAGTGATGGCTGCCTCAGAGTTCTTAATTATAATTCTAAAGCCTTCAGTATCTTTAGTAGCGGAAATGCAAATAAATATTTAGTTAAAGTTTTGTTTTTAATATTAAGGAGGAATAAATAGACATACACAGTTCTATATCTAAACGCGGCGGTAGCGCTTGTCTTTGGCCTCAGATATCTGTTTCGTAATCATTTTTTTTCTGAATAGGTAAGTAGGCCACACACCGTGTATTTGTGGACTAAGGAATGGTGGTTTTCTTCACAATGTTTTCCGTACGAGCAAGTGCGCAAAACTAATTAATCAAAATCACATTTGAACAGCAATAAACAATGAACGAAAAGCAAATTATATATTTACACAATATGCCTGTTAATTAAGGTATATATTTCCATTTCTTTCACCAAAGTAAAGTACAGTACTATACAAAATGTTTAAGTGTTGATTGGTGGTGATTATTGTAATATTTTTGAGATTAAATACATGTCTATAAACTGAACCTACGACCTTTAGGGATGAGACCCACAAACTGCTCATTTACATATAATTTTTTTATTTTAATTTTAAATAAGTACTTTAAATCGTTCCTTTTTCCGTCATAGTAACTATTCTGTGTCTCCAAGATAACAGCATTAACTTTGTGCGAGTAAGCTACGAAGGCCGTACCAGTTCATCAGTCTGAAGACTACTTGTATCACGAGGAATCAAATGTGCGGAAAAGGAAAATGTTGCTCTTTGGATCGTATCATTAATAGTGACGATTTTTCAACTTGTAAGTTGACGACAGTTAAAAGCATTGATGGCGTGGCGTTGTTATATTATGGAGGGCTTAAAGAAAAGGTCTAAATATATAAGATTCTAATTAAAACGGCTTGACCGATTTATATGAAAGTAGATTTGTATATTGTCTTTTTGTTGTTGCTATTTTAAAAGAGTACCGAGACTTATATACGCCGGCTTTTCTCTCGTACACCCTCTGTCTTTTTTTCCGATGAGTAGGGTTGCCTTTTCAAATGTAATGACGTGGAATAAATGATACCTCTATCTTATGTTCCGTAATAAACATTTTTTTTAATGAATGAAAATAGATCATGGTTTCTCAAGCGTGGGATAGATTTTTTTTAAAAGGAGGTCGCAGTTTGTTGAAAAATAATAAATACACATGGGTGCAAAAGATTATTTTGTTAAAGGAATGAATAATTATAGTGTAGTGTTATAAAACTAAATTATGATTTTACAGTGACGGGGCCGCAAGACCTTTTTACTCAACTTAAACGCGTCGCGACATAACATGGTTGAGAAACGGTGGAATAGGTCATAAACTATTTTTTTATACCCCGAAGTAATCAGTTTAAAAAAAAGGGGGGGGGGGGGGGGTGCTGCATTTTTTTAAAACTTATACTCAAAATATCTTTATTCATATAGGTAACCAAGTAGGTACACTTAAAAGCAAGTAAAAGCAATGTCTAGATTTATTTTATGAGACTGGCGGTTCATTTAGAGTGAAGTTCTTACCGCCGCCTGTGGACATCATCAACACTAGATGGCTTGCAAGTGCAGTGCACTTGAATTCAAATAAGTCGTAACGGTTCGGAAATACCTGGAATGAAAACGCTTAAAAATTACGCTGTCAATAATGGAATTCTATTATATTTTAAAGGGCGGCAACGCATTAGCAAGGACTGTGTCAGTGCGCACATGAATGTGGTTAGCGGTATCACTTAATATCACATAGCCTCCTGCCCATTTCATATGTTCAATAAAAAAAGAAGTATTTTTGGGATTGGTCTAAAAATTTACTTTTATGAAGCAAATGATATATAGTTTTTTTTTAATATTATCACTTCTTGCAAAAAGAAATAGTATCTGCGTCGTGTCGATGACGTCTTATTCGTTTGTAATAATCACATTACACTTTCAGGTCACTGTGATTACTTTAGCCATTATAATCGTTTTAATTAAAACAAATGACCCGGATGAAAATATGTATGTGGTCCATAATATCAGGATCTCACCGTTACTTCTCCGGGCTATTATCGGATTAAAAATAATGCACTCCTCATGTTTCTTCTACGGTGTAAAAACTGTAAGTATTGTTACCAACATTACCAGAAGTGGTTTACTCTTTTCTTAAGGTCCGATCTGGTCGCCAAACTCCAAAAAAGTACATTGTTTCTTTCCCTTTTTCGTCATCATTGCTTTAAGTATCCCTACTTGGAATGGAAAAAAATATATGGTGGAGTTGAGTTTATGTATCCATTTTGAAAGATCGATACACGATTAAAATAACTTCGCTTGATATAAAAAAAAATCCAAACAGCCAATTTTTTACACTTTGAATTCATTTTATGACGAAAATGTATATTATAGAAGATGATTTTTAAATGTACACGATATAATTTATATTAATCCATTAAAAAATTTTTTGTATAATATTACATTAATTTAATGTTCTACATAACTAATTTACAATGTAAATAAATGTAAATACATGGTCTTTGGGGGAGATGGTATATGCTCGGGGATGTTTCATAATATCTCTCTAAATAGTCTTGGCATCGAGAGAGTGAAGGAATTTAAATATCTTGGGCATATGCTATCTGAAAATCTAAAAGATAATATCGATATAGAACGGGAGCGCAGGGCAGTGGCGGCCAGAGGTAACATGTTGGCTCGTAGATTTGCTCGTTGTAGTAAACAAGTGAAAATCACCCTTTTCAAGGCGTTTTGTCAAAACTTTTACACGAGTAGTCTATGGGTCGACTGTACTGTCAGGTCGCTAACTGCCATGCGTGTTCAATACAATAATGCGTTTAGGATGCTCTTGGGACTGCCTCGTTTCTGCAGTGCTTCGGAGATGTTCGCCCAAGCCCGTACAAATGACTTCTGGGCTATTATTAGAATTAAAACAAGATCTCTTTTGAGCCGGGTGCGGGGCTGTCGGAATAGCATCTTGAAGACTGTGGCAGATAACCTGTCTTCGCCTATCATGAAGCATTTTGTGCGTACACTTGTCGGTTCAGATCGACGAGTGTATGCATAGAATGATTCATGGGTTTATATGTTTTTATGTTTAGCTTTTTAATAATAATATACTAACACTAGTCCGTAAGTTTATACTAACATAATGATGGATTATTTTATCTGAATAAATAAATAAATAATAATAATTACGGCGTGCGCAGGACACAGTTTTTATATATAAAAAAAACTGTATCATGTTAATACTATATAACTTGTTTATTTCAGAAAAACTCGTGGTTCGTACTAGCATACGTGGTTATTTACATTATAGAAACAATACTGAAGGCTCTTGGTATTACATTTTTGGCTTATACTGTGAATGTATGGTACATTGCAATGTATCTTGTAACTGGTAAGTTTATTCAAGGCAGTAAGTTACTTGAGTCATTATACGGGCCGTTCAAGTATTAAGTAAACAGATTTACTGCAATTCACAATCAATCAAAGACACAACCCCCGTCCCTCCCCGTATAGTGCTTACGTAATTCTCGAACGGCCCCATACCAGCCTTGCGATTCTGTAACTCACTTTTCTGATAAACAATAAACTACAATACCTTATCAGAATGCCAAATCATAAAATGACTGCTTCACGACTGATTTGAGCGCGACCGCCGCTGCGAAAACCGCTGTGTGAGTTCGAAAAGTGAGTTACAGAATCGAAAGGCTGGATTGAAACGTTTAACACATTGTTTAAAAAAAAATCAGTGGCGCTACAGCCATTTTAAGTCTGGGCCTCGGATTTATATATCTGATTCATGATCGATTGTCCATCTGCCTCCTGTGCCTGACCCACGCCGTCGACTTTGAAGGTCTAAGGCAAGCTGTTTTCCTCACGATGTTTTTACCGTTTGAGCGGAATTTAAATGCGCACATAGAAAGAAAATCTATTGGTGCTCAGCCGGGGACCGAATCTACGACCTCAGGGATACGAGTCGCACGCTGAAGCCACTAGGCTTACACTAGATTTATCACATTGTTTAGATTCATTTATTTTGTTTTGTTATATAGATTACTAGCTGACCGGCAAACGTTGTTTTGCCATCCATATTATTTCTAGGAAACATTTTTTTAGTTCTATAAAAAAACCTATCTACAATAATTAAAAAACAGGGGTTGATCGTAGAGGGGTGAAAATTAGGGGTTGTATGTATTTTTGTATGATGTATCATAAAAAAAAAAAAAAATTGTCTAAAAAAGTTTTTTCTTGGGGTGGACACCCCTTATCACTTAGGAGTTTGAAAGATAGATAGTAGCCGATTCTCAGACTTACTGAATATGCATAAAAAATTTCATAAGATTAGGTCGAGCCGTTTCGGAGGAGTATGGGAACGAACATTGTGACACGAGAATTTTATATATTAGATTTCAACATTTTTATATTATTTATTTGGTCTATGCATCATTTTATATTATATGTAACGACATTTCTATTTTACTCATATATATTTAATTTTCAGTTCTCGACATTCTGGTAGTTATTATGTTGTTACAAACGCATGCGAAAATTAAGAATTATAACAACGGAATCCACGAACTCTGATGGGAACATTTTGAAGAAAAAAAACTACCTATATTTAATTTTAGTGCAATAAATTATCATTAAATTAGTAACAATGTTTTTATACATTTAACAAAAATCTATAACAATGTGTAAGATTTGGAAACCCTTTTAACTAAAGATATACCTGTGTCAGGGTTCCCAGCTCTTACATAACAAACTTAATAGTTTATACCATAAAAAAAATATAATATATATGTCGCAGCCAACTAGCTTAATCAGCCGTTCAATTAACAGCCTAGACGTTTAACTAGACCGCGCCGTTTAACTCCCTGAATGATGTTCTGCCAGTGGATTAAACGGCTAGGCAAACGACTTGGATCGATGACGTTTCATTAATTGCCTAGCCTGTTAACATTGATATATAAAAAACCCAAGATGCACAGTCTCGAATAAAAGTAACGCTCGAAAGTGTCCCGAAACACTATTTCTGTCATTTTCTATAACAGTATGTCTATAACAGTATATGTTACAAGCATATATTATTGCAAAATCAACCTTACGCGAATTTCTTAAAGTTGTTATTACAACGCAGTGTATACGTACTTAAAACAATAAAATTTTACGACCGACCGTGGTCGGTAGGACAAGGTATTGAGTGGAGTCGAACATTACTTTTTTATTTACAACTATTTAACATAATTTTAAATTTATCCGACTTTTCGGGTGCTTTACAGCGTGCGTGGGCACGGTGACTAAAGACAAAAGGTGTTGGATGTTAAATAGTTGGAAATTTATAATAATACATAACTTTAATCCGGTTAAAAAGTTTTTTCTTTAAATTAAAAAATAATTTGTTAGTAAATATATTTGTCAAAAACTACACACAAAAAAGTTCAAAAGTACATAAATTTATTTTTAAAAAAAAACACAAATAAATAACATCGACTCCACTTATTAGACGCGAGACTATTTGAAATGAGTGCACAATTTAGAATGTTGCGCTCATTTTTTGAGGACGTTTTTTAGACGTTGATTGTGCATCTTGGGTTTTCTATATATCAATGCCTGTTAATTAAAATTTAGTTCCACTTTTTGCCATCTAGCAGCTAGCGTCAAAACTCTGTCAATATGGCGTCCAAAGAAAACTTTAACGCTGTTTTCCAAATTTTCATGAAAAACAAGTAGAAGAGTGGAGTGACAATAATAATGTAAATTTGCATTTATATAATTAATAGAGATTTCACCTAATGTGAATGGTTGTTGCACCGATGTTGCAGGTGACCTCACTATGAAGCCCAAACTGACAGTTGTCAAATGTGATCTATTGAATTGGCCGGCTGGACAGAATAAACGACTTTTTAAACGGTTGAAAATGCCTATAAATTATGCCACAAGTATTCGTTAATGTTACAGTTTTTTGCATCTTCAAGCAGGTAATTAACTCACAAATATATATAAAAATAATTAAAAGTATAGCGATATAAGTTTGCATTTAGTCTAAAAAAACACTACTTTTAAAACGAATAAAAAGTACATTTCTTCATTTTTTATTCTTCTTCGCCGTTGCACTTATTTTAATACCTTATCAAACTTTAAGTTAACAAAGAAGACAAGATGGATGCGAGTGAAGGCCTAATTCATTATAAGTAAGTGTACTTATTTATATATCCTATATAAAAAACGCTCTCCAATTGTGTTTATATGCAGTTTTTGCTACACACCACCGATATGCGGAACGCGCTGTTTTTATTTTAATATTTACCTTCAAGAACAGACAGGGTAAGTAGGTAAGTATGTAAAACAAAAGCGCATTCCGTTTGATTGTGATAAATCAGCATCATCTCATCCACACTCGTGGACAGTAATGTTGTTACGAGCTAGGGGATCGGATAGAAACGCCGTAGATTTCTTCAAGGGTTTATTTTCAATTAAATCTACGAGGAATTTGTTTACACTAAAAAACTGGAAATTACGCACAAAAATTCACTAAATACGCACCCAAAAAAATACTGTAACTAATTACTTTAATTACACGCACTTTACACAGTACTTTATCACTTGTCTTCACTATATTCCCACTTTGTCACTTCGGTGTTTATCAGAAAGTAAGTCGATGTCGAAGTGCATATAAGATTGGAAACCTGCGATTATTTTTACGAAATAGCGATCAAGTGAACTGGGGCCTGAGCGCGGGAATTTCGAGAATGGTCTGCGTAAAATTTGTATTGGATTTGGCGGGAATGGTCCGAACACTGGACATTATAACACATTTGGAGTCGATACGAGTTTTGTCAAGTTTTCGCGCTTAGGGCCCAGAAAGCATTTACAGGAAGGCCCTACATACTTGCGCTTCAATATGTAATGTATAATATTTATTTGTGACATTATGTGGTGTGTTCGGAATTATATGTTTATTTCCTATCGGATTGTCAGTTCGCAGGCACTGTAACAATAAAAGGATAGAGCTTTATGTCACTAAGTTTTGTATTTTAAATCAATAAACGATAGCAATGATTGTGAATTTTTATTTCTTCATTTAAAATAATATGTAATGAGAATTTTGTGAGGGCAGAACTAAAATTAGACTTCAGTCGTTCCACGACTGAGCGTTTTTTAATGCAGTTTTTGTCGCGCACCACCACTATGTGTAACCAGCTGCAGTATTTTCGAACTAATTCGACTTAAGGTCATTCAAGAAAAGAGCGTACCAATTCTTAAAAGGCCGGCAACGCCCTTGCGAGCCTTGGCATTGAGTGTCCATGGGCGGCGGTAATACAAAGTATTTAAGGTAAATACCTACATCATATTATAATAATAATTTGGCGCTAACATGTATAAATTTTGGCTTAAGGAAAAAACAAATTTAAATCATAATTGGTCATAAAACCCAATACCTTATCATTATTATTATAAACTTGCAACTAGGATATTTTCGCTTGTAATGTCATCGTATACACACGTAATTAGAATTCTGTAGAAAAGATCCTTCAAATAAATTTAACCAGTGAGAATTATTTGGTAAGTACCCACATTTTTATTGGATTTTGTTATTTTAAGTACGCTTAATAAAATCAACGTATTCAATTATCGGCGTTTATGTTTGAAAGGCACTGATGGATCTCTCAGTTCGGGCTGGTATTTTTTATTACCTTTTACGAAAAGTGATGGCTGCCTCAGAGTTCTTAATTATAATTCTAAAGCCTTCAGTCTCTATAGCAGGGGAAATGCAAATAAATATTTAGGAGAAATAAATAGACAGACACAGTTCTATATCTACCTATAGGCAACGGCGGTAGTGGCCTGTCTTTGGCCTCATATCTATTTCGTGGTCATTTTTTTCTCGATACAAATACATAAATAGCTATTCGCCGTCGTATTATTATTTGTGGACTTAAGCTTGCCGGGTTTCCTTCACATTGATTTCCGTACAAGCAAATGCACAAAACAAATGAACCAAAATCACATTTGAACAGCAATAAAAAATGAACGAAAAGCAATTATATATTTACACTGCCTGTTAATTAAGGTATACAATAAGGTCTTCTACTATACAAAGTACTACTCGGCGATGTATTCATTTGGTTTTGACCAGGCCTAGGACCGAGAACTATGGGAAAAGGGTTATCACCGAATACCTTTTTTAAGCAATATTATCTATATAGATATAACATACCCTCACTATATAGTGAGGGTGAAAGCGCACAAGCGCAGGCTGTTCATTTTTTTTCTTTTTATTTTAAATAAGTGCTTTAAATCGTTCCTTCTTCCGTCATAGTAACTATCCTGCGTCTCCAAGATAACAGCATTAACTTTGTGCGAGTAAGCTACGAAGGCGTACCAGTTCATCAGTCTTAAGACTACTTGTATTACGAGGAATCAAATGTGCTACAGTGGAAAATGTTGCTGTTGCGAATTGGAGACCGGATCATTAATATGGGCGATTTTGCAACTTGTAAGTTGACGACAGTTATAAGCATTGATGGCGTGGCGTTTTGTTATGAAGGGCTCAAAGAAATGGTCTAAATATATAAAAATCTCATTGAAACGGCTTGACCGATTTATATGAAAGTAGATTTGTATTAGAATAGATCATCGTTTCTCAAGTGGGGGGTCGAATTTTTATAAAAGGAGGTCACGGTGTTGAAAAATCATAAATACGAACATAAATGTATAGGTACAAAAGATTCGTTTATTAAAGGAATGAACAAATATACTTTTTGGCTTTTTGTGGGTCGCGACTTAAACATGGTTGAGAAAAGATGGAAACCGAAGTAGGAAAAGATTTTAAATTGATACTCAAACTCATAATATCTTTTTTCATATAGGTAACAAAGTACACATTTTATTGTTTGGTCGTGTACATCGGTTTTAAAAAAATCATCAAAAATCAATTAAAAATAGTCAGAACTTCTTTCACGCGAATTAGTTTACACGATTATAAGTAAACATACTACGCCAGACAATTAAATTCCACTGAAATCAACCGTAGAATGTAAATTTCCTTAGGTATCCTTTATATCTTTTAACCATTTGATGGGTTAGCTAGTTGAGTTATAAAAGCAATGCATAGACTTATTTTATGAGACTGGCGGTTCACAAACGTCAAGTTAGAATTTCGCATTCTATCTTGACATACGATGATGGAGTTCTATTTTATTTTAAAGGCCGCATTAGTGAGGCCTGCCCTGCGATTCTGTAACTCACTTTTCGAACTCACACAGCGGTTTTCGCATCGGCGGTCGCTCTGAATCTGCGCTAATAAACAATAAACTACAAGCTCCCACCTTTTCAGATTGCCAAATCATAAAATGACTGCTTCACGACTGATTTGAGAGCGACCACCGATGCGAAAACCGCTGTGTGAGTTCGAAAAGTGAGTTACAGAATCGCAGGGCTGTGTCAGTGCGCACATTAACGTGGTTAGCGGTATCACTTAATATCACATAGCCCATTTCATATGTTCAATAAAAAAGAAGTATTTTTGGGATTGGTCAAAAAATTTGCTTTTATGAAGCAAATTATATAATATAGTTTTTTTTAGTATTATCACTTCTTGCAAGAAGAATTAGTATCTGTCTACGTCTTATTCGTTTGTAATAATCACATAACACTTTCAGGTCGCGTTGGGATTGAGCACTTTAGCCATTATTATCGTTTTAATTAAAATAAATACCATGATAGGAGATATGGAACTGGTCCATAATATCAGTATGGCACTCTTAGTTTGCCTGGCTATTGTCGGATTAAAAATAATGTTCTCCTTGTTTTTACTCTTCGGTGTAATATGTGTAAGTATTGTTACCAACATTACCAAAAATTGTTTACTCTTTTCTTAAGGTCCGATCTGGTCGCCAAACTCCAAAAAAGTACATTGTGTCTTTCTATTTTTCGTCATCATTGCTTTAAATAGGGAGAATGGAAAAAAATAAATGGTGGAGTTGAGTTTATGCATTTTTATCCATTTTGAAAGATCGATTTAGATTTTTAACTAAAAACAGCCTCAGATTTATGTATCCCGACTTTTTGGGTTTGCGCGTTTGAGCGAATGTGAAATGCGCACATAGAAAGAAAATCCATTGGTGCACCGGGAATCCAACCTACAACCTCAGGGATCACAGTACTACGCTGAAGGCACTAGGCCAACACTGCTTTTAAAGATTTTTACCTACCCTAAAAATATTCAAGTCGAGATATAGCACGATTCACATTTGTCAAATGTATTTTGGATTTGACATATCATGGTCAAAGATAAATTTAAATGTATAAATAGTATTCCACCAAAGACATTTACATACCCTGTTCGCTTTTAATACTTTGATCACTTTCACACCTTCACAAAGCATAGCCGAAAACATACACAGCGTAGGTATTTAATAATTTTTATTGATTTTTTCCTATCCTTGATATTTTAACCTTTAAAAGGTTACAATGTTATATATATATTAAATCTTTAGTAGGTATAATTGTTTTTGGAGTGAAACTTCTTAAGTCGCATAATGGTAAAATTTGTAAAAAAACGTCACGCTGATGTGCAGCGTTTTGGTCGAAGAAAAGGGAGAGAGCGATTGCGACCGATTGAGAGAGAGTGAGAAGGGTGAATTACCTTATAGAAATTATATTTTTAAAATTAAAATTTCGTAAAGAGAAATTATAAAATATTAGTATTTTATATTTTATGCAAAATAATTTATTGAAATCTCAAATGACGAATTCTAAAATAAAATATCACGTGTTTTATTATCGAAGAAAAAATTTTAAAAAAATTAAATTTATTTTTTGTATTAATTTTCGATAATATAAAGTATATTTTAATGATAATTAAATTCCTCACATATCTTCCTTTTTATTTATTTATTTATTTATTTATTTATTTGTAAACCTACAGCTAACATAAATTATATACAATTACAAACAGTTACATTAAAAATATAGCCAAATATGGAATACATAATAATACAATTAAATACAAAATGGTTCAAGAATTTATAAAAGGGAACAAACAAATAAAAACTATTCAATACATTTATCTAAGTGGTACCTAATTTGGTTGTGTTGTATGATGGTGTAAAAGTGAGGGTAAGTACGTGAAGGTGTGTATGTGGGGTATGCTCATGATGCAGGTGATTTTGCGCTATGGATATTCTTAATACTTCTTTTAATCATATTCCGCGACAGCTTAAACAGGTCGAGGCTTAAATATTGGTCGTTGTATGTCCGGGCTGCGCGATACAAAACTGAGTTCCTTGCATAGTTAGTGTTAATGTGAGGAACATGGAACAAAGCACGATTACGAGTCTGGTAGGCAGGAACAAGGAAGGGCAATTTTTCTAGAAGGGAGCTACAATTAATTTTATTTGAGATGATGTCATGTAGTAGCAATAAATCATATTGTTTTCGTCGAGAGTCTAAAGTATTAATTTTAAAATGTTCACACGCGTCATTATATGTATTAAACTTATTGTAAGTCTTATAGGAGATAAATTTTATGAAGTCTTTTTGGATCTTTTCAATTTTATCTTTGTGTACAGTGTAACTAGGTGACCAAACCGAGCAACCATATTCGAGAATACTTCTTACGTACGTATAGTATAGCACTTTCATACAGTCGACATCATGAAAATGTTCACTAACACGTCTTACAAAACCAAGCTGCTTATAGGCCTTGTCAACTATTGTGTCAATATGGTTATTATACGTCATTTTATAGTCTAACCATATACCTAAGTCACGAACACAATCTACTTCTTTTACAGATTTGTTATTAATATGATAGCTAAAGTTAAATTTGTTTTTTTTTCTGGTGAATGTTATTTTGACATTTTATTTTTTCCCTCCCTCTGAGTCTCGGAAATCTAGTTTTAGATTTGTATAAATATTAACAAGACTTAAAAATTAGTTTGCCAAAGAAGTTTCACTTTTGACATGTGTACTTTGTACGCACGCACTTTTTTGTTGTATTGGTAGCTGTAATTTCTACAGCTAACGAAATAAATAAATTAAAAAATACCGTACGAGCCGTATCAATTCAAAATTTCATCATCACCACCTTGGTGGCTGGTGGTCTTCCACAGTTTCACAAGACATTTTCTTTTACGAACTAGCGAACTGTGGAATCGACTCCTAGTGAGAGTGAGAGATACTACCTCCAACTATTCAAA
Source organism: Pieris napi (assembly GCF_905475465.1). Lineage (NCBI taxonomy): Eukaryota > Metazoa > Arthropoda > Insecta > Lepidoptera > Pieridae > Pieris > Pieris napi. The sequence continues at coordinate 10,781,521 of NC_062241.1, forward strand.
ATTCGAATTTTCAAAGGCCGGCAACGTCTTTGGGCGCCCCGCAGGCTCGTTTGCTATACCTATAAAAAAACTGTGTCATGCTAATACTACGATATAACTTGTTTATTTCAGAAAAATTCGGGCTTGGTACTAGCATACGTGATTGTTTACATTATTGAAACAATACTGAAGGCTCTTGTTATTATAGTTTTGGCTTTCTTTTTGAATGTATGGTGCATTGCATTGTATCTTGTAACTGGTAAGTTTATTCAAGGCAGTAAGTTACTTGAGTTATTATAGGGGCCGTTCAAGTATTAAGTAAGCAGATTTACTGCAATTCACAATCAATCAAAGACACAACCCCCGTCCCTCCCCGTAGTGCTTTCGTAATACTTGAACGGCCCCATACCTGGATTGAAACGTTTAACACATTGTTTAAAAAAAATCAGTGGCGCTACAGCCATTTTAGGTCTGGGCCTCGGATTTATATATCTGATTCATCATCGTTTGTCAATCTAATAGGCAAATACGTGATCTGCATCCTGTGCCTGATACCCGCCGTCGACTTTGTAGGTCTAAGGCAAGCCGGTGTACTCATAATGTTTTTACCGTTTGAGCGTATTATGCGCACACAGAAAGAAAGTCTAGTTGGTGCACAGCCGGGAATCGAACCTACGACCTCAGAGATACGAGTCGCACGATGAAGCCACTAGGCCAACAATGCTCTGCTTATTTAGATTCAATTATTTTGTTTTGTTTAAATACAGATTATCTCAGCATTTTAATATTTCAATGCATTTCATTGGTCTATGTTTCATGTAGTGGAACCTTGCTCTATTAAAAAGTATACAAATGCATCATTTCATAATATCGCTACATATAATTTCTATTTTATTCATATATATATTTAATTTTCAGTTTTCGACATTCTCATAGTTGTTATGGTGACACAAACGCATGCGAAAATTAGGAATTATAACAACGGTAACCACGGATTCCCATGGAATTATTGACATAAAAAAAACTATGTTTAGTTTTAGTGCAATAAATTATCATTAAAAAAATAAAAATGTGTTTATTCATTTGACAACAATAATTTTCAACTTTTTAGTTTTGAAAAATTTAATTAAATTGACAATTATAATGTGTAAGATTTGGGAACCCTTTTAAGTAAAAAAAGGTTCCCAGCTCTTCCATAACATACTTACTTTAATAAATAAATAAAAATAAAAAGTCTTTTATTTCTTGCATTCCATAAGTATTACACCGTTACCATTTACAGTGTGCATGCAAAATAGATTAAAAAATTACAGTTAATGTGATTATGATTAGCAAATAATTAGAATGTAATAATAATATAGTCAAATCCATTTCATTTTTATAGTTTCATTTAGAAATATATAAGTAAATTGATTGATGAAATTGACATAATAACGTAACAATACTTAATTTAATGTTTTTTTAACAAGAACCCTCTCCATGAAAGGTAAAAGCCCTCCTCCAGAGAAGACCAGTACTCTCTAACATTGTATGTTATTATGTATAGAGTATTATGATGACTGTTTTTTGTACTGCTTGTTTTTATTTTCTCTGGAGGGTTTTGGTCGTGACCTTCCACGGTGACCGGCCGGCTTGGAAGATGTTTTTTATTCTTGTCGCTTTTTTCATGTGAGAGGGGGGCGGTAATTGCTATTGGTTTAAGTTTTTATCTGTTTGTTCGCTTCGTGGGTTTCCAGGGTTTTTGTTGGTTAAATAATTAAGTATTCCTGGTTTAAGAACTCCTTCTGATAAACTTGGCGATATCTGTAGTCCTTGTTTTGTCTGAGTTTTGTTCTTTTTGTTTACTTGTGTACCTTGTATTGTTCCTATAGTATCGTTTATTCCCGGAGATGTTGGTAGCGTTCTTTTCTTATTGCCTGATGCTTCTACGTTATTGCAGCGTATTATTAATTTATCGTACCTGATGGTGGCATAGTTTCCTTTTTCTCTTTGTATTTTCTTTTGTTCTAGTAATTCCTCTTTCTTTTTTCTAGAATGTGTTGTGGAAAGTCTTCATTTATATAATACTCAGTATTTTTTATTATTTTTCTCTGTTTATAAATTCTTATTTTTGTGCCCAGTGTAGTGAATGTTACAGTAATCGGTCGGGTTTTTTCTCCTTTCTTCCCTATTCTCCTAATTTCTTGTATTTCACTGCTCTCTAGATCTATAGAAAAGTAGCGTTTTATGAAACTTTTGCTGTTTTCTTCTGAGTTTTCATAAGATGTTTCCGTCTCCGCTAAGCCGAATATAACGATGTTCCTCTGTCTTGATTGCTTCTCCTGGAAGTATAATCTTTTCTCCTGGTTTTCAAGCTTTTCTTCAAGGTTATTGTATTTTTTTTCCATTATTTTGAATTTTTCTTCTAGTTTGAGATTTATGTTATGCGTTACGTTATCTGCTGCTTGAACAATAGTCATTTTTTGTTCGTTAAGTTCGCTTTGTATTTTTTGGAGCATTTTCATTACTTCTTCCATGATTTGCACGTTATTATGTTTTCGACTAATAAGAAAATACTTTTGTTATGATACTTGTGCTGCCCTCTATTGGTTTGGTTAGGTACTGTATGCGGAACGATAACTTGGAGACTGCTGACGGCTGGCTACCTCGAGCTAAGCTAGTTTTCAGTAAATCCTCTAGATGGCGTTATTACCTTAATCGATATTGATGTGTCATTCTAGTGATATTGCAAAATTCACTTTGTTGTCGGTTAGGACTTAGGATTAATTTTTTCACTTTATTGTTGAAAAAATCACTGTTGAATTACGTACTGACGTTCGTAGGTTGTGGAGATCAACTTTTTTGCGCATAGAAGTCACTGGCAGAACAGTAATACCGATTTTTCACTTCCCTGTTTTGCTTGTATTTAGATGATTAATCGCTGGTTTTGGTGCTGTGTCCACAATATAAGTTTCAATTCCTTTATTAAGATTTCACTGTACTTAGTTTTTATGCCGAATTACACCCGTTTAAAATTATTATACATAGAACCTCGTTAAGTCGAACCTCGATAAGTCAAAAACCTCCAAATCTCGAAAAAATGTTTTGTTCCCTTCCCTTAAAACACCAAAACCTCCATTACTTGAAATTTTTACCCTCTGTTAATCGAAATAATCACCGAGTCCCTCCAAGCCATTCTGGTACATATTTTCACTCTATAACTCGAAAAATTAAATTTGACCTCTGTATCTCGAACATAGGAACGTTTTATTTTACAACCTTTACAACTTGATCATTTAATTATTTATTATCTCTATTGTTCGAACAAAAATAAGTTACCGACTTTAAGAAATTGCCGACAATGTGAGTACACTATTGTTTCTTAGAAAACATTTTAGGAGTATACAATAATAAATTTATGACTCATGGAAACACGTGTTTGCTTGCTTTGTGACCAAAACCTCAAACTCTTTATGTCGAATCAAAAGCCGCCTAAGTCGAAATCCTTCATAAGTTGAAAACTCTATAGCTCGAATTTTTTGGCGTCTCCCTTGATGTTCGACTTATAGAGGTTCTAACTTCTACTGAATTTAATTCACTATTTAGCGCGGAACCGATACACTGTGTGACTAAGTGACGCCCTCCCTGATCCCTCTCAAGTAATATATATCCTATATATTATATATATATATATATATATAATCTAGTTACATCTTTACAATCAAGTATACAGAATTTAAAATTTTCTTAACCTACAAAGTAATAATAAAAATTATTAAAAAGAAAATCAAAACAAATTTTAAAAGTTTGGACCCTGTGGCAGTGTACCTTTGGCAGCATTTCCTCGCTGTATTGCGATACTTATTCGTTGGGCGAGGAAAGTGCTAGTTCTGGGGTCACCGGTACTATCTACTTCATCTCTATTACATCTTTTTAATCATTTTTGTATTTTCAGCATGCCAGAGTGCATTAGTGAGTGTGTGAGTTAGGGAAATCAAATCATTGTAAGGTAATTAAGAGTTTTGGCAAATTTTAAATTCATATGTATGAGAAAGCTAGAAATATATTTTCATATATGTACTTGTTATTTGACCTTTCGTCAGTTAAGTTACATATGTTTTAGTTAATAATAAAAAGCTATTTATAACAAACTTATCATCACCTTACCTACACTTATAAATTCCAAAACCAATAAATTCTAAAATGTAAGTTTTTGTAGTAATAAATGCGCCCTTTAGTTTTTCATACATTCATAAATTCGTTTCCGAACGTCCAATAGGTCGACTACACTTATATTCTTTAAGGTAACAGGTCACTTAGTTTTAAGAACCCATAAATAAAGTTACAGTTTTTTGTTGGTGCAGCGTCGTATCCCCACTGCACTAATTTTATATTCGTTACCAGCTCTTGTTTTAAACGGTTAAAGATGAGGCTTCCAAATAAAACCCTAGAAGATCGTCGTTCTCTTTGCCAGGGGAATCCCGGTGCTCTCTCCGGCGCGGTCTCGCTCAATCTCGGGAAAAATTACGCCTCAAAAAAAGAGGTATCCCTATACGGGCAAGCCACCCCGTGTCAAAAGTCCGTCAAATATCTAATGCCTTGATCACGCGTACCGAGCAAACCGGCGAGACAGTAAAATGTTTCTCGGCCGAAACAGTGTAGTAAGCGAGTAGCTGTTCACACAAATTTTGAAATCATTCGGTTCTATTGAGACTACAATTCGGACAAGATGGATCGTTAATGTATTTTAACATCTAGCGTACCAAATCCCGTTATATTCATTCCTTTAATTTTGGAATTATATTCTGCATCCCGTTTTTGCTTTATCTTGTATTCAGGAGATTTAAAGTTCCCCAGACACGGATGTAGTTTATGTAACTGCATAAATGCAATAGTTGTTTCGGCACCCGAGCTATTGTCTCGCCACAACCTTCGGCCGAGCGCTCGGCCGTGAACTCGGCGGCCGGCGCTATGTTTATACGTACCGAGTACTCGACCGAGAGTACTGTCTCGCTGGTTTGCTCGGTACGTGTGATCAAGGCTTTCGAGTTACTCTCGATAGCGGCTTGTATATCCATAAACACATAGCCGCCACTCGCAAGAAGGCCTCTTTTGTCCCGCCTCTATTTCCTCCTGAATAAAAGGAGTCACATGTCTCTTATAAATAAGGTAACACTTTACAAGGCCGACCATGTGCCATATCCACCAGCTACAGAAGCTCCAGTTGCGATTCATGGGAATAGGGACCGATGCGCCCTTCTACGAGAGAAACGTCAAAGTCAAAGGCAAATCGTCGATCTCCACCACGACCTAGAGCTCCCTACCCAATAGCCAAACTCAAAACAAAAGACGGTGTATTTTCTGTTTATTGTATTCGATTCATATATGTTTGATGGTACGATTCATTCACTTTAATCGATGTTTCAGGTGACCTCACTATGAAGCCCAAACTGACAGTTGTCAAATGTGATCTATTGAATTGGCCTGGCTGGACAGAATAAACGACTTTTTAAACGGTTGAATATGCCTATAAATTTTTTTGTATCTTCAAGCAGGTAATTAACTCACAAATATATATAAAAAATTATTAAAAGTATAGCGATATAAGTTTGCATTTAGTCTAAAAAAAATCTATTTTTAAAACGAATAAATAGTGCATTTCTTAACTTTTTATTCTTCTTCGCCGTTGCACTTATTTTAATACCTTATCAAACTTTATGTTAACAGAGAAGACAAGATGGATGCGAGTGAAGGCCTAATTCATTATAAGTAAGTGTACTTAATTATATATCCTATATAAAAAACGCTCTCCAATTGAGTTTATATGCAGTTTTTGCTACACACCACCGCATGTGGAACGCCCTTGTTTTATTTTTATATTGACCTTGAAGAACAGACGGGGGCCGGGGCAAGTAAGTAAAACGAAAGCGCATTTCCGTTTGATTGTGATCAGTCAGCAGCGTTTCACCCACACTCGTGAAGGGTAATATTATAATGTTATAGGTATACGTTATGATATTACGTCTACATGTTCAATTACAATCAAACGCACCAATGCTTCTCACTGCACATGAGTCAGCGCCTGTGTTGTTACTTTACATCATGTTGTCCTTTAAAAAAAATTGTGATAAAAGTCTCGTCTAAAGCATCATAATCTACAATTTCGGGTTTAACGATGGAGGACCACACTAATGTTCTCCGTACAATGAGATACATACACAAAGAATTGTCTCTGTATTCAGATAAGTAGAAACAAAGTAGTCACTTAGAATATCACTTTGTAACCGAACTACACATTTGCTGCCCATCTATATGATACTAAACAAAAGAACAGAAAGGTGATTTCATTTGTGGCAAAATAAATATAAATCAGATACGCAGATCAACGAAATCATTGCAATGCAATATCAGCGAATACAATAAATACAAAAACTTAAAATGAGAAAAAGATAAAATAATAAAGTTAAATATTTAATATTAATATATATGATCTAAAATTTAATATTAATTAATCTTGTATCTCGAAATTCACTCTATAAAGCTGCATCATTGGATATTCAACTCATATTGACATTCATATTTCATTCTGCCGTCTGCATTCTGCGTGCGCGCACGACGTACGTGAACCTTGTTTGGTACCTATATCTCAGTGAAGTTATCTGTAAGTCCCCTTTTATTGTTTTTTATTATTCGTTTTATTTAAGTACTCCACTGGCGAATGTTTTGTTATATATAGACTGTGTAGTGATAGTGGCATTTTAGTATTTACCACAATATGTATTCCACATTGTAATTTATATCGTCTACTGGGGTATCGTCTATATGTGTTTATTTTCTAAATTTAAAACTGAATTCAGAATTACATTATAAATTAAAAGCAAAAATCATAATAAAAATCTCGTATTTAACACCAATGAATGGTCACTTCAGGTAGGGGTGTAGGTATTTTTGTATAGTTTAAAAACAAAGGTACTACACGCTAGTACTTAACTAGTAATTCAAATACATACTGTGTGTAGGTATTTGAATTACTATTTAGGCAATGCCAGCTATATTGCAACGTAGGGAACTAAAAATATAATGAAGGAAAGATGTATTTAATATACTTTTGAAAGATTTGAAAGTCGATCAAAACTACTTTTATCTTAAAATAATGTAACACATTATTTCACTTATTAAGTGAAATAATCAGTTAATTTTGTTGATTTCAAACATATTATTGAATTGAATCTAGTTTAAAACTGTTTGTGAGTGTGTAAATTTAACTCTTTATCATCAATGACTCCCTTTGATAAGTTTGTAATTTGACTAAAGCATCGCATGTTTATATAAGCTGTGAATTCCTAGTAATGCTCTTGGATATTTGATACAGCAATGTAGCTATTGTAAACAAATTACAAAGAATGTTTTTGGACCCATACCTCTAAAGGGCAAATTTATTCGATAAAACAAGTTGGTACAGTAGTGTTGTACATAAATACAGAATTACATTCCTCTCTCGCTTTGTCCACTTTATCTCACGACATTTACCATATATATATGTCACCGTAAAATTGTAAAAACCGTTAGATTGTAATCTATCTCGCGAGATTGTAAACTGTCGAATGATTGTGAACCTCAACGAACTGCTTACAAATTAACGTATTTTTATTCGGTATTTATATGAAATTGTTGGGAAGTAAAATTAATCTGTAATTGACCAAAGAAGTTTGAATGATAACTAAGTTAGTGTAGTACAATCTACCGAATACCGATAACCGATAGATTACAATCTAACGGTGTTTACAATTTTACGTTAACATATATATAGATGGGTAACTGACTTTTAGTAGTTCATTTTAATCATAACTATAATTATAATTATATAAATAATTTTTATAATAAAAAATGTAATATAGATATTTCGTAAACTTTTCCGTACTTGTTTTTCAAGTATATTACAAGGTTTTAAGTGCCGTTTTTACTGAGCCATGCAGTACATTGGTGTTTATTATACTGAATTTAAAAACTCACCTATTATGCCGGGCGCATACATACTGATTCCGTATCAGGGTTTCAGATTCGGAAACCTGAATGGTCCGCGTGCGTACAAAATGTTCGACAAGGCGCACACCGTTCTTACTTTTTCCGGACAGAAAAAAACCTGACGTTCGGTTCGGAATTTCTCCGTGCGTTCGTTTTGGAAGAACGGAAAAAACCTGATGACGTCACTCCGAATTTTATTTTATTTTTTTATTTTCCGAAATTTTCATTCAGAATCGCGTTGGCGCTGTGTGCGTATTTTGCTTTTTTATTTTATCTCGTATGCTATTATGAAGCTCATCAAAGGATTTCATTGACATCCTGTAATATTTGAAGAATTCTTCTGGGTATGCCCGTAACTTTGTTCTTTTGACATAGAATTGACTCTCAGTTATTCTTTGGGTATTCAGTGGATGCACCCAATAACGACGTTTTATGCCCTTTTTGTCTAGCGCCAATAAAAGAGCAATGAGCATCAATTTGTCTTCGTCGTCCATACTCGTTATCAGAAGCGTCTATGATCGAACTGATCGTTTAAATTCCGAATGCAAAAAAACAGAATGTGTGCGCTCTCCACATGGAATTCTTGATTAGGAAACCTGATCAGGATTTCTGATCAGGAATCAGTATGTATGCGCCCGGCTTTAGTATAGGCAATGTAATCATTATTGTTTCCCTACAATCAAACCGCTTGCGTCTCATGTTGTAATGATGAAGCGAATAAGAGACGTTAAGACGATAATAAAGCCATCTAGACGAATTATTTTACGATATCAACTCACACTTACCCACATCACAGAGTATCTAATATATATAGAATTCTCGTTTCACAATGTTCGTTCCCATACTCCTCCGAAACGGCTCGACCGATTCTTATGAAATTTTTAATGCATATTCTGTAAGTCTGAGAATCGGATACTATCTATCTTTCAAACCCCTAAATGATAAGGGGTGTCCACACCACAATTAATTTTTGTTTTTTTTTGATAAAATATTTTTTTTATGATACAACATACAAAAATACATACAACCCCTAAATTTCACGGAAAATATCACGAGGGACCGGCTTGCCTCACACCGACAGCTTGTGTCAGGTACAGGTGGCTGATCACCTACACCTACTACGTAATCCAGTTGTTCGAGCTTCCTCATCAGATTAGATATTTTGAGCAAAAGCGTGTTGAAATAGTGGAAGTATCACTATACTTTACACGGTAACAATGATAATATAGTAATAAAAGAATTTTCTTCAGGTTTTCACGATGTGTTACAAGGGGAAATGTTTACATTGCATCGAAGTGGAGACGGGATCGCTCATCTGGGCTATTCTTAATGTGGTAAGTTATTATATTCTAGCCTGTAAGAAACAATATCACAATGTTATATTGATGTGAATAGCTTTTTAGTCCAAACACCAAAATACCAGTACAGCAGTAAAATAATACCTTTTGTTGACTTAATGTTTCTAACGAATCTTGGGACAAAGCAAGGGCGCCCGTCAAGTCGAGTAAAATAGCGACACGGCCTTACTATTCTTTTCTTGAAGTAGTTCGGGCCATTTTCGAGCCCATATTTCTTTGTGGATAAAATTAGAAGCCTGAATTTTAGGTTAGCTAATTTATTAATTAATTCATTTATTTGTTTATCAGTATTCCTACAACTACTTATTAAACCTTATCTAAACAATTAGATTGTACACAAAAGCCAAAAATACAATGTGTAAAAAACATAAACATAAAAATACAGTTAACAATTATTACCGACTTATACACAAATATATATCTATATTTATTAAATGTAATTATATATATATAAAGCAAGATACACAGATAATAGGTGGACCTTAAAGACTATATGGAAAGGACCAAGAGAAAGAAGGAGAAGAGGTCGCCCAAAAGAAAGGTGGATAGAAGATATAGAAGCGGTAGCAGGAAACGAATGGAGAAAGAGAGCCATAGACAGAGTTGGAAAAAGCTGGAGGAGGCCTTTACCCGTGAAGGGGTTCCGATCGACGGTACTGAAGGAAGCTAGGATATAGGATAACAAGCAAAATAAAAAAAATGTATAAAAATGTAAAATAATCCTGTGTATTATAATTTGTTTTTGTCATGATTGGAAATATTTATATATTATTATATATATAAAAAATTGTATGATGCATTGATCCTGACAACTGTGTGGGTTACGAATATCTGACCGCAATTTCGATTTTGTTGTTTTTAAAGAGCGTTTAAGTTTTTCGTACTTCATGTATTGGTATGTTATCTAAAGCTGGCGGCTTCAACACATTTACACTTTGTGCTTACGTAGTGTCTGTGAATAAGCGCGAGGCGTAATGTCAAACTGAAATACAATCACAAATACATCATGAAAAGACTGTCCGTCTCTCTCGCGCTCGGTCAAGCTTATGAGTATAAAAGAGACGGTTATTGTTTTACTTTTGCTACTGTTTATGTTGATCTTTACTGTACATGTTGAACTTTATTCAAACATTACCAGGACAATCTCGTGAAATGGTGCACAATGTTTTTAATTATTTTAAGCATCTTAATATGTAGAAAAATGAAAAATTATTTACACAAACTACTCTTTTACGTTCTTGGTCGGGCTTAGAACTTTTGGATCCACCCTCGTATGCACATAATATTTATATGTATTTGACACATTTTTATTTATTTACAACCTACTCAACCTTACTAAAACCAGAGTAGACTAAAATATATAGCTTGGCAAATAAGGCATATTTTTATACATACTATACTACACGTATAGTGAAATTGCATTAGTGTGAGTACTGTGAACGCGCCAGCTTTCGATAACCGACCTATAATGTTATTTATAAGTAAACTTACAGCTACATATTATAAAAGATAACACTTTATCATGGCCCGCACGGTTTGTGCATTGTTTCCCAGGGAAAAAACAGGGAATCGGGTAAAAAAATATAATTATCGGATGGAACGGAATTTAGGAATGAAAAATCTTAATATATATAAATTACGCGTTGTTTGTCCGCTATGGACTCCTGAACTACTTAACCGATTTCAATCAAATTTGCACATGCTATGCAGTTTGATCTAACTTAAAAGATATGATAGCTTATATATATAATTCTACTGTACCTGTGTGTCTCACTGAACTCCTCTTAAACGGCTGGACCGATTTGAATGATTTTTTGTATGCGTTTGGGTGGAGATCTGCATGGTTTAGGTTCACAAATCAGCCCGGCATTTTGATTGTTTAATATCCTAATCGTTTAAATGTACTACACTAACTTAGTTATCATTCAAACTTCTTTGGTCAATTACAGATTAATTTTACTTCCCAACAATTTCATATATCTACCGAATAATAATACGTTAAATTGCAAGCAGTATGTTGAGTTGACAATCTTTCGACAGTTTACAATCTCGCGAGATAGATTACAATCTAACGGTTTTTACAATTTTACGGTGACAGATATATATATAGACCTGGAATGCGCGTGCGTTGCGTGACTGATGCTCGCGCTAGCCTTAGCGGGTGACTGTTCTATTGTGATTGCTTGCCGTCCACTCTTTTGTTCTCGGTGCTACCCCATTTATTGTTAGAACTATATTTAGTTATTCAATTTAGGCATGTCAAAATGCAAATCTCATCTAAAGATTGCATAATTACCAGGTAGTTTACCTCATTGTTAAAAATCCTTTGTTATTGTTAAAACCTTTCGTAACATTATAACTTTAGTATTTTAAATTTTATAAGTTTTTAAAAAGTAAAATAGCTGTAAAAACGTGTCTAGTTGTTGTTACATTCCAGGAAATAATGTACACTGGATATGTAGCACTATAAATTTTTGTGAAACAAAATAAAGAATTTTTGAAATTGAAATTGAAATTGAAAATGGGTATACAAGGTTGAATAAAGATAACACTTAGACAATATACAGAGCCAAAACAGATAACATCGATAAACAAAATATTTGAAACAGAACACATAAGTATATGTATTTATTAATGATAGTATTTACAAAATAAACAAACGACAACTTATTATTTTAGAAAAAACTAAATTGTTCCTACTCGTAAATAAGGTTAAAGTAATTTTATTAAATTTAAATCTTATTTTAATGAATGCTCTCAAGACAAAGGCATCTAGTAGACGACCCTCCACGCGAACCTTGGTTTTACTCAAGAATTCTCAACAGAAATGATTTAGTTATTTGCTCCCGAACCCGTACTTATCACATGCCAATAAGTTTAATTTTATTATATATATTAGGTCCTTACATATGAAATTGGCGTTTTGTATGGGAGGAACAAAAAGTTGAATATTTTTAAATATAATATATTTAATTAATCAAAGTATGTACCATTGTTTTTTTTTCCCTTTTGCCATCTCATAGGTAGTTCATTGATCCCTTTACTAAAAAAACCAGTCGGACGGGAATCAATAAAATCTGTGAAGGCGATTTGGACTGCCCCATCAGAGTTAAATTTTTTCCCTTGCAAGAAGTTGTCCAAATTTCGAAAAAAAATGGTAATCTGTTGGAGCAAGGTCCGGGGAGTACGGAGGATGTCTTAGACATTCCAATTGAAGCTCTTCTAATTTGGTAGCCGTCTGTTGTGCAGTGTGTGGTCTAGCGTTGTCGTGAAGTAGCAGTGGCGTAGAGCGATTGACCAGCCTAGGTTGTTTAGCCGCTAGCTTTTCCATCATGGTTTGCAATTGCTGACAATAGACATCAGCCGTAATAGTCTGGCCAGATTTGAGAAAACTGCAATAAACAATACCGGCACTAGTCCACCAAACGCTTACAAGTAACTTTTTTGGGGTTAATTTTCGCTTGGGGCAGGATTTGGCTGGCTGGCCAGGATCCAACCATTGTGCTGAGCGCTTCCGATTATCGTAAAGAATCCATTTTTCATCACAGGTAATCATTCGGTTTAAAATACCTTCATTATTGTGCCGGTTCAGTAATGTAACGCAGCAGTCGACGCGCGTTTGCCGGTTTGCTTCAGTCAATTCGTGAGGTACCCATCTTTCAAGCTTTTTAATCTTCCCAATTTGCTTCAAGTGAATTAAAACAGTTTTATCACTAACACAGCAGCCTGCAGCTAACTCGGACGTGGTTTGCGATGGATCCGCTTCCACAATAGCCTTCAATACTTCATTATCAACTTGGGTCTCAGGCCGTCCACGGGGCTTGTTCTGCAGGTCGAAATTTCCAGAACGAAAATGTTGGAACCAAAAACGAACTGTGTTTTCTTTTGCAACATGACCGCCATACACATCATTCACCCTTCGAGTCGTTTCCGCAGCACTAGTGCCACGGCGGAACTCGTACTCGTAAATAATGCAATACTTTAAGTTTTCCATTTTGTAAAATGAGTGACGCAAACAGAAAAAAACAGAAGAAAAAAACAAATGAATGACGGTCATCGAAGCACAAATACATGAGTAAATAGCTGTACAAATTTTGATTTGGAATTCTTAACCAAAGAGGAGATATTTGAGGTCAAAGTAGACAAAACGTAAAACGCCAATTTCATATGTAAGGACCTAATATATAATGTAAACCTATTTTAAAAGAGTAAGTGTGGAGTTTCTTGCCCATTCTTCTCCACACGAAACTACCTTTTGGAAGGGGCAACTAGAATCTTCTTTATATTTTTTTTTTGACGTTCAAAAGTGCCATTTTAGATGGTCTAATTGAAATAAATGATTTGACTTTGACTATGAAAAAAAGAAGACCTCCTACACTTAGTTCTCGAGTGTAAATTCAACGACAAAGCTAGGTTGGATTTCCTAAAGGAAACTCGATGTTCTACTGGCGACTCTCTTCTTTCTTCATGAAATATTAAGTTCAGGCGTGCGATTCTGTTAATCCGTGAGTTCACCTTGCACTAACAACGCTCCCTTCGTCACTCACGTCATTTTTGGAATCTCATGGTATTCTGTTAAGCAATTTCACATTACGTCTTATGTAGTTTACCTATTGTTTATCAGAATGCCAAATCGTAAAATGACTGCTTCACGACCGCCGCTGCGAAAACCGCTGTGAGAGTTCGAAAAGTGAGTTACAGAATCGCAAAGCAGGGCTCACTGCCGATTTAGTGATAGATTTATAAGTTACATTATAGACTTATATAGAACGTTTATTATAGAACGTTAGATCTGATATTATAAAAATACTCATTAACTAGTAAACTGTTAAAGTAATATTTAAAGCTTAAGCAACGTTGTTATATTTTTAAGCCGCCTTAATCACTAGATGGCTTATGAAATAATTAAAATTAAAAAAAAAAGTCAAAGTCTACCCGCTTCTCAAAATTAATTAATTTCATAATAGTTATTTTCTCATATATGTTATTCCAGATATGGACAGGATTGGCGTGTCTGTTATGTGTTGGATTCTGTATATACATAAACGTGAAGGTGAAGGACGTACATCACGAGGAAACAATGGATACCGAGTTAGCAGCTGGTGTATCCAACCTTATATTAATGGTAGCGATAACATTTAGTGCTATTGAGTTCATCTTCACGATGTACTTGCTTGTGGGCGTCATCAAAGTGAGTACAAAACACATTTCGATATTGTCTATGGTTTACTGGACGTTTCAGATAGAAAATCAAGACAAATTTTACTGCTTTTATATTGAAAATTAAGACTTAAAACAAATTTTATTTACCCTACACTAGCTAGGAAGCTTATGTCTGATTAAGGAGTCTAAATGACAGACCTTCCTTTATTTATGGCTAGATCTTTGCCTCCTTAAGCATTAATTGTTAACATACTCTGATTTTTAATTCCGTAGAATTCTGACATTTCAAAAGTGTTGCTACTAAAAAAGTTTTCCAACGAAAAAGGGACAAATTTGACTTATTTGAGGGCAATAAAAAAATGCTACGTATTTTTTATGTTTTACCTACAAATAAATGTGAGCCGTCACGGGACGCCTGGCATCGTGAAACATCGACTTTATTTTGTAAAAGTAATATGAAAAGAACAGATTGTGATAGGAACTAAATATGTCATAATGATAAAATAAAATAATATGATTTCTTTTCCAGATAACGACTATTGATTTGACTATTTATTGAATAAACATTTATTTTCATTAAATACAAAAATTTACGAATTTATTTCAAATCGTGACTACTTAATTCGTTTAATCAGTGACTTCGAAATACACACACCGTACACACTACTGCATATAGACTGTATCCATCGTAATCGACTGTAATATATCGAATAAACTTTAATTACTTTATTTAATTCTTTAGCTGGCATCACTGCTAAATTCCAGGTTTAGTAAGCCTTTTTAAAATAAAATGTTATCTTCACTTGTGCGTTTTTTACTGTTTGTGATGAAAAGGAACGTCTTTAGCCGTTAAATAACTTTTAATGTGGAGCAGCGCACTTAATAAAATTGATACATTAACTAACAATAAAATGTATGAATAGGCTCAGAATAATATTGAAATTGAAAAATGTGCCCGGCCAAAAAGGTTTGCCATCACTGACATGTCAAAAAATTATAGCTGTTAGAATTCTACGGATTTAAAAATCAGAGTATAATAAAATATTTTATCCGTAATAAAAGATTGAAGATTGTTTTGAGGAAGAACTCGTGCTGCTCTTACCTAAATAGAAGTAAATCTGGCTAAACACTAACAGCTGGCCATGGCCAATGTCTAAGCTTTGATTGCATGCGCGGATTGTAGAGGTCGCTACAACGTATTCCATTTGTAATTATTCTCATTACTAGAATATTTATTGCTACATGAATACAATATACGAGTATTAACGAATGTATTTCATACACATTGGTACTATATCCATGGAAATACCTTTTAAATTAATTAATATTATGACCATTTATAGGAAATTGAGGCTATTTTTCAAACAACTTTATTCTGTTATATTGGGGGTGGACGATTTATATGTTTCCCAAGTATCACGAAACTAGGTTTTATATGTTAAATATGTTTTTTCTTTCAGAAACACGTGGGATATGTGAAGGCATACTTCGTTTATGGTGTGGTAAAACTTATTATTGGTTCCATCGCCCTAATTGGTGTCTTCACAAATACAAGTGATTATCCAAATTTTATGGGAATTCTTTGGTTTTATGGTGAGTATTTAGCGCAAACAAATAATTATATTTTTACAAAGCAAGCGTGTCGATTTTAGTGGATGTTACAAATGATACTATTATAGTTAATAGTGAAAAGGCTAGTTGATCTGGTTCTTAAGGAAGGAAATTAAACACTCCAATGATGACTTGATTGTGGCAGTCGATCGATCTCCTATCTGCATCCCAATAACCAAACCTTAGAGCGCTTGTAGACGTCCGTTTTTTTCACCGGATAACGGACCGTGTTTTTTGCCGGATTGGCGGTGGTGTATGAATTATAATGAATGTGTGTACATGCACCGGACATCGTCCGGCGAACTATTTACGCCGGATGCACCACCGCTTCCCCATGGACACCGGTCCGGTGTAAGAAAGGGCGGTCATCCACGCCAGGGTATTGGTGCGTGTTGACGCTGCCGGACGCATTGCCTGTTTTCTGTGAATTGAGTGCCATCCGTCCGTTATCCGGTGAAAAAAACGGACGTCTACAAGCGCTCTTACGAAGACAATCCATTTTTGGTGACGGATAAAATGTTCTTTGTCGTTCCATTTTAATGAGTTTTCACTCATATTTGATAATCAATGTAAACCAAATAAAGTAAATAAACCGTCCAAATAACATTAAAATGTACATGTTTAAAACATGGAAAATAATTTTTTTTAATTAATTAAAAAACTGGTGTAAGTTAATATCTGTTAAAATAATTGACTCTTGAAATCGAGCTTTCGTCAACTGTCATTTTCATACATAGGTCTATCCATAGACCCCGATACAACCTCCCATGGATAGCTAGTATGACAGATGGCTATTACAATTCGTCGATTGGTTATTGGCACACTTGTTACAACATTTGGATCAAGATTACTATCGCAGATGGTGGATTATGGATTGAGATAGGTTATTGGGTTCGAGCGTAAGTCGCGGCCTAAATACTCAACCTCTTGATTGCCCACCCGTAACCACACGGCTACCATTAAACTATAAGCGTACATATAAATATAATATATGCAATTTTACTTTCAGCGTTCCACTGTTTGGTACTGCTGATGGTTCGCAACACGTACTTGAAGTTCGACGAGGGTTCAATTATCCACCAATATATGCACAAGCCCCTTGTTTAAGGATGGTTTCATATTTTTTTCACCTTTTTATATTTTTAATTATTTTTTCAACTTAATATAAATAGGGTAGTACTTTTAAAATTTTTAAAATTATGCCCGTAAGGCCATTTTTCAACATCATTAATACCAGGCCGGCAACGCACTCGCGAGCCATCTGGCATTGAGTGTCCATGGGCGTTTGGCCGCCCGTTTGCCCCGTTCTATAAAAAAAGCATATAATTGCTGAGACTCGTTAGATATTAAAACGAGCCGTTTTTTTAATTTTTAATTTACAAGCCTTTGGATATTATACTAAGACATCTAGATTTGTAATTTTAACATTGTTTATGTATGTGTGCGTATGTGACGTCATGTCATCAACTATTTGCCATATAAATTGTATTAAGTTTGGAGTGCGAATTGTGTGTATGTTCGTTGTACTGCATGTTTATGTTTATAATACAGATTTTCTTAGCTTCAGTTCCAGCTTTAGGTCTTGAAATTAATATTTAAAAAAAAATACGTAATATTTATACAGTTAACAGTCAATCTCAATTATAAAATTCCTTGTTCAACGTTATTAATACAAATCTTAATTGATAGGATTTTCGTTCGTTCGTTCTATGAGCTCTCAGGATTCATTTAATTGATTATATTAGGTTACTATTATAAGAAAACAATGTATGTTGTATGGAATAAAGAGACTCCATATATTAGTACAGTAGTGTTGTTTTCCTTATTCCCTAACCAAACAATAAAAGCTTTATACTTAATTTTAGGTTTGCTCTATATACAATGAATATTATACATATAAAATATAATTAATTAGTATCCGAGTCGCCATTCTAGCGTGTTGTGTTAAGCTGTTCTGCTGTCTATTCCTCATGACTGAAGCATATAAAATAACAGAAACACATAAAGGCAAGGAATGAATCTTTATCAATTTACTATTTTTGTAAAGTAAGGAAAAGTTTGGTTTGAACAAATGAAAGATTTTGCTAGTTCTTGAGAATCGAACATGAGCTTTTTGGTTTTTATGAGAAGAGAAGAAGTGTTGATGAAAGTAATTTTATGTTGGTTATAGTAGATGTTTTATATAAATAAATTTAAGAGTTGTATGTTAGGCGTATAGGTCGGTTTTTGAAAGCTGGCGAGTTCACAGTACTCACACTAATGCAATTTCACTATACAGAATGTTTAAAAATATGACTTTTTTGCCAAGTTAGATTTAGTCTACTCTGGTTTTAGTAAGGTTGGGTGGGTTGTAAATAAATAAAAATGTGGCAAATATATATAACTATTATGTGCATACAAGGGTGGATCCAAAAGTTCTAAGCCCGACCAAGAACGTAAAAGAGTAGCTTGTGTAAATAATTTTTCATTTTTCGACATAAGCTCCATTTAGCTCAACACACTTCACTTTTACTTCACTAACAATTCTTTCAATACTCCTCTTAGAAACACCAGTCGCATCTGATGTCAAATTAAAAATTACATTTTTTCATTTAACTGTTTTTATTAAGATGCTTAAAATAATTAAAAACATTGTACATCATTTCACGAGATTTTCCTGCTAGTGTACAAAAACAGAATATATTTCATAAGACATTTTTTTCTAACCTCCAACCAAATAAGTAAACAATCACAGACAAAATAATAATGAGAAAAAAGATCAACATGTACAGTCAAGATCAACATAAACAGTAGCAAAAGCAAAACAATAAGGGAGCGTTCAAGTATTACGTAACGTAATTTTTGTTTAAGATTAATTATAATCTCCAAACGGCGAGTTAATCGGGGGGGTCAATCCCCCCGATTAACTCGCCGTAACGTTTTTTATTACCCAAGTACAGTACTGTACCCAAGTCTAGTTTCGTGACCACCTAGTGACTCTTTAGTTACAATTATGTGGTGTAAGTCAAAAATAATATTAACAATAACGCGTAATTCAATCTCCGCCCCGCATCGTAACGTTTTACAAAAGGAAAAAAATCGTTACGTAATACTTGAACGCTCCCTGTCGCTTTTTAAGCTTGACCGAGCGCGAGAGAGACGAACAGTCTTTTCATGATACATATTCAGTGTGACATCACGCCTCGTGCTTATTCACAGACACTACACAAGCACAAAGTGTAAATGTGTTGAAGCCGCCAGCTTTAGATAACATACCAATATACAGTATTTATAATTTTCTTAACCTATAAAGTGATAATAAAAATCATTAAAAAGAAAATTAAAACAAATTTGAAAAGTTTGGTCCCTGTGGCAGTGTATCTTTAACGCTGGCAGCATTTCCTCGCTGTATTGCTATACTTATTCGTTGAGCCAGGAAAGTGCCAGCTCTGGGGTCACCGGTACTATCAATTGATCTTATTTTAATTATTTTTGTATTTTCAGCACGCCTGAGTTCATTAGTGAGTGATGAGTGAGTAAAATCGAATCATTGTATGGTAATTAAGAGTTTTGGCAAATTATAAATTCATATGTATGAGAAAGCTAGAAATATATTTTCATATACTTATTATGTGACCTTTCGTCAGTTAAGTTACATATGTTTTAGTTAATAATAAAAAGCTATTTATAACAAACTTATCATCACCTTACCTACACTTGTAAATTCCAAAACCAATAAATTCTAAAATGTAAGTTTTTGTAGTAATAAATGCGCCCTTTAGTTTTTCATACATTCATAAATTCGTTTCCGATCGTCCAATAGGTCGACTACACATAAATTCTTTAATTAAGGTAACAGATATGTCACTTAGTTTTAAGAACCCATAAATAGACATAGACATAGACAAGTTACAGTTTTTCGTTAGTGCAGCGTCGTATCGCCACTAAACCTACTTTTATATTCGTTATAAGCTCTTGTTGTAAACGATTAATGATGGGGCTTCCAAATAAAACCCGAGAAGAGCGTCGCTGTTCTCTTCTCAAGGGGCAAACCCGGTGCTCTCGCTTAATTTCGGGAGAAATTTCACCTCAAAAACGAAGTAACCCTACGGGCAAGCCAACCCGTGGCAAAAGTCTGGTCGCTTCGCTGGGGAAGGTTCCCTCGGGATAACCGGGGGTATTGTCCGGCGGGGCTTGACCGCGAGTCACGACTCACGAGTCTGCCCGCTACCACCGACTTCAACACGAGGGCAAAGTCGAGATTACACTATGGCTCCACCGGATTTGAGATCTCATCAAATTCAATAAGGGAACCGAAGTTGAAAAATACGACTCTTAAAACGAATAAATAGTGCATTTCTTTATTTTTTAATTGTTCTTCGCCGTTGCACTTATTTTAATACTTTATCAAACTTTAAGTTAACAGAGAAGACAAGATGGATGCGAATGAAGGCTTAATTTATTATAAGTATGGTTGTATTTGAATATCCTATATAAAAAACGCTCTCCAACTGAGTTTATATGCAGTTTTTGCTACACACCATCGGTATGTGGAACGCGCTGTTTTTATTTACCTTCAAGAACAGATAGGGTAAGTATGTAAAACAAAAGCGCATTCCGTTTGATTGTGATAGGTCAGCATCATCTCATCCACACTCGTGGACAGTAATATTATATACGTTATGATATTACGTCTACATGTTCAATTACAATCAAACGCACCAATCTCACTACTCATGAGTCAGGGCCATCATATTGCCCTTTAAAAAAGTGATAAAGGTCTCGTCTAAAGCATCATAAACTACAGTTTCGGGTTTAAAGATGGAGGGACCCCACTAATGTCCTCCGTACAATGAGATACATACACAAAGAACTGTCTCTGTATTCAGATAAGTAGAAACAAAGTTGCCACTCAGAATATCACTTTGTAACCGAACTACACATTTGCTGCCCATCTGTATGATACTAAACAAAAGATAAGATAATTAAGCTTCCATGTGTCTTCTGCGGCCGACTTCGGTCGCAATATCTGCATCGGATGTAGCTAAATGAAATTCATAGTATTTATTGAGCTCCACCAAATTACACAGCCTATGTGGTATGATCGTTAACGCACACATATTTAAATGTTCTATCTTAGTTCTTAATCTCGTAGAACGATTGTTTTAAAGACACAAGGTAGGCACAGAAAGGTGATTTCATTTGTGGCAAAATAAATATAAAGCAGATACGCTGATCAATAATTGCAATATCAGCGAATACAATAAATACAAAAACTTAACATGAGAAAAAGATAAAATAATAAAGTTAAATATCTAATATTAATAGAAATATGATATAAATTTTAATATTAAGAAATCGTGTATCTCGAAATTCACTCTAAAAAGCTTGCAGCACTGGATACTCAAACTCATATTGACATTCAAATTTCAATTCGTATTTCATATTCATTCTGCCGTCTGCAATCTGCGTGCGCGCACAACGACGTACTTGAACCGTGTTTGGTATTTATATTTCAGTGTTTGTTGGCTCAGTGCAGTTTTCTGTAAGTCCCCATTTATTGTTTTTTTATTATTCGTATTTATTTAAGTACTCCACTGGCGAATGTTTTGTTATATAAGGACTGAGTAGCGACAGTGGTATTTTACTATTTACCACAGGAATACATTGTAATTTATATCGTCTACCCCAAAATGTGTTTTTTTTTCTAAACTTAAAACTGAATTCAGAATTACATTATAAAATTGTCAAAAATCATAATTAATAAATCGTATTTAACACCAATGAACTGGCACTTGAGGTAGGGGTTTAGGTACTTTTGTATGGTTTAAAAACAAAGGTACTACATGCTAGTACTTAACTAGTAATTCAAATACATACTGTGTGTAGGTATTTTAATTAATATTTAGGCTATGCCAGCTATATTGCAACGTAGGGAACTAAAAATATAATGAAGGATAGATTTATTTAATATACTTTCGAAAGATTTGAAAGTCGATCAAAACTACTTTTATCTTAAAATAATGTAACACATTTACTTATTAAGTGAAATAATCAGTTAATTTTGTTAATTTCAAACATATTATTAAATTGAATCTAGTTTAAAACTGTTTGAGAGTGTGTAAATGTAACTCTTTATCATCAATGACTTCCCTTGATAAGTTTGTAATTTGACTAAAGCATCGCATGTTTATATAAGCTGTGAATTCTCAAGGATATTTGATACAGCATTGTAAATAATGTAAACAAATTATAAAGAATGTTTTTGGAGCGATATCTACCTCTAAGGGGCAAATTTATTCGCTAAAACAGCATCAATAAAAAATAATTAAGCTTCAATGTGTATTGTACATAAATACAGAATTAATTTTGGAAACTATAATTTTTTTTATATATTCACGCCTTTTTCTCGAATGAGTAGGAAGAGACCACGGATCTCCACTTTCTACAGACATTCCTCTCTCGCTTTATCCACTTTATCTCATGACATTCTTTATGGGAACATTGATTATGGGAATTATAACTTTTCATATTAAACTTCAAATATTTGAAATAACCTATGTTGTTACTTAAGTAGAGAGAATATTTACATATACTTGTATATCTATAGATGGGTAACGAAGTCAAGGTGATTTTTTAGTAGTTCATTTTAATCATTACTGTAATAAAAAAATTTAACATCTATATTTCGTAAACTTTTCCGTACTTGTTTATTAAGAACCATGTACATTCAGTAAAAATGTCTGAAATTCAAGCCCAAACAAGATTATATTCATAATCATATTTATTGTTGCTTGTTATTAGTAGCTTGTTAAGTGTTCCAAGAACCCTTACAATGAATTGTTTTTACGGTTAACCAAATCCTTAGTATGAGTATTTGTTCATAAACGTGTCGTTCATCGAGAACTTTTCAAGTATGTTACAAGGTTTTAAGTGCCGATTTTACTGAGCCATGCAGTACATTGGTGTTTATTATACTGAATTTAAAAACTCACCTATTAGTATAGGCAATGTAATAATTATTGTTTCCCTACAATCAAACCCCTTGCGTCTCATGTTGTAATGATGAAGACTCACAAGCCAATAAGAGACGTCAGGCCGTTTCCCACTGCTCCGGTCCGGCAAACGTTAATTACCGATCCGATTTAGAAACTCACAACAGTACTTCTCCACTACTCCGGCATCCGGTTTTTATCCGATAACTTGCTAGGTCGGAACGCGGTGTTTTATCGGTCCAAGTATATCCAAGTATCCAAGAGGTTATAAATTATTATTCACAGGTTTATTTATAGTTTGTTTAATTTGAAAGAATCTGGATAACCTGGACCAAACCAAATTATGTTGCTATTTATTTATATTTTTATACCAAAGTAATAAACTTGCCAGGGCAACAAAATATTCAGAATTTTAGAACGTTTTATTAATAAAATAAAGTATATAGGTTTTAGTTAACATAGGTGTTGCATGATAAATATACAAGTATCGATTATTGTCGGATCGGATATAGTGGAGAAGCGCAATCCGGCCTTCCAATATTTTTCTCATGACTCATTCCGGTATCCGACGCCGGACCGGAGCAGTGGAGAAAGGGCCTAAGACGATAATAAAGCCATCTAGACGAATTATGTTACGATATCAACTCACACTTACCCACATAACAGAATATCTAATATATATAAAATTCTCGTGTCACAATGTTCATATTCAGTAAGTCTGAGAATCGGCTACAATCTATTTTTCAAACCCCTAAGTAATAAGGCGTGTTCACACAACAGTTTTTTTAATTTTTTAGATAAAATTATTTGTTTTCATTTTTTTATAATACAACATACAAAAATACTTACAACCCCTAATTTTCACTCCTCTTCAAACCCGATTTTTATTATTGTAGATAGTTATTTTTACTAAACTAAAAAAATGTTTACTAGAAATAATATACATCGCAAAACGTTTGCCGGGTAAACTAGTATCAATATATTTTTATGATTAGAGCAGTGTTGACCTAGTGGCTACAGCGTGCGTCTCTCATCCCTGAGGTCGTAGATTCGATCTCCGGCTGTGCTCCAATGGAGTTTCTTTCTATAAAAGTAAATGAAAACATCACGAGGAAACCAGCTTGCGGGTGCAAAGTCGACAGCTCGTGTCAGGCACAGGTGGCTGATCACCTACACCTACTACGAAATCCAGTTGTTCGAGCTTCCTCATCAGATTAGATATTTTGAGCAAAAGCGTGTTGAAATAGTGGAAGTATTACTATACTTTACACGGTAACAATGATAATCTAGTAATAAAATAATTTTCTTCAGGTTTTCACGATGTGTTACAAGGGCAAATGTTTACATTGCATCGAAGTGGAGACGGGTTCGCTCATCTGGGCTATTTTTAATGTGGTAAGTTATTATATTCTTCTATTAAGTCTTCTAAAGAAACAACATCGCAATGTTAATTTGAGAATAGCTTTTTCAATCACCAACATCAAAAAACCAGTACAACAGTAAAAATAATACGTATTGTTGACAAAACAGATTACATCGATGAACAAAATATTTGAAACTGAACACAAGTCTATTTATTCATGATATGATATAATGGTAACTGAAATTAAACATTAAACAAACGACAACTTAATATTTAAGAAAAAACTAAATTGTTCCAACTCCTACATAAAGTCAAAGTCTACCCGCTTCTCACAATCTAATATATAAAATTCTCGTGTCGCGGTGTTTGTAGTTAAACTCCTCCGAAACGGCTTGACCGATTCTAATGAAATTTTGTGTGCATATTGGGTATGTCTGAGAATCGGACATCTATTTTTCATCCCCCTAAATGTTAAGGGTATAGGGGTATAGGGTTTTTTTATGATACAGCATTAAAAAATACATACAACCCCTAATTTTCACCCCTCTACGATCAACCCCTATTTTTTATTATAAATGATATACATGGCAAAACGACGTTTGCCGGATCAGCTAGTTAATTTATAAATTTTTAACAGTTATTTTCTCATTATTCCAGATCCTGACGGGATTGGCGTGTCTGATATGTATTGGTGTCTGTATCTATATAAACGTGATGGTGACGGACGTACATTTCGAGGAATCAATGGATGGTTATACCGTTTTAGCAGTTGGTGTATCCAACCTTATATTAATGGTAGTGCTAGCATTTAGTGCTATTGAGTTCATGTTCACGATGTTCTTGCTTGTGGGCGTCATCAAAGTGAGTACAAAACACATTTCGATATTGTCTATGGTTTACTGGACGTTTTGAGATCGAAAATCAAGACGTATTAAATCATGCTGTAGACAAACGTTAAAAAAGATTTTATATTGAAAATTAAGATTTAAAAACAAATTTTATTTACCCTACAATAGCTAGAAGGCTTATGTCTGATTAAGGAGACAAAATGACAGACCTTAGTTTATTTATGTCTAGATCTTGGCCGCCTGAAGCATTTAATATACGTAGCATTTTAAGTTATTGCCCTCAAATAAGTCAAA
This sequence comes from Pieris napi, assembly GCF_905475465.1. NCBI lineage: Eukaryota > Metazoa > Arthropoda > Insecta > Lepidoptera > Pieridae > Pieris > Pieris napi. The sequence goes on from NC_062241.1 coordinate 10,807,115, forward strand.
TTTGTCCCTTTTCGGTGGATAACTTTTGTAGTAGTAACACTTATGAAATGTCAGAATTCTACGGAATTAAAAATCAGATCGTAATAAAAGATTGAAGATTATTTTGAGAAAGAACTCGTGCTGTTCTTACCTAAATAGAAGTCAATTTGGCTAAACACTGACTGGCTGGCCATGGCCCATATCTAAGCTTTGATTGCATACGAGCGACGATTGAGGTCGCTACAACGTATTCCATTTGTAATTATTCTCATTACTAGAATATTTATTGCTACATGAATACAATATACGAGTATTAACGAATGTATTTCATGCACATTGGTACTATATCCATGGAAATACCTTTTAAATTAATTAGGAACTTGAGGCTATTTTTCAAACAACTTTGCTCTGTTATATTGGGGGTGGACTATTTATGTTTCCCAAGTATCACGAAACTAGGTTTTATATGTTAAATATGTTTTTTCTTTCAGAAACACGTGGGGTATGTGAAGGCATACTTTGTTTATGGTGTGGTAAAAATTATTATTGGTTCCATCGGCCTAATTGGTGTCTTCACAAATATAAGTGATTATCCAGCGTTATTTGCAATTGTTTTGTTTTATGGTGAGTATTTAGCGCAAACAAATAATTAAATTTTTACAAAGCAAGCGTGTAGATTTTAGTGGATGTTACAAATGATACTATTATAGTTAAAAGTGTAAGGGCAAGTTGATCTGGTTCTTAAAGGAAGGAAATTAAACACTCCAATGATGACTTGATTCACTTCACTGATTTTACGTAACCTAAATAACTTCAAACTTGAACAAAGGAATTGCCGGTGCGCATGAGTTACAATCTCTTTCCATGTGAACATCCCACTTCGGCCAGATTTTCGAGTCAATTCGTAGCAATTCGTAAACAACTAAAAGAGTCAAATGAGTAACTATTGCACATGCGCACTTGTAGCAATATTCAAAGAATATATTTCATAAAAAATGTTTAGAATTTCATTAAATAAATATTAAAATCTAACAATAGTATGCATTCATAACGTATCATAATGAAATATCTTAAGTGCGACTTTTAAGTTTCCTTCGCCAGGCAACATTTTAACGCCCGAACCCAATGATTAATCCACAACGTCAGATTGAAAACAATCTGAGATCAGACCGTGACAATCGATCGATCTCCTATCTGCATCCCAATAACCTAACCTTACGAAGACAATCCATTTTTGGTGACGGATAAAATGTTCTTTGTCGTTCCATTTTAATGAGTTTGCACTCATATTTGATAATCAATGTAAACCAAATAAAGTAAATAAACCGTCCAAATAACATTAAAATATACATGTGTATGTTTAAAATATAGCAAATAGTTTTTTTTTATTATTTAAAAAACTGGTGTAAGTTAAAATCTGTTAAAATAATTGACTCTTGAAATCGAGCTTTCGTCAACTGTCATTTTCATACAAAGGTCTATCCATAGACACCGATACAACCTCCCATGGATAGCTAGTATGACAGATGGCTATTACGATCCGTCGATTGGTTATTGGCACACTTGTTACAACATTTGGATTAAGATTACTATCGCAGATGGTGGATTATGGATTCAGATATTTGCAATTTTACTTTCAGTGTTCCACTGTTTGGTACTGCTGATGGTTCGCAACACGTACTTGAAGTTCGACGAGGGTTCAATTATCCAGCAATATATGCACAAGCCCCTTGTTTAAGGATGGTTTCATATTTTTTTCACCTTTTTATATTTTTAATTATTTTTTCAACTTAATATAGATAGGGTAGTTTTTTTAGTAGTACTTTTAATTTTTTTTAAATTATGCCCGTAAGGCCATGTTTCAACATCATTAATACCAGGCCGGCAACGCACTCGCGAGCCATCTGGCATTGAGTGTCCATGGGCGTTTGGCCGCCCGTTTGCCCCGTTCTATAAAAAAAGCATCTGTAATTGCTTAGGGTCTGTTTCACAATGTATGGATAAAGTACCAAATAGCTATGCAACACATAAATTATTTGGAAGATAAATTGTGCTATTTGACATTCATCAGACTCATAGCTTATGATGGACTTTATGTGACGAGTAGCGCTATCTGACAGTCGTGAAACGCAACAATAGTGTTTATCCTACCAATAAGTAATAAATAGCTTATTTGGAACTTATGTAGAACTTATCCGTACATTGTGAAACAGACCCTTAGACTCGTTAGATATTAAAACGAGCGGTTTTTTTGAATTTCTAATTTACAAGGCTTTGGTTATTATAGTAAGCGATCTAGATTTATCATTTTAACATTGTTTATGTATGTGTGCGTATGTGACGTCATGTCATCAACTATTTGCCATATAAATTGTATTAAGTTTGGAGTGCGAATTGTGTGTATGTGCGTTGTACTGCATAAACATAAAACATATTTTCCTAGCTTCAGTCCCAGCTTTAGGTCTTGAAATTAATATTTTAAAAAAATACGTAATATATAGTTAATAGTCTATCTCAATTATAAAATTCCGTTTTCGTTCAATGAGCTCTAAAAACTGGGGATAATATAAACTACGATACACATATGGAGATTTTTAATAATTTTTAAAAGACCATGAAGAACGGGTTTTCTAACGTCATGAGAAATTTGGATTTGGGCACCTCTGCCTATAAGTTAATTTAAGAAAAGGCTTTTTAATTTACCGCCTAAGTTATGTACAACGAACATAGAATTAAACCTGTTATTATATTTCTAATTGAGTGATAAGAACTAACTCTCAGAATTCATTTAATTGATTATATTAGGTTACTATTATAAGGAAACAATGTATGTTATATTGAATAAAGGGACTCCATATATTATTACAGTAGTGTTGTTTTCCTTATTCCCTAACCAAACAATAAAAGCTTTATACTTAATTTTAGGTTTTCTCTATATACATTATACAATGTATATTATACATATATGTAAAATATAATTAATTAGTATCCGAGTCGCCATTCTAGCGAGTTGTGGGCAGCTAGTGTGTTACTCATGACTGAAGCATATAAAATAACAGAAACACATAAAGGCAAGGAATTAATCTTTATCAATTTACTATTTTTGTAAAGTAAGGAAAAGTTTGGTTTGAACATATGAAAGATTTTGCTAGTTATTGAGAATCGAACGTGAGCTTTTTGGTTTTTATGAGAAGAGAAGAAGTGTTGATGAAAGTAATTTTATGTTGGTTATTGTAGATGTTTTATATAAATATTTTTAAGAGTTGTATGTTAGGCGTATAGGTCGGTTATTGAAAGCTGGCGCGTTCACAGTACTCACACTTTTTTGCCAAGCTATATTTAGTCTACTCTGGTTTTAGTAAGGTTGGGTGAGTTGTAAATAAAAAAAAATGTGTGAAATACATATAAATATTATGTGCATACAAGGGTGGATCCAAAAGTTCTAAGCCCGACCAAGAACGAAAAAGAGTAGTTTGTGTAAATAATTTTTCATTTTTCGACATAAGCTCCATCTAGCTCAACACACTTCACTTTTACTTCACTAACAATTCTTTCAATACTCCTCTTAGAAACACCAGTCGCATCTGATGTCAAATTAAAAATTACATTTTTTCATTAAACTGTTTTTATTAAGATGCTTAAAATAATTAAAAACATTTTACACCATTTAGATAACATACCAATATACAGTATTTACAATTTTCTTAACCTACAAAGTGAAAATAAAAATTATTAAAAAGTAAATCAAAACAAATTTAAAAAGTTTGGTCCCTGTGGCAGCGTATCTTTAACGCTGGCAGCATTTCCTCGCTGTATTGCTATACTTATTCGTTGAGCCAGGAAAGTGCCAGCTCTAGGGTCACCGGTACTATCTACTTCCTCTCTATTACATCTTTTTAATTATTTTTGTATTTTCAGCACGCCTGAGTGCATTAGTGAGTGTGTGAGTAGGTAAGTGAAATCAAATCATTGTATGGTAATTAAGAGTTTTGGCAAATTATAAATTCATATGTATGAGAAAGCTAGAAATATATTTTCATTTAAAGAAAAAACTTTTTAACCGGATTAAAGTTATGTATTATTATAAATTTACAATTATTTAACATAATAGGTAAACAAGTACACTTATGAATCAAAATAATTCATCTATATGATATAAATAAAGATATTATTCTAAAAAAATGCGACTTTTAAAACGAATAAATAGTTCATTTCTTCATTTTTATTTCTTCTTCGCCGTTGCTCTTATTTTAATACTTTATCAAACTTTAAGTTAACAGAGAAGACATGATGGATGCGAATGAAGGCTTAATTTATTATAAGTACGGTTGTATTTGAATATCCTATAAAAAACTATTTCTGATAATGCTTTGATAATATCAAAATAACAAACTTTTATTGCAGATATCGTATTGACCCTACTGGACCATCTAGTCGGATTTAGTTTTTTTAGAGTGGTGTCCGATTCGCCAGTGAGTTTTGACAGTAGATCCCAACGTTTGATGCTGTTTCCGAAAAAGTTATACAAATCTTGCAACGTTGCGAAAAAATCTGTATTTCCACACAACTGCTAATTACGGCATCATTTATCACCAAATTTAAATTATGAGTGCCACAATGTACGTACTCTGCGTTAGGCTGGATATCCTTAATATGTTTTTGTACACCATTATACACACCACTCATCACACTGGCTCCATCATAGCCTTGCCCCACACATTTTTTGATGATTCTTTGCGAATTTAATTTTCAAGTTCCTTGTCGATAGTATTAGTATAGTTTTTTTTCCAAAATCCATACACAGCACATGCTTCCGAATGGCCACTCGAACAACTGTGTTGTTTAATTCTTTTTGATAAATGCTTCCAATCTCGAATTCCCGTACACCAAAAATTATTCCTTTGTGAAGCAAATAACCAGCAGGGTTGACAATAGACAGCGTCTAGTGTTTTGGAATAACACAACCAAAAACGATTAACTGGCCCATATTTAGAACTCGAAACGTAGTATGATTTTGAAAAACACCTATTGTTCTGGTTGATGTTTGTTGGAAAAGGTCCTGAAGGCTGTAAAGGCCTTGATATGGATTTGACGTTTTTCGTTATCACTTAATACATATTTGGTTCGGGAAAATTCCCAAGTCATAAAAAGATTTGTCGTACTTACACATTTTCGAAAAATGTAGTGGTCTGTAGTTCCTCCAAACCATCCACTTTTATGTGTGTCACGCAAACATCATCCACGTTCAAATGATCGGCGGCGGAGGTATCTCCAACTGCAATAATTGTCGAATCTTCTTCAGTAGGCTTTTTAACCAACACTGCAGTTACCACATTATTTGAGTCACTATCAATAGAAATATTTTGGCCAGATGTACTTGCAGAAGGCTGACTAAAAAACTTGTAAATTTTGGACAATTTTTGTTTAGGTACTATCTTCTCTTTCTAGGCGTCGTTTGCGTTAAAATGCACCACTGGCTTTCTTCTTTCTATCCATAAATTTAGTTATATAATTTATTTAAACAATACAATATTAGATTGTACTCGAGTAGGTAAGTACTCACTGTTCACTGACGACGTTAAAAGTAAAATAAAAGGAAAGAGAAACACAATGATACGCTACAAGTGTCGTTAGGGAATCCCCGGTTAAAAAATTATCACCGTTAGTGTTACAACATTTAACAGTGGAGTATCTCCTGCCCGCGGACCTGACTTAATGTACCTACTGAAGGTGACTTGCATTTTTTCATGATATTTCGCGTTCTACAATGAGCTGTAGCTGAAATCTATAGATTTGACACGATTTATTGATTAATTCAACATCAATATGAGTGGTAAAATCAAATAAAGTTGAACAACTATATTGACCAGTACATAAAAGTTTATTGACATTAGCTTACTTACTCCTGATACAGCATTAATTTTTTAACCATTCTCGAAGAAAAATCTTAACTCGAATTCAGAATAAAACGCACATATCACTATCCGTCAAATTGACAACACAGCCAACCTACAGACAGAATTTAGGGGAATTTCCTAGGTATAACTTTTGAATTTCTCTCAACTTAGTTGTCATGATTAAAGTGGGGTTGCAATCTGTCATATTTATTTTTAAAAATGGGAGAAAATTCCAAAAGTTCAGAGATTTCTGGTAAGGATTCGAGGGCCCCCTGAGCTTGAGGGTCCCGGGGCACTGCCCCGCCTAGCACCTAGGTAGCTACGCCACTGTTGGCTGCCCATCTGTATGATACTAAACAAAAGATAAGATAATAGAGCTTCCGGGTGTCTTTTGCGGCCGACTTCGGTCGCAATATCTGCATCGGAAGTAGCTAAATTAAATTCATAGTATTTATTGAGCTCCACCATATAACACAGCCTATGTGGTCTGATCGTTAACGCACTTATATTTAAATGTTCTATCTTAGTTTTTATTCTCGTAGAACGATTGTTTTAAAGAAACAAGGTAGGCACAGAAAGGTGATTTCAATTGTGGCATAAATATAAAACAGATACGCTGATCAACGAAATCATTGCAATATCAGCGAATACAATAAATACAAAAACTTAAAATGAGAAAAAGATAAAATAATAAAGTTAAATATCTAATATTAATAGAAATATGATATAAATTTTAATATTAAGAAATCGTGTATCTGGAAATTCACTCTAAAAAGCTTGCAGCACTGGATACTCAAACTCATATTGACATTCAAATTTCAATTCGTATTTCATATTCATTCTGCCGTCTGCACTCTGCAATCTGCGTGCGCGCACGACGAGGTACTTGAACCGTGTTTGGTATTTATATTTCAGTGTTTGTTGGCTCAGTGCAGTTTTCTGTAAGTCCCCATTTATTGTTTTTTTATTATTCGTATTTATTAAAGTACTCCACTGGCGAATGTTTTGTTATATAAGGACTGAGTAGCGACAGTGGTATTTTATTATTTACCACAGGAATACATTGTAATTTATATCGTCTACCCCAAAATGTGTTTTTTTTTCTAAACTTAAAACTGAATTCAGAATTACATTATAAAATTGTCAAAAATCATAATTAATATCTCGTATTTAACACCAATGAACTGGCGCTTGAGGTAGGGGTTTAGGTACTTTTCTATGGTTTAAAAACAAAGGTACTACATGCTAGTACATACTTAACTAGTAATTCAAATACATACTGTGTGTAGGTATTTTAATTAATATTTAGGCTATGCCAGCTATATTGCAACGTAGGGAACTAAAAATATAATGAAGGAAAAATGTATTTAATATACTTTCGAAAGATTTGAAAGTCGATCAAAACTACTTTTATCTTAAAATAATGTAACACATTTACTTATTAAGTGAAATAATCAGTTAATTTTGTTGATTTCAGACATATTATTGAATTGAATCTAGTTTAAAACTGTTAGTGAGTATGAAAAATGTAAATTAGAGGTGAGGCGTATATCAAATCCCAGGTTTTATTACTAGGTTTCGCTCGAGACTTCTAAATAATAAGTCCCACGTTTGAGCACTAAGGCTTTTCAAGAAAACCCTTGCAAGCGTTAAATAAATTATACCTTATGCGACACTACTCACGGCAGCTATTTCAATCCACAACACGAAATACTCTGAAGCGAGAGACGCGTTCTTTTACTAATTTGTGAGTGAAACCCAAGCAAGCGCCAAATAATTTTTTACCTTATGCCGAAATGTGTGTTAGAGTAGGTAATACTGATATCTAGTTACGAAATAATAGACCCTATCATCTTTAAGCATTGACAGATTTTAGATGTATAGACAAATAGGGTAAAAAGTGCTTCTTCTCAGTTTCACACTGAAGAATGTTAATGCCCTATAGTGATAGTGAATAAAAAAATTGAACAATAGTAAAAAGTTATTATAAAGTTTAAATGTCTACTGGATTAAAAATACCCATATTGTGTTTTTTTATCTATGCATTGCTTCAAAAAAGGTCTTTATTTATATTAGTTTCAACATTAAATGTTCAGTGAATGTTCTGTGCTCTGTGGACCAATAGCATATTCAAAGAGTACTTTACTAATTCCTATAATTAGATGACACAGTCGCATATTACTAAATACTCGTGGAACTAGTATTTGTAACTAGTTTTTTTAAGTACTTGAACTCCTAAGACTAGGGCTGTCTTTTACCGAGTACGACTCACCTCTAATGTAGATGTAACTCTTTATCATCAATGACTTCCTTTGATAAGTTTGTAATTTGACTAAAGCTTCTCATGTTTATATAAGCTGTGAATTCCAAGTAATCCTCTTGGATATTTGTTACAGCATTGTAAATAATGTAACCAAATTATAAAGAATGTTTTTTGAGCGATATCTACCTCTAAGGGGTTCGCTAAAACAGCATCAATAAACAACAATTAAGCTTCAAAAATGTGTATTGTACATAAATACAGAATTAATTTTGGAAACTATAATTTTTTTATATATTCACGCCTTTTTCCCGAAGGAGTAGAAAGAGACCAGGGATCTCCACTTTCTACGGACATTCCTCTCTAGCTTTATCCACTTTATCTCACGACATTATTTATGGGAACATTGTTTATGGGAACTATAACTTTTCATATTAAACTTCAAATATTTGAAATAACGTATGTTGTTACTTAAGTAGAGATAATATTTATATAAATCTATAGATGGGTAACGGAGGCAAGGGTGACCTTTTAGTATAGTTAATTTTGAATCATTACTATAATAAAAAAATTTAATAAAGATATTTCTATAACTTTTCCGTACTTGTTTATTTTTGTTGTCTTTTGCGAAGTAGTATTTTAAGCGCGAACCATGGAGATTACTGTACATTCAGTTATAACGTCTGAAATTCTTAGATATGGATAAACAATAGCCCAAACAAGATTCTATTTATAATCATATATTTTATTGTTGCTTGTTATTAGTAGCTTGTTAAGTGTTCCAAGAATATGTATTTACGGTTAACCAAATCCTAAAAGGTAGTATGTGTATGGGTATTTGTTCATAAACGTTTATCGAGAACTTTCAAGTATGTTACAAGCTATTAAGTGCCGTTTTTACTGAGCCATGTAGCACTTTGGTATTTATTATACTGAATTTAAAAACTCACCTATTAGTATAGGCAATGCAATCATTATTGTTACCCTACAATCAAACTCCTTGCGTCTCATGTTGTAATGATGAAGACTCACAAGCGAATAAGAGACGTCAGGCCGTTTCTCCACTGCTCCGGTCCGGCAAACGTTAATTACCGATCCGATTTAGAAACTTACAACAGTACTTACGTACTTCTCCACTACTCCGGCATCCGGTTTTTATTCCGGTTTTTTTATCCGATAACTTGCTAGGTCGGAACGCGGTGTTTTATCGGTCCAAGTATCCAAGAGGTTATAAATTATTATTCACAGGTTTATTTATAGTTTGTTTAATTTGAAAGAATCTTTTTTTTTTTTTTTTTTTATACGAGGTGAAAATGCGCTTACGCAGGCCCGCATCAAGGATGTCGAGCTTGACGTGGGGACTGTGGGGCTGGGTCTACACTCAAAATCCTCTGCTATTCAGAGGGGTAGCGAGACCCCACCCACTAAAAACACCTCAGCCCTTCACATGCCCTTAATATGGGCCCTCGGGGTTCGCTAGGCATTCTACCCTCTATGTCGGATATAAGCCCTGGTCCCTTGACCAGGGCTTATATCCGACATAGAGGGTTCATTCAAGACCTGCGGTTCCGGGCCACTCGAGGTCGAGCCCCCAGCCTTGAACTACCGGTCAGTCTACGGTCATCCCCAGACCTCTCCCTCAATCGCTCAGCTGCCTCCTTCTGCAGCATTACATGCTCACAGAAGGTGACTATTGCACTCCAGGCCTCCTCACTTCCTAGCATAGCTAAAATAATACCCGGTAAAGAGAGGTCCGACCCTATGACCGATACCAGGTCATGACGCTCCCTTGTCCAGGTGCCACACTCAGCCACAGTATGCTCCGCCGTGTCATTTGGAGCGCCGCAATGGTGGCACAACGGATGCATCTCCCTTCTAGGCACCTTATGCAGATACCGCCCAAAGCATCCATGGCCAGACAGTACCTGTGAAAGCCGAAACGTCACAGCATCCCAACGCCTATTCACCCAGTCTTTTAAGACTGGGCGAATAATTTGAAAGAATCTGGATAACCTGGGCCAAACCAAATTATGTTGCTATTTATTTATATTTTTATACCATAGTATTAGTGAACTAATTATTAAGTAGATTATAATATTTTAAGATAGACAATATAAAAAAAGTAATAAACTTGCCAGGGCTATAAAATATTCAGAATTTAGAACGTTTTATTAATAAAATAAAGTATATGGGATTTAGTTAATATAGGTGTTGCATGATAAATATACAAGTATCGATTATTGTCGGATCGGATATAGTGGAGAAGCGCAATCCTGCCTTCCGATATTTTTCTCATGACTCATTCCGGTATCCGACGCCGGACCGGAGCAGTGGAGAAAGGGCCTAAGACGATAATAAAGCCATCTAGACGAATTATGTTACGATATCAACTCACACTTACCCACATAACAGAATATCTAATATATATAAAATTCTCGTGTCACAATGTTCATATTCAGTAAGTCTGAGAATCGGCTACAATCTATTTTTCAAACCCCTAAGTAATAAGGCGTGTTCACACAACAGTTTTTTTTATTTTTTAGATAAAATTATTTGTTTTCATTTTTTTATAATACAACATACAAAAATACATACAACCCCTAATTTTCACTCCTCTTCAAACCCTATTTTTATTATTGTAGATAGTTATTTTTACTAAACTAAAAAAATGTTTCCTAGAAATAATATACATCGCAAAACGTTTGCCGGGTAAACTAGTATCAATATATTTTTATGATTAGAGCAGTGTTGACCGAGTGGCTACAGCGTGCGTCTCTCATCCCTGAGGTCGTAGATTCGATCTCCGGCTGTGCACCAATGGAGTTTCTTTCTATAAAAATAAAGGAAATCATCACGAGGAAACCGGCTTGCCTTACACCCGCAAAGTCGACAGCTTGTGTCAGGCACAGGAGGCTGATCAACTACACCTACTACGCCATCCAGTTGTTCGAGGTGTCAGGCTTTGTCATCAGATTAGATATTTTGAGCAATAGCGTGTTGAAATAGTGGAAGTATTACTATACTTTACACGGTAACAATGATAATATAGTAATAAAATAATTTTCTTCAGGTTTTCACGATGTGTTACAAGGGAAAATGTATCGGAGTGGAGACGGGTTCGCTCATCTGGGCTATTCTTAATGTGGTAAGTTATTATATTCTTCTATTAAGTCTTCTAAAGAAACAACATCGCAATGTTATATTGAGAATAGCTTTTTTAATCACCAACATCAAAAAACCAGTACAACAGTAAAAATAATACGTATTGTTGACAAAACAGATTACATCGATAAACAAAATATTTGAAACAGAACACATAAGTCTATTTATTCATGATATGATATTAAATTAAATTAAACATTAAACAAACGACAACTTAATATTTAAGAAAAAAACTCAATTGTTTCAACTCCTACATAAAGTCAAAGTCTACCCGCTTCTCACAATCTAATATATAAAATTCTCGTGTCGCGGTGTTTGTAGTTAAACTCCTCCGAAACGGCTTGACCGATTCTCATGAAATTTTGTGTGCATATTGGGTATGTCTAAGAATAGGACAACATCTATTTTTCATCCCCCTAAAAGTTAAGGGTAGTCCACTCCTAAATTATTATTTTTTAATTTTTAGATAATTTTTTTTTACGATACACAATTCGTAGCAATTCGTAAACTACCAAAAGTCTACTATCATAAAAAAAACGTTAAAATTTCATTAAATAAATATTAAAAGCTAACAATAGTATGTATTCATAACATATCATAATGAAATATCTTAAGTACGACGTTTAAGTTTCCTTCACCAGACAACTTTATTGGGCCGATTTACATTATCTTAGTGTTTAGGAGAGTATTTTAGTACAAGTTGAAAGGCAAGTTCTTTAGTGCTTTAGTGTGTTGCGAGTGAACGTTTACATTTCTTCCAGTAGAGTATCATTATAGCGCCACAATGAACGCGCAACGACGTCGGCAAATACGCTCTATTCTACGCAAAATACTAACTGTAGTTATGGAACAAATAGAAGACGAGATTTTATTCGAAATAAATAAACAAAATAGCTTCTTTTGAGGCAGTGTATGCCGAATGCCTAGCCTGTTTGTTTTTGTATAAATTGTTTTTAACGTTCCACAAACATTCGTGAACAACATATTCAGACACAAATTTGATAGTTGTATCTTCTGACCATTTAGCCATCTTTAAAAATCAAAAAACACGCACGCGTTTCACGGCACTTATGCACTCTCCTAAAGATTTGACTAAATTACGTGTTTACACACAACGAGGGAAGATCTCGGGGGGTGCGCGGGCGCGGGCGGGGCATCACTTGAAACAAAAATAAAAAGCGATTCTATTTTGATTCAACTTGAAAGTCAAGTAGAACCGTACTAAAGCAAGTAGCGTTTACATGTTTCAACTAAAGTACTATCCTAAAGCACTCTCCTAAACACTAAGATAATGTAAATCGGCCTTTAAGTCGCGGCCTAAATACTCAACCTCTTTATTTATTAAACTATAAGCGTACATATAAATATAATATATGCAATTTTACTTTCAGTGTTCCACAGGTTGGTACTGCTACTGCAGATGGTTCGCAACACGTACTTGAAGTTCAAAAGGGGTTGAATTTTCCCGAAACTTATTCCCCGTGTTTAAGCATGATTTCATATTTTTTTCACCGTTTTATATTTTTAATTATTTTTTCAACTTAATATAAATAGGGTAGTAGGTAATGGAAACTTTTAAAATTATGCCCGTAAGGCCATGTTTCAACATCATTTGCATTGAGTGTCCATGGGCGTGTGGCCGCCCGTTTGCCCCGTTCTATAAAAAAAAATCTGTAATTGCTAAGACTCGTTAGTAAGATATTAAAACGAGCCGTTTTTTGAATTTTTAATTTACAAGGCTTTGGTTATCTATATATATATTATTATATATATTAGCCATCTAGATTTGTAATTTTAACATTGTTTATGTATGTGTGCGTATGTGACGTCATGTCATCAACTATTTGCCATATAAATTATATTAAGTTTGGAGTGCGAATTGTGTGTATGTGTGTTGTACTGCATAAACAATAAACATAATACATATTTTCCTAGCTTCAGTTCCAGCTTTAGGTCTTGAAATATATTTAAAAAAAAAACAATATTTATACAGTTAATAGTCAATCTCAATTATAAAATTCCTTGTTCAACGTTATTAATACAAATCTTAATTGAAAGGATTTTCGTTCTATGAGCTCTAAAAACTGGGGATAATATAAACTGCGATACACATATGGAGATTTTTAAAATTTTTTAAAAGACCATGAAGAACGGGTTTTCCAACGTCATGAGAAATTTGGATTTGGGCACCTCTACCTATGAGTAAATTGAAGAAAAGGCTTTTTAATTTACCGCCTAAGTTATGTACAACGAACTTAGAATTAAACCTATATTTCTAATTGAGCGATAAGAACTAACTCTCAGAATTCATTTAATTGATTATATTAGGTTACTATTATAAGGAAACAATGTATGTTATATTGAATAAAGAGACTCCATATATTAGTACAGTAGTGTTGTTTTCCTTATTCCCTAACCAAACAATAAAAGCTTTATACTTAATTTTAGGTTTGCTCTATATACAATGAATATTATACATATAAAATATAATTAATTAGTATCCGAGTCGCCATTCTAGCGTGTTGTTGGAAGCTAGTCTGTTCCTCATGACTGATGCATTTAAAATAACAGAAACACAAAAAGGGCTAAACGTTCCAATATGGACCATCGATTTGAATTGCCATATTTTTTTGTAGATTTTGTAGAGTACTCACTAAAAGAAAGCGTTTTGCAAAGTTTTAAGTTGCGGAAACTTACGGTTCATGAGATACATTTATTTTTACTTTCCATACAAATGGGAAAAAACACGCCATAACATAATAAATTTGACAAATAATTGATGTTAAACGTCAATTCATGTTAAGAAGTATTGAGTTTATTGTTGAATTTTTATTTATAGTTTTACTAGCTGACCTGGCTAACTTCGTTCCGCCCTACAACCTTATATTGTATCGTTGTTACTTTAATTAAACTTATTTTAGGATTTCATTAATGTTAAGTATTACATTAATACAACTTTTTTGCAAACACAGAAATGTTTTATTGCTTGCCATTGCGAAAGAAGAATGGCAGTTTTACACATTAGGCATCTTCTCTCTAGCGTCAATATTGCGATACTGCATGTTAAGCACTTTCTGATATCCAACATCTTTTGATCAGGATCAAAGCATGGTTATGCATCTCCTCATTAACCTCAAGATCGGAATTTCTTGAACTGACACGAATTCGAAGTAAAATGATGCGTAGTTTTGTCAACAGATGGCACCATATGGTTTTTGCATTCGTAAAATTAATTAATTAATTTATTGTTATTCGATAACTTATCCGATATTTTATTGCTTATTCTGCTATTCGGGACGGAAACAAATCCAACAAATCAAAAACCATGGCAATCGGTCCAGCCGTTCTCGAGTTATAAGTGTTGTAACAAACACGACTTTCTTTTTTATATATAGATATCTCCCAACTTTACTCTCGACTAAAAATATAAAGCAAAATAATTTATAATCACTAGTTTTGACTACAATAAATATTCTCCAATAGCCGTGATCGTCTAGTGGTTAGGACCCTACGTTGTGGCCGTAGTAACCCAGGTTCGAATCCTGGTCACGGCAGTGTGATACACTGTCACGGTGGAGATAATTTTTTGTTTTTTCTAAGATTCATTTTAAAGGTCACAAATTTTATAATGGTTAACTGTTTTTTAACGAAATCTACGTTTATCGAAATTTACGTCAAAGTAAATTTGTATTGAAATCTAATTATTTTAAATCCGTTTCGTAGTCCGTCGTCGTACACTATTTTTATAGATTACTTTACACTACTTCTAAGTACTACTCACATTATTACACTATTAAAAATATTATTGTAGTTTTTTGGTATAGCGCCATCTATATATCGTGTTTGGTAATATTTCAAATTACAAATTTATACTATGAATCTACCGAGAACATAGCCTTCTAAGCAAACCGCTAGATGGCGTTAGGTGCTTTGTTATGGTTCATTTACGAACGCAGCTGTTCGCTATCATAGAAATCTGAGAGAAAAGGAGTGGTGATTACGCTGTGTTTGCTAATAATTTACGTTTTTTATATAGTTCGGGACCAAATAGCAATTCGTGCTTTTAGTATGTGATTCTACTAGTGCTTCTGGATCATATATATTATTGGTGACTGTTGAAAACTTTAAGAAATGTATTAATTAAGCATGTAAACGTTGGTTATGACGTTTAGTAAGGTTTTCGCGTGTGTGGGTGCGTGTTCAACGTGACATTGCTGTTGTCGAAGCGAAACAGTAACGGAATTAATCTCATGGATGATGATTTTTGTGAGTATAGCTTTGTTTTAAATAATAATGTATGGTTATAATGCTCCATATAATTTTGTGTTGACGTGTATTTTTTTCAGTAAATAAAATATTTGTATTGTTAATATAAATGTTTCTAATAAATTTAACATTAAACTGGAGAAAATATTTACATCGTCGCTTGCTGTTACTGTCATTATTTTCTTATTAATTATAACCGCTGCATTACTTCTAGGTTTTAATAAAATAAACGTACTTTATTTCTATAAATTACTATTTGAATGAAAGTGAAAAACAGTTAATAACTCGTGGATCTGACTGTCGAATAATTTAGGTACGTTAAATAAGATTTTTTTTAAAGAGAACTCTTTAAGCGGACTATGTACAGAAATATATATAAGAATATATTATATTTATTATTCAAATTAAATACTATACTATAATATATGTTACACACCCATATGTTACACCTACAGAAATACGATAGTTACAAACCCTTCGTTTATTACTGTATTGCGCCAAAACGGCTGAACGAATATGACTGAAATTTGGCACATACCTTGTTAAATAAACGACATAGACAAACAGTTTTATGTTGCATTATTTAAATTTGTCTTTTACCGATTCATGCGCGATGGCTAATCTATTGAAAAAATTACGAAGGCGATAGTAAAGAACAAACTCACACAAGCATGTCTCTATTCTATGACTCTCATACTCTGATGGGACAGATCTTCGACACGAGGAGTATCACCAGAACAGGGCAATCTTTACCCCAAGTATACGGACCAACTTAAAACCCACGCTGTCCTCACCCGGTTCGAGAAAATTAAGTTTATTTATAAAAATACGTTTTTCTTTTAAATTTTACAAGGTCAATTCAATGTTAGAATTATGATTAGGTCATCGTTGAACAAGTTTAGAAGTTGTTTACATAATGGGATTGTCGTGTAAGCCTTTAAGTAGCAAAAAGTTGGCTTAAAAATATTTTACTTATATAAATGTTATTATAATTTAAAATTTAATGCTTATAGACATTTTGTTTCTGGAAATTAAAAAGACAAAGAAAATTATATAAAAATATTCTTAGTTTTTATTATTATTAAAATATTATTGTGCATGGAAATGTATGTTTGTCTTTATTATTATAAATCGTATAGGAATAAAAGAAAATCTAGAGTAGCAGGCCATTACCAGGCGTAATTTGAACGCGTAATTATTTAATGTTTAAATGACGTATAATTTGTTAATACATAATTAATAAATAATCCGTTATATATATAGACTTCGAGAGTCAATTTTCATTGTTCTTAGGGGTCATTCGTCCTACTTACCCAAAACATTTATTAGTAAAATATACAACCTACATTAAACAGTACTTCATAAAAAGCAATTACACCCTTTGACAACGTCAACTTTTTTCCCATCAAAACAGCTTTTCTCGCCAAAATTCTTCGCCAGCAAAACACACGCGTACCGAAAGTAATTAGAAATGTTCTAACTTTGTTCGAGCGCTCCTGCAAAATGTTCGGCAAAAAAACGTCCGTGAAATCCGGACATGAACGGAATGGCAGTCAGAGGGTTATCGAGGCGTTGCCCGAGGTGGCCCTAGCAGCCATCGTGACGTACAAAAAGCAAAAAGAACTCGGAGACTTTATGAGTTTCCTTCTCACAGCGCTCGAACGGAACTCGGACTGGCTCAACACGGTCGTCGGGAAGCAAGCGAACTTTAAATGTGCCTTAATGGTCGGAGCCGGCCCCAATAGATTTCAGATCCAGGAAATAATCTACCCGACAAGCGAGAGCGATATCAAATTAGAAGTGGAACTACAGGATTCTGAAGATTACGACAAATTGGCCATCACTGCAATTCTGAAGTTGAGCAACTTTGAAATTGACAATTTACTCATGTACATCAAAAATCGTCTACACGAAAACCAAGTTTTGAGGGATGATTTGATAAAAGGCAAATCGATGGGCGTGAATTTTGCAGTTTTAAGACCATTGAGCGATAAACAATATAGAGTAATGGAGAGAATTGTTGTTGGGAGTTCGTTGAGGTGTGTGGTGCCAACAAAAAAACGCCGTCGTGACGAGAAATCCAGAGTTAGATCGCCTTTGAAACGGTTCAAGCGGGAAGTGGCTTTAAAATAAAATACAATAGTTAATACAAATCAAAACTTGGCCCCAAATTGTCGGATGTAAATTATGTACTACGCATTAATAGTTTCCTATAACCAATGATTTATTGTGTGGTAACGAACCATTATGAAGATAAATGCTGCAATATAACGTTACATGATGATTTTAATGGATATAGAGCAAATATAGAGTTGTTTAAATTTTATTTTAATGCTATGCTTTAAATATATCGTTGTCAATTCGGTCGTTGTTTTATTACGAAAATTGAACTACGGAAAATATTTCGTTTACAGTTTTTGTTCACACATTTTAATATTTATTTTTAATAATAAATAAATGTCATATACAATGCTAAATCTACAATAGATTTACATATTATCTTTTCTGAAATACATGACAATTTAAGTAAACATAAACGTTACAAATAATAAAAATATTACACTTCCAATTTTAGATTTTACTAGTATTTTTGTTTAACAATACCAAATAATTATATATCGGATTAGGTACTTAACAATGCTTTTCTAAATATTAATCAGCTGCCGAATATATCAAGCTCTGGATAATTAATGGTTATTATTTTATGTTTGCGAAGAATTCGTATGAGAAGTGTCTGAACTCCTAGGTTGGTTTCTGAAGATGGTATTTGGAAGTTAAAATAGAGATAGCATACTTTTTATTGCTTAATGGTTGGACTAAAATATGCTTCTATCTATATACTTTGTTACAAAAGATTAATTAATTAGTTAATGTCCGGTTTCTATATTAACAGTAATTGGACTTTGATTTCTGAGAATCGGAATCTACTCGTAGATTATATTTTTTTATTTAGACCTGAAAGTAACTTAATAATCGTGATTTCCAGGATAAATCGGTCTTACGCGAGTAATAGAAAGTAAGTTTCACTTAAAAGGTGTGTAATTTTCTCTATAATCCCTATTTTATAATTATTGAACTAAAATAAATAGATCTGTGTAGGAACTTGTAAGGAAGGAAGGTTTTATAGAATAGATTTTAGTTTTGTAAAGCTTATTTCGTGGTTTGCCGTGGAATTTTGATCATACTTGTAAATATATCAAACTTGATGGGCCCTTTCGGTATATTAATCTGCAAACATACATTACATATAGAACATGCTTCATTTGGCAGTAGCGCGAAGCGGCGAGATCGATATCGCGGATTCAGGCCAGCAGTGCGCACACCTAATAGCTTTAGGAAATCCTTTTTTCTCATAAAATCCTAGGTCATAAAAAATCCACACTTATTATATTTTTTAAGCATTTTTCTATTACTTTTTTCCAACTACCTAAGGCCGTTTTCCTCTTACTGACTATGTATTAAACAATACAGTTGTTAACGAAAATAACTGTCCTTTTAATTCTTCTACAACTAAAACTTTTCCCACTCAAACCGTACAGTCAGATTAATTTTTTTGCAATTTATGCCACAGAGTAATGAGATACCATACATAGGCCTATAGAGCGTTTATGAGTAAGAATGATAGTCACCGGATAGTTCCATTAACGCTATCAATCTTCGGAAACAAAAATATAATAACTATGTTAGTATTCGACTATGGATGAATAATAATTTAAGCAACAGCCCTAATACAGAAGTGGCAATTGGCAAGCATATAGCAAGATGCATAGTTAAAAGGTGGTCTTTAAAGACAACTATATGAAGCAAGGGGAAGAAGGAGAAGTGGACTCCCTAAAAAAAGGTGGATATATAGATATAGTAGCGGGAAGCGAACGGAGAAAGAAAGCGGAGAGATATTTGGAAAAAGCTGGAGGAGGGCTTCCGATCAATGGTGCTGCAGGAAGTTAGGATATCGAGTGACAGGAAAATAAATAAAATAAATAAAATAAATAAAATAAATAAAATAAATAAAATAAATAAAATAAATAAAATAAATAAAATAAATAAAATAAATAAAATAAATAAAATAAATAAACATAACAAATACAAACTGTATATCCAACATTTGTAAAGATTATAAATCAACGGCATTTATTTTTATTTTTGTAAGAGCAACAGCGGTGATGAAAAACATTTGCAATCGAGGAGTCAGTATCTTAAAAGCGGCCTTTAGTTTATCGTCGTCAGCAAAACTTATTACTGAGAGGGCAATACCGGTAATAAATCACATAACTATTACGCCAATTACCCAACGGTCAGCGCGGTAATCCCTACAAGGACTTAGAAAAAGGGCAAGGATCGACCCGTAATCATTCAAATTGATTTATTTCTATAACCAGATTGGGCGAGCAACTTTTTTAACTTCGCCTTGGACGCGGAAAACGCATCCATGACACACGGTCAAGCGTTATTTTAAGTACAGGCCAATTTGTCTATGAACAAATATGACCATAATGGACCCTATGTCGGCTTGCTTATAAAGAATTTTGTGTTACAGATTGGATGTGTGAGCTAAAACGTGTGGCGGAATTTTTAAATAAAAGAATTAGATTTAAGACTAATATATTGAATAACGTAATTACTACTTTATTTAATAGTATTAGCTCGAATGTTTTGTTTTTTAGTTCTGGAATTTTGATGCCGAATTCTGCCTTATAATATAAATTTTAGGACCCTAAAAATGAGATCATTGCTAGTGCTTTAATAACTCATAACACAGTCCTAAGTTTAATTTAAACTATAGTTGGGTTGATAAGTTACTTCTTTTAAAGAGGTAAATAAAAATGAAACAGAATTGCTAGTTACGGGGTTACAAATAAACTTCAATATTAATAAATGCTTCGAGGTTTTAAATTATAATAGACAGTCTAGAAAAAAGAGTTTGATAAATTTAATTTAACAGTCACCAACTATCGCAGAAAGTATAGTAAAAAGCGTTGGACATTGGCATTTTACTCTGGCCACAGATTCATATTGTTTCCGTCTCGCTTTTTTTTTTTTTTTTTTGTATTCTTCAACAAATTATGAAAATGAACTTGTCTCAAAAATATTTTTTTTTAGTTTGTTTAAGAATATGTGTTAGCCAAAACGTCATCGTGAATTTATGAATTTTTTTCAATCCAAAATGTTTTCCCAAAATGGCTACTAAGCGTCATTCGCCCCATAATTGCTTGGAAAACATTAAAGATATAATTTAAGGAAGATTACAGGACATTTTTTACCTTCAATTTTTATTTTAAACATTGCAAGGGATTTTGAGAGCACCTCGCGAAATGGCATTTAAGATTTAATGCTATTACAATAATGACACGCTGGGCGTTATTATTACTGTGCACCTCGTAACTGTGATTTAAAACCGTGAAATATTCGGATATTTTTGAATTTTATCGTTCTAGTATTAAATTTCTCGTATGATTTGGTTTATTACATACTATGGCAGGGTAATGTAGGATATTCAAGCCGCTATTTTAAAGAAGCCACAAGAGAACAGGAGAGCCTAGTGACTTCGTAATGTCTTTGATGTCTTAGAAGTTCGATTCCCAGTTGGATACGATCTCCAATTAAATTTGTAACTATGTAACGGTTGTATACCAACAAAAAATTATTAATGAAGTCGATGAATATGTGATAGATAACAGAAATTGCGCGTCTCGCGGCGGCCATAGATTCGTGTAATTGACTTTTGACCTGTCTCATGTAAAGTAATGAATATTGTAACACTATTTTGTTCGAACATACAACCGACTTCAGACCAAAAGTATAGAATCGAATTTTAAAACTTCCATTTTCAAGTGACGAAAAAGATTTTGTTCAATTAGTTTTTAATCCAAATTCTGAATTTATCTGTCCACAGACTGAGGCATGCTTTTCAAACAAAGAAACATTACGTAATTGTATTCTTATTTTGAATTATGTTATAACACAGATTACAAATAAATTAAAAACAAAACTGATGTTACTTTTGCTTGATATTATCTGTCTAATGTTATATTGGCTGTTAGTTCAAATAGGGTAATACAAGATTGTGGGCATAGTGGAGAGCAGCTACTGCACCTTCTGCAATAATTCTGTTGGTGATATCGAACATTTCATATTTATATGTAAGTGCTTTTCATTTGACAGATTGATTCTTGTTAGTGAAATTAGTGACACAGTGGAAAACTAAGTGACCTCCCGCCGCCTGAGTGATATGTTAAAAAATATATCCTATTACGTGCCTCTATATAAATTCATCAAAAATACAGTGGGGAAATTATAATAAACCGAATAGAAATACTCAAGACTTGGCCTAAAGGTCTAGATACCAGGCCATAAACTCAAAAAAAAAAAATAACACACGATTGTATAAATAAAATAACAATGACAACAGTTGGTCTGGGCCTGAGGGTTAAACCGGTGCACATCTGTCGCAATACATCGACCCCGGGTCCGCACCTGCTTCCTGTCAACCTGCAATGTTTGAAGGATGTATCAAGTGGATCCTTGAGTGAATTTTTACGATCATTACCTGTTATATCGCCGACATGAGTAATGTGGGTCGTGAATTGAAATCCATATAAATATGTAAGATTTTACGTCGTCGTTACATAAAATTTAGTTTAGCTATAAGCATAACTCGATGTTTTTTTTTATATTATGGCAATAGGTTTCACTTTACGCCAGTTTCAAGTAAAAGATTGGGACACTACATGCGAGAAAAAATAAACAAGTCATCAAAAGGAAATTAAGGGATAAGCTAGTTAAAATAGAAAATATGTACATAAACGTATTAAATTTAATTATTATTATTGATTATGAAAGAAGATGCTACATTATAATACAATAATTGGATAAAACAGAACATGAAGTAATTGTCAGGAATTCAGAAAGTAGGTGCGTAACTCCATGTTTTGACTTTTCAGCCATCGTGGGCCACGAAAGACTGACATATCAAATTCACAGAATATGATAGTTGCCATATTAACGTCATCTATTGCCCCAAAACCAATCTCGCTTAAAACTTTTTAAATTGAGCGAACTATTACATAAATCTTATATTCAGCTGAATTAAAATAAATAAATAGCAACTTACAAATAAATAAATATAAATCAGTGGCGCTACAACCTCTTTAGACTGGGCCACAGATACCTGTATCTATTTCATGATCATTTGTCAATAGGCTAGTAGATGATCAGCCTCCTGTGCCTGACACACGCCGTCAAATTTTAGGGTCTTAAGGCAAGCCGGTATTGAACCTTCGACCTCAGGGATGAGAGTCGCACGCTGAAGCCACTAGGGCAACACTGTTCTTGTGTAATATATAATATAGTAAAAGCATTATCCAGCTGTGACTTTAAGCATTTTTTCATCGCATCAGCAATTTTCTTACAAGTTTATCGTTGAATTTCCTCATAAATTCTTCGAGTATCTTCCATTTTTTGATAAATGCGACGTGGAGGTTCGACGTGTGCCCTAAAAAGGTTTTTGATAATATCGGAGGGACAAATTTGTGTCGTGTATGCTTAACTGACTCTGAGAAAAGCCAGGATATATATAAAAATATACTATTATTGAGTGGGCCAACATGTATTATGCTGAACATGTTTTAGTAGTATTTATGTACATGTACAAAGTCGATTACTCTTTGCAATAAGTTTTATATACGTCTAAAATATACAGATCTCTACAGAAACTCTAAAATTATACTAATTGTATAGTCTGTGAAATTTGCATAAAGATCTATTGACATTATCACCTAACTGTAGCTAATTACTGTAGTAAGTGTAAGTGTAATTTACTGTACCAGTGGATTAATTGTTTATTGTTATAGAAATGTGTTAGTTTTCCCAATTTATTTTAGAAGAATGTGACCGTCAGCTCGACATTGTATTAACTTGATTGATTTGTAACTGATACAATATATAATTCTTTACTTTGATTTTTTATAAGTGTACATAGTTGCCAATATGAATAAATAAATGTTAATTTAATTTATTATACACAGCGTACGTCTTTCAATATAATGTAGATTATATTATGTATAATATATGATGAAAGAAACACATTTAATGTTGCTAAAATATGTAGTTTAAGAAACGACATTTAGAGTTTGTTACTTTACATGAGAACACTTTTATCCTATTTCTTTTATAATCCAAAATGTCCTAACATAAAAAATTTCGAATCAAAATTTATATTTCACGCCAAAACTCATCGTCTTTTCCACAGACTAACAAACCAATTCATTGATACAGTTAACACATAATAGATAATTAATAATCTAAAGCATCTCATCTAAGAAATATAATTATTTCTTTACAAATATTATTATACATATTATATAAATTAATAAGCTCAATGCTAGAAGAAGCATTGAAATTATAAATTTTAGGTTAGTTTTACATTGATCAAGTCAGGCTGACAGCACAACAGCGTGGAGACTTTAGAGGTAATATTCAGACTCAATCCCTAAGTATTAGACACCGTAATAGACTTGACAAACGTATGTCTAACTCAGCAGTATATCGACTCTGATTATCCTATTGCAATGCAGCCGTTTATTAGTCTATCCGAGGTTCAGAAAAAAGGTTCTTCACATACCCAAGTGACGTCAAAATGTGCGGCAAATGGCCTAGGACGCTTACATTAAATAAACCAAAGCGAAAATGATTCGATGTTCCTTTCAAAGCATAAATGAGTTTCGCTCTCACTGAAATTATGCTAACTGCTAAAACAGGGACCACGAAGCCAACGAAAATATTAATGAATATTAATATTATCTTTTCTGCGACGAAAATCAGATATTCATAGCCACTTTGGTTATATGTCGCCGTCAAATTCACATTTTCATCACATTTTTTGACAGTTTACCCGTAACTCAAAATTTCATCAGCATCACCTTGATGGCTGGAAGACGGACGCTAAACGCTTAAACGGACCGCTCAACTAGACATTTTCTTCTGCGAACTAGCGAACTATAGAATCGACTGCCGGTGGAGGTGGGTCCATGGGAGGTAAGGCCACCAATTGTTTAAAAATGGGCATACTCCAAAGGCCGGCAACGCAATCAATAAAATATGTGTACATAGGCTGCGATGACTGCCCTTTTTGGGCGGCATTTAGGCTCGTTTGGCCTATAAAAAAACACGTGTGTGTACACGCGTTAGAAGTTATAACTTATACTTCTTTGGCGTAACAATATAAAAATCTTTTTAAAAATTGTATCTTACGCCTTATTCTACGTTTGTAGAAAAAATGTATTTAATACATTGAAAGTTTTATTATAACGCATTATCCAGTTAAATAAAGTTTATTCATATATTAAAATAAAATTATTTCTACATAATTAAAGAAATGAATTTTTTATTTTAAATGTTGACTATGCTTTATGAGAAGTTATGGGTATGTATTATATTCGCAGATGGAATAAAATAATAAAATACACGTGACGAAAAATTTTGCCCCAGTCCCAAACATAGTCCTAAACCCAGTCCTTTATAAATTCATGGTCATAATTAAAAAGTTATTTACAGTTCATTAAACTATATATATTTCCGCCTAATACGTCTTTTGGCAGATAAACATTTTAGCAAAAATATTACTTTTGTATAAAAATGCGAAATAAAAAACACACATTATTCTTAGCCTATATAACGTAATATATGAGGGTACTTGAAAGGGATAATTTCACGCATAATGTAACCCGTCCGAGTCCGTATATTTCGACATTCGTCATCCTGCTTTCGCGAGAAATGGTCGTGTATTGCTTTTTTCGCGTTTGCTTAAATGTTAGATTATTAAGAATGTATGGAAAGCAAATAAAAAATATATTATTGTATTGTCTTTTATTAACATAACTTTTACACATTTAAGTTTGTTATGGAAGAGCTGACACAGGTATATTTTTACTTAAAAACAATCCAAACCTCCACATAATGAATTGTTGTCAAACGAATAAACACATTTTCATTTATATTTTATATACTTTTTAATAATGCCTGAAAATATAGATACTAAAATATAATATTATAAATCATCATTTAAATATTATATTAATATATGCCTCGCAATATAAACAGACTTTTATTAACGGTTTACGTTTCGACTTAAATTAATTCTATCTCTAAAGATAAAGCTTTTAAAGAAAAAACTTTTTAACCGGATTAAAGTTATGTATTATTATAAATTTACAATTATTAAACATATTTAACATATTTTTAGAGAAAGTTGCATTATCTGTATTTATTTATTAGTTTTGGCAAAAATGGCTCACGGTGTCCTCTATTTTCGCTTAAGATAAAGCTTTCATATTTCCTTCTAGAACGGATAAAGGCTATTGAGCCTAACTTCGAAACTATTTAAATTTCCACCCCTCATATCGACACCATTTTCCGAACCTGACAGGGGTCTATACATATTTATCTGGCAATATTTATGACCGACCTGAAAACGTGCGATTTTCTTGTTTCATATTTAAAGTTTGGATTCTTTATGCGATTGTCACTGTATGCGATCATGAATAAAACAAACGCATTATTTATAGCGTAGTCCGGTTGAGGATTGAATAAGGTTTTATGTTGCAAAACTGGTTATGAGAGTGATAGTATTACCAGTATAACACGGTAGACATTTCGGTCAAACTGTTGTTGTTGTACTGTCTAGGTGTTCAAACTTCCAAATCTAGACGCGAAACAGATGTATGTATTAAGATTTAAGACAGATAAAGCAACGTTAAAGCTGCTTTATTTCTTCTAAGACATTTATCAAAGTTAATTCACAGACGCCGGAGGTATACTAAACACCTTAGAATCATAAAACTGGGACTGGTTACAATTACGGTTAGTATTATAGTTATAGAAACCGACCGTTAGAATAAAAACTCATTGACGCACTTGACATTATTTATTTTAAAACAGGGGACAAACGTGCAGGAGGCTCACCTTATGTTAAGTAACACCGCCCATGGGAACTCACATTGAGAGCCGCAAGTGCGTCGTTGGCCTTTTAATAATTGGTACGCTCTTTTTTTGAAGGACCCGAAGTCGAATTGATTCGGAAATACTTTAATGGCCAGCTGGTTCCACTGGTGAACGCGGCAAAAACTGTCATAAAAATTCGTATGATTTATCTGTTTCGAAGTTTTTATGAAAAACAGTAACAATCTCAGTATTTCGTTTATTATAGGTAGGGGAGACCGGGTACAAAAGTAACGGCGGGTCGAAAGTAACAAATGCTCTCTAGATTCATCCAATGGTCGAACACAGCTTCGCCGCCGTCAGGCGATAGCTAAGAGCGCCCCCCTCACTTGTAGTTAGTCGCCGCGTACTTCAAGCACTGTTAGGTTGTGTGAGAGGATACTATGTGGTTTTACAAACCAAAAGTAAGTTTTTCGATATTTTGTTATTTAATGTTTACATAGTCGTAAAAGGATGGTAGTAATCTGAATGTTTGCATATCTATTCTTGATTAGATTGATTGTACATTGTTTAAATTTGTTTTTGTTTAGCACGTTCCGTTCTAAGGTTATATTTCATGTTTCAACAAAAATGAGGAAGGGTACAAAAGTAACATAGTCCTATGGGTACACAAGTAACAAGTTACTTTTGTCCCCGTAATGATTTAATTACCTTTACTCCAACAGAATGCCGCGACAACGCATAAGAACAACTACACGACACATAAGTGTATAGAAAAGCGGCGGATAAATTTTTTTCTGAAAGGTGGCACGATAGTCAAATGGCTGGTAATGAATGGTTGACGGGTTTTTTAAAACGGCACCCGAGCCTCTGTTTGAGATCTCAGAGGTTCGACGAACATAACGTGAGCAAATTTTTTGATAATCTTGCTGAGGTAATTGATAGGTACAAATTTGAGCCAAAAGATATCTAGAATATGGATGAGACAGGGGTCCACTGTCCAAAAACTTAGCAAGATTGGCTCAAAACGGAACTGAACAAGTAGGTGCAGTAACCTCAGCAGAACGTGGAAGATTAGTAACTGTTGCTGTTGCGATTAATGCTCAAGGAGGACACATACCTCCTTTTTTCGTATTCCCATTGAAACAATTCCAAGACCACATGATACTTGAGGGTCCTGTTGGTTGTGCCGGAGCTGGCAATGCTAGTGGATGGATGCAGAATGCAGAACTTTTACTTTTTACATAAATACTTGTTTATAATAAACAAGTATGACATATAATATTGTATTAATTACCAACCTCTTCTTCTTGTTACTTTCGACCCACAACCTGTTACTTTCGACCTGCCTACGTGGTCGAAAGTAACAACTGACGTTTTTTTTTTAACTCTCTGTTATTCATATAAAACAGACCATAGTAAAATAAATCAAGATGCTAGTGTAAAGAACATAAACTGAATTTATATATGGTTATATTAATTTAATGACAATATTAAAACCTAGCCACAAATCAAGTGTGAAGTACAAAGTGTTACTTTTGTACCCGGTCTCCCCTATATTAATATATATAATAATAATAAACGAAAAAATAGTACAAGTTAATTAAGACATACATTTTTCGAGCTATTAAAACAGCGCCCTTAAGGCTTTTTCGAGTAATAAGAATTTTAAAAAGGAAATATCCGGAAGAAATAATTTATTAAACGAATCTCTTTGTTATAATTGTAAATTGCCATCGTAAAAAGGAAGGCCGATGTAATTACGTAAATTATACTTTAAGGTACTTTGATTTTTAATATCTACAAAACGAAAGGTCAATTAACATGCTAAATTCTAAAATTACGATTATGTAATAATGTAGAGATTAAACATAAATGATCCTACAAAATGCGTTCTGTGCCTCCTATTTCGAATAACTTCCAAACTTACCTACGAGGAATCGAACTCAAAACCCGAGGCCTTAAAAAAAGGAACTACCAACCCCAAACGCCTGTCTAAATTATAATAAAAAAGCGGACTCAACGAACTTTGACATGTACACGGGTCTTAAACGAATACATCTAATTGTAAAACTGTAGTAATTGTATTTGTCTAAACGATTCTCGAAGTACACACAAAAACATCAAAATCGGCTTTGGTCTTTAGTTACAAATTAAAGATATACTCATATAGTCAATAATTATCAACCCCACTTATTTTTACATTATATTAATTTATTATTTGTATGTTTTTATTATTATTTATGTACATATGTTTTTTTATGTTATACCGATTAGACCTTCCCTGAACTTTCACAAATATTACAAGGTCAAAATTAGCCAAATCGGTCCAGCCATTCTCAAGTTTTGGCGAGACAAACGAACAACAAACAATTCATTTATATATATGAGAACTGATTCTGCAAAGTATTTATTCATTTGATTTATTAGTCATAAACCTTTAACGTATATTCAAATCCCAACAAAATATTTGAAATGGAATTGTGAAATATGAGGACTTTGTTATTACGATATTTATGTCGCCTGCGTGTTCAATTAACACGGTACGGTGAAGGAAAACATCGTGAGGGTACCGGTCTTCGTACAAAAAATCGACGTGCGTCAGCCTGATTATCTATGTGTTTAAAGAGAATAACAGGAGCAGAGATGTGTGCACCTTATCTATACACAGATACACAGCGATGTAGTTAAAATATAATAAATTTCTCACGTCTAAAGGTGGCTAGAGAATTCAATCGCGGTTGGATTTAATTAAGCTTTCTCTTGGGGTTTTTCTCAATTTTATTGTACAGTTTAAATAATAAATTTAATATACCCTAAATTCCTCAAGGAGTTTACGCCAATTAAACTTTTATCCTCTATCTAATATATAAAATTCTCATGTCACAATGCTCCTCCGAAACGACTCGACCGATTCTTATGAATCTCTCAAACCCCTAAATGTTAAGGGTGGTCCACCCCAATTTTTTTTTAGATTTTTTATGATACAGCATCCACAAATATATACAACCCTTAATTTTCACCCCTCTACGATCAGACTTAATTTTTTATTTGTTAATTAAAATCTTATGACTTGAACTCTGAGGTATGTACAGTGTACACAGAGAAAAAATCACAGAAAAACCTAAAAAGTTTTCATTGCAGAAAACCGAACAGTGTCTGGGTGTAGCATAGCAAAATGTTCCATGTTGGTATGTACTAAAAAGGAAGGCTAAGTAAAATCACATTGAGGAGAAACGAAGTTCGCGAGGACAGCTAGTGTTCTATAAAAATAATAATAATAAATAAGATAAGTCTTATAGTGAAATGTATAAATCAAATATCATAAATCAAAGTTTCACGACCACATTACTGCGGAAGTCATTTTAAATATAGCTAAACATTTTATTATTTTTTTCCATTCAGTGAATACGTCTAGCTCGGGGGAGCCATGAGAGATTAATTCAACAATGCTCTTGGAGACGGCACGAAATACACCCATTGTTGTCCAACCACTAAGTAATAACTTGGCCGCCGAGACTTTTAAATCTGTCTCAAAATATAATCGTCTTAGACTGGCGATGTAATAAACTGGATAAACGAATCAAAATAAAAAGGATTTAATCTAATAAATTGATTCATAATCGTAACTTGATACACTTATTTTTAGTGTAATAAAAAAATGCCTAAACTTCAATAGATTCCTCGGAGACAATATAAAACTTAAGTTTTCAAAAGTTTAGTTCTAATTATATTGTTATAATTTGTTTTGTTTTCTTTGAAGTGTTGTGAATATGTGTGTAATGGTGAATGTGGTAAATCACAGAATTTTTTTACTTATGTAACTTTAATGACGTTGTGGTTTATGACATTTTCCTTTCAATAATTGTCAAGTAGAGGAAGGGTAAAACTTGCTGAGTTTCTTGCCCGTTCTTCTCAGAAAAAGGCCTACTGGTAGTTTTGCGAACGGATGGCGTAGTCTTGCTCTTTCGCGAATTTTATAAACGTTTTTGATATTCATAAGCATGCCCTAAGACGCATCTAAATGAATACGTATTTTGATTGATTGATAAAAAAAATAAACAAAATATATTTAAATTAATTTAATCAAACTATTAAAATTATTGGACTTAATTAAATATGACAATTGAATCGGCCCGATATGAGGTGCACGATCAATAATCTATATTTTAGACTTATTACTAATTTGATGATTTGACCGGTCCGGTATTGCATATGCAAGATTTTTTTTAAACTTGCTTGTCTTTAGAAATTCGACCGTGTCCTCCATGTACGGTTTAGGCACTCGCCCGGTACCGCACAACCCTCCCAAAGGCCGAGAACAAATTTAAATTAAATTAAAACTTGCCCTCGAACCGGGAATCGAACCCGGTACCCCTCACCTAGCTGCCACTTAATAAGACCGCTAGGCTATGAGGCCCCTTTCAGTGTTTTCAATGTTTCTGCAACTCAGAGTACAATAAACAAATCATAGATTATCAAAATCTCCTTATCAGTTATAGCTATAAATGGCTTTACTAACTCAACTTTTACAGTTTATTTTCAAATAGAAAAGTTTATATCTGTGTTGACGTTACAGCCGGGTTAGATAAAAATAAATTATTCCTTCGGGACTTGAAAGGATCGACTAAGTGATGTCCGAATTGTCCCAACACCTGAGACGGGCTTGGATATAATAGCTTTAGGATCGCACTCAAAGGACTGATGATGGACTACGTACTTTTATAGAGGTTTAGACGTTTAGTACAACAACAATACACTTCAATAAATACGTCATGACATAAGAGTCAAGAATAGCTTCTTTATGGATCTTGCCCACATATTGCATCTGTTTCAATATTCATTTATAGAGCGGTGTGTGTATGGCCTTGTGGCTTTTAGAGGCACTGAGGGACCAATATTATTATTTTTTTAAATTTCTATTTATCAATTTTTTTTTAAAGACAATTCACACCAATTGACCTAGTCCCATGCTAAGCTAGTGAAGCTTGTGTTATGGGTACTAGGCAACGGATATACATACATATTATAGATAGATCGACATATAAATACATATTTAAACACCCAAAACCTAAGCACAACACCAAATGCTCAGCACATCGATGTTCGTCTCAGTCGGGGATCGAACCCGGGACCCATGGATTCGCAGTCAGGGGTACTAACCACTAGACCAATGAGTCGTCAATATTAATATTTTTCAATGTTTTATTGTTATATTTTTTTCTTTTCGCCCATGGCGCAGGCTAATATAGTCTTTCGACCATACCGAGTCTTTTGTAGAATTTTTCCTTGAATTATCGTTTTATTGTTATTATAGCTAAATTCAAATTCAAATTCAAAAATCATTTATTCACGTAGGTAACACAATGTACACTTGTGATGCGTCATTACAGAAATACATATTAATGCTTCTAATTTTACATTTACTGCCAGTTCTCAAATCAAGGGCGTAGAACGGAAGAGAAGAACTGGCAATAAACTCTCCGCCACTCTTTTTAATCGCCATGTTTTTTTTTTTTTTTACACAACGTTTGTAAGGAGCTGCAACCATTACACCATGTTCCACAGGCTAGGTTAGGTTAGGTTAGCTATGCTAGCTAAATAGTATATAAATAATATAGAATAAGAATATTGTAAAACTGTATGTGTGTTACAATTCAATATAGATTAAGAAGTAATAATATCTGAAGTCGTACAAGTTGCCAAGCGAATTAGATCGACTCGCTATTATCCGAATTTATGGATGACGTCTTACTCATCTGACCTAATTCACTATAGGTGAATTCATGTGAAACTTAAAATTGTATCAAGATCTTTTACGACCTAATAATTCATAATAATATTTTGTATATGTGTGTGGGGTACACACATCTATTAATATTGTTATTAGTTAACGGAATAATACAATAAATAATTTTATAACGGATACTGTCGAATAACAAAAGATATATTTTTGTATTCCATGTATCGAATTAAAATTGTAATTAAGTTTGTGAATAAAGAACGAAAACCATCTAGAAATATTGTGATATGTGGTCCTTACATATGAAATTGGCGTTTTGTATGGGAGGAACAAAAGGTATATTTTTAATTAATCAAAGTATGTACCATTGCTATCTATTCACTTTTGCCATCTTATAGGCAGTTCATTGATCCCTTTACTAAAGCCTATTAGTACTATTTTATAAATAAAGTGACGCAAAGAAAAAAAAAATGAAATGAATCATTGTTTTCGAAAAACAAATGCACGAGTGAATAGCTCTAAAAAATTGAATTTGGAATTCTTAACCAGAGAAGAGACATTTGTGGTCAAAGGGGCCAGTACGACAAAACAATTTCATACGTAAGGACCTAATAATAAATGCCTTTAATACTACTACGAATACTACGTTGACGTCAGCAAATCAGTTCTGGTAAATCTTTCCTTTATAATATACTAGCAGACCGGCCAAGCGTTGGAAACGGTAGAAGAACACCAGTCATGGGGACCACCATGCTTTTTCGGTGGTTATGCCATTAAATTGTAGCTTATGTGAAACGTTGGTACTTTCAACACAGCGCCATCAGTTAGAATTGTGAATCAAATAATAAACAAATATTTTGCAATAAAATAACATTGCGGGTGTAAATTGAGATGTAAGCTCGTTATATCAAACTGCACACGGTGTGCAAATTTGATTAAAATCGGTTCAGTAGTTTAGGAGCCCATAGCGGACAAACAGCGTGATATGTAATTTATATATATTAAGATTAAGTTATATGTGTCGATATAACTTAATGTTTGTGTAACGTTGATGAACCTTGATATTTCGCGACGGAGTGTTTAGGGACCTTCAAAAGAAGAGCGTACTCAAAGGCCAGCAACGCACTTGCAAACCTCCTGGTGTTTCGGGTGTCCATAGGCAGCACGCACTTAACTTTAAGTGACCCGCTTGCTCGTTTGGCTGCTGTCCTATAAAATGAAAAATTTAAATAGATAAATATAGGAATATAAACTTCCGATTTATAATGTAATTTCCTCATGATGTCCGCGGCGAAACCTTGAACTTACTACAGGGGAATCCATAAAACAATAGTAGAAATAATCAGGGGTTAGGGGAAGAACTTTAAAGCTCAAAACTTGTATTATTTAATAGTGTGACCCTTACATTATCTACTAATGTATATAATATACAAAATTTACACGCAAACTGTCGATTTAATTTCAGTTTCAAGCCTTATTGGGTCAAATCCCTTTAATAGTATCTATAGGATGGCCAAGTTGAAGCGGCCAGTTTGGTATGTTATTTTATGTGAAATTATACATCGTAATTATTTAAATTAATTAAAATAGGCTTTGTTTGCTATTTTATTTATTATTTATTTAAGTTATTAATGGCACTTAAAAAAATTGCTAGGTTAAAAGACAAATGCGATTTATATCCGTCCATATTCTAAGTTGTATCTCAAGTCAAAATCTCGTCTCTTAAATGTTAAACACACAGAAAAATGGTGTGACAGCTTGAAGTTTGAGTCACAGTAAATTAACTTAAATTCAAACAAATAACGTAAAATATTTTAATAAGTTTTGTTTGGAATTAAAGTGTTAAATTCGGTCCAGTTATTTAAATTGGCCTTGTTATTTTGGTTCTAGTATAACCATGTGCCCAAACCACATTATTGGAGTATGTGGTGTAAAATAAGCTTATTCCCAATAGTTTCTGTTTTAATATAGCATCGGTTACGCAAATGTTACAATTCGAACTTGATATTATCTAAATAAAGTTAAATGTTTTGTTATTAGATAGTTAACAGCTTAGCTAATAGGAAAAGAAGGGGCTTCAAATATAATGTGTGAGAAAACTTCGTACTTAAGATATTTTAATATGATAACATTATGAATACTATTAACTAAAATATTATCATTTGTTTAAATGTAATTGTAATTGTCTAGTGGCTTCAGCGTGCGACTCTCATACCTGATGTCGTTGGTACGATCCCCGGCTGTGCACCAATGGAATTTCATTCTATGTGCGCATTTAACAATTGCTCGAACGGTGAAGGAAAACATCGTGAGGAAACCGACATGTCTTAGACACAAACATTCGACGGCGTGTGTCAGGCACTGGAGGCTAATCACCTACTTGCCTATTAGATTTAAAAATGATCATGAAACAGATTCAGAAATCTGAGGTCAACACCTAAAGAGGTTGTAGCGCCACTGATTTATTTTTATAAGAATTAATATTTATTTCCAACACACAAATATACAGTAATAATTATATAAGTTATAATTAAACATCGATAAATAGAAAATTAAAATAAATTTAACAACTTTGATCCCCTTGCAGTATACCTTTAATGCTGGCAGCATTTCCTCGCTGTAATGCCATTAATTATTTATAAATTATTATTATACTATATTCATAACCAGCGACGCTTTAAATGACTTTTAGTTCTAATTCTATGCGGAGGTCCTGCACCAGATTAATAATAAATACTGGCAAAATCCCAAATATGATTTAATAATTCAAACTAGAAAACTTTCTAAGTAGCGCCCATTTAAGTCCCTTTGGAGACATAACTTTAGATAATTTAGACTATTATAAGAAAAAGAGCAATGTTATATTTAACTTGTACAGAGTGGATATTTCTGTGACATATTCAAAATTTCATCATCAACACCTTGATCGCTGGAAGTCTTCCACGGTCCGCTTCACAAGACACATTTTTTTGCGAACTAGCGAACTGTGGATTCGGTCCTGGTGGGGGTCTTCCCTGTGCTATACGACGTTCAATTGTTTAGAGAAAGAGTATAATCCTTCAAAGGCCGGCAACGCACCTACTAAAATGGGTGTCTATGGGCTGCAGTGACCTTTTTGGGTGTCCCGTAGGCTTTCGCCCCCTATTCTAAAAAAAAAGACTTAATTCGTCAATAGATACAATTGAATTTAGTATACAAATTTAAAGCCTACTTGCAGGTTTTCGAGGTGCGAAACTAATTTTAATTGTCAGTATCACAATTTCCGCAATTTCAATATTTAGACATATTAAATGGAATTTGTTACATATATATAGTAGTTATTTTGTACATTTGCTGAATTATACTGTAATCGACTTATAACAAATACATAGTATAAAACATTGCTTATGATGGTTAAGAAAAGGAAAACTTGAGTATTTCGGACACGTTTTACGTAACTCCAAAAAACACGAGCTCCTTCAACTAATCATACAAGGCAAGGCAGGTAGAAGGAGATCTGGCCGGCTGCACGTCTTGGTTGAAAAACTTAAGACTATGGTTTGGTCAAAGCACCAAGTCATTGCTTAGAAGCGCGGCATCCAAAATTAAACTAGCCATGTTGATCGCCAACCTTCGCAAGGAGATGGCACTATAAGAATATGAAACATTATAACGTTTTAACAAAATCCTTGCATAATATACAATAAAGACCGCCTCTGATTGGTTGTATGAACGAGATAAATTCTAATACGACCAAACTTTTTTTACGGTTTTTCCAATAGATAGGAAGCGTCCTCAGGAGTATATTTAAAAAAAAATGGTATCGGGTAAATATTTATAAATACTTTTGCAAATTTTCGAACCTTTTTGTAGTAAAATATTATGTGTTGCATCTCTGGCTATATTTTTAGTGTTATTGTTTGTTATTATAAACATATATATTATACTAGTAGACTCGGCCAAGCGTTGCTGTGGCTAAGGTTTTTGTTACAGATGTTAAATAGTATCTTATGTGAAACGTTGGTACTTTCAACACAGCTGCAGCGCGGCGCCATCTGTTAGAATTGTGATTTGGGACTGTCAAATAATAACAAACAGACAAATAATTAGCAATAAATTAAAATTGCGACTATAATTTGAGATTTAAACTATCCTATCTTTCAAGTTGGATCGAACTGCACATGGTGTGCAAATTTGATTGATATCGGTTCGGTAGTTTAGGAGTCCATTGAGGACAAACATTGTGACACGAGATTTAGATATATTGTTAGTTGTAGGATTACGAAAAAATAAATTAATAGATATAATGAAAAATACTTGTTAAAATACACGAAAACCACGCAATCAAAAGCCGCAACAAAAAGACCTAAAGAAAAAAACTATCTGCATAAACAAGAACTAATACGAGTATGTATCGTCGATATTTACTGCGGACGGCGTGTACAAACACATTGTTTATAAGTAAACGAAAAATTATGAGTGAAGTGCCAACAGAACCCTTTCTTCTATTCTCGGATGGTAACAATTATAACAAATTAATACAAATTTTCACCTGTTATTTTCTTTTTTTTTCCTTTACTTAATTTTAAAAGACAAATTTGGCCCAAGTAAATTTTCAAGTGAAAATGTTATGAGTAATAAACATCGTTGTGTGTGTGTGTCAGAATGGCCATTGAAAGTATACTGGAGTGTTAAGCTATAATGTAAGTCAATGGCTTTGACGACTAATCCCACTACGACACACTAATGGAGCATTATCTGTGATCATACACAAATCTCTTGTGACATCCAATTATCTATGCCATTAGATTTTAATTGGCTATATCGAATTTAATACACCGACGATATGAATATTTTAATACTGTTATTTATTTATTTAGATATCAAGCTTACAAAATCTTACATCTAAAATGTGTGACAATTAATGCAAGCATAAGTATCTCAAAAAAAAATCAAATAGAAATTTAAAAAAAATAGAAAGAAAAAGAAAAATCATCATCAAAACAGCGAAATTAGGTTTGAGAAAGGCACCCCACAATGCTTTCTCTAAAACCGATCCGCCCACTACCGAATATATTCAGCTCCGGATAAGCTGTGTTCAATTTGTTAAAATCGCGAAGAATTCGAACGAGAGGTGCCTCCTACAACTGTTATTTGTTAAGGCAAATTAAAATTCACATTTATATACGTTTAAATTTTACGCAAATCTTTGCCAGCACATATTTAATAACAATTCTCAGTGGTAGTACTATCCCTCAAACGCTTTTTATTTTAATATTATAAATGTTTTTATCGAGTATTTATTTATTTATTTAAAAAGCTTGCCAATACTCGGCACAATGATAAATTAGTACCAATATTTGAAGAAACCTAACATTTGAAATGTTTATGTGCCTTATATTGCGGAGCTAGCGTTGGTTACCTTAAAGCCCAAAAGGAAACCTGAATTTCTTGACTTGTTTTAGACATAGACATAGACATAACATTAATTACAAACGAAAATACACACACATAAACACACAAAATAACAATACTTAAAGAAAAAAAAAATAAGACATCAAAAACAATTACAATTTAAAATTAAAATTAAAAATTCCCTTTTGCCATTCAGTTCGCTTCCAGTGTGCAATGTGTGTGTACTGTGGTTGTAATTGGCCCTGGCTCAGCATTATGCTGAGGAGCAAAAAGTTCCACAGCGCTGGTCATTCTGCCAGAGACCACAGCAGCTAGTTTGCGCCCCTAATAAAATAAAATAAATAATAATAATACCAAGTAGAAAAATAATAATAATAATATTAAAGTTAGAAGTGTGAGTAAATCGTGTGTAACGGTGTATAATAAAAAAAAATTTAGGCGCGAATAGTCCGTTTTAAACTTATTCATAAACAAACTTCAATAGCTGGTATTGAATATTGTCCTTTGTCAAGTCTCACCTTGAAAATAGAGAAACGTGACCAAACTTTCCTAATAAAGTTAAGAGCGTTTGTTTACAAGTGACGATCATTATTAGTACAAGCGAATTTATTTAAATTATAAAACGGGCAGATCGTCAACCCGTTGGTGTGACCAAGTCATTCCGATTCTTACAGGTCTCCCCATATTAGCCGCGCTAAGGGAAGCTACTCGTATAGACCACACAAGAAGAGATATCTCTACCACTTGCAGGGCCCCTTACAGTGACACGATCACTAATGAAGAATACGACTAAGAAGAAGAGTCTTTGTCATAACAATTAAACCTTTGTCCCTGTAAGGCCAAGTTCACACGGCATTGTCCTGCACGTTTTTTTGCAGTATACGTCTTAACGAATAAATAGTGGCACATGTATTGTACATAGACACATTCACATGGCGTTTGTACTACAAAATATCGTACACCGTTTATACGTTCAAACGAATACTCAACGGACTTGTCAAGCAAATCGAATGAACTTTAACGTAAATTCGGTTCAAAATGGCACATAATATAACTCTGACTCGTTCTCGCTCACTGTGACAACTGTGTGAAGACTGCGGCTATACGTATTTTACACGAATGAAAATCTACCATGTGAACACCCGGGTGAAAGTACGTTAAAAAAATGTATGCGTGTACTAGTGTACACACGTAAGAAGTGAAACTTCTTTATGACCTAATTTTATGAAAAATTATCTACTATATGCAACTTAACGAAATTGGTTAAATAAAGTTTAACAAAAGGCTTTTATTATCATAGACATGAATACAAATACAATTATTTCATTTTACCCTATTACTACTAAGATTATTACAGAATTTCATTAATTGTAATAGAATTTTTATTTATTACTATCATTGTTATCGTTATTATATATTTTTGTTATTAATGGCTTCGAATCTCTTCGGATCAACCGTGGTAGGGACAAGAAAAAGATGGCGCGTAACCGAAAAATGTGACGCGTAACGAAAAAATGTTACACTAAATTTTTTTCCAACCCCGATAAAAAAGTTTCACTTCAAAAACGAATACAAAGAAAACGTGCAGGACAATGCCGTGTGAACCCAGCCTTACTCTTACATTGCGTGACCAAACATTAGTTAATATACCTTTATATACTTTTGCACAAGGCCCCGAAAACATAATAATCAAGTAAAAATTTAAAAAGTATTTCATAAAGCAAGCTATGCCTTAATAAATCTTAAAAAATCTTTGTACAAAATAAACCTATTATTTTGTAAGCTTATAAAGCATTGCAACGAAGACGGCTTAAGCCACACCTAATTTCCTAGTATCTTGGCTAATAAGTCTTCGGTGTTTGCGTAAATTACAAAACCTTATTATGTATTGTTCCCCGGTGTATCGTAAGCTAGAAATGCTCTGTTTATTCACCTTACGGGCTGCGACTTATGATTAATTAAATGCTATATATATATTAGTACTGACTTAAGGCAAACTAGGGGCAAGATTAGCGCGAATTGACTCTCGTATTTTAAAATCCAAAACGTTTTTCATTTAACGCTGACTTTGTAAATTTTTATTGTAATTTACGCCGAATAAAACATTTATTATATTTAATTGGCTACCCAATAAGGGTAATAGAGCATAATTGTTTGAAAACTGCCAATTTTGGCTTTCAATACTGGCAAAGATTTTTAGTTCGCCATTACTGCTTCAAGTTCCTGGAAATAAAAGAGATAGCGGAGAAAGATTGGAAAATTTTAGCGAAGATGAGAGACAAATGGAAGAGGCTTTTTTAATAGTACTGGAATACTTGAATATAGGCTATTTTTTATTATTTATTTATTTTATTGCTGGTTCAAAAATCTATTCTATCCTATCTTACAGTTATATCTCGATTAGTCTGCTAATTAATCTATGAAGCCTAGTAACCATCCACTGGGTTATTGAGCGGACAAATTTTTGCGCAAGTGTCAGGCACAGAAGGCTTACTTACTTGCCTTTCAAATAATATAAAATATATAAAAATATAAGGAAGGTTTTTATGATGAAATTAACAAACGTACTGCAAGTTTTCAGATTACAGTTTTCTGATAGCTATCCTTTACTGATCTGGCAAAACATCGATACTACGGAGCCGATAGGAAATTGAATTTCCGATGCGATAAAAGATTACAGATACGGTGTACTACTTTATGATTTCAAAGGAATTATTATTTTTACGTGCACTTGAAAATGTGAAAAGTATATTATATATATATATTAATAGCGAAATGTAAATTAAATCTCTGAAAGTTATTTTAATATAGGAATAGAAAAAAAATCCGATAACAAAAACACTTAAGTAAAGATAAATATTTCATATTTTAATTAAATTCATTAAATGAATTGGTTTTATATAGGTCATGACAATTTGTCCTAACACATATTGATATTTGATTTCTTTGAAAGGTATTTCGTATAGGAAACCATATAAAGGATGAATTTTAATCTAACTTTCTCCCAATGAAGGGAATATTATATTTGGTGTCAAGCGTTATTTGGCTACCAATTTTTATTATTATAATCATGCTTAGAATGACAAATTCTGTACTGAATCTTTCATAAACGAATTGTAAGCTTAAATAAGTGCAATAGTGTTTTCACGTTTATTTATTTAAAAAGTTAGATGAGTAAGAAAGACAAAACATTCAATTTGATGGCTCATTGGTCTAATGGTTTACAACCAGGGGTACTCCCCTGACTGCAAATCCATGGATCCCGGGTTCGATCCCCGGCTGAGACAAACATCGATGTGATGAGCATTTGGTGTTGTGCTTAGGTCTTGGGTGTTTAATTTATATTTTATTTTATTTATTAGTTAATATATATATAAACTAAAAGTACAGAAAACATCAAAAACTCACTGAAGGACTAGATCACAGTTTTAAATTCCTTATAAACTAAATATTTAAAAAATACAATTAATACAAATACGAAAACGAAAACATTACAACAATAAATAAAAATAGAAATATATATTGTTTACCATAAAAACACAATTTTTGTCAAGCTGACGGTGATACAGCAATTCCACTAAACTTTGATAACTCAATAAAATAAAAAAATCTGATTTCATACATTTGCACCCGAAACATTCACAAATTCTATAAATTAAATTTTTTCATTCTGAAAATGATTCAGAAAAAAGTCAATACAAGACAATTTCAATTCGTTTTACGGAAAACTCTGTGTCGGCTTTTCGTCAATTTTCATTTTTCTTTGTCGGATTCTCTCCACGTTGCGTCTGTTTGTACATGTTTTGACATCTAATGTAATATGTAGTGAGAAATTGGGTTTGAGATGGATCTCGATATAGTGCTGACGGCTTGCGGACTAATCGAATTTTCAACTTACATTTGGCTCGACAATTATTGAATTATTAGGACACCGGTGACCTATTTTGTTACTTTTAGTATAAGATCCCGCTATACAACGACCTTTACCGAGATGCTTATTTGATAAAACTTATTTTATATATAATTTAATATGTCAATAAATATAATCCATATGGGTTGCTTAGCAAATTTCAGTCCAGAGTATGTTTAATTAATATTAAAAAAAAAATTTTTTTTTATAATTTGCATGTAGTAAATTTTTTGAACTTTTTTCAATCAATATTTTTAATCAGGGTAGAATTATATATGTATCACTATAACCTTCTTTTATACTAAAGATGTATATACTTTAGTGTCACATAAAAAATATACGCATAAATAATTAATTGATTAAAAACGTTAGGTTACGTTTGCATATTCTATGGGCTTCATACTTTCGATTGGTATAGAATTTATCTAATAATCATACCGGTGAAATGTTTAAAAAAATATTTTTTTTAAAATTAATTAAACATACTCTGGACTGAAATTTGCTAGGCAACCCATATGGATTATATTTATTGACATATTAAATTATATATAAAATAAGTTTCATTAAATAAGCATCTCGGTGAAGGTCGTTGTATAGCGGGATCTTAGACCATTTGTGTAATGGATTTGTGGATGACAACGAGTAAGCTCTCTGGTAAATTTGTTTCAAAATATAATGTGTTGTAAAGCTTTATATTGGAAAAAGAATCGTTAAAAGCTTGTTTATTACCATTATAGCATTTAGCGTACCATTATATCAAAGGTCGGTAACACTCCCGCTAAAGCCCGGCGTTGCATCCATGGTATCCATGGGCGGCGATTAGCACTTTATTCATATTGCAAATTTTCCTCTAGTCCCATTAAAAAAATATCAACCGTCATACATGCATCTTTATAATATCAGCTTAACTTTTCCAGTATTTTTAGTCAATATTGTTTATTATGTACGTGCAAGTGTTAAAGCGCAAACTAATTGGCACATCTGATGATTGAAGGCAGATCCAGAGTTGAAAAGCAAGCTACAATAGGTTGTTCAAGATGATAAATGAAACAAAATTTATTTATTTATTATCTGGACAGACGTGTGTATAACGCGTCTTACATGCAAATATTTCGAACTTAAAATAAAAATAGTGTAATGGCAATCTGAACCATTCTTTAATCCACCATGCTACACTATACTACACACGCATAAAATCGATTCAGCCGTTTAGAAGGAGTTTAATTACAAACACAGAAGATTTATATACATGTTAAAATACAAAAGACTTTAAGAAGACAAAAGAGATCAAATCTTTTGAAGATAAAAACTAATTGTATTGAAATATTAAATTATTTATGCTTATGTTTTTTTTAATATCTCACCGTTGTTATATCATAACAATATCTCATGTTTCTTCACCGTTTAAATCAAAAAAGGCCATATCTGTCCAACCAATCTCAAGTTTTAGAAAGACACACAGCAATTTTTATTATGTATGGCAATATAAAGAAAAATATGATATACATACACTGAGAATAACGTCATGTAGGACTTTTCTTTCCCTTCTACATGACATCATTCTATTCCCTGTTCCCTGTCACGCCATTCTGACGACACATACCGATAATACGTCATCGATACGAGAGCCTATTGATAAGCTTAAATGGCGTGACGGATGTGGAACCTTCGGGTTGAATGATGGCTTTAGACATATTTGAGATGTCAAGTCGTAGATTGCGTGAAATACCTTATAGAAATATTTAGTGGATTCGCTGTTGAAGTCGCTAGAAGGGTGATGAATTATTTAAACCTTTTTCTACACTAATATTATAAAGAGGAAAACTTTGTTTGTTTGATTGTAATGAATAGGCTCATAAACTACTGGACCGATTTTAAAAATTCTTTCACCATTCGAAAGCTACATTATCCATGAGTAATATAGGCTATATTTAATTTTGAACAAAAATAGTGTTCCGTAAGATATTAGGGTTTTTCGGACACAAGGTGTAAAAAATCAACCAAAAAAGTTACTTATTTTGCTTACCCTGCCTAAACTATTAAAGATAGAACCATAAAATAAGTAATTGTAGATCTTATAAATATCTACACAAAAATCCGCAACACACTATACCTATCTATGTCGAGTGAGGCACAATAACCATAAATGATAAACATGGCAAAACGACGTTTGCCGGATCAGCTAGTATTATATAAAAAACTTATCACCAAAGTTGAACGATGGTGGTGGTGGAACCCACCATTTTCAACCTTAATTGAATTTTACTGTACATAAAATCATTAGTAATCCGCTTCGTTCATTTTGTAGTTGTTTGAACCTTTGTTTATGTATAATCATTCTTTGGGTATATCTATGATAAAGGCCGGCAACGCACCCACTAAAAATGGGTGCTTATGGGCTGCGAAGACTGCCCTTTTTGGTCGTCCCGCAAGCTCGTTTGCCCCCCTATTATATAAAAAAAATATATCTTTAGTGAAATTGTTCTTTGGTGTATATAATTTAGGTTAGTCAGAGCATGAAATAAATAAATAAAATATATATTCTATGCTGAAATAGAAAATTTTCTTATTATGCAACAATCGTTTAAGTAAAAAATGTAGTGTTATGTAGAAATAAGAAAGACTAGCCCACGACAAAGGTTATAGACCACTTTATTTTTACCTAAATAGCCTTTTTATTATGTGTAATAAAGTATTTTCTTTCTGTATTTTAATTATTATTTTTTAATTATTTATTATTAATGATTAAATATACTAAGTAATACGTCACTACTAATATCCCCAGAGCAGGCAGTTTGCCAGCGCTTACAAGATCGTCTCCGAGACTCTTCGTCTCAGAAGTTAGGAGCATTAATTAATTCATTATTAACAGTGAGCGTGTAAACTCTAGCCGTGTGAGGATCTACATTTATTTAGGTGGAGTTAATGGAAACTGTCAGTCAGTCTTTGATTATGCAAATGTCTTGCCAACTTGCAAGTGTTATTAGGGAAGTAATATTATAAATCAGTGTTAGAACACCTATTTCAACATGCCTCCTGCTGATAGAGGACAAGTCTTTGTTTATAATTTAATTTATTATTATTTATTTCTTAAGATGTCATGTGAAACATGGTGTAAAGGTCACTTCAACACCCAAACATCGCGTAAATAATAAAACTTGGCAATTATTGAGAGCAGAGTTTATAGCTCTTTCGTTCTACGCCCTTGATTTGAGAACTGGCAGAAAATGTATATTTAGAAGCATTTAATGTATATTCCTTGTTGACGTTCATACGTGTACATTTTGTTACCTATATAAATAAATGATTTGGACTTTTGACTGCTCGAAATTCTATTTCCAACACATAATACAAGTTTACAATAATTCTTAACCTACAT
This sequence comes from Pieris napi, assembly GCF_905475465.1. Taxonomy (NCBI): domain Eukaryota; kingdom Metazoa; phylum Arthropoda; class Insecta; order Lepidoptera; family Pieridae; genus Pieris; species Pieris napi. The sequence goes on from NC_062241.1 coordinate 10,852,040, forward strand.
AGTAATTACAATAATAATAATTAGAAATAGAGAAATAGGATTATGATTATTATTTTATAATAATTATATGTTTTGATTTAATACATATATGACGCGTATAGTTTATTTCTATACAGTTGTATTAAATGTGTTCTTTGTTTATTTTCCTAGATATTACGCCTACTGTCATTTACGAGACAGGTTCGGTCTCCATGGATTATATCTTGGTAACCCGGTTAAAGTGGTTTGCCGGCATTATTGCGTAAATAAATTTGAGGTATAACGACTAATTCTTTGAAAGAGACTGAGTTTTACCCGTCTAGGGTCTAAACTCTACGTACGTAGGTACAATCCTAGAAAGATTCTTAAATGACTTAAATTTGCAATTATAATTTTCACTTTCTCCATTTTTTTTTATAGAACAAACGGGCAGGAGTCTCATCCGATGATTAAGTGATACCCTCGCCCATGTACACTCACAATGACAGAGTGCTCGCGAGTGTGTTGCCGGTTTTTTAAAAATTGGTACGCTCTTTTCTTGAAGGACCCTGAGTCGAATTGGTTCGGTAAAACTTCAGTGGGCAGCTGGTTCCACATAGTGGTGGTGCGCGAAACACTGCTTTAATAAACGCTCAGTTGTGGAACGACGGACGTCGAGGTGATACGAGTGGAATTTCGTATTCTGCCTCGACGATGATAAAACTCATTTTTTATTTAATTATACGCTACGCCCACGGTACATGATATATAGTTCGATATCTGTGGATATTTTGATGACATTAATGGAAAAGCCCGGTAGAAAGTCGATTATGTCGTAGTTTGACACCGGTGTAAAGCTTTGATTTGTAGATCTCTTTGATAGAGAATTAAAGAATTAGTTTGACCTGACTAGTGTTACTTACTTACATATAGCTTCTCTTGAAGACTCATTGTGAAATAATCGTTAGCAATTAAAGCGTCTAACCTTGGAAATTTGATTCTTCAATCAAGGCAATCTGACACATTTGAATAAAATTGATATTAATGCGAATAAGTAATTCTTTACTTACACTATTATAATTTTTTCTACTGTTATTATTATTACACTCTTTTTATTTATTTTTTGCGTCTGAGGCGCAAACTAACTGTTGTCGTCTCTGGCAGAATTACCAGCGCTGTGGAACACGTCAGGTCCACATCATAATGCTGAGCCAGGGCCAGTAACAACCAAAACACACACACATTATACTCTTAAAATATACCTTATTTTTTTTTCTTTCCTTTTTTGATTATTATTTTGTGTTACTGTGTATGTGTTTCGTTAGTAATAGATGTTATGTCTATGTCTAATCAGCACCGTTTTCATACTCTGTAGCGGTTTTAAAAATACACTATTTTCAAATTCGGTGATTTATAGCAATGCTCAAAGAGAGATACACACACGGACACAGAGTTTAATTCGTGAATAATTAGTTTATATTTTTATTAACTTTGTATGTATTAAAGTGTTTACCATATCCTTTATTTCTACTCTCTAATATTAACGATTTCAATATGTAGCGATTTAATCAATTTAAATTAAACGTGAGGCTAAAATAGTGTTTTGTGTAGCTCAAATGTTTATTCAAAATATTTGGTTCGCAATGCTTATTGTTATTTTAGACGATCCAATTTTAATATTGCGATTTACTGAATATTATACAAATCAGAATTTGTTTAAAATTAAATGTATTCAAACATAAAATGAATAATAAATATCGACGAAGGATTCGTCTTATATCTTTTTTAATGTAAGTGCTAACAGTATTTTATTGTTTAATTGAATGATTAAATGAAACTATTCCTCTATTAAGTTTGACAGAATTGATAGTGCTCAAAAAGAGATTGAAACACGAAATACATTGAGTAAGATTATATAGATTATTACTATTTAGGCTTATATTTTACCCTTAATGCTTTTTCATTACTAAGGTTGACAGGATCGCTTGTTAGCGATAAGCCCGTTGCATCCCTATTAAATAATGTTACCTGTTTTTATCTATAATGTAACGAAGTTTTACTAAAGAGATATAAATACCTTAAAAATTCAATTATCAAACATAACTACTCAATCACAGTAATCTTTCATCTGCCACCATTTCGCACAGGATAAAAACTTACTAAAGGAGTCAAAGTCGGGCCCGCAGTAAAAAACCCTAATTCTTGCACCCTTTCATTTATACCCGGGCAATCTGGAAGGCTGTACTTTATTTATAGGGGTCCTGTTTGATGGGCGGGAGTCAAAATGTGTAATGATAAGGCTTTGAAGGCACCTAAACATGCGACTTTTGCGCGTTCTAGAAATCGTTCGTATGTTTTTTGATCGTTGATATAGACATAGACTATATGATATGTTACTTTAGTCATAGTATGTAGTCATCTCTTTGTATATTTTCTATCAGCGATGGAAGGCTACCTAAGACTATAGTTCTATTATAGGCACCAGCCTCTTACATAAGTGGTACCTGTAGCATGTAAATCTGGAATATTGTGAAAAGGCAAAACTTTATTATTATTATATACCTACATGAAGTTTCTAGGAACCGATTGATTGATTTAACAACACTTAAAATAGGGGTTAGATAACCCACAACTTTGTTTCTTTAAAATATGCTAGTAGTGTTTGAACTATTTTTAAATTCATATTTATCATTATATATGTAACGTTTCGAATTATTTACAGCAGGCGAGGTTGGTTCTGTTAATATATACGATATAAAAGTTCATAAAAAGTAAAAGAGGTTTTGTTTATTCGAAAAAAACCAGTGGCGCTACAACCTTTACAAACAAATATTTTATGATCATTTGTCAATCTAACTGGCATAGGTGATCAACCTCCTATGTCCCACGCCTTAGACTTTTTGGGTCTAAAGCAGGCCGGTTTCCTCAATTTTTCCTACACCATACGAGCAAACTTTAAATGTGCTCATAGAAAGAAAGTTTATCTGGTCTAATTAATTCCATATTAATCTACGTTTAAATCATTTGATTATATATAATTAGAGTTCTTTTCATTTATAAGTCGCAAGCCGCAGTCGTCAGTCGCAAGTTTACACAACAAGCGGTCCCATGCCGTGTAGAACAGAGTTTACGAGTGTTAGTGCTCGTTTGACCGGCTCAATGATATGTTATCGTGCAATTTTTGATGCCACTACCTAATTCACGGGACACCATATTCATGATGTCTTTGTTACTTCTTATAATCTACATACGTTTATTTGCTGTTACCACACCAATGTACTCGCTAAAAGTTCATTATCAGGTTTTTTAGTACCGCAAAAGGGTAGTAGGCTCGCTAGTTGACGGCCTTTTAAAAATTGGTACACTCCTTCTTGAACGCTCAGTTGTGAAACGACGGACGTCGAGGTGATACGGATGGTATTTCGTATTCTGCCTTGACGTCCAACGATGAAACTCAGCTGCAGGTAAATGCGGTAGAAATTATCGATACAATTAAACACATATATCTCCGTATACAGAGCGATTTAATGACTAGTTATAGATTCTCTAAGTGTCTCTTCATGGGCATCACGAATCTGAGGCAGACTTTTAGGTTGTAGTGGAACTGCTTTAAATTTACTTATTAAGCCTGTGAGTGTAGTTTTATAGTTTTAAGTTAATACTACTAAAAAAATATTTTGGTAATACGAATGATGGTACTCTTGGCTGAAGACGTTGAGTTATGATGAAACAGAAGATTTAATAACTGTTACTCTGTAACACACCCACTCCCCCACACATTTACACACACCCACGCACGCACACACACACCTAGAGAGAGAGACACACACACGCGCGCGCGCACACACACACACTCCAAATTTATTTTTACGACTCCGATAAAGATTATTATTATTATTATTTCTTAAGCGTGGTATGTTTTCTCAGAAGTACATGGCGTTACCTATAAACCCTACATTGCTGTACAGCACGCTGGGCCTTTGCATTTTGATATATAAACAGGGCTTACAACGTTAAATATAAACGCCGAGTCCCCTTTTTAATGTTCCAGCAATATATTTAGAAGGGAGTTAAATTTTAAGTGGCTCTTAGAATATTTACTTGCGATTTTTTAGGCTAATATATTAAGTGGAATCTCACGAAATCTCTACTAAATTAACCCTTTTTACTTAAGTAAATTTTATTATTTTGCTTTTGCCTGCGTTTTGCGTGATACAGACTATAGCTATTTTCAATGATGTTCAGACTTATTAATTAAATGTTTGGTAAATTATTTATAATATAAAACACTTTAGGAATAAGAAATTGAAGTATTTTTATTTCACATTAAATATTTTAATTGATATTAATACTATGTATAACACTCTTGATACTATATACTCTTTAAAACGGTGGCTTTTTTTCTATGTACGAATTTAACACTAGCTCGAACACTAAAGGAAAGTTGACATAACTGTCAAAAAAATCTATCCAGAAACAAATCCAGATATCAAAGGCTTAGAGTTTGAAGAGGGAAATCTTACATTTAGAGATTGAAACGCCACTGTTTCATTTTATTCACTCTTTATAATAAGTTTTATTAATTTAATATTGTATAATAAGCTGTAAAAAACTCAACTGAAGCGTACGAGTGTGGTACACTGGACTGAACTGGTTTTCAGGCTATAAAAGCGTGGCGCGCGGTGTGGTCGGACTCACTTCTTCGCCGCCTCGCACTAGATAATATAGACGTCACTTACAGTATTGTTGTTGAATTTGTGGTTATGTGTTCTTTATTAATTAATAGTAGTTGTGTGGTAAATTTCGTGTAATCTAATTTGTTTTTTTTTAGTAATTTTATTTGTTAATTTCTTACTGTATAATATATTTAAAAGACAACGTTTTACATTGGTCCACTTTTCCAATCCAAGAGTAACTAATATACATAACTAATGTTACTAACTACACACTGTACTGTGCACCCATTTATCATCAAGATAATTAACACAAAAACGGGATAAAATAGCGAAATAACCGTAACATCAATCAACGGATATGACGTCACTGGCCGGAAGCTCTCCAGGGGTCCGAAGTCTCTCAAATGATTTTCGGGGTCACTAATGCCCTCCGTGTACATTATAGAAACCTTCCGAAAAGTTAATGGACCTCTTGTTAAGGATAAAGTGTATAGATGGTGTGAAGTTTCATCTTCGGACCCTTATCACCTCGGCGCGTACGTTTCACAACTGAGCGTTTTTCAAGGCAGTTTTTGCCGCGTACCACCACTATGTGGAACTGCCGGCCCATCGATGTTATTCCGAACCAATTCGACTTAGGAAAAAGCGTACCAATTTTTATAAGACCGGCAACGCATTTGTTAGCCCTCTGGCATCCATGGAAGGCGGTATGACTTAACATCAGGTGAGCCCCAAGGCCGTTTGCCTCCTGTGACATTAAAAAAAAATCACGCTAATAAACACAATTTATCAGAAAGAGCGGGTACAACTTAATTGTCTTGATTGACGACTCATTGGTCTAGTGGTTAGTACCCCTGACCGTGAAACCCGGGTTCGATCCCCGGCTGAGACGAACATCGATGTGATTAGCATTTGGTGTTGTGCTTTCTTGGGTGTTAAAATATGTATTTATATGCCTATCTATCTATAATATGTATGTATATCCGTTGCCTAGTACCCATAACACAAGCTTCACCAGCTTAGCATGGGACTAGGTCAATTGGTGTGAATTGTCTTTAAAAAAAAAAAACTATTGAGGACTATAAAGCTTACTAGACTAAAACGGGCAAAGCTGTTTCTATGGTGTTGATTATTTGAATATCTTTACAGTACCAAATCATATTGGTTGAAGAGTTCCCCGGCGACGTAGTTTTGAGTCGAGGTAAATTATTAATGAAAACGCAATTGGTATTTGCTCACCCACTACGACAGTACAGCGTTTGCTTATGCCTTAAAATTATTAATTAAAAACATTATACAACGTAATAAAATAGCTGTAAATTTAACTATGTTTACAGAATAACGCAATTATTTTTGTATAGTAACTTTGTTGCATTACATATTTGGTACGTATATACCTTCAGACAACACAAGGCAACGGGCTTATCGCTAACAAGAGATATATTCCAGGCAACCATAGTAAGGAAAAAGAAATAATAAGGGTCAAGTACAAATGCATACCTAAATTGAAACAATAAAATTACAGATAACATTGTACACTTATAAAATTACAGAAACAAAATATAAAAAGCTAATCTTAAGAGTCATGAATCATAATGCTTGGTTCTAAAATACATATTTTTTTTAATTACAAAAATCACGATTAAACAGATGAAAAGGATATAGTTAAGAGGCGCCCGTGATTGTTGCATCGATTTAGTTATAGATTAGAAATTCATCAAAGTCAAATCAAGCATCAAATTAAATTTAAAGCATAGACCAAAGAACCTGGTTTCACCTCCCAACTAAGAAAATTTAGATAAATTAATAATGGCCTGCTGTAGGATTCATGGGGCTTTCAAAGGTTCTACAAGACAAAGCCTTAATTACCATGGACGTTCCAATCAATTAAAATGTTTTAATTAAACATAGTTTTACAAAGATAAACGATGAAAGGCCGAAGCCGTCAATTTACATACAAATAATTGTAGCAGATTGGCTTGAGTGAGCCGTTTCTGTACAAATCCCCTTCATTTGTATAATTCTCTCGGTAATTGATTCAGTTCATAGCGCTCTGTTCTTAGAATATTGTAAATTTCTAAATTCTCTATTCTATCTCTATATATCTATTCTAATTTAAAGTTTACTGTAAGACAAGATTTAGGAGTTGATTTCTTTTAATATTGTGTGCTTCTTATAAACATAAACACATTAAATATTAGTTTGTTTCTTGATCATTCGTCTTTATAATTCAGTATAAAGATCAGCCTTCAACACACGTCTTCGATTTTTGTCTCTATGACATGGCAGTTTCCTTACGATGTTTTCGTCACCGTATGACTAAATTTTTCTTAACCTACAAAGTAATAATAAAAATTATATATTAACTAGCAGACTCGGCCAAGCGTTGCTGTGGCTAAGATTTTGTTATATTACAGAATAGTAAAATATTCAAGGGAAACGGCAGGAGAACACCAGTCTACCATGCTTTTTGGTGGTTATGCCATTAAATTATAGCTTATGTGAAACGTTGGTACTTTCAACACAGCGCCATCGGTTAGAATTGTGACTCTCAAATAATAAACATATAATTTGCAATAAAATAATAATGCGGGTATAGATTAAGATGTAATCTTTTAAGATGGATCAAACTACACACGGTGTGCAAATTTGATTGATGTCGGTTCGGTAGTTTAGGAGTCCATAGCGGACAAACGTGACACGTAATTTATATATATTATACGTATTAAGATTAGTAAAAACAGACTTTATGTCCTGGCAACGAGGCCTTTAAGCCAATTAAGACTATAAATATTATACCATTGACATCTTATACATATCATAAGTAAATTGATTGTGTATTCTGCCAGCTACATTCACCTTTATATCATCACAACAGAAAAAAAATACTTTATAGACAATCCATTATGGCTGCCTTAGGTCGGTCAAATGTAATATTATGTATATGAGGTAAAACTTGGCAGGTACACTTCAATTTACAACAACTTCCAACATTTATGTTAATATTCTTGCACGTAGGCACCAAGTGTCATTAGTTGAAATTACGTCATAGCACTCCCTGGGAACTAGTTGTAACTTCACGATGGGGCTACACTCAAGTATGCGTCAAACTGTACGGCGTGACGCATTAAGATACACTATTTGCCCTGGCTTTACTCGAGTCTGTGGTGAGGTGTTTACGTACAGCAAGAATGCTTTTCAGCTGATAATTACAACTAAACCAAGCGTTTTTTTTCATTTGCTTTTTTCTTAATAAGCATGTTGCTGATCAGTCTTCTGTGCCTGACACATCGATTATTGTGATCCCCTTAGGATGTTTTCCTTCCTTCCTTACCTTGTGCGATACAAGCGAGCGAAAAAATGTTTATTGGTCCACTGTTTCGGTGCCGGGGTTCGAATCTATTACAATATCGCACACTCAAGCCACTAGGCCATTTCAACAGGTAATAAGACCTTTTCTATAAAACTTGAATACTGAATACTTAAAGCTGAAAACGTATATAAGAGGATAATATTTATACACTAGTAGTTTTGCACTACTGCTACGACTACTACTACTTCTTGACAGGTAATTATAACTTTCTTCTTATCTATTATTTAATCTGATTATTACAAATAATAATTGAATTACGAACGTCTATTCGAAAACGATTCTATAATATCGTAATTTATAGACAAAATCGAAATTTAAAAAAACAAACATTAAACATTAAACAAAAACAACATATCTTTAAAAAAAATTGCTAGCTACTTTACTTATAATTTATTTATTCCAAGTATGTATAAGTCATTATATTAAATATAATAATAACTGGTTATATGTTATTGTAGGGTACAGACATTGTATTAATCCCCTTCAGCTCTCGTAAACACTTCTCATCTTGAAACTCTAAGTGCCGCAATGTGTCGACAACTTTAGTACTTTACGCAGACATAGGTCTATACTTGAAACCCTAAAGTTCTAGTTCTTGTTCAACATATATACAAGTAGTTAACATGGTTTTAGACTATTATACACTTTATATTTTAAGTCACGTAACCCCCTAGAGTCTATTTCTTAGATTTTTTAAAGGATTTTTGTCAACACGACTCAATTATGGATTCACCGAAAGTCAAAGCCACATGTAGTCTTAAAACTTTTAAGAAACGTAATCAAAAGTAAAAATATACATATATATATATATATATTAGAACTATAATAATCTGTAAGTCTTAGTCGTATTAAATTACGAAAATAAACGTTAAGTACCATAATAAAAATAGGGTTTGATCGTAGAGGGGTTAAAATTAAGGGATGTATGTATTTTTGTATGCTATATCATAAAAAATCAGAATAAAAAAATATTGTCTAAAAAAATTCCGAATCGCAGACCTAACCGATATGCACACAAAATTTCACAAAATCGGTAGAGCCATTTCGGAGGAGTTTAATTACAAACACCGTGACACGAGAATTTTATATATTAGATTAAATTCACTTTTTATTAGAGTACATCTATAGAGTTAGGTCTCACGCTCTCATATATATCTAGTGCAGCTTGCTAATACATACACTACATAGTACATATACTATACATATAAATTTAAATACACCTTTCACAGTCCACTAGCTAGCAAGCATATACTGCACAAAACACTGTCTTTAAAGTAAACTTTTAGTCGGAATGATTATAACCCCTACAAATTGCAACATTCAGAGGGCTTTCTTTTATCCCTTATTAGGGAATGCATGGTTTTCACGCTCACAACCAAGCTATGCACCTCTCAAATGGCGAACATAAATTCGCGTGTTTATTATGCATCCCTGACAGCCTTGTCAAAAGGGTATTTTTACGATTATTTACAGATTATGTTCAGATTTACGTCAAAATCGAAAAAGGGTCTGAAAGGGAAAAGGAAATTGACAATATTGACTTTGCACTTTGTTTTTAAATAAGATTTTACTAATATGGAGATGATTTCTTAAATAATCTATAGTAATCGTGTGTCTGAATCACTAATTAGTAATTTATTCAACAATGATTTTGAATAAAAGACCCTTATTATATGTAGTTGATTACGTGGTTGCCTGGCCCGGACGGTTAATTAAAAAACTAATAGAAAATTTAATAAATTCTTTTAAAATAAAATTGAACCAACGCTAAAATGCACTAAAGAGTATGTCTATATCTAAATAACAATCATTGTACCAAGAGAATTTAATGTATTAAGCGATATCTATACTAATATTTTAAAGAGGAAAGATTTGTTTGTAAGTATGTTTGTAACGAATTGGCTCAAAAAGTACTGGACCGATTTCAAAAATTCGTTCACCATTTGAATGTGACATTATCACTGATTAATATCCGCTATTTTAATTGCAAGAAAAAATTAAGGATCCCTACTAAAACTACAATAATGTTACATGCGCTGCGAAAACTATTGATGATAGAACAAAAAAAATGTTCCACAATATCAAAGATCATATCAATATCCAAAAAAAACGCTTATTTTAGTTTCTCATATACAAATTTTATAATTATTATTATGACAATGTAGCTTATGAATATAGTAAACGGTTAGATTAGGTTTTAATGGGTACATATAAATAAATGTAAAACATAATATCTTTGAGAATTTGTATTTACTACTTACCCTCCTAACGATGACCATTTGCACTGTTTGTCAGTAATGTTGTCATCTTCTCGCAAATGTCACTCATTTCGCTTGAATAGATTTAATCAGGACCTCGGAATGTATTTTTACTAGTATGCGCCGCTCAGCTCGTTAAACTTGATGAAAGTGACTACCATATTTGTTTATAAGCAAATGTTCTGTATAAAGATTAAAGATGTCCTCATCTGTTTTATTCAAATCACACAAGTACACAGTATCGATTTTTGTTTAACTTATGTAAAACTGTGTGCGTGTTATAAAAACTTAATTTATTTAATAGGCATCAGAATTTGGTGGCTACGAAGTTCAAATCTCATAAAACCTTTTTGATTTCAGGTTTAAACCCAATAGCTTGACGAAAGCTCGCCTACAACACTGACTTTTTGATGCACCCATCGCGATGTAAGTATGTACTTATATTTTAATGAATTTCAAACTGGGTTTTTAATAAAACCTTTATTTACTATATATATATATGCTACTGAATCCAAAATCAAAGTTTTTTTCATTGAACAGGGAGCAAACGGGCAGGAGGCTCACCTGATGATACCACCCCACCGCCCATGGATACTGCAATCGAATTGACGCTCTTTTCTTGAAGGACCCTAAGTCGAATTGGTTCGGAAATACTTCAGTGGGCAGGTTCCACGTAGTGGTGGTGCGTGGCAAAATCTGCCTTAAAAAACGCTCAGGCTTCAGCATTTCTCAACCTTGAGATAGTGTGTTCGAATCACGGCTGTGCACCAATAGAATTATATTTTTTTAGCTACGTATAAGAAACTAGTGGACCCGACAGACGTTGTCCTGCATGATATTTCAAGCAATTAGTAAAGCAAAGTACCGACTGCAGCGCCATCTGGCGGGCTGATTTGTGAATCTAAACCATTCCCAGATCCCCTTGAACACACACAAAACATTTCATCAAAATCGGTCCAGTCGTTAGAGAGAAGTTCAGTGACATACACACTCACAGAAGAATTATATATATAAAGATAAGCCACGTACGAATACGCGAAGTTTAATAAAAAAATAATTCGATTAAATATGTAAGTCGTTCAGTATTGCGAAGCAATCATAATCATGAATTATAACAATTATTTATTAAGAAGGCATTAATACAATTTTATTCAGTAAATTTTACAGTCTTTTTAAAAATTGTTTAATGAAGCCAACAAAAGAAAATTTGAAAGTTGTTCTTAAATAACGCTCATAAACTTTGAATGACTACTTTAACGAAAATTTTAAATCTAAGACAATATTTTCCGCAATTAGTCGGACACAGCTCATAATTGTTTACCGGGGAAACCGTTGGTATTTTCCGTTCTAATGAAAAATGTTGCCAACTTTGTCTTTCCTTCTTTATGACTTAAGTTTGCAACACTTAAATTATTTTAAGTACGACACTTCCAGCGGCTTGCGGTTATCGTCGGCGTGATTAATATAACCCGGCTTAACGAGTTGAATGTAAATTATAATAAACTTAATTGAAATGCTCTGGGTACCTACTTTCTTGAATATTAACCAAAGCATTAAACTCTCCGGCGAAATCGGCAGTACTTTGTTTTTCAGAAGGTTCGATTGCCGGGGAATGATTTGCTACACTATTAGAGATTTTCTGTCTTTTATTTTTATTTTTTTGCCTCGCCTTTGTTATTATTAATTGTATTAACACTTGTGCCATTATTATTAATAATTTATATTTAATATATCAAACTTATGCGTTAGCCTACCGGATTTCGAAACATTGAAGAGGAAAAGCCCAATTGTTGGGAAACCAAATCATTGGTCACCTCAAGGTTTATCGTCCGTTTTGTGAATAATCTGCAAATGATTTTAAAATAAAACACAAGTGTAAAATTTGTATGAAAATGCAGAATTTAAAGGACATTCAACTAGTTATCACGTAGAAGTGTTTCTAAGTTATTCATGCATCGTCTCAACTTCGTCATGTTGGAAACTTTCAGAGAATTTCTGACCAAGAAGTTGAAGCACAGATTATGTTACATATGGTATGTTAGCTGCTGTCAGAAATATTTCAGGCATGGCAACTTGTCACTTCTACTGTCAAAAGTTTAATTATGCATATTCATTTGTTTTCGTAGTTTGCTATGGAAATATTGTAAGATGGATGTTAAGAATCAATAGTCATTTGCTATATTTGTTAAAAGGTAAATTTAGTTTCTTTTATTGGATTGTTGACGCTTTGTACCTCGAAGCCAAGTCAGAATAACACAGAAATTTGGTGTGTGCAACAATGTAATTTTCATTTATTAGCTTTAATTTATTTATCAAATTCTAATTTGTTATTTAATATCTTAGTATTCAATTCAATTGAATTTTCTAATTAATATTTGAAATAATCACGTAAATTTTAAACTATAATTTGTAATATATGAATTATATTAAAAAAAAATAGGATGTCATATATTTTTTAAATTGTGTCAGGTATTCTTAATCTAACATTTAACCAATCACCATAGACCTAAAAGGATTAATATCCTTAATTTCATAGGTTTTTTTCGACTGTCACAAATAAATCTATTTTCAATATAAAATTTTAAGCAAAACTGCAGTTCTCATTTAAATATTAATACTTCGTTCATCTCTCTTACACAAACTTCCATTATACCCACTTTGTATTCTTAACTATTATTCTCGATACCAGGAAATTAAATTTTGTTCAACTTCCTACTTTGTTTATGAAAAGTATCGCAAAGCTTTGTTTGAATAATGGATGCATTTTAGTATAGCGTTTTCGAGGGCCCAATATTTTAATTGTTATTTTAAAACCAAAATTCTTAACAAAAAGCCTTTAAGGCATAAAGATACATACAGAACAAGCATCAAAGACAACAAGTGTTAGTCTTTTATAACGTTATGGTCAGGTTATATTTATGTTTATTGCAATTTGTTTAAAAAAATATTTCATATGACGTAAACCAGTTTTGTTCTACTGCAGTTGTGCCGGAAGTATAAGATGGAGTGAGAGTTCATTCGTGCGCTATAATATATGTACACATACCCCCAATCTCAATAGAGTGTAACCGTATCGATTCTCAGAACAGTGTGAAAAGCATCGTGAAGAAGCCAACATTAGACCAGAAAAGTCGATAGTCTACTTTTTTTTAAAATTAATTTATTGAGAAATATTTTCAGCTTATAACTAACTTACTAAATATAAAGTTCTTTTTACGCCATCAGACAAATCTTTTCATATAATTAAGTACCTACTTACTAATTAACTGGATTGGTAACAATAAAATGATTTTAATCCATATATCAAAGAAAGCTATAAACTAAGTAAAATTTAACTTATAAAATCTTATGATACACTATTTATTCTTCTTACGATACTGAAGAATTCAGATGTCACTTGCCTATTAGATAAAACAAATCACAAAACAGATAATGATATCTTAAGCTCATTTAAGTTTAACTTTTTTTTTAAATTAATTAATTGAGAAATATTTTCAGCTTATAACTAACTGTACTTACTAAGTATATTTTTTTTTACGCCATCAAACAAATCTTTACATATAATTAAGTACTTATTATTTAACTGGATTGGTAACAATAAAATGATTTTAATCCAACTATATATGTATATCAAAGAAAGCGATAAACTAAGAAAAATTTAACTTATAAAATCTTATGATACACTATTTATTCTTCTTACGATACTGAAGAATTCAGATGTCACTTGCCTATTAGATAAAACAAATCACAAAACAGATAATGATATCTTAAGCTCATTTAAGTTTAACTTTTTTTTTAAATTAATTAATTGAGAAATATTTTCAGCTTATAACTAACTGTACTTACTAAGTATATTTTTTTTTACGCCATCAAACAAATCTTTACATATAATTAAGTACTTATTATTTAACTGGATTGGTAACAATAAAATGATTTTAATCCAACTATATATGTATATCAAAGAAAGCGATAAACTAAGAAAAATTTAACTTATAAAATCTTATGATACACTATTTATTCTTCTTACGATACTGAAGAATTCAGATGTCACTTGCCTATTAGATAAAACAAATCACAAAACAGATAATGATATCTTAAGCTCATTTAAGTTTAACTTTTTTTTTAAATTAATTAATTGAGAAATATTTTCAGCTTATAACTAACTGTACTTACTAAGTATATTTTTTTTTACGCCATCAAACAAATCTTTACATATAATTAAGTACTTATTATTTAACTGGATTGGTAACAATAAAATGATTTTAATCCAACTATATATGTATATCAAAGAAAGCGATAAACTAAGAAAAATTTAACTTATAAAATCTTATGATACACTATTTATTCTTCTTACGATACTGAAGAATTCAGATGTCACTTGCCTATTAGATAAAACAAATCACAAAACAGATAATGATATCTTAAGCTCATTTAAGTTTAACTTTTTTTTTAAATTAATTAATTGAGAAATATTTTCAGCTTATAACTAACTGTACTTACTAAGTATATTTTTTTTACGCCATCAAACAAATCTTTACATATAATTAAGTACTTATTATTTAACTGGATTGGTAACAATAAAATGATTTTAATCCAACTATATATGTATATCAAAGAAAGCGATAAACTAAGAAAAATTTAACTTATAAAATCTTATGATACACTATTTATTCTTCTTACGATACTGAAGAATTCAGATGTCACTTGCCTATTAGATAAAACAAATCACAAAACAGATAATGATATCTTAAGCTCATTTAAGTTTAACTTTTTTTTTAAATTAATTAATTGAGAAATATTTTCAGCTTATAACTAACTGTACTTACTAAGTATATTTTTTTTTACGCCATCAAACAAATCTTTACATATAATTAAGTACTTATTATTTAACTGGATTGGTAACAATAAAATGATTTTAATCCAACTATATATGTATATCAAAGAAAGCGATAAACTAAGAAAAATTTAACTTATAAAATCTTATGATACACTATTTATTCTTCTTACGATACTGAAGAATTCAGATGTCACTTGCCTATTAGATAAAACAAATCACAAAACAGATAATGATATCTTAAGCTCATTTAAGTTTAACTTTTTTTTTAAATTAATTAATTGAGAAATATTTTCAGCTTATAACTAACTGTACTTACTAAGTATATTTTTTTTTACGCCATCAAACAAATCTTTACATATAATTAAGTACTTATTATTTAACTGGATTGGTAACAATAAAATGATTTTAATCCAACTATATATGTATATCAAAGAAAGCGATAAACTAAGAAAAATTTAACTTATAAAATCTTATGATACACTATTTATTCTTCTTACGATACTGAAGAATTCAGATGTCACTTGCCTATTAGATAAAACAAATCACAAAACAGATAATGATATCTTAAGCTCATTTAAGTTTAACTTTTTTTTTAAATTAATTAATTGAGAAATATTTTCAGCTTATAACTAACTGTACTTACTAAGTATATTTTTTTTTACGCCATCAAACAAATCTTTACATATAATTAAGTACTTATTATTTAACTGGATTGGTAACAATAAAATGATTTTAATCCAACTATATATGTATATCAAAGAAAGCGATAAACTAAGAAAAATTTAACTTATAAAATCTTATGATACACTATTTATTCTTCTTACGATACTGAAGAATTCAGATGTCACTTGCCTATTAGATAAAACAAATCACAAAACAGATAATGATATCTTAAGCTCATTTAAGTTTAACTTTTTTTTTAAATTAATTAATTGAGAAATATTTTCAGCTTATAACTAACTGTACTTACTAAGTATATTTTTTTTTACGCCATCAAACAAATCTTTACATATAATTAAGTACTTATTATTTAACTGGATTGGTAACAATAAAATGATTTTAATCCAACTATATATGTATATCAAAGAAAGCGATAAACTAAGAAAAATTTAACTTATAAAATCTTATGATACACTATTTATTCTTCTTACGATACTGAAGAATTCAGATGTCACTTGCCTATTAGATAAAACAAATCACAAAACAGATAATGATATCTTAAGCTCATTTAAGTTTAACTTTTTTTTTAAATTAATTAATTGAGAAATATTTTCAGCTTATAACTAACTGTACTTACTAAGTATATTTTTTTTTACGCCATCAAACAAATCTTTACATATAATTAAGTACTTATTATTTAACTGGATTGGTAACAATAAAATGATTTTAATCCAACTATATATGTATATCAAAGAAAGCGATAAACTAAGAAAAATTTAACTTATAAAATCTTATGATACACTATTTATTCTTCTTACGATACTGAAGAATTCAGATGTCACTTGCCTATTAGATAAAACAAATCACAAAACAGATAATGATATCTTAAGCTCATTTAAGTTTAACTTTTTTTTTAAATTAATTAATTGAGAAATATTTTCAGCTTATAACTAACTGTACTTACTAAGTATATTTTTTTTTACGCCATCAAACAAATCTTTACATATAATTAAGTACTTATTATTTAACTGGATTGGTAACAATAAAATGATTTTAATCCAACTATATATGTATATCAAAGAAAGCGATAAACTAAGAAAAATTTAACTTATAAAATCTTATGATACACTATTTATTCTTCTTACGATACTGAAGAATTCAGATGTCACTTGCCTATTAGATAAAACAAATCACAAAACAGATAATGATATCTTAAGCTCATTTAAGTTTAACTTTTTTTTTAAATTAATTAATTGAGAAATATTTTCAGCTTATAACTAACTGTACTTACTAAGTATATTTTTTTTTACGCCATCAAACAAATCTTTACATATAATTAAGTACTTATTATTTAACTGGATTGGTAACAATAAAATGATTTTAATCCAACTATATATGTATATCAAAGAAAGCGATAAACTAAGAAAAATTTAACTTATAAAATCTTATGATACACTATTTATTCTTCTTACGATACTGAAGAATTCAGATGTCACTTGCCTATTAGATAAAACAAATCACAAAACAGATAATGATATCTTAAGCTCATTTAAGTTTAACTTTTTTTTTAAATTAATTAATTGAGAAATATTTTCAGCTTATAACTAACTGTACTTACTAAGTATATTTTTTTTTACGCCATCAAACAAATCTTTACATATAATTAAGTACTTACTAATTAACTGGATTGGTAACAATAAAATGATTTTAATCCAACTATATAAATCAAAGAAAGCGATAAACTAAGAAAAATTTAACTTATAAAATCTTATGATACACTATTTATTCTTCTTACGATACTGAGGAATTCAGATGTCACTTGCCTATTAGATAAAACAAATCACAAAACAGATAAAGATATCTTAAGCTCATTTAAAAGGTTGTAGCGCCACTGGTGTGTCTTTAACAGAGGCTAGGCTAGGCTTTAATAGACCCTAGGACCTAGGGTCTATTAAAGGGGCCTAGGTCATCATCCCCATGACCGTCTTATTAGGCTAGCATTGCTCACTTAGCTCAATAGAGAAACGCATGGGGAGCAGTGGCTTTAGCGCGCGACTCTCTTCCCTGAGATCGTAGGTTCGATCCCCAGCCGGGCACCAATGAACTTTCTGTCTATTTCATTTAACATTCGCTCGAACGGTGAAGAAAACATCGTGACGAAACCGACTTGCCTTAGACCCAAAAAGTCAACGTGTTACAGGCACAGGAGGCTGATTACCGACTTGTTAATAGAAGAAATTGACAAATGATCATGAAACAGATACAGAAATCTGAGGCCCAGACCTAAAAAGGATGTAGCGCCATTGTTTTTTTTAGAGTCTTGTCGTATTATGGGCACTAGGCTCACAAAAAGATAGTCAATAGTACACTTTATATAGACGAGTGAAGGGTATTTTTTTAGGACATCTCTCCGTTGTTAATACAGGCGCCCATAGACACACACCACTAGAAGCTTCCCAAGTGTGTTGCGGGCCTTTCAAGAATCGGTACGCTCTTTTTTGCAGAAAAGAACGAGTTTGTTCCGACATAATTCACCGGGCAGCTGGTTCCAGTGGAGGTTTGCGCGATAAGTATAGGTATATAAATACTAGCTGACCGGGCAATCGTCGTTTTGCCATGTATATCATTTATAATAAAAAATAGGGGTTAAGAGGGGTGAAAGTTAGGGGGTTGTATGTATTTTTAATGCTGTATCATAAAAACAGAAAAAATATCTAAAATTAAAAAAAAATATATTTAGGGGTGGACTACCCTTACCATTTAGGGGATGAAAAATAGATGTCCGATTCTCAGACATACCCAATATGCACACAAAATTTGATGAGCATCGGTCGAGCCGTTTCGGAGGAGTTTAACCACAAACACCGCGACACGAGAATTTTATATATTAGACTAGTGGAGCCCACAGACGTTGTCCTGCACGATATTTCAAGCTATTGTTCAAGTATGAAAGTACCGACTGCAGCGCCACCTGCCGGGCTGATTTGTGAATCTAAACCATTCCCAGATCCCCTTGAACACACACAAAAAATTTCATCAAAATCGGTCCAGTCGTTTAGGAGGAGTTCAGTCACATACACACGCACACAAGAAATATATATATTAAGATATGATATAAATGTTTTATGTTCTGAAAAGCTAAGCTAAGTGTTTAAAAAAGAAACAAATTTTTAAATTCTTTACAAATATTCAGATACTAAAACTTTATGTAAATGCAGATTAGTTACAAACATCTTTTTATTACTTCATTATTTATGCTTCAGTCGAAATTTTTGAGAAAGTTTTAGTAGTACCATTTACATAAATCACGAAACTTTGCTAAGTTCATTGTACAGTACAAAATTGCTTTATTGCATTTAAATAATCTTCCAGTAATAATCCACAGACGCATTCTTAAACATTTAATAGCTATAATAAAATGTAAGTGGGACAGATAAGAAAAACAAGCGAGATTCATTAAAAATGCTTCAAAGCCATATATTTTTTAAACGGAGCATCCGGCTCGTCTTACTTTCTTACTCTGACTTTCTGAATATCTTGCATAGTTAATAAAATATACTATAATATTATAAAGAGGAAAGGTTTGATTTTTTGTTTGTTTGAAATGAATAGGCTCCGAAACTACTGGGCCGATTTCAAAAATTCTTTCACCGTTGGCAAGCTACACTATTCCCGAGTGACAAAGGCTATGTTTCATTTTCAAAAAAATAGGAATGTTTACTAAAACTTGAATAATATAACCCAAGGTGTAAAAAAATAAACAAAAAACTTCCTTCAATCGTGTGCGCTGCGAAAACTATTAATGATAGAACAAAATGATGACACATCACTATCTATAAAAATGTCGCGACAGCATGTCTCTATCTTTTATAGTTACCTCACAATAAGCGTCCTTTTATTAATTATTTTTTATTAAAATACCACCGCTAGAAAAGGCTGTTTAATGTTTATTCGTACCTAGGTATTGATCCTTATCAAAATAATTACCAACGTTTCACATAAGCTACAATTTAATGGCCAACAAAGCATGGTGGATTGGTGTTCTCCTACCGTTTCCCTTGAATAGGTTACTACTATGTAATGTAACAAAAATCTTAGCCACAGCAACGCTTGGCCGAGTCTACTAGTAGTTTATATAAATGTCTAAGGTAGATTAAAATATTGCAATTAAAAAAATAAAGCATTACAGTGCAATTTTAAATATTTAGCTGTAAAGGAACAGGCATCTTTGACCGAAAAAACGACGCTTTTTAAAAAGCAGTTTAAGAAAAGTGATTAGCAGAAGAAATGTCGCCCAATGCCAAATATGCGGCTAGGAGACTTTATGCGAAAGGGTTCACGTTATTTGGCACCCCATTTTAATTTGGGATCCCATCACGTGGATTAACTTTGCTGGTACGAGGCATGCCTTTTAAGTTCTGTCGTTTCCATATTTCCCGGCAATTTTGAATTTGGACCTGTACTTTATTCGAATGTGTTTAAATTTTGAATCTCAAAACAGTTAAAAGTATTAGGATTATAGAAGACCGAGGCGAATCGGATCACTTTTTCTTTGAGGTTGAGTAAATCATACTAAAGTGCTATATAATGTTATTTTTATTGATAAAATCGTAAGAAGTAACAATTACCTATGAAATAAATATTTGAAAACTTAAATCATACATATATTCTCTTAATTAGCTATTAAAAACTAAAAAAAGGAAAATATCCGATTCGCCCCAACTCTCGGGGTGAATCGGATCGTGCACAAAATATAACAAAATTTTAAGGTATAGTGTTAAATAACTTTGGAATCAGTAAAAATATATAATAATAAGATCAATTTTAATTATTGGCACATAATTCACATATATATTATGGTCCTTTTTTTCTGTTAGCTCGTGAACGGTACTGAAAAACTCTTAGCAGCTTTACGCAAGGTCAACTCTTTGTTCTGGACTTAATTTACAGCCTCTTTCATTTTTTCTTGACACCATTCTCCGGTGGTCATGAAATAAATATGAATCAATAACCTCAAACATTTAATAAATCAGTTTAAAAGTATCATCCAATTCGCCCCTAAGGATATGATCCGATTAGCCCCATAATTAAGACTTTTGAAATAAATATGTTAGACGTTAACCTCTAAGATTATACTTAAAAGCGAATTGGTTCTTCAATATTAACACCTTGCTTAGCAATATAAACCAAAGTAGTTAAATTTTAAGACAAATCCGTCATATGACACAAAGAAAACGTAAGTACGTAACCTTAGATGAGCGCCAAATTGCGACACACACAAAAAACCGAGTGGCTGACGAGCGGCATTGCCACTGATCCACAAGCGCGATCGAAATACTGCTTATGTCGGGAGGTGCTCAGTAAATGGAGAGACACAAAACGCCGGTTGAGTGCGTTCTATGTGAATGTGATATTTGAATTATCAACACATTTCTAATTTTGATCCGATTCGCCCTGTGATCCGATTCGCCTCGGTCTACCCTAATGCTATTGTTTAGTCACAGCGTCGATTTGAATCTGTCAAGTTACGTACGAAAATGAATCTTTCTAAGGAAAATGTTCGTGCAATAATTTTCTACAACTTTAGAAGAGGCCTGACACGGCTTCAGTGTTTTGAAGAGCTAAAATCTGTGTTCAGTGATGAAGCCCCATGTCTGCGGACT
Organism: Pieris napi; assembly: GCF_905475465.1. Lineage (NCBI taxonomy): Eukaryota > Metazoa > Arthropoda > Insecta > Lepidoptera > Pieridae > Pieris > Pieris napi. The sequence continues at coordinate 10,873,465 of NC_062241.1, forward strand.
GTCGAACGCTGGTATTTAGAATTCCAGCGTGGACATACTAGTTTTAGTGACAAATCTCGCGAAGGACGCCCAAAATCCGCCTTCACTGAAGAAAACATCATTGCTGTGAGACAACTAATTCTCGAAGATCATCATGTGACGTATCAAGAGATAGAGGCTCTATTAGGCATCTCAGGGACAACCATTCACAAGATCTTGCATGAAGCGCTTGGTGTGAGAAAGCTAGTTTGCCGTTGGATACCGCATCTGCTTTCCGACGATCACAAGGCGGCCCGCATCAGATGGTGTAAGAAAACTCAGCAAAGGTTCAACCGAGGAGAGTCAAATCACGTCTACGACATCATCAGTGGTGACGAATCTTGGATCTATGCCTAGGATCCTGTTTCCAAACAACAATCTACAATCTGGGTCTTTCAAGACGAGCCAAAGCCGACTAAAGTCGTTCGTTCTCGAAGCACTTCAAAGAAGATGGTGGCCACGTTCGTTGGAAAAACCAGCCATGTTGCGACTATTGCACTTGAAGATTGTAGAACGGTTAACGCAGAGTGGTATACCACAGTTTGTTTACCACAAGTCATCGTCAAACTTCGAAAATCTAACTCAAAGCGACGCATCATCCTGCAGCACGACAACGCAAGCTCACACAGCGCTCGTCAAACAATTCAGTATTTGAAGCAGGAAAAAGTAGAAAGTCTTGACCATCCTCCATACAGTCATGACCTAAGCCCTAACGATTTCTTTACATTTCGAAAAATTAAGAAAAGTCTTCGTGGTTAAAGGTTCTAGTCCGGTGAAGAAGCAGTAGACGCTTTCATGTCAGCCATTTTCAACACCTCCACTTTAGAGTGGAATAAATGTTATAATAACTGATTTAAGCGAATGGAAAAGTGTATTAAGCTACGTGGTGAATACTTTGAAAAACAATAAAAAGTACTATAAGGTTCTAGTTGTGTTTTTTTCTGCAAACGACAAAACTTAAAAGGCATGCCTCGTATACTACATATGCTTCCAAAAGAACATTTTATAAGAAATGTTCAATGTAACATGGTTTTAAATCTTAGTTATATTTACGGACCAAGGCACAAATCAAAGTTTCCGTACTAAACTCACGTTGAAACGTGTAAAGTTCTAGGACCGTATTGTATTTAAATCTGTGGCGGTACAACCTTTTTAGGTCAGGGTCTCAGATATCTGATTTAATGATCATTTGTCTTATAGGCAAGTAGGTGATCAGCCTCCTGACACACGTCGTCGACTTTTTGGGTCTAAGGCAAGCCGGTTTCCTCACGATGGTTTTTTTCACGGTTCGAGTGAATGACAAACGCGCACATAGAAAGAAAATCCATTGGTGCACAGCTGGGAATCGAACCTACGACCTCAGGGATGAGTGTCGCATGCTGAAGCCGCTAGGCCAACACTACGTATCGTATTTAGTAATTTTATTTTAGTTAAGGACCTGTTTTGATGTTGATTGAGATATATTTTGTACGGTTTTTATAAAAAGAATATGCAAAAAGACCAGCCCCTAAGCTTCAAGGGCCTATAGCTCACTGATAAGAAATGACTCTTGTTTATGTTAACGAAGTTGGGAGTTTTTTGTACATAAAACCTATTGTCCTCGCAAATTAAATGGCTAGTCGTAAAAAATCCCCGCTCCCGGCCTGCTTGAATTAAAATTTTATTTCCGTCAATTCGAAAGGTCCACACGATTCGCTTTTAATAAAATGAAATTACGCAGTCGTTAAATTTTGGAAATTAACGGACTGTAATGGAAACCGGAAATACGATGAAACAGGTGTTTTTGCTTGTCGTTTTGAGTTTAAATTTCGAATTTGTTTCATGATTTAAGCCTGTTCTTATCAATATTAAAATACAGCTTTTGGGTGCGATTTTGTTCACCTGGAAATATATCCTAGAATAAATCGCCTTTCTAGCGCGTCACATACAATTGCGTGTTCGATCGTTTGAATATAAATTGTTTTCCTTCGTATAAAAAGCTATCAGGGTTAAAAAAGCTCAGTATTCTAAAATAGTTTATTATTCGAGAATTGATTAATAAAATGTATTATGTATAAAAATATTATACCACAAGCTTTTTAATAAATAGCAGAAAATTGAAAATTTATCTCTCATCTACCAACCCTTACCATACGAAATGTCCATTAAGATGATAAAAATTGTGATTATAAAACACATTATCATATAAAGCTATTTTATATCCATTCTTATTTCAAAGAAAATCAAAGGGTGAAGAAATAAAAACTATTCTTAAAATACTGAGTTAGTAACCGAACTGAATTAAAAGCAGTTTTCTTTGTCCAACTTGTTAGCTTTTTTAGCCGAATCGTTTTTTAACAAAACTTGCTCAGTGTCTGGCGAGAAATTCAGTTTTTCACGATTTTCTTTTTGGCGTTAAAGTTTTCTAATATCACGCTGAAAGCGTATGTTATATGTAATTTGGTTGAATCAAACAATATAAACTTAGTGTAATATTTTCATAACTTGAGATTTCTTTTTCACACACAACACACACAACGACAAATAGTAATAATTAATTATTATTCTATATCAAATACATAATATATCTTTGAATTTAAACAAATATAAAACATTGTATATATTAACACAAGACGAGTCAAACATCGGATATGGAGTTTTCTTGTTTTTTTTAATACGTACATTAAAAAAAAAAATTTCATTGAAACACATACCTTACAATGATTCCCTTCGCCGAAGCAGTTAGTAATGGAACTTAAAAGAACAGAGTGAAGAATAGATACAGGTTTTTTGGAGCTAAGGCATCCTGTGCTTGGCCGTGCCCACTAAAAACACTTCAGCCCTCTCACTGACACTCACACCTCTAGTTCTGCGACCCTAAGAGTGTCAGAAAAGAGAACCTTCCACCGCTCCCCGACCTGTATTACTTCCCGCAAGTTGTTGGCTTTCTTTAGCATCAGGTCCCGTCCACTCTGTCGGTCCAGCTGTACCTGGGGCTTCTACAAGGATCATAATTTTTCCTCAGTTTGACCAATTATCTCAAAAACATGTTGCTCTAGGTTACCACTGCTTAATTAGAAGTTATTCCTTCAATCGCTGAAGTCCTTTACATCTGAACGAACACGAAATCCAGAGAAATTCAATCCTTAGTGTTTATAATGTTCATATTATGCAAAGAGCAAAACTGTGTTTTATATACGCAAACACAACACATTTAACTTGCACAAAACTTTAAATCGTTGAAATTTTATAATTTCAAACATAATTAGTCAGTAGAGTTTTATAATTACCCTTCTTACTAAAATAACGTTAAACCAACGTGATCAGGATACAGGAAACTCTGTAGTTCAAACTGATATCCAATTCATCCTAAAATACTCATATATATCTTTGATATGACGGGGCTAGTAAAATAACCGTTATTTCTAAGTCTACGTTAAGTCTAAGTCGTTAATTGACGGTACATATCGTTAGGATTGAACCCCGAAAAATGATAATTATAGGCAAAACGTATACACCTACATTTTAGCACAGGCGCTAATACTTACAGCTAAAATGCGCGCTCAGTTCTATACATATTCTAATAGGACTAACATACTAAAAAAATATAAGGTAAATTGAAGGCTTGAATTAGAAATTACTTATGTTTTTTAAGCTACCGAATCAAGAAATTCCGTAACGAAAATAAAAAGCCAGCGGGAGAGAACGCATTTTGCGTCTCACTTCGGTCTGGCGTGATCAGTGACGTAGCGCAGGTGCGTTAGAGTGGGACAGAACGTATACTGCGTATTCACATCTCTCTGACGAGATCGGTGACGTGGCGTAAGCGCGGCCGGTGCAGCCGGTACGCGATAGAGTGAGACAGACTATATAGGCGTGTTAGTCTGAGTCTGGTATAGTGGTGGATTGAATCAAGGAAAAAAAATACTGCATAAATAAATAATTATAATTGCATACATTGATAAAATATGCTATGTTGTAGCTTTAACACGGCAGTCCTCGAATGCCACACGTTTTTTTATTTCAACTACTGTTATCGGACTCCGTTAATTATGATTTTCAAACGTACCACTTTTTAGCTATACAACTGCCACTTTATTTATAAGCTTCACTGGTGCCTTTGCTTTTGTTTCGCCAGCGTAAAATATTCATCTGGTGCAGAAAATGAAAAGCAAACAGAGTATGACCTAGAATCCACGAGTAGGTATTTGTACAAAGGCACTTGTTTTTTAGGCTTTTTGCGTTTTGTATGAGTTTTTCGTTGTTTTTTTTTTTACTGTACTTGAAATATATTTGGTCATTTACATTTTGTAACCGTATAATTTACAGATAAAGAGATATTAATTGCATTATGATTTTCTGAAGCGGAATAAATGAGACTAATTATATCAATATTATATTTCTGCCTCGCATCACCGCGTCCTAGAACCAGCTAATAATAGAGAATCTTTTAAGAAAGCGTACCAATCCCTCAAAGGTTGGTAAAAAACACCAACATTATTAAATACTTGCTTAATTGTAAGGATTTGGTGTTGATTTAAGTTTTATTAGATGTCCTAAGTTGGTGATCTAATAAGTATATTTGAAAATGTGACAAGCATTATAAGAAATCTGAAATTATTCCCGAAATAATCGTTTATATTCATTGAGATTTTTAGATACTTCTATTATCCTGATATATAGCAATGCTAGTAGTAGTAGATATATATAATATTTTTTTTATCTTTACACACAGTAAACTACCGGAAAAACATATCGGAACCTGGTAGGTGCGTTGCCGGCTTTTGTGGGTACACTGCCCTTAATAAATTCAAAAATGCCCTGGCCCTAAAAGGCTCTTTTCTTAAAGAGTTTTAGGGTATCTCCTTGGGAAGTCCTCTTGAAGCCGATTCAACGTTTTGCTAATTCGTATAAGTGACAAACATGGCTATTTTATTGGAGCTAGTATTTATATAACATTTCAACCAAATCTTTATATAATTTTTGCTTTTAAGAGTAAATAAAAAAGATTTTGATTTTCCAGCACTTTCTTCGCGCTATAGTCGACAAATTTCTCATCTTATCACATACGTAAACGTCAGCTGTCAGGAGCGTTAAGCTCAACATCTTCTATTCGTCATTGTCCACGGTCTTATCTCGTGACGGATTTCTCGGTTTAGGAGAAATTTCTTTTTGCGACGTAACAGTTGGAATTGTCAAAGTTTGCACTGATATACATTTGTATAATGAGAAATATATTAAAGTACACTAATTAATTATAGTTTAAATCCCTGTGTATTCTGTTTTAATTATAGTTTTGACGTAGCTTAAATATTTAATATATATATATATTTTAATATCTTTATTTTACACTAAAATATAATACAATCATAATAAGTTACATTAGCAAACCGTTGTGGTTTATATTGATGTAACCATAACAGTCTTGTTTAGGAAGGAATTAAAATACCACCATTGATTAAAAATATTTTTCACATTTAACTGTTTTCCTGTGTTGTCATAACTATTACTATTTATGAAAACCATTAAACGGCTGAATTTAAATTATGAAATTAACGTTAATAATTTAATATCGTTACACAACAATTTCTAAATATCTGAAATAAAATACACAAAATCCTGTCGTACCTGGGTGTCTTCGACGTGGGTTCTCACACACTTGGCTTGATTTAGTTCCAAACCCTTGTACCAAGCTCTATACGGGACGATTGATGATTTTCTACATCAGATGTTAACCAATTAAATTCACGGTAAAAATATAAATTATATTCGAATATTTACTATATTCTTAATCTACATAGTAATAATAATAAAATTAAAAATGGATAAAAACTAAAAGAAATTAATGAAGAAAACACTTTTTTACCGGATTGAAGTTATGTATTATTATACATTTACAATAATTACTTTACATAATTTTAAATTTTTCCGACGTTTCAATAACGGATAACTTTAATCCGGTAAAAAGTGTTTTCTTTTAATGTGTAAAAGTTATGTCAATGATCATCATGGCAAATCTTCCACGGACGGCTTCAGAAGACATTTTTGTTTGCGAGCTAGCGAACTGTGGAATCGACTCCTCGGGAGATATGACCTTCAATTGTTTAAAAAAAGAGCATACTCCTCGACCAAAGGCCGGCAATGCACCCACTAAAATGGCCGTCCATGGGCTTCGATGACTAATTTTGGGCTTCCCGTATCCTGTAAAAAAAATATAGATATCAATATAGTTACTGATACAAAAGTTAAATTATTATTGAATCTAAAAATGTAGTTCTAACTTATTCAAAGTAATTTCTCGTCAATCTACACATTAAAAAGTCAAATGTAAATTCCCTACCCGAAACATAGCTGAAATAATTGTTCGCCAAATTTATTTTAATCCAAGTGAAGTCGGGATAAATGTATGCGTTATGCAAATTGTTGCTTTCTAGAAAATTCATGTGAAATTTTGTGTTCATTTCGTATGCAGGCGTGGTTCACTGCTTATTATGAGCTCATGACTCACCAAACTCAGTAATATTACTTTTTAATTGCTGTGTATAAGTGATAGCAGTTTATAAGAGCATTATTTAAGCGATGGAGCTATTCGCTACAATATTTCGTACTAAGTTCATCGTATCGATGTAGAGTATTTCAACAATGAAACGATTCCTCTTTAATAATAAGTACTCAAGGTAGTGTGAAAAGAATCGTTAACACTGAACATAATGCTGCAAATTACTAGTACGATAACAATAACATTTTATATTTATATGAAAAGTTGCATAGTTGAAGTGAAACTTATTTGGGCGCATGAGGGTAAAATTTTTACGGATGAAATAGTTAATAATATTAGCGTCACGAAGATGTGCAGCGTATTTGTCGAAGAAAAGGGAGAGAGCGATTGAGACGGATTGAGAGAGAGTGAGAAGGGCGAATTACCTTATAGAAATTCTATTTTAAAATTAAAATTTGGTAAATAGAATTTATGAAATATTAGTATTTTATATTTTATGCAAAATAATTTATTGAAATCTCAAATGACGAATTGTAAATTGTAAAGGCCACGTGTTTTTATTATCGAAGAAATAAATTTAAAAATATATTAATTTTCGACACTTTTAATATTTTAATGACAATTAAATTCCTAACATATCTTCCTTTTTCCCTTCCTCTAAGTCTCGCAAATCTAAGGTTTTAGATTTGTATAAATATGAACAAGACTTAAAAATTAGTTTGGCAAAGAAGTTTCACTTCTGATACGTGTACTTTGTACGCACGAGGCTGCAAGGAGGCTGGCATTTTGTATAAATATTCTCTTGGAAGAGATTTTTAAGATGTTTAAAGTTTATATTTGAGGGTTGTAACGTCCTTATAAAAACCTTCACTTACGCTTCTTAATTGTAATTATATATTACAGTTAAGTAGCGCGTACTACTATTATTATAAATTAAATTAAAAAAAGGTTTAAAATTATCGTAATTTATGAATCAAATTTAATAACCAAATTAAGCCAAAAAGGCCCCCAATGTTGTTTTGATTAACATTTTTCATTTTAATTGATTTGTGTTTTTCTCAATTAAATTTGTATTAATAGGTAACGATTTTGGGAATTTCTCGAATTTTTACGATACCTATAACCTTAAAATAAGGAAAAAATGTTTCAATAATCATTACATAGTTATTCTAAATATAGTATAGTTTTATAGTACATAAGATGTGATGCAAAACCCGAGGGAGTTGGCGCAAGAAAGGAAACTTTACAAGCCAAGCCTAAACACCAAGTTTCTGTTGAATAAATCACGATAGAGCTTCACGACTTGAGAACTTAGAACTTAGACTAGCTTCCTTCATTCCAACGTTTTACAATACAATGGAAGTTAGAGATTAAACACAATGTTTATAATATACAATCTGTGACGTGTATTACACCTATCATGTAACCTACACCATCTATATACCTATAAGCAAGGCATCTTAGGGGAGTAAGGGGAGAACTGAACTAACATCATGCTCGGCCCAATTGTCAACCTCACCTGCACGCGCGACACTGCTTCGATTCCACGTATAGTGGTGCTCCCTGCTAGAGAACGGACGAGGCTCTGGCGAACAAATAGTGGCGGTATAACACAACTGAGCCGTCAACGGATTAGTAGAGGCTACAGCGGAGGAAATAATCCTTTAAATGTATGGGGCAGAAGGCAACGGGAAACCACAATATTTTGTCCTCCCTATTAGTCAGTACCTAATCATGAAAATGTATAATAAAGCACATGAGATGCTTCAAGAAACTGACGACCAACCTCCAGTAATGGACAGGCACTAAAATAATAAGGCATCTTATGTGGTGGTATAAAAATAATCAATTAAAAAATAATTAACTCAAAAATAATTAATTAAAAAAATAAATAGTCTTGTTTGTTTATTGCCTGCTTTTGTGGACTACCAAGGTGTGTTTACTTAATGAAATTCCTTTCGAAAAATTTCCTATGTTATTAACCTTTATATTAACAACCTTATTTGCCTGAGATACTTAGCTTTTGGGTGTTGAACATTTTCTCAAGATGATTTCTGTGTGCAAGTGCACATAGAAAGCAATAATCCATTCATGCGGAGCCGGTGATTGAACTCACGACCTCAGACCGAAACGTTAAACTACTAAGCTAACATTGCCCTGCTTCCTATTGAGGAACTTGGTCGAAGTTGACCGTGATCAAGTGTAAAATATTCCATGTTTTTTAAAAGTTTACTAAGTATCTTAATTCCATGGCCAAAACAGTAGAATCAAAGAAGTCATAATAGATCAAGCGACGTCACGGTCACGCGATGTTGTCAAAAATTATTTCATTATTATTAAAACAGGGTGGACGTTTACACAGCTTACTCACCGTTACAGATAAGAAAAATGGCACTTTTAAACCTTTGCTATCCTTTCTTGGTCATATAAGCATTATAAATGTCTTTGTGTGTTAATTAAATGTCTGGTACAGCCTTTAGTTTCCGATATCTGTTTCTTGGTATATTTTTTTATAGGCAAGTCGATTTCTTTTTTAACTTTTTTTGAAACTTTTTTAATTTCAATTTTTGGTTCTGAGGCATGTCGGTGTTTTTACGAACTTTGCCATCACCGTACGAGCGAGTTTTAAATTCGCATACAGAAACATTCCGTTGTTGTATAACCGGGGTATGAACCTAAGACTGCAGGTATTAATCGGAACAACTCCTCTGAACAGTCCGTGGTATATGCGGTAGTGGAGAGACCCCACATCTCTAGGCAACGCCAAGGCAGCAAGCCGCTCGTAAAGGGATTGGTTGTCGACTACTGGTACTGCGAAGCTCCCACCAGGTGAGAACAGTACCCCATGTGGGGCCAAACTTGCGCCGAATAAACATGCCATTTTGCGAACGAAATAGCCAGGAATAATATTTTCACCACTGAAAAAGTTGTACACTGTAGTAGACGATAAAACACCGTATCTTGATACAGCCTAAATTACTAAATTGTTTTTGTGTTAACTGCTCTGTGACATGCTATGGATTAGCTTTTATTTTACTTCAATTATATTAACCTGACAGTTACATATTTCACCATGTTTGCTTAGTAGGTACCAACATAGTGGGGCAAGACGAACATATACAAACTTGGACATGTATTGAGACAATCACGATTATTACTAAAGTGTTATATGATGGGAACTCATGTTTTTTATGTCAGGAGGCAAACGGCGGGAGGCTCAGCTGATGTTAAGTGGACCATGGACACTCACATTGCCAGAATAATCGCAAGTGCGTTGCCGGAATTTCAAGAATTGGTACGCTCTTTTCTTGAAAGACCCTAAGTCGAATTGGTTCGGAAAAACTTCAGTGGGATCTGGTTCCATATAGTGGTGGTGCGTGGCAAAAACTGCCTTAAGAAACGCTCAGTTGTGGTACGACGGACGTCGAGGTGATACGGATGGTATTTGTATATACTGCCTTGACATCCGATAATGAAGCTCAGCTGCAGGTCCGAACAACTCTGAACACTCTCAACGCTTGTGATGTACTTAATCAAATTGTATGACAGTAATTTGGTAGTAATACAATGCCTTAGCTTCAATGGGATATGGCGACATCGGTCGCTGTTACTTCATGTGCCCAGCTAGGACTAACCTTCTGAAAAAGGGCACATATGATTCGCTGTATTATATTTGTCACCGAATTACATAGGTTAACTTTGTTTATTGTCCGTTGGGTGAACTCTCAAAAGCTCTTATTTTGTTTTTTTTATTTTGTGTGTAAATTTTTGAATGGTTATGCTTTCTTTTTGATTTGGGGTCACCTGTGTTTTTTATAAATAAATATTAATTAAAAATAAATGCAGTCTTTATGGGTTTAACTAACACCACCTAGCTTCCACTCGCGGCAATTTACATAAACCATAACGAATGATACATTCAAACCTTCATCGGGAGTTTACTCAAAACTACTGAAACGAGATTTTTTACACCATCAGAACGCTGCATTATTCCTGAGTATCATATTTTATAAAATTCAGTTCTGTAAGGGACAGGCATTATGAAGGAACGTTGTTCATAATTTTATGTTTGAACCAAACAACATTTAATATACTTGTGGAGTTAGGAGTACAATTTCTAGTGTTAAATTGTTATGAAACGGGAATTAAAATTTTATTACTTAAAAATAATAAATACATTTTTATAAGAGTACATTTTTACTAAGCATCAGATAGTTCCTGCATTGTTAAAGCCTAAGGCTGTACTAGTACATAATAAGCTCACTGCAAAGTTCTGAAGATAGTTCCCACATGGAATCAACAAAGACTTTTCTAACACATTTTTGTAAACAAGATCTTGAAAGTTGGTAACTTTTGTGCAGTTCTGCAGTTTTTGGTATTTCACTCGATTTCACTCACTGTTATTCAAATAAAACTTTATCTTGCAATAAATATATGTAATTTGTATATAGAGTACGTCATACATATTGTCGCTAAAAAATAGATATTTTATAAGCAAAGAGAGATTTACTTATAAATTCTAAAACAATATCCATGCTACAACAAAAAAATACACGAAAATATGACATTACAAATATTAAAAAAAAAATTGTTGTTGATGTTGGTACTGAAATTTGTCTTTGAGATGTATGTAAAAAACAAGAGAATGCAATGTAGTAACAGAAAGCACATGAAATTAAAAAAAAACATTAATATAGGCACATCAGCAAAATTTAATCCCATAGGTTTTTAGACGGATATAATGATTTATGGTTAATGTCTGGTTACTATATATAAATTGAAGAAAAAAAACACGAATTGTTGTTTGCACATTCAGAAGCAATGTTTAAATTAAGGAAATCTACGGCTCGTAGAAATTACGATTAGTTTTTAGGTCATATAATGCGAATAACGATTAATCGCCCTAATTCATTCATTCAATAAAGTAGGTATTTAACTTGACTACGATTGCAATAAATTTATATAAATGACTATTTAACTGCCCCATCATATTAAAGGTATCGTGTATTGAGTATAATATTTTTATTTGTTTGGAAATTATATCACAGTGTCAAGTCACGAAATTAAATATTTTTTTATAGCTTACTGCCCAAAAAGTGCAGTCATTGCCGGCCTTTGAGTGCCTATATATAAATCGAAAGTATAAACGCAAACCATTTTTAATATCTTGAAATATTCTACATTTAATTTCCTTATAAAGTGTACTCATTTTTTATACAAAACATGAACAAAGGCACGTTTTTCACGGATGAAACTTCACGGAAAGTTGCTTCGAGATAAATTTATCTGAAGATTGTTTTCTTCCCATCTTCAGAATATTGCGATATGCAGCTGCGCGTCATAACTTCTACTCGTTAGTTTTTAACAACTCTTTATCTCCGCTACTTAGAGTGTATTTTGCTTCGTTTATTAGAGAATTTTACGAGAAATTTTCTCTTTTATTACTAATATATATCTTTTTAGTACACTACACAATACAAAATGAAATACACATTAAAATACAAATATAAAACATAAAAGAAAACAGTCAAAACTACGCGTTTACTATTTTTATTACAAATAATCAATATTATACTCGATACACGATACCTTTAATATATGCGACAGGTAAATGGTCACATATATAAATTTATTGCAATCGTAGTCAAGTTAAATACTTTATGGTATACTAGTATGTTTATTCATCGTACGAACTAAATAAGGTCAATATGATTTCGTCATTCCACAACTGAGCGTTTCTTAAGGCAGTTTTTGCCTTACACCATCACTATGTGTACCGCTGTCAACTGAAGTATTTCTTACCAATTTGACTTAGAGTCCTTCAAGAAAGGAGCCTACCAATTCTTAAAAGGCCGTCAACGCACTCACGAGCCTGGCATTGTAAGTGTCCATGGGCGGCGGTATTACTTAACATCAGGTGAGCCCGTATCCCCTGTTCTATAAAAAAGTGCAAGGAGAACATATTTATTTAATTGATTTATAACACATGCAATGCATTTATTAGAAATCCATAAATAATATATACTTTAGATATACAATATAGGTATACTATATTAAAATGTAATCGATCCACTTATGTATTACACCTAATATTTCCTCGGCTCTGGAAGGTAAGCTGCAAAAACAAAGTATTTTTCTGTTAGTAAATTAGGTTAGACGTAAAATAAGATCTTAACATTTAATAACTATCGATTTCATATGATATATAAAGTATTAACTCGATTAGACAGTATGACGTACCTACCCTTTTTGGAATACTTTAAAAGCCATACACACGCTTATCACAAGAATTCAGTCAGTTTAATAAAGGCACAATTTCATTCGTATAGCAACGAGCGGCAAACAAATTGAGAGTATTCATCACCTCTTATGTCCGTTTATTGTGGCGGATATTCATACATTATTGCAGTGTTGGTTCGAGACCAGTGTTATGGATATTTCTTTACACGTGCTTGTATGGTGAAGGAATATATATAGATCATGAGTTCGAATAATCAACTACGTGTGTCAGGTTGGTTATAAAGAAAAATATTATTGAAATATACAGTGTAAACTCTTTATAACGAATTCTATAATTATAATCAAGGGACCGAGCATTTTTATTCGTTATAAAAAGGTTTTATTATATGGAGAGAAGCGAAAAAAAAAAACAATTAATACAGGCAATGTAATCTAAGAATAATGGCACACGTGTTAATACAATTAACAATAGAAAATGCGAGAAGGCTGTTTATGACCTCAGCTGTCTTTCTTAGAAATTTCGGCACCTCAATGGCGAATGCTACACGCTCGATATTTATCGTGATATTTATCTTGTATTTTTTTAGTATACTACACACTCAATACGAATCGCGTCAGTACGACGGTAAATTTCATTGAGTACACTCGTACGCTTCGTATTATAATAATGAGTAACAATATTAAGAAAGCTTGCGTTGCTATTATATTAGCGATAGCATTGAAAAAACGTATAAAGCGAAAGAAATGGGCGAAACATTGGTTTCAAGATAGAGAAAAATATACACATCTGAATTTATTAAATCAAATTCGGGAATACCAAGAAATGGACGACTATCAATCGGCTTTTCATTTTTATTCAAAAATTTCAGCATATGAAATACCCAAGACTTTGGATTGTATACATTTTCCGCTGCAGCACCCGATCGCTTCGAATCTGTTATTTTTTTAAATTCTTTTCTATAGTTCGATTTTAATGAATTGATCTATGCAATCACGTCTTTAGCTGTCGCGCCTGGTTTAATTTTCTTAAAAATTTCAAGCAGCTTCTCATACGCATTCGCCCTTTTCACTTTATTAATTATGTTTGCATTTGAGCTGTCCCATATCTCAGGTAGTGTTTCTAATACAAGTATAAATTCTTTCAAGTGTTTTTGGTCGTTTGTTTGAAGTGCGGCGGGCGCCGACTCAATATGCGCGTCCTCTTCCATCGCTGGCAGAATTAATTGTGACGCGATAAATATCGACCAGAGACTAGACGCTCGATATTTATCGCGTCACTATTAATGCTTCCAGCGATGGAAGAGGACGTCCATATATGGAGGCGGAATAATATAGAGAATTCATACTTGTATTAGAAACATTACCTATAAGTATAGGACACCTCAAGTGCAAACTAGGCAAACTACAGAAAATAATTGAAAAAATAACAGATTTGAAACGATCTGGTGCTGCAGCGGAAAATGTTTACAATCCAAAGTCTTGGATATTTATATATATCAGCATATACTGATAATAATAATAATAATAATAATAATAATGGCAACGCAAGCTTTTTTAATATTGTTACTCATATTGTAACACGAAACGTACGAGTGTATTCAATGAAATTTACCGTCGTACTGACGCGATTCGTATTGAGTGTGTAGTATACTAAAAAAATACCAGATAAATATCTCGATAAATATCACGATAAATAACGAGCGTGTAGCATTCGCCAATAAGTAGTTAGTTTTTTAAGTTGATTATAAAAACAATTACACTTAAGTATGTTGTTGATGTCTAAATATGAAAATATTTCTTCGTTATAGAGAATAGATGTTACGTTATAAAGAGTGAATTAATGTATGGGTTTTGTGTTAAACCAAACAAATTTAACTCATTGTTAATTTATAGAGAGAATTTTACTATAACGATTAACGTTATAAAGAGTTTACACTGTGTATATGTAGCAAAGGCCTTTGCTTCATCCTTTGATTATGGGATGAAGCAAAAGCCTTTGGTTCTAAAGATTAATAATTTAAAGGCAATCGAAATTATAAGCCAATGCAAATATTTTGTATTAGTGGTTCGAATTTGTGAAACTATTTAAAAATTTCTATGAACATAACATCTTCAATACGGTCATTATAAAATATACTGATTCAGTATCTTGTTTTTGTGTACATATTTTCAAAGAATATATTTAAATAGTTTATATTGTGGATAAGATTTCTGATTATTATTAGACTGGGTTGGGAGTGCGCCCCTACAGAATGCATAAGAAATCCTGGGTACAACTCGGAACTGAAATGGTAATGAGGAATATTCTTCAAATGGTGATGACATTAAGAAACAAATCTACGTATTATGTAACCTCTTTATCTTCCTTCTCGTAATATTATAAACTCCCAAAATACTTCTTGTTTTTAATTCGTATGTACCTAATGATAAAATGTGACAAAAAAAAATTAAGCTACGTTACGTATATACGTTACATTACGTGCTTTATGTACCGGTCACTTATATAAAAAGCGCATTTCTTCCGAGCTAATTAAAATTCTCGAAAGGGAGTGGGTAAACTATTCTCCTCGTATTTTCCCCCGATAAGATCTGGACTTGATTATTTATTTGTGAGGGGAAGTAACCCCATCGATGAAACTCTTTATATGCGGCTTCAGTACTGTTGAAGCGAAAAGTTTAAATGGAAAATCTGAAAAAGTACTTATAAGTCAAATTAGTTCAAACAGTTACGATCAACAAATTAACAGACTATTTGATAGTCTGTAGTAATTAATTAGTCTTTATTATTTATGTTGAAGCAATGGTGTTAGTGTCAGCTGCCATTGTCATTAACTTTGACGTTATTAAATAATGCAAAATGGCAGCCGATACCAGCGCCATTGCCCCGATATATATATTTCTGAGAAATATCGTCACTACATGTCAGCGTCTTGTGGGTAAAGTACGAGCACGAAAAAACAAGAATAATTATCGTACGATATTTAATTTATATTGATTCCCTCTAACACTAGAAACAACATTTTAGCTTAAATTATAAAGAGCAACGGGTTAAGGGCACCGATCTTACAGCATTTAATCACAATGTTCCACTGAATACTTGAACAAACCTGAATGAACCGTCCAAAGTCAAGATCAGAGCAAATGTCTCGACCCCACTCGAGACATATACTCTGCTCTGATTGGTCGTAATGATTCCAAACTATGAATCAATTTAATAATAACAAAACAAATCGAAACAAAATAAATTCTGATTCTTAAAAGTAATAGAAGGAATCTCAGTGATTAACCAAAGCAACAATAAAAAACAACGGTTAATTGACTCGATCATAAAATTTCCTGACATATATATAGGTCTATGACATCAAATTTTGTAATTAGTTGACCAATCACAATCAAGAAAAACCTGTAATTTTTTCGTCTTTTGTTTTACGATCCCATCCCTATTCAAGTCTTGTTTACGAGTAGTCATAAGCTACAGCTTTGTCATGCTACCAAAGAAATCAATGAGTAAATATGTTTTAATGTCTTCTAGTAAGTAATGAGGCTATGGTCCATAAATACCGAATTTTGTAAGGTTCAAAGGACCACATTGAGTTTGTTACAAATATTACTATTCTGTTTTCAATTTTGTCGCTAAGTGTACTTAAGGCATAGAAACAGATAAGTTTTTCAGTTCATTCGTTAAGTGTGCCGTGAAACAGGAATTTATGGCGACTTAACGGCGTGGGTGATAACCCTACTATCCACTGTTTACAAACGAAGATAGATTTCGCGATGATAAGGAATATTATAGCAAATACCGAAACTCATCTTACATCCTTTAAATAAGGGCAAACATTAATACGTCTTTAAATAATCACCATAAAATAAAAATTTTACCTGTCTTATATTTTTTATATTGTCTGTGGTAGAATGAAATGAAATTTTCGTTAACACACGCATGAGATCCGGAATAATTATTGTCATGGTTAATCATTTTCTTCTTCTTAATCGTACCCTCGTTTCAGAGCGGTTGTTTCGTTGTCTCGCCCGGAACTGCTCGTATCTCTTTAGATCTCCTCTGTCGAAGATTGAAGAGTGGATCCAGTTGTTGCACTAAGTAAATGGATATAAACCGTTGGAGGTCCGCCACGCGTACGTTTTCCCTCCACATAGGCTTGGATGATTTACTGCAATTTATCCCCCCCCCCCCCCCCTTTTGTCAGCAAAAGTAAGCAAAGCTCTCATAAATAATAGTTAATTTTTTGTAGCAAACCTCAAAAAAGCATGTAGTTTTCAAGCACAGTCAATGTGTGGGTAATATGTGTGAAAAAGTAAACAATTACTGTTGACGTAATCACCAAATAAGAAAATCATATCCTCCCTATAGTGCTTACGTAATACTTGAACGGTGCCTATGGGTTAATTAAAGCGGCGGTAAAAAATGCATCTCCAGGACAGGCATCCTCTCCAATAGGCCACATTTCACTTAACATCAGGTGGGATTGTGGCCAAAAATCTGTCTAGATCTGTATAAAAAATACTACGAATTTCGTTTGATGTTGGCTAATCAAGAACGTCGTTTGTTTGTGTACTATAAAAGGAAACCACCACAAAAACATCTTTCGTGAGACGGCTACTGGGCGACGAAAGTTGTATTTACTGAAAATACGTTATTTTGTCCCCAACAGGATTTCCAACGAGCGTAATTAATTAGTTGGCTTCATAGCTCGTTGAAAAGACTTCGCAAACATCAATGGCTTTGAACAGAACTATCGGTGACACTACTCTGCTTAATTAATTGAAGACATTTGCTTTGCTTGAAACACGCCTGAACTTTTGAGTTTTACTAACTAGTTTCTGTTTGAGTTCATTAAATCGAGTGTATATTTAAAGGTGTATATATATTTCAATTTTATAATTATATACTAAAAACTAAACCAGTAAAGGCGCAACTTTTTTCGGTCTGGGCCTCAAATTTCTGTAATAGGCAGGTAGCCCCTGTGCCTGTCACGTCAGTGACAGTTCTGGCGTGCGGCAGGGGTGCTTTCTACCCCTACACCAGAACTCACGAAAATATCCTCTGATACCAGACCATTTTGGGGACGGAATTATTCATAATTGTTTTATATTAAATAATGATTTTAAAGACAAGCAATCTTAGCTAGATTAACTAACCTAGTTAGTCTGGGTAGCTCAACAATTGACCCCAAAAACTGCAATTAAATCCTTTAGTTTTTAATTGATGTTTTTTTTAACCCACGTAATTGTTTACCGATCTTTGGTGAATAATAAAAAAATACATACGATTTGATAAAGCGGTTCCGCAGCTGTTACACTTTAGGATAGAATATATAAATATATATATGTATAGAATATCCCACAAATTTTGACGGCTTTTTTATTGAGGCATTTGTAAGTGATAAATTCTTCTGTTTTGTCAAAATAATTTCAGCGCTACTCGAACGTAGAAATACCGGTTTTAGCCAAACATCACACGCCATTTATAAAAGTATTAGTTAATCTATAACAGCGTTCAACGCACAAAGATTAATTTAAGATAGCAGTTAAAATTACCTGGCCTTTAGTTGAAATGTGAAACGGCGACGTACAATATCCATTTCACCTCTAACCTAAGATGACACTAATTAGTTGGACCGCTTTATGCCTTAATACAAAGACAGGAAGTTGCAGATTTTAGTAAGAAAATATTTGTGTGTATTGTATGCTTCGTAAAAAAGTAGTTCAAAATGTTTTTGGGACTATTATAAAGATCATAAAAGTTTCAAAATTGTGATTGTCATATGTTTTTGTGAGTATTGCCGCGCACCACCGCTATGTGAAACCAGCTATTCACTGAAGTATTTCCGAACGAATTCGACTTAGTGTCTTTCAAGAAAGGAGCGTGCCAATTAAAAGTCTGGCAAGGCACTTTGCGAACCTTCTGGCAATGTAAGTGTCAGTTAACATCGGATGAGCCTCCTGCCCTTATAATATAAAACAATCTCTGATAACATTGATAATGGATGAACATGGCTGCAAGAAACATGTTATCAATTACATTTTATTTTGGCTGAATTAAAAACTTAGGTCAAGAACTATTGAAAAGTATATGTTTAAACTCATTTAAATGTTTCATTGTTGCTAAGTGACTATCCTCCTTAAATATATAAATCAAATCAGTGCATCAATTACATTTTATTTCGGCTGAACTAAAAATTTAGGCAAGAACTAACCTATTGAAAAGTATATGTTTAAACTCATTTAAATGTTTCATTATTGCTAAGTGACTACCCACCTTATATATTTAAATCAAATCAGTGCATCAATTACATTTTATTTTTGCTGAACTAAAAATTTAGGTCTAGAACTAACCTATTGAAAAGTATATGTTTAAACTCATTTAAATGTTTCATTATTGCTAAGTGACTACCCACCTTATATATTTAAATCAAATCAGTGCATCAATTACATTTTATTTTTGCTGAACTAAAAATTTAGGTCTAGAACTAACCT
Source organism: Pieris napi (assembly GCF_905475465.1). Classification (NCBI taxonomy): domain Eukaryota; kingdom Metazoa; phylum Arthropoda; class Insecta; order Lepidoptera; family Pieridae; genus Pieris; species Pieris napi. The sequence goes on from NC_062241.1 coordinate 10,892,696, forward strand.
ATTGAAAAGTATATGTTTAAACTCATTTAAATGTTTCATTATTGCTAAGTGACTATCCTCCTTATATATTTAAATCAAATCAGTGCGTCAATTACATTTTATTTTCGCAGAACTAAAAATTTAGGTCAAGAACTAACATATTGAAAAGTATATGTTTAAACTCATTTAAATGTTACATTATTGCTAAGTGACTATCCTCCTTATATATATAAATCAAATCAGTGCGCATCTTTCTGTCAAATTGCGTTGACGCTGTCATAAAAAGTGACAGATAGACTTTAGCTAAAACCGTGCACAATGATTTAGTTTTATGTGTAAGAAAATATAGCAAAAAATCCCATATAAAGTGAATGGCCAATATAAATGCATGTTATATCCAGACATAAAAATACGAGTATAGAAGATTAAAAAAGATTTATACCATAACACATCGTTATTTTTATGACGCTATTCTGCATAATCCCGTCCAATTCCAGCTTTATGTCGTATTCCATTACGTCGATAAATTAAACATTTCTAAATAGGGACGGTTCGCTTTCATCTTCCTAATTGGGTATTAATATATTTATGAGTCTTTTATAATATAATAAAAGAATTTCTTTTATAGGTTAGTTAGTCTAGTCGACAAGTTGAAAATGGTACAAAATAGAGATACTGCTCTTAAAATTATGTGCGATAGCTCTTTGGATCCGGAATGACGTCTAGAAAAATGTGCCAAAAGCGTGTATATGCACATAAAAAATTGCAAAAGTTATAAACAATTAAAGATGAACAAAAAATGGCATTTCGTTTTTTGCCAATATTTAACAAACTATTAATATTTAAGAAATTTCAAAAAAGATTCTGAAAGAAGAGAAAATTTCAAATAAAAAACTAAAGTTAAAAAATTGTAATTAAACAAAGTATAAATATTTTATTAACTTTTATGGCACGATCTTGTTAAATATGAATGTAAGAAAGGCTCTACGATTATCGATTCAATAAATGCAGTATAATTATTAGGGGTATTAATTTTAACTTAATGTGTTAACTTATTTTATTATTAACTAAATGTGCCACGCGGATTCCATATTAATTCATACTTTAACTATTTTATAATATGTAAGGTAACGCTACTTTCTACATTTAAATGGCTCTCAAGATTGGGTTCGATGCTCGTAAACAATGATTGTTCGTCGCTTATAATTATCACTGAATATAAGAGTACCGAAAGCAAATTTTCTGTGAATAATTGTGATTAAATAATTAACTTTATCATGACTACATTTGCCCTTTTGATTCCATATTCATTCATATTTTAGCGGTAAGATATATACTTTAAGACTATACATAAAAATCCTAAAATTTGATCCAGTCGTTATGTAGTACAGTAACATAAACACGATAATTTTTATAAATTCCTTCCTGAACAATTCCCCTTTAAATACAATCCATACAATTCTCTAATTAAATATTGATTTAAAATAACAATACAGGTGCACGTGTACAATTTGAGAGAATTACCTTAAGCCCCACTCAGACGGGATTACCTGCACGTGCACTTTGCTGACAATATTGAAGATACTTTGTGCAATTGGTAGTGTGGCGTGCCATTAGTAACGTAATGTAGTATTAAAATCTGCTCTCATTATATCGGCTAAATTTTTAGGATCTTTCTTAAATTGGTCTAGAAAAAATTCAGCCCGCTCATGCCACTATAAGCCCTCAGGGGTTGCTCTAGACAATTAGGGCTCATATGACCGACAAGGGAATTGCTAAGACAATTACCATTTTTGATGTCGGACATTTTTACTTAGATATTAAAAACTATATTTTTTTTACTTAAGCTTAAAAATCATTATTGCAATTGAGAAGATCGACTACTTGCCGACAAGCGGATAAGAAAGTTGGGCAATGTTTATGATGATTTTTATGTAAATAATACAAAAAATGTTCGTATTTTGTTATAGTCATATAGTTTTTCATTAAACGTGCTTTTCGCCTTGATTCACCGCTTTTTGGTTTTTACCATCATATAAATAAGTAACATATATAATATATATACATGATTAAATATTCTTAACCTACACAGTAGGTGATCATAATTATAATTATTAGAAATGGTAAAAAAGGGTACGTGCGTAAGAAGTCATACTTTTGGCATTATTAAAAATAGGTTTTGATTGCATGCAAATAATTAATTACAATTCAATAATCAAAGAGTGGAAAAGGAGTCATTATAGTCAATAAAGTTCAGTTTACATTTGAAAAATGAAATAAATAAATATTTATTATTATTCTCTTACATTAAGTGTTCTATTATTATTCGAATGTTGTTTTTAAATTATGTCCTATGCCGTAGCATCTTCCGTGGGCAACTTCATTCTGTTAATTTTGTGTCACGGTGCGCGCGCATCGTAAAATTTCACTCTCATCAATTTTTCTACGCGGATAAAGAAGTATAACTTCAAAAAGTCACTCACTGTATTGCGATATATGTAAATGCTGTAGGTATATTTGTTAGAAATAATTACTCTTCAGTTCCTTGATTTAGCAAATAATCTGTTTAATTAAATTTGAAAAATGTATTGAACTTGTCAACTGTACAAACACATCGAAAAAAGTTACTAAATAGACTTTGGTTCTTCATGAAAGTGTATTTCTATTGTATTTTAAAAAGCCTGTGCTATTTCTTTTCGTGGGGAAATTCGTTACGCATACATTCCTGCGGAGCGACTGCACTGTTGTGGAAGGTTATGTGGGACTTGCTGTGCATACCCACAAAATCCCCACGGCGGCACCAGCAATCACCCGAGGCAGGACACGGTAACAGCATTACACCACGCGCTCATTGAAACCACGGCCCATTTTGCGGTATCACTTAACAACAGCCCTGCGATTCTGTAACTCACTTTTCGAACTCACAAAGCGGTTTTCGCATCGGCGGTCGCTCTCAAATCAGTCGTGAAGCAGTCATTTTATGATTAGACATTCTGATAAACAATAAACTACAAGGTCCCACCTTTTCAGAATGCCAAATCATAAAATGACTGCTTCACGACTGATTTGAGAGCGACCGCCGATGCGAAAACCGCTGTGTGAGTTCGAAAAGTGAGTTACAGAATCGCAGGGCTGATGACCCGTTTTTTGTTAAAATTGGATTCGTTAGACATATAATGAAACAAATAGATACGTTTTTAAGAATTATCATTGTATAATGACTACATGTTGTAAATACGCGGTAATATTTCCTCCTCATAATGGTCGGCGGACGATGTGGTCAGATGAAAAATGCAGCGCATTCACAATGCACCGCGCTTGAGTTATGTTCATTTAAAATGATTTACCGTATTTCCTGCATTTGGATTAAACACAAAAGATATTATTGGATACATTTTAACCAACTTCATAAATGGAGATTATCAGTATTGGCACTGACTATTTAGACTTTCAAGTATGTTGGTATTACGTAAGTGTATAATGTATATATATATCAAATTTATCGGAAACTCAAGTCAATATTTGATAAATAAGGTATATTTGAACTTTGGGAACAGTCTAAGTTTTATTAAGATTGGATCAGTAGTTTCTATAGGTATACAATGTAAGTACTTAGGTAAGAAAACCTATTTTTTTGACATCAGACGTGGAAATGCATTTCCCCTGCCCCAGAAACTTGCAGGGTTATGAGCGACTCGACCCACACCAGAATCTCTGCTTTTCTGACACTTAATGAGCAATACCCACTAAAACCGGAGGTTCCGGGGTCACTCTGACATTCTACTGGGGTCTCAACGGCATAATTGTAACTAGATTAGAAAACCTGGCCAGATACTTGAAATCGTTTTTTTTTCCTAACATTTGTTTGTTTTTGAAATATCAAAGGTTATAGAAAAATGGAACCCAAATTGATTTACGAAACAATAAAATTCTTTTTCCGTAGTATTAACATACATAGGATGAGGAACATCTTTATTTAATTACTGACAAAAGTCACGAAAATTACTCTTATATGTCTAAGAAGTTGATTACATTAAATTACACAAAGCTAAATGCTCATTATCTTGCCCTTTGTGTAACACAACATATGGCAGTAAACTTTCAGAGAGGATGTTTCGAAATTGTGTTTCGCTTTAAAATACTTTTCAAATGCCGCTCTCATTATGTTTCCTGCATGTTCATACTAATTTAGACATTAAGTTTTAAACAGTGTACGAAAATAGCATATCTTACAATATGATTTGATATTTATTAATTTACTTAGCACAATTAAAAATAAATCCTTCGCACTATTTATTCGCGTCGTTTTGCTATCGCGTTTTACACATGCACAACGCCATCTGTTGATTACTTAATAATTTAAATGAGTTGCGTAACAAACAACACTAGACTAAGGACCTGTCCTCTTTGTCTTTACAAAGTGTGTTCTTGTCTTTTTCTCCCAAATTGTGTTTACGCGGCGACGAAAAAAGACATTTTCATAAATAAATCTCCAGTGGTGAGAAGTAAGCAAAAGCTGTTATGAATAAAGTTCTGTTCCATGTACTAAATACACATGCAACGCAGAAATTCCTATTGGCTTTAATTCACATAATATTGAACAAAAGCTCTATTGTAACAACTCGCGCAATAGCCACCCATTTACATAGGGAAAAATAAACAATGTCTAGAACTGGCTAGGTTTGCGGCAAACTGTAAATAGTTACGGTCAAATGGAAGTTAAACATAGAAACTGCAGTTAACAGTTACATTGGTTAACGCTTTGTTATAACTGAATGTAGTTAGTTTAATCGCGAATATTATGTGCATTTGAACAGTTAAGTACAATACTAAACTATATAGTATATATGTATATAATAAAGTGTTGAGCGTTTTATTTTAAGGATAGTTTACGATCTCATGATATATACCTATCTTACGATCCTATGTCCTCTCAGTGGGACATAGTTTATCTACCTTATCATTTAGTATCGACACCAATTATATACGACTATTCCATGATCCTCCCGTCAAGTTTGAGGTCTATCTATCACCACCACCACCACCAGCCTTTTGTTTTGTTTACCTGGTTTAGTTTCACTTTAGACCTTTTTGAGCAGTGTTGGCCATGTCCCTTCAGCGTGCGATTCTTCTCCCTGATCCCTGGCTTTGTACCAGTGGACTTTCTATCTATGTGCGCATTTAACATTCGCTCTAACGGTGAAGGAAAACATCGTGAGGAAACCCGCTTGCCTTAGACCCATAAAGTCGACGTTTATTGCTGCTACGTTGTTCTGTTTTATAGGTGTATATAAGTGTTATTACTGATTAGTTTATAATTAAACAGCTCACAGGTGTAAATAAAGGTATTTTAAAGATTAAGACTAAAAGTCCTTTGTTACCAAAAATCAAAAAACGTATGTAACGTACGTAAAACCGTGTGCTAAAAAGGTAGGGGTTTATGTATACACCCACACATACACACATTTTATGTCAGTGTTTAGCGAACAATTGGTAGCACCAGTCGTTCTTCCTGCGTGCAATAAAATATTAGCTAATGACTATGTTTAATTTATAGAAGAAACTTATAGAACAAGTTGCGTACATACGTGTTGCGTCATGCCCTCTACCAACTCCTTCAATTAATTATAATGGGCAAAATCCAGGATAAACGGCGTGTTGGTAGAAGGAAGAAATCATGGCTTCGCAAAGTTAGGGACGGTATTGCGACTGCGAATGACTTGCTGTATCTGGCACAGGACAAGACACGCTTCAAGAGACTGACGGTCAACTCCAGTAATGGAGAGGGATCAAAAGAAGATGTCCGATTTCCTACTAACTCCTTAACATCTTCTTATAGTGCCATCTCCTTACGAAGGTTGGCGATCATCATGGCTAGTTTAATTTTGGATGCCGCGCTTCTTAACAATGAAAATGCTTTGACCACACATTGTCTTAGGTTTTTCAACCAAGGCGTGCGTCTGCGACCAGGTCTCCCTGCCACTTTGCCTTATATATGAACTCCTTATCGAGGTGACCGATACATTTTACTTAAGATGTCATGTGGAACATGGTGTATGGTGGTGTTTGAGAACTGGCACTAAGTGTAAAGTTAGAATATACATATACATTTCTTTTTTGACGTTCATAAGTGTACATTGTGTTACCTATATTAATCAATGATTTTTGACTTTGACATCTACAACACCTAAATTGGTGACGACGTCATCACCAATTTGAACCTAAAAATATGTTGGATTAACACGGGATTACGCTCTAAGTTTCGACTTACCCTAAGTCTAGTTTACATAGACACTTTTGTCACATAGCAAGCTCTCGATGTATCTTGTTCAATATTGAAGTAGACATTCTAGTACTGTACGCAGAGACAAAGCGAAATGAGACGAGCTCCAGGCGGTTTTGTAATTAAAATGCGCTTTTTTGTTTGTTGTCTGGCACGTGCAGATATTAAGTTCTAACTTTATATTGTTTTTCTTTATGTATGACTTTAATAATAAAGTCTTTTAATAATACAACTTTTTTTTTATGGCTCTGGCACGGTTTGTGCATTAGCCAGCGTCAAGTATGAGATTTTTATAATTCGTGCTTTTTGCCTCAGAAATTCGACCATGTCCTCCATGTACGGTTTAGGCACTCGCTCGGTACCGCATAACCCTCCCAAAGGCCGAGAACAAATTTTATTAAAATTAATTAAATTAAATTAAAACTTGCCCTCGAACCGGGAATCGAACCCGGTACCCCTCACCTAGCTGCCACTTAATAAGACCGCTAGGCTATGAGGCCCCCATAATACAACTTTAATAATATAATTCTTTATACCATGGATGATTTACAAATTGTACATTCAGCTATATTAAATGCAAGCTGCCGACTTTTATTTCCGAAACAATTCGACTTAGGGTCCTTCAGGAAAAGAGCGTACCAATTCTTAAAAGGCCGGCAACGCACTCGCGAGCCCTCTGGCATTGAGAGTGTCCATAGGCGGCGATATCACTTAACATCAGGTGAGCCTCCTGCCCGTTTGCCCCCCTTTCTATAAAAAAAAGAAGTATTTCCGAATCATATTCGGCTTGGGTCCGAAACAAAAGAGTGTACCAATTCTTAAAAGGCAACGAACTCGCGAGCCCTCTGGCATTAAGAGTGTAGAAGCGGTATCACTTACATCAGATGAGCCTCCTGCCCGTTTGCCCCCTATACTATAAAAAAAGCAAATAACCTAAAAAAATAATAAGAAATAATATTATGCATTTTGAAATCTAATCGCCTTCCTTTTGGAAGTTTAACCAGACCGAGACAGGCTGTATAATAATTTATTTCTTGTTATTATAAAGTAAACATCCAGATGGACAAAATGAGCAGTGGTAGTGGTTTCAGCGTGTTACTCTCGTCCCTGGTCGTAAGTTTGAACCTCGGCTGTGCATAAATTTTCTGTCTTTGTGCGCATTTAACACTCGGTCGTACGGTGAAGGAATCGGCATACCTCGTCGGCGTGTTCAGACACAAAAGGTTGATCTTGATTTGCCAATCAGAAAAACCAAATCATTATATGTATTATTAGTTAACACAAAAGATTGGAACGTGTAGGTACTTCAGACTTTTAAAATCTACTGAGGTTAGGTTAGTAACAAGTCCGTTCCGCACGAAGTCTCGAAATAAAAGTGAGTCAACGCCGGTGTTGCTACGCTTCATATAGGTTTCTGCTACAAGATGGCGTTAGTCCGCTAACAATATATATATATATATATTGTTAGCGGACTAACGCCATAGTGTAGCAGAAACCTATATGAAGCATAGCAACACCGGCCCAATACAAAAATCTGTAGCCAAGAACAAGGGTTGTGCGTCACTGGTTTTTGACCTAATGATAATAATTGTTGTGAATGGATTTATTGTTTAATGGATTATTATTCAAATAATAATGATATTTTAACATCCATTCACAAGTTAATATGTCAAAAATGTAAGGCTGTAATCACTGTATAATTTGTCTGTCAACAAAGTGTAGGACTCGCTGTTTTAAAATGCAATGTAAACATTTTTTAACCTTTCTAACCTAAATAAAATATAATTAAGATTTTGTGGCTACACCCAACATTGTGGGAATCCGAACCCATGTCTAATTCTCACATTGTAACCCTCGGAGATATTTAATTACGTTTCCGAAAAGATTTCCGACTAAATTGGAAACTCGAATATCAAAGGTTCAAACAAATACTGTGATTAAGAAATTAATTTACACATAATAAAATCTTTTCTATGGTTTTATCAAATTATCTAAATTAATAATTTAGCCTAGAAATATAATGATTTCTATACTTTCCCTAAAATAAAGAATAAATTGCGTGGTCAGAGATTTTCATCACCTGAAGAAGCTATGGACGCCTACAAAACGGCCATTTTGGAGACCCCAACTTCCGAATGGAATGGTTGCTTCAATGATTGGTTCCATTGTGTGAAAAATGTGTCAAATTTCGCGGAAAATACTTCGAAAAGCAATAAATACATTTTTAAATAGTAATGTTGTGTCCTTGATTCCCGAAATTTTCAGTGCCGTACCCTCGTACTAGGGAATAGTACTCTTTCTCGTAGCTTTTTTAGTGTTTAGAAAACTAAAGAATATATCTATGTACCTACTGAAATATTATAACCATAAAACCAAACATTCTATTCTATATATAGCACTACAATCAACAACTCCCGCAAGAAAACTTTGTAAAATACTTGGGAATACACCTTGATAGGAGAATCGTATGGAAACGACACATAGAGAAGAAGAGAGAAGAAATCAACCTGAAATACAGAGGACTCTACTGGCTGCTTGGCAGAAATTCCAAGCTGTCAGTAGATAATAAGCTACTAATCTACGAAATGCTCTTGAAACCAATTTGGAAATACGGGACTCAACTATGGGGTTCGGCGTGTGACTCTAACATAAGTATCAATAAGCTTGCCACGCAAATAACCATACCGGACCTAATAAATAGGCTTAAAAGGCGACAAATCCTAAGTCTTGATAGACACAGTTGAAAGAGAGGAGCAATCTCGATGGAGATTTTGCTCTGAACGCCTAATAGCTCTCAACACATCTGCTCTTAGTGTAGCTGACTGATTGCAAGGTAAAGGTTTTTTAAATAAAAAAAAATTATAGCACTAAAAAATATAAACGAATACGTACGTATAACGATTACGAAATCCGCACTTAACATTAACGACATTTACAGTATGTTATTGTATGGGCGTTCCATAAACAATTCTAAATTCAAAATTTGAAAATACCATGTGTAGCACAAAAGCGCCAAACGGGAGTTAACGTCATCAATCTTGGTCACAGCGTTGAACGTAACATTGTCTTTCGGTGTTTGTTTTACTTGAATGATTGCATCTTTCTCACAGGCGAAGCTAGCTAACAAGAATACGCTTTTAGTAACTGTTTTATGATCAAAAATCTACAGCTTTCCGTAAAGCTTTTAACAGGTTAAAATTAGCAGGGATTTCTAACCAATAATAAAAATTAAGCTAAAAGTTCAATTTAAATTCGTAGATACTGTTCGAAATATATAATTTTAGTATTATAAAATTTGATGAGGGTGATCCAAAATATAGATATATAATCGTCAATATAGATCGTCACTATTTTTAATAGTCACTATTGAGTTTTACTTGGGTTATGGTAAACGCATTTTTATTTATACCTTTTTGTTTATTATATTTGTTAATAGTTCCGTCCTCAATTTATAATTTCTACCTCCATTTCCTCGCTGTATTGCGATATTCATTTGTTTAGCGAGGACATTATTTTGCGTCTGCTTTGCGGCCGCGACGGCTTTTGTGCTTATCCAAGGGACGGGACTAACATCTCCACAAGTAGTTACCCATATCAAAGCCCGTACCATCCTCCAAAGGATCAAAGACATCACATCCAGCTTGCCATCCAGACCGCTGGGAAGCTGATCTTAAAAGATCAGCTGGCAAAAACTGGCACTCAAAATTGGGCATCTTTGGAGGAGGCCTTTACCCAAACCGGGATTCCTGTTTATTCATAAATAAATAATATATACATATATTACTAACATAATCTAAGCTAACCTACTAACAACTTTTGGTTACTGTAATATAGCAACTACCAACTATTGTAAACAAGAAATAAAAAGGCTTATTATTATTACTTACGTAATATTCAATTCTACAGATATTCAACTCATTGAACACTGTCCTATGGACCATAATGCCGTGTTAGCAAAACAACAATCAGTTAATAAACTTATCTCCTGCGAGTTGACGAGTCGTCAAACGCTTACGCATTAGTCCCCTCGATAAACCTCCCTCATTTACGTCAAAGATCGATTACCCTAATTTTGCGGTAAATGTCTCGTACAGCCTATTTATTCGCTATCTACGTTGCCCTATTTTATCTTGTGTTTTGAAAATTACATTATTTATGCAGCTCTGATATTTTTAGGCTAATTCGCCCTTGTCAAGACAGGTTTAGGAATAGACTTGAAGACATATTTAGATGTCCAAGAAGGTTTTTGTAGCCACAATTTTGTTCTCTGTCTGACTATACATTTGTTATCTCTGAGATTAGATTATGCACCCCCCCCCCCCCATGTAACGCGCCGTAACGTTTTTCTGTACCCAAGTATAGTAAAACGTTTCGTGACCATCTAGTGACTCTTTATACCTAAAAGTTACCATTATGTGGTGTAAAGTCGAAAATAATATTAAAAATAACGCGTAATTCAATCCCCGCCCCGCATCGTAACGTTTTACAAAAGAACGCCCTCCCCCCAAAATTCGTTACGTAATACTTGAACGCTCCCTTACGTTACATACGAGATATACAGAGACACGAAGTATTATTAGTTTTCGATCAGCAAAACATTAGCAAATAAAACCAAACTTTGTTGGGTTCATGGAACTTCGTTTTCATATCACAATCATAATCAGGCAGTCGTTAGCAATATAACGATAACAGCTATGATTTTACGAGTAACGGCTAACAAGCTGGACTAATGACGCAAAACTCTAAACACGTAACCACAAAGGGAAGCCCATTAAGTCATTGTGACACCCTAGTCACAACTTGTGTTCTATTTTTGAAAACACTTTTCGGTGACTTAAGAAAATAATGACGGAACATTTTATTTTTTGTTCTTGTTTATTGTATAAAAAAAAGTGCGTGCGTACAAAGTACACATGTCGGAAGTGAAACTTCTTTGCCAAACAAATTTTTAACTCTTGTTCATATTAATACAAATCTAAAACTTAAGATTTCCGAGACGGAGAGAAAAAGGAAGATATGTTAGGAATTTAATGAATTTAATTGTCATTAAAATATTAAGTGTCGAAAATTAATACAAAAAAATCTTTTTTTTAAATTTATTTCTTCGATAATAAAACACGTGGCATGTTAATTTACAATTCGTCATTTGAGATTTCAATAAATTATTTTGCATAAAATATGAAATACTAAAATTTCATAAATTCTCTTTACGAAATTTTAATTTCAAAAATAGAATTTCAATAAGGTAATTCATTATTCACCCTTCTCACTCTCTCTCAATCGGTCTCAATCGCTCTCTCCTTTTTCTTCGGCAAAAACGCTGCACATTAACGTGACGTGCCGTAAAATTTTACCCTCATGCGCCTAAAGAAGTTTCACTTTAAAAATAAAAAAGGGATGAATGTATAAATAAATAATGACTATTGTAAAGAGGTTTTGTATATTCTATTGTTCTCTGTAAGTAATAACAGCAATTAATGTACCTTTAATATTTACCCACGAAATATATACTATAGACCTTAATTAGAACAAATAGTCTTAGTTTATTGATTTGCACGGTATAGGACATTACTCTTGTCTTCGTGTACAGTTAAACCCAATTCGTTTCATGTGTATTTTTGCCTATTTTTTAAACTTCAATTTTGTCTGATTGATAAAGTCCCTGATAGTTTACGTCTAGATGGTGACTATGTTGAACCTGCTCCCCTCTAAAATATATCTCAATCAATACGACTTAGGGTCCTTCTAGAAAAGAGTGTACCAATTCTTAGAAGACAACGCAATCGCGAGTCCTCTGGCATTGAGAGTGTCCATGGGCGACGGCATCACTTAACATCAGATGAGCCTCCTGCCCGTTTGCCTCCTATTTTAAAAAAAAGTTTTTTTATAAAACCTGACCAACTCGACCTGACAGTCTTGCCAGGTCTAAGTTAAAAAAGATTTACTTATTGATTCGCGTGAACCAAGCAATTTCTGCCGCGCACCACCACTATGTGGAACCAGCTGCCCACTGATGTATCTCGAACCAATTCGACTTAGGGTCCTTTAAGAAAAGAGTGTACCAATTCTTAAAAGGCCGGCGCTTGCGAGCCTTCTGGCAGTGCGAGTGGTCCACGGCGGTATCACTTAACATCAGGTGAGCCTCCTGCCCGTCTGCCTCCTGTAACATTAAAAAAAATGTGTGCGTGTACTAGGTGTACACACGTAAGAAGTGAAACTTCTTTATGACCTTATTTTTCGAAAAATGATCTACTATATGCAACTTTACAGAAATTGGTTAAATAAAGTTAAATTAGATAAAGTTTAACAAAAGGCTTTTATTATCATAGACATGAATACAAATACAATTATTTCATTTTAACTTATTACTGTACTACTATGTAGAGAATTTCATTTCATTAATTGTAATAGAATTATTAGTATTACTATCATTGTTATCGTTATTATATATTTTTGTTACTAATGGCTTCGAATCTCTTCGGATCAACCGTGGTAGGGACAAGAAAAAGATGGCGCGTAACCGAAAAATGTGACAAATGTGTGTAAGTTTTTTCCAACGCCGATAAAGAAGTTTCACTTCAAAAGATGGTGCGTAACGGAAAAATGTGACGCGTAACGAAAAAATGTTACACTAAATTTTTTTCCAACCCCGATAAAAAAGTTTCACTTCAAAAAAAAAACAAAGGCATCAAATCTCTCGCATTGACTTAAATTACAGACGTGAATTTACTTGAAGCCCTGTAATCAATCCTTTATGTTGTCAGTCACAGTGAAAGCTGGAACCAACCAAACTGATTGTCACTAATGAGACAGAAAACAGGTCATTAGGGAACTCGTTAGGTTTTTATTGTAATGATGCGAGATGAATGTTTGAATTTAGGGCAATTAGTTTTTAAGAACAGGAATTTAATTATTCCATTTTTAATTATGATGGTTTCATTTTAATAACCGATTAAAATTTCGTAATTTATCTTGCTTATGGGTATTATATTTGAAGTCGTGTTGCTTTGCTCCTGTAAAGAAAATATTTTTAGTTTATAAATGAAATATTTCTGATAGTAAGTTCTAATTAACTTTCTCCCTGAGGTCGTAGCTTCATTTCCCGGCTGTGGACCAATGGATTCTTTCTATGTTCGCATTCGAACAGAATCATCGCTTTGTTAAATAATAAATTCAGATGTGATTACATTAAAAAAATATTTACTGCTGAGAATTAGCGTAATGAGCGTACTTTAAAAATAATGATAACTTCTTTATTTCAGATTAATAAACTTGTAGTTTAATTAGAATTTGTAACAATTCGGTCTCAGTTGATATGTTAGTATTGGCTCACATTCACTCACTCCAATCTACGACTCAAAAACTTTGTTAGTATTGACTAGTAAACAACAACCAATAACAATAATGTATTTGAATAGTTCCAGAAAATCTGACCTTTCGTGTATCAGTGAAATATACCTGACGTTATTTTCCTTTCCTTTCGATTCCTTTGTTTACCTTTACCTTTATTCTATGTTTTATTGAAACTAAGTAAAATTTCTAATGAACGAATGAATTTTTGAATCTAATAGGCAAGTAGGTGATCAGCCTCCAGTGCCTGACACATACCGTCGACATTTTGGGTCTAAGACATGTCGGTTTCCTCACGATGTTTTCCTTCACCGTTCGAAATGTTAAATGCGCACATAGAAAGAAAGTCCATTAGTACACAGCCGGGATCGAACCTACGACCTCAGGTATGTGAGTCGCACGCTGAAGCCACAAGGACAACACTATATAAAACCTATAATTGCATGATACTTCACACGAAACAATAATTGTTCTTAAGAATACGTCAAATAAAACACTTGGCCTACTGGAGACTCGTATATTAAAATACATGAAAGTTTGTTATTAAAATTAAACGAGGTAATTTAAAATACCAACGTCGTAAAGTAATCCATGCAATCTGGCGTGGCCATAACTTTGCATCGGCAGCCTGCATCGCAGCCTTTGCCAAGATTCGGGCTGCATCGATTTATGTTACATTTTCATATTAGTAAACTAGACTTTTATTAATAAATATAGCCTTATGAACCTGTTAGAGAATATAGTAATATTATAAATTAAAAGTGATATTATTTTAGTAGTTATTTGTTAAGAAGATTTACAGCACAATACAGAAATAGATATTATATATATAATATATATGTACATCTATTTCTGTATTGTGCTGTAAATATATATATAACATTGTGGGCCAATTAACTTATCTTCACATATAGTTTTTGTTTTAAATAAGAAGGAAAACATGCAAATTATTTTGTTAGTAGAACAAAAAAGAAAATTTAATTAGTTGACAATGAAAGGTTATGAATGTACTTCATTCATCATGATCGAAATAATTTTGTGTTAAAGCTCTCCTTGCTGTCACCACACTCGTGGCGAACATATCAATGTCAATAGTCAACTCATTAAATCTGTTCGCCAACCATAAAGTTGCTCCCTCTATAATTTGTATTTACTTTAGGTATATGTAATAGGTTCATGTGTCTTAGAGTTTTGTCATATGTACGTAGGTTTATTTTGCTTAACAGCTCGGTACAATCGACCGTACCAGTAGCTATTTTCATTAGGTAGACAGTGTCCGTGTGTTATGATTTAAGTACGCTCTCGTAAAACCCGATTGTGTTGATGTTATGGTAATACAATTTTCGCATCTATTTCGTGATCATGTGTTTTTTTTAATAGGCTACGTGAACGGCTTTCTGTGCCTGAGATTCTGGGCGACTGTAAAATGTGCACATAGTAAGAAATTTTTGTGCACAGCCGGGGTTCGAACTTACAACTTTGGGAATGCGAGCATAGTGAAGCCACTACCACTGCCTCCGGGGAAATGCAACGATTTTTCTCACACATCATTCATAGTTAACTCGATTTCTTTATACAAATAAATGTAGTTTTTTTCGCATTAAACATAGTTATACTTACAAGCTTTTTATTCAAAAGACACTAATTTACATTCTTAACCTGCAAAGTAATAATAGTAAATAAAAATGAGTAAATAGAAAACAAAAATATCAATGTTCAGCCGCCTTATGACCTACAAATACAATATATCGATATTTACAATATTCGTCAAAATTATACTGTTTTTCATTGTAAAAACCAGAATTATACTACTTCTCATACTAACTGGAATGCGATAATATATACTTATGGTTATATTTCTACTTTAATTGAATAATGATGATGGATATATTACTTAGCACAAGAGCTGGCGACTTTGGTAAAGTCCACGCCAAAGTCTTTGGATAAATGTATATCAAAATATTCTACCACTAGTTCAGTTCCGAAGAGAGATTTAATACATAGTGTCTGGACTAGAAACTGTTGAAATCTGTTGTGAATCCCCAAATTATTCGTTCATATCTTAAGCATGGGTTGTTTGTTTATATCTTCTAGTATTGTTCTATATCTTCTAGGTGAGGTAGGGCTTCGACAATCGACAGTGCTTCGCCATCGCATTAAATCCTGAGCTACTCTTCCTTCGGCTATAACTGAGTGCCAAATTTAATTTTAATTACATTTGAACCTGTAAACACGTTTTTGATTCAACATCGTTATATATAGCCATTGAACTGCAAATAGCTTCGACGTGCCAAATTAAAAGGTCATTGACCAGAAAATAGGAGTTTCCCGAACCTGCAGGAACTTTGATTAATGTTATCAAGGACGTTATCAGCCCCGGAGATTCGGGTCAACCCTTCGGTAAATTTTTTTATCCCGGTAATTACGTTTGTTTATATTTTAACTTTTACCGTTTTGGCAATATTTATCTTTTTGGGTTATTTAAAGGATGGTATCGCCTACCTCGGGGATTTAACATAATTAATTTTTATTTTATTAGGGAATTTTTTAAATACGGTGAAATAAATGTTGTCTATTGAATGACTTGTGAAAAACGCGTCCATGAGTTATTCAAGCAAAAGCGTGTGCTCTTTTGATTTAAATATGTTAATAAAAAGCTGTGCACAATTAATAAATGATAGTTTTATGTATGCATTTCACAACAAAAATTTTAACTTAGTCAAAATTCACGTTATGCGATCGCGCAATTCTCTTAAAAAGGCATACAAAGTTTTCGCCTTTAAAATGTTGTCCGCGAGTTTAAATATATACACCATAATTGATTGTTCTCTTGTTTCAAGCAGTTATTTCTTATGTAATATGCTACCCATAAGATTATCAGCGTTCGCTTTTCGTTTGTTTCGTTATATACGTGTCTTATGAATAATATATTTTGAAGCAACAGCGTTACTCTCAGATGCCATCGTCATTATGTCACAGAGCTTATAAATATAAAACGACAAAGTCATATCATTTTAAAACATAAATGTTTTTTATTCATTTATAAATTTTGCAATATTTGCCAATGTTGTGTTTGTCTAAAAATTAACAACTATTCGAAAGTCGATAGTAGTAGTGATTTTATCAGTCAGTCATTATTACTATCGCCCATTGAATAGTCGTTAATTCATAGATCTAGCTATATTAGCAAACCAAATAAAACCCTAGTATTAGCAGTTTTGATCTTTGATGTTATGAATTTATAAGCTCTTTGACATAAAGACAATGACAGTGACAGTAACGCCGTTGCTTCGAGAAATACAGGGTGGCCAAAAAGTCGTGGATCAAACGCAAATAGGGGATAGATGAGGTCATCAGCTGCAAAAAATTGTTCTACGGGAGGTCCCTAAGCTCAACCCCTGTAGAGTTATAATTTATTTTGCGTGTTATAAGAAAATTGACTTTTTTTTTACTAATTCTTATTAAAATTCGAAAAAATCTGAAGAATGTATAAAAGGCATTTAACTTCTTGCTTTCACATTATTATATTACTTCGTTTATATCTTAATATATATATTTCTTGTGTGCGTGTGTATGTGACTGAACTCCTCCTAAACGACTGGACCAATTTTGATGAAATTTTTTGTGTGTCTTCAAGGGGATCTGGGAATGGTTTAGATTCACAAATCAGCCCGACAGATGGCGCTGCAGTCGGTACTTTCATACTTTGTTTAATATCTTAATCGGTTGAAATATCATGCAGGACAACGTCTGTGGGGTCCACTAGTTATCTATATATTATTAATAATACATAAATAAATGTAAACTAATTAATTAAACTTTTTTAATTATTGATCCTATCCTTATTATATTTAATATTACTTTATGTATATTCTATTTCTTATTTCTAATCTAATTCCTATTTAGCAAGGACCCCATATTAGGCAACGGCCTTTTCAACAGCCATTTGTCAAGGTGGTGTAATTTTTGGCTCCAGTTTTGAACAACCTTTTGACCTCATCTTCCTATCTAGTCACTGGTCTTCCTCTACCTCTAGTTCCTTGAGCCTTTTCTCCTTGCCTTTATTGTCTACCGGTCAGAGCCTAGCTGAGTAGCCAGCTCATTTCCAGTTACAACGACAAATATAATGATTCCATATTTAAAATATCATCTAATTAGGAAACATAACATGAAGGAACACATCAATAACAATTCATCACGGCTTTCGTCAACTTCACTAATCAAATAGCGTTGACATTTCATTTCAACCTGTCCAAATATAAAACCATGACCAATTGCCTCACCTAAAGCACAGTGTAGTGGGATCAGTTGGTAGTTTAAATATATAATGAGGCAGGGTTGTGAGAAAATCCAAAGAAAACCTTTGCTTTTAATAATAATTTAAATTAAAAAGCTAATGGTATATCTGTCTAAATTAAATTTATATTAAAATTTAATTAAAGTTAGATATACGAGTATTGTAAGAGTTGCAGTGTTGACGTGCGTGCGACTCTCATCCCTGAGGTCGTAGGTTCGATCCCCGGCTGTGCACCAATGAATTTTCATTCTATGTACGCATTTAACATTTGCTCGAACGGTGAAGGAAAACATTGTGAGGAAACCGGTTTGCCTTAGACTTAAAAAGTCGACGCTGTGTGTCAGGCACATGCGGATTACTTATTTGCCAATTATATTAACAAATGATCATGAAACAGATTTAGAAATCTGAGGCCCAGACCTAAAAAGGTTGTAGCGCTACTGATTTATTTATTTATTTTATGTCTGTGGTAACAGGGAATAATGCAGGAATATAACTCCATTTACAACCTTTTGATGTATGGTAATTTGAGTAGAAATTTTGCAGTAGTACATGAAATTAAATCTGTCTTAAAATTACTTTTTTACAGTGTTCTACAACATTAACATGATTGCCAAAAAGATTTTCAACTATTCAGTGTCCAACTTTTTCAACTATTCTGTAACTCATAAAGCAACACTAATTCATCTTTTCTTTTTCAGATCATTATTGCGTGAGAGACGGATCAAAATGGGTGCGTGGACGCGCCGTCGTGTTAGTGTATAGTGTAGTGTAAGTGTCAGTGATGTGAAGTGATAATGTCTGAGGAGCGATCGCGGCGGTTGTCACAAATCTTTGACCCGCTGTCCAGGTTCACTGATCATGCTGTGCCAGGCTCTTCCAGCACTCCGAATAGCCCAAGGTTGTTGCCAAGACGGCAGAGAGATGGACCGCCACCTCCACCGAGGTAGTTTTTTAATTAATATGTTTCTTGCATAGTTCCTTAAAAAAATATTTATTTATTAAAATTTCGTTATTCCTTACAAGCGTGATCTTCCAGGCAACCCTAGTAATTAAAAAGAAGTACCAAGGCAACAATTGTATAATTAAATTAACGCAATTAAAATTACATGTATCAATTAAAAATTATGCAATTTACATACTAAAATCTAAAATAAAAATAACTTACATCTGACTTCTATTTCAGAAATTTAGTAGTGACAGAAAATACTCTTGTTTAGAAAAATATATAAAAGTTACATTGGAATAAAAAAAATATTAGTAATTATAACAATCAAATATACAGTATTTACAATTTTCCTAACCTACAGAATAATTAAAAATTAATAAAAAAAAAAAAAATTTTTTTTAAAAGTTTGGTCCCAGTGTACCTTTAATTACTTATGAAAATTTCGATTACTTATAAATTATAAGAAATAACTAACAAATACTCACCCAACGATGTCATCCGACACAATATTTAGAAAATACAGTTTTATATATCGATTAACAATACTTGTTTACCTATAAGCCTAAACTATACAATTAAATATAAAAATACAGTACTATATTATCAAAAGAATTATGTTTGCTTACCAAGAACAAATCAATCTTCAATTACCAGCAATATTGTTGTAAGTTTCCCGTTCGACGCGTGCCGTACAAATCTTTAGTATCAATATAACACGCACCAATGTATTCAATATCCTAACTACATGTAAGAAACATATAGGATATACCCGTGCAATACGCTCCTGTTTGATTGAATATTTAAATCATATAAAAAGTGATAAATTATTGAGATTTTATTATCTGATTGAATTGCACATTTGTCGGAACACTGAGCGGAGTTATTGGATATTAATTATTAATTATATGAGCTAATTAAGTGCACTTTATTATTCATGAGTGGAGATTATCCTTGAGCCTCGTGAACAAAATGGTTCTTAATTACAAAGATTGAAGAATTGGTTAACATATTTTTGATGTCGGGCGAAATTATTTTATAATAGAAATACTTTCAAAAGCTCTTTAATTTGCGTCGATGTTTTTTTGTTTATTTCAATTATGACACCCATTTATCTTATTATATAAATGGATTATAAAATGTAGGGTAATTTGCCTATTTCAGCCCGAACTGACAAGGCCCTTCAGGCAATCAGCGGGGTACCTGCCTACTGGCATATTATGTCTCTTCCAACATTTTTCAGTGACTTCCGTCACGAGCTGCTCCTCTCCAGTTGTGTTGGTGGTTTCACGTCCTTTACCGACGTATACCGTCAACACAAACAATATTACAGAGTATGGTACAATAATGCCAATAACTTTTTATATGAAAAAGCAGCAGCGTTCTGAAAACATATTCGATACTAATCAAAAGAGAAGTTTTAGCTCTCACAATCATATTGACAACAATTAAAATAAAATAATAATCCAGTGGCGCTACAAATCTCAGTCTCAGGTCAAGACAAATTCCTCAGATTGCATGGGTCATCCGTTTCTTTAGTCATTTCTATTTCATAGAGTCATATGATTGTGTTTTGGGTTCGAGACAAACGGGTTTACTAATAAAATTTTCCTTTACGTACGAGCAAGTGTTAAATGCACACATAGACATAAAGTCCATGAGAGGCGCCATTACAGCTTCTAATATATTATAAGACTATCGTCAAATCATATACAAAGATTATTTATAACTCAAAAATGAGATGGTCTTAATATTTTATATATTGGTATACAATTCACATCCAAGCCGTTTTTAACAATAAGAACTAGGGCGCAGCTTCCTCACTTTACCAGGAACACATTAAAGTAAATCGAGATCACAAATCAAAGAAAACTATGACTTCCTGGCTGACGTCGTATGTAATTATACTAAAATTTATCAATATCACTTTATTTCTTAATCTGGAAAGCGGAAGAAAATTTTAATGGAATATGGAAATCGTCATAATCATATTGTAAATAAAAATATTACCAATATAGCCGGGGTATTTCGCGATACGCGTAACACACCATTCGTGAACGTTTATTGTAATTAATATAATGTATTTTAATTTATTTAAAAGATAGAAAAAGCCCCTGGACACAATAGCAGAGTAGAGTATTATTAATAAAAAAAATCGTTATAATTTATTATATTTTTGACACAACTAGAATACAGTGTATCCGGTTTTGATTACGCTTATCAAAACTTTGCTGGATATTTGATTTTAAAATCATCAAAATTAATTCGATCGATCGATCTTTTTTGCTATGCTAATTCTATTCGATTAGCTCCCTCTATTTCGTCTTTAAATGTCCTTATTGAAGCATCTATTATGCCTATACCTAACCCAACGATTGTGCGTACGAATTAATACAGCTACATATATATAAAATATATTATTATAACTTAAATATACAACAAGACACAGACAACTGTTTGAATGTTAAGTTATTTTTTACCTTTACTTAATGATAAATGTAGTCTTATCTATCCATGCAACCATTTTAGAAGAGTTTTTCAAGAAACAAAAGATTCTACACTATATTCTGTTCGCACAGGCTGTATAAGGTATTTAAAATGATTTAATTGTAAGAAATGTTCTAACCTAATAGAAAAAAATTGCGTGGCAAAGTTAGTGATCCATGATATAAAAATCTTCCCACCAACGGAACTTAAAATTGCTACTCGAAGCACTTGCTGAGTGAATGACCTGAGTAATGAACTAGAATCGCAAATTGATTATGATTCGCTCTTATTCATAGATTCGTTGAAGTTTTTATTTAATACTTCAAATAGAAAGTTTTTTAATATTTCTGCCATAGACTATTCGTTAGTACAAGTAAAAAATATATTCTAACTGTGTTATAACAATATCTATGTTATTCCTTTCAAATGGGGATTAGGCTTTTTCTATAATTAAACAAATAAAATCAATGGGGTTGATTACCCAGATGTTGACAGGTCACGGTGAATTCTTGTCGTATCTTTACAGGTTCAGGGTTAGACAAAGTGCTGCCTGTCTTTGTAGCAATGCAACAATAGGTTAAGAGGCATTTTTCTGTAAATGTTATGCAAAAAGTTGTTAAAAGAATAAGGTAGTAGAGCTTAACAATACTATTTAATTAAGTTGTACACATACAAAAGTTATTTATTACCACCGACGACAACATTGTCGGGGAATTAGCTAGAAAATATATATAAAGAAACAAACAATGTATTGAGCTAGCTATAAAGTCCTTAATAAATAGAGGATCACGAAACATACATAGTTTTATTGAAGAACCTAAATAAATTTTTAAAATTTAACGCATTGTTAGAATAATGTACATAAATTAAAACATTAGTGACCAAATACATTGTTAATTAATTTATTTATTTAACAAAATATGGGATTCAGTTAAATACAAGGAATACAATACCATACTTTTCTTATGTTTATAATTTACCATAAGTTGTTCTATTTTTAAATGTTTTGTTCTTTACCATTTTTATTTTTTTTATTTTAAGTAATAGTAGGCAAACAGGCAGAAGGCTCACCTGATGTTAAGTGATACCGCCGCCCTTGGGTACTCACATTGTCAGAAGGCTCGCCAGCGCGTGGCCGGC
The DNA here is from genome assembly GCF_905475465.1 of Pieris napi. Lineage (NCBI taxonomy): Eukaryota > Metazoa > Arthropoda > Insecta > Lepidoptera > Pieridae > Pieris > Pieris napi. Next base: position 10,915,178 of record NC_062241.1, read on the forward strand.
CTTTCAAGAACTAGTACGCTCTTTTCTTGAAGGACCCTAAGTCGAATTGGTTCGGAAATACTTCAGTGGGTGGCTGATTCCACATAGTGGTGCACGGCAAAACCTGCCTTGGAAAACGCTCAGTTGTAGAACGACGGACGTCGAAGTGATGCTTAGCAATAAATCAATTATTTCCTTTTCTAGGCCCTTTGCCCACTCCTCTCGCATGGATCCATTGGAGTACGAGTTGGCGGCTGCCGATGAATCTGCCAACTGGCAGGAGAGATGTCTGGAGCTACAGTTGGAGTTACACAGGAGTAAGCACCAGGCGACGCGGGTTCGAGATATGTTACGAGATAAGGTAGGATAAACATAGTATAACTATATAATATACAAACGTTGTTTTGGCATGTATATTATTTCTAGGAAATTTTTTTTAGTTCAATAAAAATAACTATCTACAATAATAAAAAATAGGGGGATCGAAGAGGGGTGAAAATGTTAAATGTATTTTTTTTTTCGTTTTTAAATCGAACCAAAAACAATTCAAAAAAATAAAAATTGGGGTGGACACCCCTTATCACTGAGGGGTTTAAAAGATATATAGTAGTCGATTCTCAGACTTACTGAATATGTATAAAAAAATTCATAAAAATTGGTAGAGCCGTTTCGGAGGAGTATGGGAACGAACATTGTGATTTAGGAATTGTATATTTTAAGATATAAGTATATATATGATATATGAGAATATTATTCTTTATTCCATAGTCTTATCACCTATCTATACGTTTCTTAGAATAATTATTAAACTTACCTTTATTAATATCACTTACAAGATGTCTGAAGACTTAAAACATTTATTTAAATTTATAAGACCATACTTACTCAAGGGTTAAAACAGGTTAATTGTTAACTTGAGCGAGTTAATATAAAGTTACTCAGACTTCAGTGGACTTTCTTAGGTACTCATATTAAATGTATTCAAGTGGAAACTGGTGAGATAAAAATGCTAAATCACGTGTACGAATTCGGCTTGAGTTTCAGATTCAGAAATGAGATTTAGGGCTAAGTCTGGCTTACGGACGACAAAAAGGTACTGGATTTTGACATATGAGAGTGAGTTCGCGCTAAGTCCCGTCTCATCATTTGGCAGTTAAGTTCATGCGGCCTAACACCAACTAAATCGCAAAATTATTGTTCAAATTTGAGTTTTATCGCATATATAAATGATGAATTAATATTTTTTAAATATTTACAAAAGGTTTAAGTAATTGGTAACTCTGTATCTGACTATGAGTACCGTTAGCTATGATTTTTATAAAGATAGCAATAATATATTTGAATAGATGACAAATTAACTTTATCTATAGATCGCAAGTTGGATAAGACATAGACATAACATTTATTACTAACAAAAACACACACAAAATAACAATAATCGAAGAAAAAAATAAAAATATAATGGCAGATATTAAAAAATAAAAAAAAATGTTTTTCCTTTTCCCACTCGGTTCGTTTCAAGTGTGTAATGCGTGTGTGCTGTGGTTGTAATTGGCCCTGGCTCGGCATTATGCTGAGGAGCAGAATGTTCCACAGCGCTGGTCATTCTGCCAGAGACCACAGCAGCTAGTTTGCGGCTCAGACGCAAAAATCTAAAGAAAATGTAATTATAGTATAGAAAAAAAAAGTAAAAGTAACGTAAGCGTACTTATGTAATTACAAAATTATAATTCGTTCAATGCAGTAAACTTATTTTTTAAATCGTTAACGGATTTACAATTCAAATATCCCTAAAAGTGAAGGCTTAGTGAACTTTTAATTGAGCAGAGTTGAAAACGTTTGCATAAAGTTTAATGATTGTCAACATGGACTCGACGGCTTACGGCCAATCGTTAGGACTGTATTATTTATACTCCATTTAAACTCTAATTAAAACTTAATATTTAAATGAAATAGCCAATTAACTTGACATCTCTGTGTACTGACAAAAAAATCTTATATATTTTAGCATGACCAAAATATCGCAGCAAAAAATAATAAGAATAATTTTTATTTTCTCCCATATAACATTTACAACAAACAATAAGATAACAGTTGAGAAGGCATTGGGAGACTGGTTTCCAAACTAGGCAAGAACCTGTGATATGGATAACCAGGCTTCTATTCCAGAGATTCATATTGAGTGGTTACAAAAAGTACATACATATAGGTATGGGTAGGCAAACAAATTGAACGTTTTTATTAAAGAAAGAAAAACAAAACAGTCAACTAATTAGAAGTTAGTACAAATAAAGTTGTATGGGCGTATGTGAGGGTGTGTGTGTGTGTATGTGGGTAAAAGCTCATTAATATATTTCTGTGCATAGGTAATTATTACAAACAAATATGATAGGATACCTCATAGATACGGGAGCTGTTAATAAGAATATACTGACAAGGATACGAAAGGGAAGGCTCTGTAGAAATAATGAATAAGCATGAACACCGTTCTTCAATATAAGGCAACGGTGGATGGTGAAGTCGGGTTGTGTATGCCTATTGATTACGTACAACGGACCTATTGAGAATCTAAGTGCGGAAACTGAGTCCACAAACCATCCCTTGTTATATCTACCTGGACCAAATCTAGGATGTACTAGAGAAGGGACGAGTAAAAGTACCCATAGCCGACGGACATGGCAAGCAAGAGATGTATGTCAGGACCGTAGCAAGTGGAGCTCTGTTGTCTCTGCCTGATATAAATAATAGTTAAAAAAAAACTAAAACACACGCTTTTAAAGCACATCAAACTAAAAAGTGAAAAATAATTCCTAATTTAGGCTGAAAATGGTAATGAACAAAAAATACTGGTATTATTGTGAAAAAGCGTGGGGCGCTCTGTGCCATATTTTTCGTCTATCGGGCAACCCACGTTAAAAGCGTGTTTTTTAGTTTTTTTAAACTATTATTTATTTTTTAGTTAGTTTTTTTTTATTTTTTTTCATTTTTTTTTTCGGATTATTGCATTGTCATCGATCATTGACAGGTGCGCAAAGTTTGAATTAAATCTGTCCGTTAAAAGTGGGTCAAAATCGAGTCCGAAGGAGTCGGTTACATACATACAGGTGTAGCTAATATAAAGCGTGTAAAAATTAAGCTCTTACATTTTTAATCTTAAGCACACAGGGAAATTCAGACACAGTTTTGTACTTTGTTATGATACCAATAATTAAAATTAATGTATGTTTTCAATAACTCAATAAAAAACCGATAAAGGAGGCTTACGATTCGTCCTGTTCTTTTTTATACTGTCTTACACTTCAGATACCTAGTACTAAGGAATTGAAATAAAAGTTACCTTAAACAAATCGCGGCTTCGCACGTGTAACACAGACTAACCATATGACAGAGATTAGCAAACCACAGTATTTCAGCAAAAAGTTACACTTTGAATTGCTATCCTCCTTCATTTTTGATTTCGGCTAAAAACAAGATTCACTGTATATATTTCCATTTAAACATTTTAAACATAATGTTTATTTCCGAACATTGATGGTTCTTATCATAGTCAGATGTTGAACTATCTTATAAATGGATATATCACATAGCCCTATGTGGCCGAATAAATAAAACAAAAATAAATCAGCGCGGACAACCTTTTTATGTCTAAGCCTCAGAAAAACAAGTCAAATCATCTCTCAGTCTTCTCAAACTTGTCACAAATATATCCAGTTCTGGTGCAGAACTGACGAAACGGTTAAACAGGGAGATCAGCGGAATCGGTGACTGTTGGTGGAGTACAGTGAGCTTCACTCAGGCAGCAAGGCATGCCTTCGGGATCTTAAATACTTTTCAGGCTTATGAGCCTAAGCAATTCCGGAAGAAGGCCCATGCAGTTTGTTCTACCCCTCAAAACATTAAGTGCAAAGTATATTGCCGATTGCTATCTCAATAGTTCTTTATATAGTAATCACAATTGACTATTTCCTCTACACCTCAAGCTAAATTTACACATTGGCAATCCTGGGCAATATACATATAATACATAATATTTGATCTGTCAGCTCTGATTAATTTTAGTCTATGCAAATCTCAATAGGGTGATACATCTTGTATCGGCGCTTGCAGCGTCAATAAATCAATCCGCCCCAAATAGTTGTAGTAAAACAAATATTTTAGCCCTAACGAAATTATCGTACACATATTACACGTCACTTATGATTTACGGATAGTATTTCTTATTCATATCCCATGACTATGTATATCTTGCCAGTACAGAAAAATGTTATCATGTTTATTCGTTGTTGTATGTATTTTATGTTTTTTGATATTCTATGACAATCTAATTATGAATGCAAGAAGTATTTACTTTTTCTATTTAGCATCTGTTTAAATAAGCTAATTTTGTTGTTTTTATTTTAAAATAATGAGAAACTAGGTCAGGAAGGTTTGTTGTCCTTGAAATTCTGTAAATGGTAACCTTTTTTAAAAAGATATTCGCTTCTAACGATTTACCAAGAATATTATTATATTTAAACTCATCATCATATAAATATTACAAAAATTTGTGTTTTTTGTGACTAATTTCACCAAGTTATCCAATCCGCCCATGCTTAGGGCGCTACGAAGCACAACAACGTCCTTGCTACGATTACGAAATCGCTCACGCCCTCTACGCATAATGCTACAAAGCTACGAAAACAGTGCAATACAAAACTGACAAAAATGAAAAACATGACGTCACGTCCCCTCCAGGGGAGGGAATCGTGTCGGAATTTTTAATTCAATTATGATAGCGATCTTGTTTAATGACCGGTCTAGGCGTTTAATGGCGTTCTCTTCACTCTTGAATTATGAAAAAAAACTTGGGACTTCACCGGTTTTATATTCCGTTATGAATTTAACAAAAATAATAGTTTTTCTGTTATAGAAATTGACCTTTAAAATATAAACTCTTATTGAAAGGTGTATGTAATAGTGTAATAAGAGTAATTTTATCAGTGTTGGCCTATCATAGGTTATATAGGTAGGTTTAATCCCCGGCTGTGCACCAATGGACTTTCTTTCTATGTGCGCATTTAACATTTGCTCGAACGGTGAAGGAAAACATCGTGAGGAAACCGGCTTGCCAACCCAAAAAGTCTACGGCGTGTGTCAGGAGCACTGATCACCTATTTGCCTATTAGATTTATCATGAAACAGATTCAGACATATGAAGCCCAGATCTACAGAGATTGTAGCGCCGCTGAATTTTTTTTAATGTATAATATGAGTAAATTAATTAAAAGGCCGCTTCTACTCTAAGTTTAATAACTCATTGAAGAGACTAAGACCCCCGAGTTTGTTTCGACATTTCTTCTCAGGGCAGTCAGTTAGGAAATGTCGACTTCATCTAGTTTAGGAAGACATTGTAAAAGTGATTTATATAGTCCTACTTGCAAGAATAAACTATTTCTATTTCTATTTCTATTGAATAATGTATAATCTGTATTGCATTAAACCCTATCGAAAGATTATGTCATGTATATTAAATATATACGAAATAAAAAAATCCAAAAGTATTTGCTTAAATGACAAAACGCTTCCAAATTCAAAATTGCTTTCGGTAATTTTTTCAGTTAATTTGCACATTAACTGCGAAAAAGTTTTCTACAAAATGTGAAGAGAACAATGAGACCTGAATTCGGCAGATGAATGCGACCCTTGTAATGACGTTTTTGACGTCTTTTATTCCGTTTTAACTTTTGTCTTGCCCTACGGATGTTTGGAATTCTGAAAGTCGAGTCTACAAAGGCAAATGATTTCACGGTTTGAGATCCAAGATCCGAGTTTTAAAATGAAGTTTCATAATACACTTTAGATTTTTTTTTTTTGAAATAAGATTGTTATAAATAATTGAAATTAAAAATTTAAAACAATGTTCAATCGTTATAATTAATGTTTTGGTGTTCTTATTACTCCAAAATTTTCTCAATGTGAGAAACATATATAAGTATACATAATAATAGTCCCATATAACCTTACGAAATTAAATCTAAGATTTTTGTTCTTTAGGTTTTATCCTCAGATAAAAGACAAAAGGGGACGCAGTACTTATGTATTTTCTTTAATAATAGCGGAATTTTGCAAATACCAGATTCGCGACAATAAAATCAGTGGCGCTACAACCTCTTTAGGTCTTGGCCTCAGATTTCTGAATCTGTGTCATGATCATTTCTAAATCTAATAGGCAAGTAGGTGATCAGCCTCCAGTGCCTGACCCACGCCGGCCACTTTTTGGGTCTAAGAAATGTCGGTTTCCTCACGATGTTTTCCTTCTTTCCGTTCGAGCAAATGTTAAATGCGCATATAGAAAGACATTCCATTGGTGCAAAACCGGGGATCGAACCTACGACCTCAGGTATGAGGGTCGCACGCTGAAGCCACTAGTCCAACACTGCTCTTAAACAAATTCGCGACAATAGACGGCATTTTAATACTCGCAGAATCTAAATTAAAATAATTACCTATCAATTCGATGTAGCAGTAGAGACTGCTGCTACATTGGTGATACGCACTCGAATCGTCTAGTTAATAAGTTAATAATAAATTCGCGAGTGAAATTGTTCGAATTCAATAATTCTCTAAGATATCTATCAGAAAACACTCTTCCATTATCAAACATAAACCAGGCGACTGATTAAATTAACATAGAAGTTTGCGGCCTGACAAATTTATCGTGCCGAATTTTTTTAGGTGATCCCATAAAACGTTAAAGTTGGGACCAAATTTAATTTTCATTTATCGGTAGATTGCCTTTGTTTCAAATTTCGATGAATTTTTAACGGTTTTATAAATTTACAGATGTTATCTTTTTTAATTAAAAAGCAATTGAATCGGTTCCATTACACTGTTATGAATATACAGGGTTTTACAGGGTGAATAAAAATGAAGTTTCAGTCAATTTGAATGTTTTAGATATAGCTATACTTACCAAAAAAGCTTTGCACTGTTAGTGGCTTTAGTAAACTTCTTGATAATTTGTTTAGTTGTTCGACGACGGCTTGATCCCTTGATATAGATATGTGGGGACTCTCTGCATCTTCTACCGCATTTACCATCGAAAGTTTTCATAGCAGTTTTTCGGATTATTACTTACAGCTGTGTTTCATTATCGGACGTCTACGCATACAAAAATACTAACCGTATCACCTCGACGTCCGTTGTTCCATAACTGAGCGTTTCTTAAGGCAGTATTGCCGCACACCACCACTATGTAGAATCAGCTACACTCAAGATGGATCAAAGTTTTAAGGGCTGGCAACGCACTTGCGATCCTTCTGGCAATGTAAGTGTCCATGGGTGGCGGTATTACTTTACATCAGATGGGCCTCCTGCCCCTTTGCCACCTGTTACATTCAAAGTCAAATAATTTATTTCAATTAGACCATCTAAAATGGCACTTTTGAACGTCAAAAAAAAATATATATATAAAGAATATTCTAGTTGCCATTGAAAACAAAATTGTAAAATGTTTAATTCTATTGATTGGTAACTTTTTTATAAATGTAAATATCTTCATTACTCATTATATTTTATCGGCGTAATATACATCTAATGCAATAATTATCCTCGAAGACATGCAAAACAATAGGGCAAACTTAGTAATCAGCAATTAGTATGCCAGTGTTAAAAGCATTTAGGTTAAATGAGTACGTTGAACATATGTGGCGCTTAAATTGTCTTTTGCGATAACTGGATTATAGAACAAAGGGCAAACGGGCAGAAAGCTCATCTGATGTTAAGTGATGCCGCCCATGGAAACTTCCAATACCAGAGGGCTCACGAATGCGTTCCGGCCTTTAAGAATTGGTACGCTTTTTTCTTTAGGTATCGAATTTATTCGGAAATCATTTCAAAGTGATTTGCAAAAAGTGTATTTTTTTCAATGCCCATAGACTATATCTCTGTATATATAATGCTGTATAATAGTCAATGCTGTTTGATAATTATTTATATAGTCAGCCTGAGCTATTTCTGTCATCGATTTGTGGTGGTACATGATGCTTTTGTCACGTTGTTTATCACCGTAGGAGTAAATATTGATTGCGAATCGACATAGAATATCCATTGCCGCAATTTAAACACATGTTCAAATTACTAGACTAATTTGTGACATGGATACAGTTTTGTTATAATTAATTACGAATACAAGAGTGCTCTTATGCTACGATAAAAAGACACATATTTAGACGATAAAAATGATTTGAGAATAAAACTGTGTTTAACTTTAAGAATGGTTAAAAAACCATTCGTATTATGAAAACTTAACCAAAACCTTTGTCGTAAACTCTAGACGAGTGAAGCTTTTAATCTAAACTATACCATCCCTTTCCATAATATGAAACAGCTCACGTTAGGGTCAATACATTGTGATCATGCCACGATTTCAATTAAAGCGCTATCGGAAAGTCATTAGAGTGTAATTAAGAGACGCGCCAGCCAAGATATTTGCATGTGATGTAGCCAATTGCAGCGTACTACTACCTAACTACAACGACGAACTATGTAACACTGTTTTTATACAGGATATCTCTATATAAAATTATCGTTTCACAGTTATTGTTCCCTCCTCCGAAACAGCTCGACCGATTCTTATGAATGTTTTTATGCATATTCAGTAAGTCTGAGAATCGGACAACATCTATCTTTCAACCCCTAAATGATAAGGGGTGTCCACTGTCCAGTCCAAGAAATTTTTGTTTTTATTATAGGTACGTCATCAATCAGCGGCGCTACAACCTTTTTATTTATTTATTTGTCAAAGCAATAGGTAAGTAGGTGATAAGCCTTCTATGCCTGGCACACGCCGTCGACTTTTCGGGTTTAAGGCAATCCGGTTTCCTTACGATGTTTTCCTTCACCGTTCGAGCGAATGTTAAATGCGTACACAAAAAGTCCATTGGTGCACAGCCGGTGATCGAACCTACGACCTCAGAGTTGCACGCCGAAGCCACTAAGCCAACACTGCTTGCTTTTAAATATCTATACATGGAAATTATTTACGCTTTATTCCAAACATAATGGGTGTCACCGTACTAGACGTGCTGGTACTACTATATTATATAAACGACCGCATCTTACAGGTCCCTCAGGGTCCTTTTCAAAGTCCGGGGGCCGCAATAGTATAGCTGATTTCATCTTAATACAAATACAATAGAGACTTAGATTTAAATTTTATCCACTAACCTATTTTTATATTTTAAATATTATTTATATGACCACGATGACCACGATTGCTGGAAAACCTTAATAATGGACCTATGTCTTAACACAGCGAAACAAACCCTCTCAAATTAAGCAATAATACTTAAAACAAAGTATATGAAGGTTATATTCGTTCGTTAATTGTGTCAGGGCGTTAAAACGATATGTGACTAGCTATATTTGTGCGTCATTGAATTCCAAATTTACGTATATTTCAAATATTTTAGGAGTCCTTGGGGACGCATGCCTGGTGCTTCTTCTTTGAAGCGTAGCACATTTCTATAGGCTACAAGAAACCATTATCTAAAACTATGCTTATAGATAATGTACAATGGATGGAAGTTTTAATAAAGGACTAGCCGCAGATGGTTAAATGATCGAAAGATTTCAATGTTGAGATGTTGGAAAATCAAGCAAATATTTGTCGATTCATTTAGTTCCCATTTCATAGTCTAAAGAATAGCCACCTTCTTTCCAATACTAGAAGTAATTATTGATAAATTTAATATATGAAATTCTCGTGTCACAATGTTCGTTCCCATACTCCTCCGAAACGGCTCGACCGATTCTTATGAAATTTTTATGCATATTCAGTAAGTCTGAGAATCGGCTACTCTCTTTCAAACTAAGCGATAAGGGGTATTATGGATTTTTTGAATAAAATTTTATTTTTTTATAATATGTATAAAAATACATACAACCCTTAATTTTCACCCCTCAACGATCAACCCCTACTTTTTATTTGTTAATTATGACTTGAACTCAGATTTACATAGAAAAAATTAACAGAACAACCTAAAAAGTTTTCATTCCGGAAAATCGAACATTCTCCGGGGTAGCATAGCAAAATGTTCCATGTTGGTATGTACAAAAAAGGTGGGCTAAGTAAAATCACATTGAGGAGAAACGAAGTTCGCGGGGGCAGCTAGGAATTTATATTAATAATTCATAGAAATATGTCAGTGCATCTCTGTCTATGTAGAAGCCAATACTCTATAATGTATAGATTATAGACGACGGTCTATACTCTATACCGTCGCCTGCAGACTATCTATGCCCGCAGGTATGCCTGTCTGACGAGACAGCCCATGATCCGATACGGCCGTAACGATAAACGCAATCACTTGGGGATGCTTTGTGTATACTGATATTTAAGGATTTCAACAGTGATTGTACTAAATTTTATGATAAATGTTAGAATTATTAAACTTTAGGTGATGTTGTGTAAAATTACTGACAAATTAAGATATTATGCGTATTCATTTGAAAAAGCTTTTGATGACATTAAAAAACAATTTTGATTGCCTTGAAATCGACTCCTGGTTTTTACGCTGTTCTGATGGGAGAAAAATACTTGGTCACGGTATTTTTTTGGTGAGACTAGGTCGTCTACTTTTTAAATTCCTAAGTATTTTAAAGGCCGGCAACGCACTCGAAAGCCCTCTGGCATTGAGAGTGGCCATGGGCGGCGGTATCACTTACCATCAGGTGAGCCTCCTGCCCGTTTGCCCCCTGTTCTATAAACAATAAGTAAAGGGTGTACATTAACAATAATTCTGTTTTTCTGACACATTTTACAAAACTATACTGTCCGCTCCAAGTGCTTCCTTGCTGACCACGACGATCAGACATGAGCTGCTGACTGAAGAGAGAGAGAGAGAGAGAGAGATGCACGAATGTACGTGAATAACCATATGAAAAAAAAATCAATCAACCAACTAGATTAATTATAAAACCTCTCGTTTGTATGAAGTTACGTCTCGTAATAAAAAACTTTATACTTCAATAGAACCTTCCTACACAAATGTCGTCTTAATTTCAAGCCTATATAACGTAGCAAATGTGAAATTCCAGTTCCAAATTTATGATATTGAATCAAAGGAGGTGTAGTATACCGAAGCACACTAGTGGGGGTCAGTCAACGGTCTACCGCCGTGGCGTGCGGACGTTACTTGAGTCCTGGGATCGTACCGCTTATAAAGTGTACCTATCGGTGGTGTTTCTGAGTATTTTACAAGTGGCGACGACGGAGAATGTTAGTTTTGAAAGACATAAGGAAACATGGTATGTAAGGAAGGAACGCGTGTGAAAGAGAAATGTAAGTTTGATTTTATATAATGTTGGACCGTGACTGTTTTATCAGTCTTTTATATTGTCAACAAACGAAAAGGTTTCATAAAATAAGTACCGGCCAACCTGCCAAACGAAATAATGCGCGTTAGTAACAATGAGTCACGAGTTTGCACCTGTGTGCTACGCTTGTTGTTTTTATTATATTGTTCACAATTTGATAATCGCTTTTATTATATTATAAAAGGAAATAAAACAAACAAGCGCTGCTACAAGAAGGTGTTGACTGAGTGTCATAAAATACCAAATATGTTAGGTACATATTTGGGCCTGATTTTGTATTTCTCATACACGTTCTAGTTACAGTTACAATGGTTGGTTGGTCAGTTTGAGAGACCAATGTTTTGCTATCACGGCCAATATGATAGGTCTTGACGATTAGTAGATAGCAATAGTTAGATCAATATGAAAGATCGATGTTTTGAGAGGTCAATTTGAGAGACCCATGTTTTGCTATCACAGTCTAATATGATAGGCCAAAACGTTCTTAAAGTCAATAAGATAGACTAAGAGAATGGTGTTAAGGTCAATATGATAGGCCAAAACGTTCTTAAAGTCAATAAGATAGACTAAGAGAATGGTGTTAAGGTCAATATGATAGGCCAAAACGTTCTTAAAGTCAATAAGATAGACTAAGAGAATGCTGTTAAGGTCAATATGATAGGCCAAAACGTTCTTAAAGTCAATAAGATAGACTAAGAGAAAGTTGTTAAGGTCAATATGATAGGCCAAAACGTTCTTAAAGTCAATAAGATAGACTAAGATAATGGTGTTAAGGTCAATATGACAGGCCAAAACGTTCTTAAAGTCAATAAGATAGACTAAGATAATGGTGTTATGGTCAATATGACAGGCCATAACGTTCTTAAAGTCAATAAGATAGACTAAGATAATGGTGTTATGGTCAATATGACAGGCCATAACGTTCTTAAAGTCAATAAGATAGACTAAGATAATGGTGTTAAGGTCAATATGACAGGCCATAACGTTCTAAAAGTCAATAAAGACTAATTCTGAGTACATGCTTTAAAGTCAATTTGATAGACTACTTTTATTAGTAAGGTTTATTAGATTACACCGTATTTGGTTTAATGACAATAATCATTGATATTAAGATCAGATTATTGTGCGAAGTATGCGTGATTAATGTTTCGTAAATAAAGAAGATATATTTATACGGGTATAAACCTGTAGGTGATTAGTTACGGTGTCGTAATGATACAGTGATATGTTCTGACAAGAACAGATCAGAATAGATACGGTCGTGTGTTCTGAAAAGAACAGTTTCATCGTTGTCGTAAGACACGGTAATATGTCCTGACAAGGACAGTTGTTAAAAGTTTTGTCGAGAAACAAGAATAATATGTCCTGAAAAGGACAGTTGTTAAACGTTTTCGTAAGAGACGATAATATTGTTCTGAAAAGAACAGTTTATTAGCGTTATCGTAAGGCCACGATATCCAAGTGTTCTGAGAAGAACACTTTCGTACGCTTCGACGGCTGCGCGCAGAAAAGGTTCAACTTTTTGCCGCGCCGAGTTTTATCGCCAGACACATAATTTTTGGCCGCTAATATTGATTCAAGCATTAAAAAGCGAGCTTCTTTATTAAACGTTCGTGGGCTTGCATTGCAAGAGGTGTATTACAACATGTCGATGAGAGCGATGGCGCTGACGTTTATGAAATAGCTATACAAAAATTAAATGAATTAATTTTTCACCAAAACAAAGCAGATACTACGAAGGATATTGTTAGCCTGACTATCTAACAAGAGGAAGGGGAGAGGTTTGAAACTTTCCTTTTACGGTTGCGAACTCAAGCTGGTACCTAAATGCCAGTTTCCAGCTAAAGATGAACACTTAATAGACCAAATCGTAGAAAAGGGCCGAAGCTCAGCATTAAGGAAGAAAGGCTGGCAGGTGAAGATTCGATAACACTTCAACAATTAATTACAATTGCTATTACGCTTGAGACGGTTAACAGACAGCTTGATTCGTTTGATAAGCAAGGATCAAGTAAAATTTTGATACGAAAATTCAGAAATTAACCGGGTAGATGCAAGAAATTACGTGCGGTTCGAAACTCAGTGAAAACATGTTCTCGTTGCGGCAACAGCAAACATTTATCATTTGATAATAATTGGCCAGCCAGAGATAAAAAAATGTTTAAAATGTGGAATCGTTGGCCATTTTAGGGATTACTGTAAGACTAATGTACATACACGAAATGACGAATACAATAGAACAAAGAGACTGAAAATAAATAAAGGAACAAACCAAGATACCGATGAAGTGGATTATGTATTCCATATGGATGATGACACAACTAACTATCAATTGTAAAGTGGGTGAAGAATTTGTTGCTCGGTTATGAAGGGACAGCGAATTTTACTGACGAAATTATGGTACATGGATCTGATGAGTCGCAACACGATAAACGGCTCGGAAAGGTGTTACAATTACTGAAAGATAACAATGTTCTTCTTAACCACGACAATGCATCTTTAAGAAAACAAAATTGAATTTCTAGGACATATATACTAACTGAAAAAGGAACAAAGCCATTGGACAAATACATTCAAGCAATCCAGGCTTCAAAAAAGCCATCCAACATTGAAGAGATACAGAGTTTCTTGGACTCGTTATCTACGTCGGGAAATGGATACCCAATTTGGGAACACTTACAGAACCCCTTCGGCAAATAATAAGACTTAGATTGAGTAGATCTACTAACATTAAAAAATACTGGACAGACGTTCAAGACGCTTCATTTGAGACCCTCAAGATACGACTGTCAAACTTAAAAACACTTGGCTACTACAACCTGGTGGATAGAACGCAAATAATAGCAGATGCATCTCCAGTTGGTCTTGAAGCGGTGCTCGTACAAATTGAACGTCATGGACCTCGGGTAATTGCGTTCGGCGATAAAATTCTTACTGATTGCGAGAAGAGATACTGTCAAATGGAGAAAGAAGACCTGGCTCTGGTATGGGCAGTAGAACATTTTAAGCTTCATCTACTGGGCAGAGTTTGAGCCCATAAGTGACCACAAGCCTTTGGAAACTATCTTCGGTAACAGATCCAAGCCGCACGCATCGAAACGATGGGTTCTGCGGCTGCAGGCTTACAATTATAAAGTAGTCTACCGATTAGGGAAAGAGAACATCGCAGACCCTATTTCACGCCTTTGTCAATCTGCCTACCCAGTTCCATTCGACAATGAAAACTACATAAATGCAATGCAATTGTAGAATACAGCATATAGCTGCAGCAGCCGATAGCTGTTCCACTTGTTGAAATTGAAACAGCCAGTGCAACAGACAGGGAAATAATAGCATTAAGAACTGGTGTTTTTGAAGATAAGTGGAATGCGTGTAATAAGGTAATAAAGCCCTCAGAGGGAATAAACTTATTATTTCTAAACAACTTCGTGATCGAGTTCTTGAGGCTGCTCACCAAGGACATCCTGGCTTTGTTGCCATGAAAGGTCGTCTAAGAACAAAGGTTTGGTGGCCTAAAATTGATAGGGATGCTGAAAGTCGTGTTAAAACCTGTAAAAGTTGTACGCTGGTTTCATCACCTAAACCTCATCCAACTAAAAGACGAGACCTTCCAAGTGAGCCTTGTCTTGATGTGGCGGTATACTTTTTGGGACCATTACCATCAAACGACTACCTACTTATACTAGTAGACTACTACAGAAGGTATAAGGAGATTAAAATTATGAGGAACATTACTGCCACAGAAACCATTAAAATCTCAAGGAATTATTTTCTCGATTGGGATCCTAACCTATTGCAACCCTAACTTCCGATAGTGGCAATTAATTTACAAGTGACAATCTCAAAGCGTTTTGTAAGGAGTGCGGGATTGTAATTTACAATACAATACCCTATTGGCCACAGGTTAAGTAAAAAAGTTAGGTAAAAAGGATTGGAAAGAGGACCTTCTAGAAAACCTTGTAATGTACAACAGCACCCCTCATACAGTAACAGGAAAAACCCCGGCTGAACTCTTCTTTTGTAGACAGTTTCGAGATAAAATTCTCATGGCTACAGACATGGAACATAAAGTCATTTATTCAGATTTTATATACAGAGATAGGGAGAATAAAGAAAAAGGAAAGGAATATGCTGATAGGAAGAGAAAAGCGGCGGATAGTCATTTGGGAATTGGGGAAAAACTAGACTTCAAAATATGATAAGAGAAAATAAATTGCCTCCTAATTGTGGTCTAGAGTCTCACACGGTAACAGATGTAACGGTGGAGACATTAGGGTAAGAAATGATTCAACGGGGAAAGAATACCGCAGAAATGTTGTCCACCTTAACAGGGTTGAAAATGGTGAGTTGCAAATCATTAACCACCACGCAGACGACGAGATAACGAAAATGAAGATTAACGACTTATCGTCCTAAAATGTAAAAGAAACAAAATCAAAGTTACTTTTCGAATCATTTGATGAGTTTTTATTAATTTTAATAAGGAAGGGATGTAGTATACCGAAGCACACTAGTGGGGGTCAGTCAACGGTCTACCGCCGTGGCGTGCGGACGTTACTTGAGTCCTGGGATCGTACCGCTTATAAAGTGTACCTATCGGTGGTGTTTCTGAGTATTTTACAGGAGGCTGTGCTGTTATGACGCCATTACACCCGGAGACAATGAACCTTGTGTTTTATTACCTGGAAAGATCAGAGTTCAATTAAAATAGCATTTAAAAGGAGATATAAACACAAAGAGTTTTTCTGTGGCTTAACGTTTCCACTTTGTGCGATTAATTTAAACCTAAAAGTATTTTTTGAGATATTTGTAATAAATAAGTTAATTTTTCAATAACAAAAGAATACTGCATGCGTTTAGTTAGTCTAGGAGGTTTGTCTTTGAAAGTGAGATCGGTGCCTTGAACCCGCTCATTATAATTAAGGCCGTGCCTTTGAAGTGTTAAAAGGAAAAACTTAAAAGTAAATATTGTACCCATCTATATTCGTGTCTTTTGTGCTCGCACTTTACCCACATGATGCCCACTAAACCCACTAATGACGATGCTCTCGAAGAAGGCAATACTTCTCCGACATCTGCTTCATAACACAGAACAATTCTCAATGCTGACATTGTTCAAGGCCTTATTCCAATAGGGTCCTACTACCTTTACTGCTTTGCATAGATAAATTAACACTTGCTGAAGGTAAATATCGTAGGGATGTCGGCGTGCCATAGACAACGTATGTCAGACTCAGAAGGCTGTTTATCTTCTACAAACAACATTGTTTTATTTATTTATTTGCTTATTCCTTCCGCCAAAAGCCAAAAACGGATAAACATTCAAGCATATATATAAAACACAGTTACAATGATTACCTACTGATACACAATAAAATAAAATATATATAATAAATTGTAAGATGCATTATTCATTATAATATATTTAATATAAAAGAAGAATAACAAAGCCATTATATCTAATAAAGGATAAAACGGAGGCAAACTGTTACAATGCCTCTGGATACAGGCTGAAAGTATGTTTAAGATCATAGTATTACAGGCAAGAGGCAAAACTGTAAACCCCTAAAATAATGCCCTAAAACAATGGGCACCTATAGGCAAAAATGTAGGTGAATAGCTGGGAATTGAAAAGACGACCTTAGGGTCACAAACCGCTTTTAACCACAATACTACATCAACTTGTTGTATTATTCAATTTCTCGTTCCTATATTTTCTAAGAACAAATTTAGAAAAGATTGCAGCAAGCTAAATTAAATTCTCTGTAAGAAAATTTCAACGTTATTTCTGTCTTTTTACACCGTCTGAACGAGACAAACAAAAGTGGGAGATTTTAATTGGTGTAGTAATTGGATTTCTGTCTAGAGCATATTTTAAAAGAAATATGTTACGTTTACGTACGTGTGGACTTAAATTACTTTTGCGTATGGTGAATGACGTTAACCAATGATTCAGTATCATTAGGTCCTTGTGTAAAACGTTACGATGCGGGGCGGGGATTGAATTACGCGTTTTTGTTAATATTATTTTATACTTACACCACATAATAGTAACTAAAGAGTTACTAGGTGGTCACGAAAGGTTTTACTAGACTTGGACTGTACTTGGGTACTGAAAAACGTTACGGCGAGTTCATTGGGGGAGGGGGCTCAATAATCTCCAAAAATTGCGTTACGTAATACTTGAACGCTCGCTTATCTTTCGCCAAACACTGGCACTCTTTTGGACCCTGAACCATTTCGCATTGCCATCAGCCTTCGCTTAGGAGTGCCTATATATATCTACTCCCCATAGTCTCCAGGGACACTCCCTGTGGCTTTGAAGTAGTAGAAGCCTTGGACACCATGACCTCGGTTGCCAAAAGAGTGCAGGTCGTTTTTCTCGCCATGCCGCGCTCAACGACATTATACGCCGTTCGCGTGCCTCCGTCAATGTTCCAGCCATTTTGGAGCCAACAGGCATCGCAAGAGACGATGGCAAGCGGCTGGATGTCGTTGATCCCTTGGAAGATGGGACGGGCTTTGGTATGGGATGCTACTTGTGTGGACACGTTTACCCCGTATCACCTCCCTCGGACAAGCAAGAAATCTGGGGCGGCCGCAGAGCACGCGGAAAATAATAAACGGCTTAAATATAAGAGTCTTTCCTCCAACTTCAATTTTGTTCCTTTTGGAGTAGAGACTCTTGGGCCGTGGGGTTGAAGTGCACAGGCGCTAATTAAAGATTTAAGTAGCTTTTTAAATTTGTTTAATTTTTTTTAATTAATTTTAATTACTTTATTATTGCTATGTAGGTTAAGAAAATTGTAAATACTGTATATTTGATTGTTATGATTTTAGTAATCACATAAACGCTTTACAATGTAAAAACGATTAGATACCTCTGATATAAAAAAACTCAAATACCTACTATTTGAAATTACTACGAATTTTAGATAATAATTAAATCAGTGGCGCTAAAGCGTCTAGGTCTTGGCCTCAGATTTCTGAATCTGTTTCATGATCATTTTTAAATCTTATAGGCAAGTAGGTGATCAGCCTCCAGTGCCTGACACACGCCGTCGTTTTTGGATCTAAGACATGTCGGTTTCCTCGCTATGTTTTCCTTCACCGTTCGAGCAAATGTTAAATGCGCACATAGAAAGAAAGTCCATTGATGCCCAGCTGGGGTTCGAACCTACGAGCTCAGGTATGAGAGTTGCACGCTGAAGCCAATAGGCCAACACTGCTCACGAATTTTAGAAAAGATTTCTACTCTACGATTTTGACATTTCAAAAAGACAGAAGAAGGACGCCATTTTAACAAACACTACGAACATATAATATTTTACTGACTATTGTGTTCGTGCTTCTGCATTAATGCCAAAGGGGGCCTAATCTCTCGATATTAAACTCACGAGAGCACTCCCCACAAGTTGTTTATGAGGAATTTTGAATTTCACTGCGGTATTGCATTTTAAATGCGTCAATAAACTGGAATATGACGATTAAGTCTATTGCTTTGGTATGTATCTATATGAAAATAACGAGTTCCTTTTAAAACATATGCCAATACTGAATAAAAACTATGATTATAAGCAACAATTCATAGAATAGGATTTTTATGAATTTGTATAGTAAAAGCAATATCGAATTCCTCTGTCTATGCAATAAGTGTTATCAGATACATACTTTCAGTATTAAGCGCTAGAGTTTCGACGATATCACTTACATAAGAAGATCTTCTTGTAGTGCCTCTCCACTACTGGAGGTTGGCGGTCAGCTTATACTTCTTCTTACTCTTCGCCAAGCGCAGACGATAAGACGATACACTTTAAAATTAAGCAACCACGCAGAAAAAAGCGTAGAATTACTCCGGTATGTCTTTTATAAGTAGTCTAATATAAGTATTATTAGTTAAATCAAATTCAAATAACTGTAATATTAATACCTAGTAGTAGAAGAAAAGTGTTTTGAAAAGAAACAACTTACATTAGGACAATACGAGGAGTTCTTATTTTTAACAGACTTCAAAATTGGTCCACGGATGGATCTTTCTGGATGATCACATGATTCAGATCCAGTCTCAGTTGTATTCAGACAAATATATATAATATTGGTCTTGGTAATACAAGACAAATAACAAATATTGTTATTTAATAGTTTTCAGTTAATTATGAAGTCGATTTTCAAGAAAATTTACTATGAACATATATAATTCACGACCGTTGTCTTTCCTATATTTGCGTACTCATATTATTCCACATATCTCAGATAGTGGTTCTGAGACAAGTGAATGCCAAAGGGAAGCGAGGAATTCAATAAAGGGTTTCGAGCGAGATAAATCTTCAAAAAAACACTTTAAAAAATATGCTGCATAGCAGTTGTAGCTAAATGCTATTTTAAATGCGGTTCTCTGTTTTTTTCTTTAGTATGGGGTTTAAAATTGTGCAATGGCATGCGTAAAATTCCATTGTTTGCATAATTTTAAAACAATTAGGGCGTCATTATGGCGGGTGTTTTTCAATTGTTTTTATAGAGTTTTTTCTCCTTTATAAATCCTCGAACATATGATATAAAACTAAACAAGGCATATATTTTATTTATGTGTTTTTTACACTAAAATATTTTTTTTTTTTGGACGCTCTGCACATGATTGTAGAGCAATCACAACCAAACAAGAAATTCAATTTAATTTTTATGTCAATTCTAGGCCACACATATACTTATTTATTCATTAAAATGTATGATATATGTTGTGATGTAAATACAATTTGTACAGTCAATCGATCTATTTTAAAATATATAACAACTAGCAGACCGGCCAAGCGTTGCTGTGGCTAAGGTTTTTGTTATATTACATAGTAGCCCTCCCTTAAAGGCCAGCAACGCACCCACTAAAATGGGTGTCCATGGGCAGCGATCACTGCCATTTATGGACGTCCCGTAGGCTCGTTATAAAAACAAATCATTTAATATTTTCGTTTAAGTATCAAAATGACTACTGCCAATACAACAATGAACGGACCATAGACAACCTCTTAGTTCTATAATATTAAAAATAGATTAATTTCATTTCGACTTAACGACGCAATTTGTTCTATAAAAAGTCAAAAGAGGAAATCGTTGCCCACACATTAAGCTGCACTTAGATGCACAGTAAATTATGGAGGGGCGCGATGGATGGTGCTAATAGGCTCATTCGTCAGGGCGCACCGCGTAAATCGTCTGGAACTTTCGATTGCACTGCCACTTGATGTATTGTGGACATGCGGAACTTTATTTGATAGCTGACATATCTGTCAATGTCAGTTTTATTACATAAGTATTTTGTCTATGTTTGATGCGCTAATTGTAATATCCTCTATATTTGTTACAGTAAAAATATGTGTGATAATTATCATAAGTAGATTAAAATATATCTAGTATTTATTATATGTTTTACTTTAATTATAAACAAGATTAAATGAAGATATTTTCTTATGCCTTCCATTACTCTAAATAAACTTGTTTTTAGTTAATATATTATATACTACGTGTAAAGTGACGCAATGCAAAAGCGAATATATAACATTTGCATATTTTATTTGCCTCTTCACAATATTGACTATAATATTCCTATTATAGGCAATACTGTGAAGTATATAGTTCTATGGTAACAGGTTACCAGGCTTCTATCGCGGATAGAAAATATACAGATGCATGATGACATACTATGCCTAAACTAAAGTAATAAATTAATTTTATTTTTATTACTTAAAAAAAGAAAATTGAAATATAATATAGATCTTTTTAATGTAAATTAAAAATTTGAGTTGTAAAGTTGTCATAAGAATTGAGACTTTAAACTAAGTTTAATATCTTTATAAAATAAAAAATAATAATAAGTGTTATACGGTGAATATAGTGTCATAAGTAAAAAAAACTCGCGTTAGAAGTGAAGTGAAGCGACGTGACGTAACAAGATAAAAATCTTTTCAATAATTTGATTCTACGTATGTAGAAAAAAACCACACTATCAATAGAAAAAAGGTATTTAATACTTTAAAAGTTTTATTATAACCCATTATCTAGTTAAAAAAAGTTTATTTAAATATCATAATAAAATTATTTCTACATAATTTAAGAAATTGACATTTTTTATTTTAGTTTGCATAACTTCAATAAACAAAACAAAACTAAAACATGAGTGATTGTGTGTGTGTGAATCGGTGTAAGTAAAAGTTAAAAACGCCTTTAAATTAAGAGGAAAATTATTCATATGATTCACGTTTTAAATTTTATTGAAAATTCTTATAATCCCTAACCATATTCAAATCGATCACGCGTGCTTGTAGCTAAGTGATCACTCGAGGGGTGTATTAAGTGTGCCTGCACTTATCTTTTACGGTGCGTTTACGAGCGCCACGCGCACGTCTATTTTTATTGCTGAGTGAATTGTATCTGTGGTTTTATCGTGAATCTACATCGCGGATTTGTTTTTGAATGTACTTAAATATGTCTCATCCATTTTATGGTTGAAGAGATTTTTTTACTATTAACAGTAACAAAAAACGTGTGTTATGTATACGCGTTAGAAGTTATACTTCTTTAAACAAGATATTAAAAAAATCAAAAATTTTATTCTACGTTTGTAGAAAAAACGACACTAACAAATGTTGACTATAGCTAACTTCAGGATGTCGGTTTTTAGTGATAGTGTGCGCGCGCATCTTAAAAATTTACTCCCATAATTTTTCCCTAACGCGCCAAAAGAAGTATAACTTCAAAAAACAAGGGAAACGAAAAACAATTAACACAATTAATTAAATTATCTTCTCAAATGACAGGGATAAAAAGGGGTTCCTAAAATTGTAACTAATGGAGTTTATATATAAATGCTTGTTTAAATACAAGAAAATATAACGTTACAAGTTTAAGATATACGCATCAATTATATAAAACACAAAGTAAGGGAAAAAACATATCAGTTAGTAATAATTCATATTTTTTAAAATCATTCATAGATAGATATCAGATAGAATTATATTCATGAAACATAAATATAAATGAATTTTATCAGATTTATCAACTAGTGAAAAAATAATTAGTAGTACATTCGATATATATTAAAGTTTAAACTACATTTATGACTGTATTTATTTTATCATTCCTCCTATCCGTTCCTTTCAGTTATTAACTCTGCCACTGCGTGGCTTTTAGACTAAAATACCTTTGATTTTACCGGCGTAATAATAATTTTCCAATACTTATTTGCTCGCATTTTTTTATTATGAAATTTGTTTACCTAAAATTAATATTGCTTTAAAGTTTGTAGTTTTAATAAACCATGAATATCTTAATAAAACACACAGGTGGAAACCATAAAACCAAATTCATAGAAAGTGACGAGCTAAGAAATAATTCTTGACACCACTCACTCCATCTTGTGGTTCCCACCCTCGTAAGGACTGTGTATTCATGTTGCACTCAATCTAAAAACAATATCGCTAAAGTATTCATGACAAATCGCTGGCTAACGAAGAAAAATAACTACGCATTGCGCGATTTAGATAGGGGACGATTTTTATGTGTGCTTATAGTGAGAGCGTTCAAATTTATGAAATACTAGCTGTACCCAGCCACGCTTCGCCGTGGCGCATTGTTATTGAATGGTTGAGAAATGAGAAACAAAACAAAGAAAACATATCAAATAAGTTAAATTTTGCAATACTTGTGGAAAAAAAATGAAAAAAAACAAAAATACAAAAAAAATGATTTAAAAGAAATAGATAAAAGCAATCCTTGATGCGGATTATATATCATGCTAATATTTCTGAACTTTTTCAGTTTTTGAAGCGTACACAAACCAACATAACGTTTTTATATATATAGATATTGAAGAGAATCTTTAGAAATGTCCGAACACAACGAAATCAGTGTAACAGACTTTGGTAAAAGCTTGAATAATGTTTTTATACATGCATTTTCTAATCTGATCAATGAATACAAAAAATTGTACCTGCAAATCATTTTCTCACTGACATTTTGCTTTGTAATCTATTAGACTTTACATACTCTTAGTCTGAGCTATGGATTACATATTAAGTGGTCCTGTCATCGTTTCGAAAAATAATTTCTCTTCTATAGGCTTATTTGAGTAGCTTTAAAAGTATTAAAAATGGTTCTTCTTCCGCTTATGCCCCGTATTTCTTCGCTAATAAGTAACAGGTAGCAGTGTATGTTGCAGCGTTTTTTAATATCGCTATCAATACAACCACACAGGCATCACTCAAGGTAGGGTGCGTAACTATATAACACTGTTTAGATTGATGCAATTTACAAGTGACTCAGATTTATAGACTATGATAAGAGAACAATTGTGGAGCATTTTCATAATGGGAATCGCTCCACTTCTTTCAAAATAGCATAAAAGCAATAGAAATGAATTAAATCCAGGTACAGCGTTTTTTCGTATTATAAGGTATATAATGGTATTGTGAAGGAAGAATGTTGTACTGTTCTTTCAACCTAAAGGGTCGTCCAATCTGACTAGCCGGCCCGAAGGACCAGTGGCTCAGGACGAGAATTTGTGTATGTCAGAGATAATGTAATAAGAAACCGTAATTTTTTTTATTAGATTGGGAACACCAAGCAATATTACAGGCTACAAAAATATACAGTTTGTAAATTAGTATCAATGTATCAAAGTCAATTTGTCAGTAGTGCCTTGGGACGATCGGTGATGGTTGACTCCAGTTGCTCTCTGTTCTGATAGTGATAACAATCTGGCTTTTAATAATCGAGACACAATTACGTAAATATCTTAAGGCAAGCCTTAGACCCAAAAAGGTGGCAGGAAGCTCGTACAATTTTCTATAGGAGTTATCACGTCACACTTGATAATCATAACAAACATACAACAGCTATTTGGAGTCTTTAACAAGTGCCCAACGTATTGTTAAAAATTATTTCTTGGCTTTTTTATTTTGACATCCGCTTGAAAACAATATTAAATATTGTGTTTCTTTAACAGCTTTAACGCTTAAGTAATATTTTCCATTCCATAAATTTTCTAAAGAATAATGTCTATATAATATGGATACACCATCGGAAGACATCCATTCGTTTTATTAAAGACATCCCTTAGATGTTGGGGTGAATAAAGAAACCTCAACGCATTAGTTTATTAGGTGCAAGGGACGTATCCGTCAAAGTCCTTGCAATGGGACTGATGTCTCGTTTGCTGCTATTTGCAGTGTCGCAGAGTGTGGTGCAAGTCATAGAATATATTCAGAAATTGTCTTATATATAATATTCGTGACGCAAACGAAACACAAATACTTACGGTCTGATTTTTAAACGTATAAGTTTAAGACAGTACACAAGTTAAAGTGACACAAGAGTAGGAAAGATAAAGTATGCAAGCCAATTTTAGGTCTGGGCCTCAGATTTCTGTCTCTGTTTGATGAGAATTTGTCAATCTAATAGGCAAGTAGCTGAGCAGCCCCCAGAGCCTGACACACGCTTTCGATTTTTTGGGTCTAAAGCAAGCCGGTTTCCTCACGATGTTTTCCTTTACCGTACCATTGGTGGCACAGCCTGGGATCGAACCTACGACCTAAGAGATGAGAGTCGCATGGTGAAGGCACTAGGCCAACACTGCTCTCAGTACATTTAATAAGGAAGTAACAATTGCGATTTATGAAGATTCGAGAAAAAAACATGAATATGTTGAAATGTCACTGTTGACACTGAGAGAGTTATAATGTGTATTGATTTTACGACTTATTACATAATTGGCAAAGTATAGCATACATTATTATCTTAGTTATAAGGTTATTTTGTCACAAACTGCAATCATATCAAAATAAAATAAATATATGGTAAGACCTGATCTAATGCTATTTGATTCGATAGTGAAATTTATTTAGCCATTTAGATACACGGTGTATTTAATTCTTTTATAAAAAAAAATATAGTAATCATAGTATTAGACCTATTAAAACTGGAAATTAGTTAATACTTTTTACAATTTGTATTTGTAAATCGCATATTCTCGTCACTTGTACCATGAAATATGCAGTTTCCTAGGGGCAGTAGCCCTGTGGGGTTTGTATAGTTCCGGTGATTTGTATCTTTCCCTCAACGATTAAGAAATTGTCTTGCGGTAACCAGCCTTTAGGGTGGATGATGAATGGTAATACTAATCAGGAAGAATTAGACACGATTCACTCTTATCGGAAACTGCTTTTTTCTAAACAAATTAACTTTGGAAAAGTCACAGTATTATATACATTTTAGGTATTAACTGGGAAAAACTTTTAGCTTTTATTTACTATGTGACCCGGTGAATTGTATTACCTACATATATTTGTGTCAAAACTTAATACAAAATGTTTAAAACAGACCAAAGCGAATGATACTCATACAACAGCACTAAAATTTCTGAAGACATAATAGAAGACAAAACATATCAAATACAGTTACGAACACTTTTTATTGGAAAATAAAATTGTCGTTTTTAATACTTTTCTTGACTTAATATTTATGAATCCTGTCCTGATCCTGTTTAAACCTTACCCGAAAAAAACCCCTTAGCTGAACTTCCACAAATATCCCAAAATCAAAATTGGCCAAGTCAGCCCAGCCATTCTCGAGTTGTAGTGAGACAAACGAACAAAATTTCATTTTTATATTAATAGATTTTACATTATTATATTCATATACATGTTAATATTGTATGTAAAGACTTTGACCTTTGCATCCTGGTTAAAGTTTTACTATAAATAAATACTTTTATATATTTTATATATATTAGAACTTCAGTTGAATTGAATGCATTTGAAATGGAAAACGTTACTTGATCCTAATATCTGGAAATGCGTTGCACCACTAGTCCTCTAATGATTGAAGTATAGTTGAAATAATTAAGGCTAATTTGATTCTTCTTTTTTTTTTTATAGAACAGGGGCAGGAGGTTCACCTGATGTTAAGTGATACCGCCGCCCATGGACACTCTCAATGCCAGAGGGCTCGCGAGTGCGTTGCCGGCCTTTCAGGAGGTCTTCTTAAGCCATAGCTCATTCAACTTAATGACCTATAACCCCGGATGGGGCAGAGGGCGTTCACATTGAGTCTCCACGTTCGTTCTAGAGCTTCGCATTTTACCTCGCTCCAAGTCTTTCTGTCTTTGTCACATCTGCAACCGTATGCTAGATTTTTTGGGTTTGCATGGGACGGTCACGCTTTAGCCTGAACATACCTAAAATATTTTATTTCTCGTATGGCTTATAATAATTTTGATTTCCCGTAAAAAAATATATAATTAAGTTGCAATGGTGCCAAAAGTACTGCTTAATATGATTCTAAATCTGAGTGTACTTATAATCTCAAGTTAAAAGGTTGTAACATTTGTTAAATAACAGTGTTTATACTACTTGATGAAAAACGATATCTCAGGAACTACTCGTTCCATTTGAAATATTATTAGTGGTGTCTATTCGAGGAATACTAATAATATCACAATGGCTAAAAATGGTTACAGTTAGACTTGCTTTCAAGTTAATAATTTATTTCAAATATTTTAATTATTAAAGCATTAAGCATTTTAATCTTATCACAGTAACAACACAGCCAAGTAATAAACATTCTTATGTAACAATGAATTAAGATTACACAAGCCTAGAACACACAATTTATATGGTGTAAGGCTGAATGTATAAGAAAACTTCAAGAAACAAATCCAAATATAATAAATTTATGTACAAACATTGCTTAATTTTTTTCGTAATCCTTCAGTTAACATAAATGTTATACAACAAAATCAATATAAACATATAGCCAACGATGGAATACATAATATATACAAAAAGGTTAAACAATTTACGAAAGGAAAAAAATCAATAAAATTTATTAAATAAGTAATACCTAATTTGTAATAGTATATTCATTACTTGACAAATCGAGAGAATAGAACGATAATTAGTAACATACTGCCTTTTAACATATTATATGCGCTATTGTTATTTATTAAAAGTAAAGTCTTTTATATACTATTTATAAAATTCTTTATTAATTAAAAATACTATTATTAATTAGCGGATCCGAAAGACATTGTCCTGAATACATGTGTTACATACAAAATAGATCTAATAATGTATATCATTCTCGACTCCACTTCAACTCACAAAATCATCAAAATCTGTCCAGCCGTTTAGGAGTATATATATATACCAGCTGTTTATTTGCTGTATAGATAAATAATCTAGATACCAACTGCAGCGCCATCTGCCGAGCTGATTTGTGAATCCAGCTGTTTAAGAGGAGTTCAGTGACATACATACACACGTATAATAGAATTATATATTTAAAGATGTACCGAAACTTAAAAAAATACTATAGATGGAAAATTTCACGTCCCATAAAATTTATATTTGTTTATCTACCGTTGTCTGAACTGATTTAAATTTACTTTGATTACTAGGTCCTTTGCATATAAAACCGCTTCAGAGCAGCAATTGTTATTCCACACAGACTTACATAGTAAATATCGTTGACTTCATAACCCTCCAGAGTCCAGTGTGTAATCGCCCTTACGAGAAAGATAAATTCAGTAGATTTAAACGTCGCACTTCGCTTGTTTTACAGCACATTCAAGTGATTCAAACACGCTTCACAATAGCACAACATTAAAATAATCTCTATAAACTTTGGCTTCCACAATTATGTACGATTTTGTCTACGTCAATGAATTATATTTAACTTTCTTTATTAAGCAGAGAAAAAAGAATACGTAACTAATTTATTATTTTGTTATTATGTTCATTCATTTTATGTTCAACAAGAAACTTGGCGATTAAAAAGAGCGGCGGAGAGTTTATTGCCAGTTCTTCTCGTCCGTTCTACGCCCTTGATTTGAGGACTGGCAGTAAATGTAAAATTAGAAGCATTTTATGTATTAGAAGCATTTAGTGTTTGACGTTCATTAGTGTTACCTATATGAATAAATGATTTTTGACTTGACTTATTCATTTTATTAGTGATGCCACAGAGAAATAATGAAGATATACCAAAAAGACAGCTGAAAACAGCAGAGAATTAAGGAGATCACACTTAATAAAACGATATAAATACTAATAAAACAATAAAAGAAGCCGGCGCCGGACGTACGCACTGACTAATATGAAAATAAAATTCATATATATTCATATATAAGTTTCTTGCTAATATTAATTTCGAATCTGTGAGATAAGTATAGCCTATAATAATGCGACCTCCTAATGGTGAAGGAATATTTGTAATCGGTCCGGTATTTGAGTTTTTACCTTAAATCCTAATCTTTTGCTTTTTATTATTAATATTTTTTTTATATAATAGGGGGAGAAACGAGCTTGCGGGACGACCAAAAAGGGCAGTCTTCCCAGCCCATAGACACTCATTTTTAGTGAGTGCGTTGCCGGCCTTTAAGGAGTACACTCGAATTTTAAACATTTTAAGGTCGTATCTCTGATATAATCTAATAATATAGATTCTTTCAAAGCGACATTTATCGGAGTTTTTAATTAATACTAATGAAGCCTCATTTATTCCTTGAAACAATACTATTTACAAAAGATACATACCCACTTTTATATAAAATTTTAGCTTTTTTTTGTGGAATTATAATATCCTATATATATACCTTCTGTATGTAAAGTATATTTTACTTTTTCAACTTATTTTAAATACCCTAAAGTCAGGCGTGCAAACCCTGTTTCCATAGATATTTCCTATGATAGCAATTAACACTTGTTAATTCAACCAATTTCCAGCCATTATCAAATTTCCATATTGATAACGCATAATTATATTAAATAATTAAATCATTTACTGTTGAGTAACGTTATTAGTTAATTAACCGCCTAATAACCGCATGGTAAAGTAAACATTGTGTTAATTGCCTGAATTTCGTTGTTATTCTTGGTAATTGGGTAATACATAATATATGCTTCAATACATTAATATGACTTTATATTCAGATAAATTTTCTTATTAACTATATTATTATTAAATAAGAATTGGGACTGAGCTATGTATGAATCCCGTTTTGACGACTACACATTTAAAGTAAGTTTTTATTTAAATATTTTTATTGAAAGACCTTTGCCTGCCCCGGTAGAATGTGAGCGACCCCGGAGCCTCTGCAACGCGGACTTGCGACTCGAGGTGGTGCATTGCTCATACAGTCTCTGTATGGCAAAGATTACCCTTGAGCGTGTCTTAAGGCAGTTTTTGCTGCGCACCACCACTATGTAAAACCAGCGGGCCACTGAAGTATTGACGAACCAATTCGACATAAGGTCCTTCAATAAATAGCAATTCTTGAAAGGGTGGCAACGCACTTGCGAGCCTTCTGGCAATGTGAGTGTCCATGGGCGTCGGTATTACTTAACATCAGATGATTCTCCGGCTCGTTTGCCTCCTGTAAAAAAAAACTTTCGGGGATGTGCAAATACATTTCCACCTCGGATATTTAAAAAAAAGTAATTTCTATGAATATTTTGATATGTATATGAAGGCTGGTGATCGCAAGATCTTAAACCGTTGGTCTATATGTAATGTTGTAAAATGCGAAATTGCGAAGAGGTAATTAATATTACATGTATTAATTAATTAATAGCGCCGTGTTGATAACGGACATTTGCCTGAAAACCCAAGACGGTTCAAGTATGACTGATGTAATCGAAATTTTAAAGTACAAACTTTCAGTTGGAAACTTTTCTATTATTTATTTAACAACAATTGAAGTTCATAATGCTGTTGTGGAATCATAAACTTGACATCCACGTCTAACATATTTACAATTTATTTACAAAATTATTTACACTATATAAAGAGAAAAGTTTTGAGGACTCATTTGAAAATTCTTCACCATTAGAATCCTACTAAACATTAGCTATAGAATATTTTTTGTGATTTAATGTGACCACGCACGCTGTAAAGTACGCGAAATGTCGGTTTTTTTTTTAAATTATGTAACATAATTATAATTTTACAATAATACATAACTTTAATCCGGTTAAAAATGTTTTCTTTAAATGTGTAAAAGTTATGTTAATAAAAGACAATATTTTTTTTATTAAATTAAACTGTGCACACTAATACAGTATGTACAGCTCATTTCAATTAATCGACATGAAATAAAACACATAGACCATCAGAGCCACGTTACAAATAATTCACTGTTTTTCAGTAACGTGTTTGCCTCAGCCTAATAAACTCTATGTTTTTATATTTTAAATTGTTGCACAGTCTGTCTGAGAGGAAGGCGGGAATTTAATAATCGTGCATAAGGTTTAAGGCTGCAATCTCCTAGGGGATGGGAAATTCAATTTTCTATCACCTTTCAGCGAGGCATTGAACGTATGTCGTTGAAAAATTGCCAAAATGGTATATTGTAAAAATTCTGTAATATTTTTTGGTTGCTTTTACTTGAGCAGTGTTAGTGGCTTCAGCGTAAGACTCTCATCCCAGAGTTCGTAGGTTCGATCCCCGGCTGTGCACCAATGGACTTTCTTTCTTTGTGCGCATTTTGACATTCGTTCGCACGGTGAAGGAAAACATCGTGAGGAAACCGGCTTGCCTTAAACCCAAAAAGTCGACGGCTAGTTTCAGGCACAGGAGGCTGATCACCAACTTGCCTGTAAGATTGACAAATGATTTTGACACAGATACAGAAGTCTGAGGCCCAGACCTAAAAAAAGGTTGCAGAGCCACTGATTGATTTTATTTTACTTGTATAGTAAATTAGTCTTAGATAATGTAGCTTTTAAATGGTGCTAAACTATTTTGTTTTGGTGGTGCTACTTATGATGGGGGAAATGTTTGTCAACTTAATCAGTCATATTCGTCCTGTTCAGACGTGTGTCGTGTGAAGTCATTGATTTATTAAAATGTTTCACTGAAAATTATTAAATTAATACAGTAAAGAAATAAAATTAATATTAGACTTCTTTTAATATTACTGCTGAAGTCTTACTGTAACACGAAAACTGTGAAAGCTGTACATGAAAAGCTTTTATAATTCAAATGGTTTGAGTGTGAATATGCTTGGATAAATATAATTTATGTACGAGTATAAACGAATTTATGTTGTACTAGCTGGCCTGGCGAACATCGTACCGCCTAACAATCGATTCTTTATTTGTTTAAAATACTTATTCTGCTATTCGGGACACCGGTCTAGCTAGTAAGATAAAAAAAAGAAAATTGATAAGACAACAAATACATTATGTCAAAAAATAAAAATTTACCTTCCCGGAACCCCTCCACTAATACTTGAACTTTATTCTATGGTATTAAAGTTCAAATTGACTTTTAAGTATTATTACGAATATTTTGTATGGGAATATAGAAAAGTGTTGTTTTTAGACTTTTTCACTCAATTTTTTTTTAATTTTTCTCCGTAAGAACCATGCTCGTACTTCAAGGTATATTATAAAAAAAAATTAGACAAATCGGTCAAGCCGTTTTCATGTTATGTCGTGACAACGGAAAACGGGTTTCATTTTTATATATATAGATTATTGCGTGTCCCAATAAAATAATCTTGCCTTCCACTTGCCATATGATAGATATACACCTACGTACCAGATTAAAACTATTGTCTATTTTATATATAAAGTAGGGTAAGAACGCAAAATAAAAGACTAAACAAATTATATTACATTGTGATTGGTCGGAATCTAGATCTCTAGGTTAACACAAAAATACTTTCGTCTGACCAAAATCAAACAGAGACCTTTTCTCCTTCATAAGCTCCAGAGATAGCTGCATCTGTTTACTAGCTTTATTTATTAGTTTGAAGCTGCCACACACAATCGATATGTGACACGCTGGTTGGAAAAGGGCTCAGGCGCTATTTAATCCACAGTGTTCCATAACATAATCATTAGAATGTAGACGCAAACAATACGACCTTATGTTTTTACACGCTGTTTGCAACGGTTTAATTGATTGTCCTGACTTATTGTCGCTTTCCTATTTCACACCCCTTCTTCATACAATACAAGGCAAACCCAAATATTTAAAATTCCTCGGTCTAATACAAACTATTTACGTAACTCAGTCATGTATCGTATACCTTCAGATTATAATACAAATTACCAGCAAATAGATATATTTAATGTTACTAAAATTGTTTAAAAAATAACTTTAAAAAACTTGAATAATTTAAAAATTCTTCCTTTGTATTAAATATATAGTGTGAATTTATTATAAATACATATATGTATATTCTTTGTATTTTTTGTATTTGTATAGGTGAAATTGTGCTTTGTGTATGTTTAAATGTGTATTCCGTTTTGGCTATTGTGTACAGTGTTTTGTTTGAATATAGTTTAATAAGTAGCTGTAGAAATACCGTTGATCAAATAAATAAATAAATAATAGTAAAATATAGCTGTCCCTTGAAGGAGATTCCTAATCACTGCATCATCACTAATTGCACAGTACATTCTAGGCACATTAAGAAAATAAGTCATACAAATCAAGAAAGGAAAAGATTTAAGGATAAACAAACAAAAGAACATTAAATAACTCAAGCAGTACTTACATATAAAATAAATTTGAAGAATATCTGTATTTCTATTAACAATAAAATATCTGGACCATCTCCAGTATTGCCAGCTATAAAATTAATTGGGCATGCACATACGATATCATAAATATTACTATCAACCTCAGCAGTTTTATATATTTTGTTATTCTTTATAACTTATTACAGATCTTTCATCTTTTCTTTTAAAAAGAAAATGTGGTTAAAATATACTAAAGATATTTGATTCGGGAGCCCGTTAGTCTATTCGATCTTCGTAATCTTCTGACTATATTCCTCGATAAAGACATAATTATATAAAACTAGTAGTACATAGCCCCCTTTAGCCTCATGGGTTACAACATTCGCGGATTTATTATCCCTAAAAGGGCTTTAAAATAAACCATATTAAGTAAATCAAAAATAAAATAAAAAAGTTCAGTGGCGCAAATAACTTAGGTTTTTAGGTCTGGGCCTCAGATTTGTGTATTTTATTCGTGATAATTTGATTGTTCTAATATAAGCTTAACCAATAAATAGGTTTAATAATTTCAACATCACATTCCATTGATGGCTGGAAGTCTTCCTCAATCCGTTTCAAAAGGCATTTTCTTTTGCAAACTAGCAAATTGCGGAATCGACTCCCGGTGGGGGTGATCCCTGAGAGATACGACCTCCAACTATTCAAAGTAAGGGTACTCAAAGGCCGGCAACGCACTCACTAAAAATGGGTGTCCAAGGGCTGCGATGACTGCCCTTTTTGGGCATTTATATAAAAAAACATATTTATTTTCCTTCGCATGGGTGTGATCTGTGATTTTCTTGTGTTTTATTCTGGCGGTCTTAATTTAGGAAGCACATCATATGGTGTAATTTAAGGCGCTTTTAGCGATAATTTCAGTAATAAATCCGCGAAAGTTGTAACCCGTGTGCCTCAAGGGGGCTATGTACCCTCAGAAGATTAACTTGTAGTAATAATTCGAGAAGTTCGCAATATGTTTCGCTTGACGAAATATTTGGGGGAAAGTCTCTTGATTAATTCACTTTTGATATGGATTTATTGAAATAATATTTTATTACCGGAACTTATGTTGGGTTTACGATCGCAACAGTGCCAGAGTTTAGGAACTGCGATAATTGTTTTGTATTAAAGTCAAAAGTAAAAAATCATTCATTCATATAGGTAACACAATGAACGAACGAAATGAACACAGGTGAACGTCAAAAAAGATATATACATTTAATGCTTCTAATTTTATTTATTGCCAGTTCTTAAATCAAGGGCGTAGAACGAAAAAGATGAACTGGCAATAAACTCTCCACCACTCTTTTTGATCGCCAAGTTTTTTGTTTTACACAACGCTTGTAAGGAGCTGCAAAACCAAACAAAAGCCATTACACTATGTTCCACATGACATCTTAAGTAATAAATAATAATAAATTTAAAAAAAAGATTTGTCCTATATCAGCAGGAGGTGAAATAGGAGTACGCACTTATATTCTTGTGGGAACAACACGCAAACACATAGTCGAAATAACTAACATCATCGCATACACGAATTCAAGTACGACCAGTCACCACAAGTAGCACCCGTTCACGAGTATGACGCAATTAATTATTAAATTATCAATTACTAAATAGGATTTCTGTTTCCACAGCGCTTATTAAATGAGTACAAATTGCGAGAAATGAAATTATTTATACTAAGATAATACAGATCTATTTCGATATTCACCAACCTCACCTGCCTCGGACAAGCAAAAATCGCTAGGGCGGCCGCAGAGCAGGCGGAAAATAATAAACGGCTCAAATATAAGTCTTTCCTCCAATTTCGATTTTATTCCCTTTGGAGTAGACTCTTGGGCCGTGAAGTTCAAGTGCACAGGATTTAAGCTGGTGTCTGGTAGGTAGTGCCGGTGACCCCAGAGCTGGTGCTTTCCTCAACGAATAAGTATCGCAATACAGCGAGAATGCGTTAAAGTTGCACTGCCACAGGGCCCAAACTTTATAAATTTGTTTTAATTTTCTTTTTATTAATTTTTATTATTACTATGTAGGTTGAGGAAACTGTAAATACTGTATAATTTCGATATTTAAATGAGATAAAAAATTTGTAAACTACGGATCGCCAGTGATACTGAGGGTTCGCGAAATCGAAACCCTATTAGCATAATGATGGCAGACGATATAAAACTCGATCGACCATCATATCGCCGACATAAATAACTAAAATTGACTTAATATTATATATAAAGCTTATTTTGTAAAAGACAAAAAAAAATTACGTTTTTCTTGAATTGTTTTTTTATACACAACTGGACAGTCGTTTGGCAACAATCAATAATAAAAGTTATTTTACTGATTACATAAATTCATATTTTTTGACATATGAAGTAGCTTTCAATTTTTTTTTAAACTTTAAAGTTCAGAAAATAGAGCGAATTCATATGAATTATAATCTAACAATTATGTTTATAAGTAATACTATCCTGAATTTCAACAATACTAGTACAACTCTTAAACTAAGATATTTGTTAACAGTTTTAGTGTTTTTTTTACACTATAACCGCGGCGGCGGGAGAGTGACGTGACGATCACGTGATTGGTAAATGAGTTGACGTTTGTGTCCCGCGCTGCAATACGATGCGCAAACTTTCCCCCACTCCCTTGTTTATTGGTCAAGAAGTTTGCCAGTATCTACACGCTCTTTTCTTGATGGACCCTAAGTAGAATTGGTTCGGAAAAACTTCAGTGGGCACCTGGTTCCGTTTAATGGTGGCGGCAAAAACTGCTTTTTAAAACGCTAATTTTTTTCAATAAGGATCGTAAAAAATATTTAAACTAAATATATAAACCATAGTATTTCGATTATTCATTCAATAAGTATTTTGTACATTTATTCAAGTATATCTAGAATTGTATATCAGTGTTTGGTGCAAGTTTGATTGGTGTGTCCGCGACAACTTTTGATAGACAGGGAATTGAGTTTTTAATGATGTTTGCTTCGTACGATAACTAGCTTGGCTGGTTCTGTATTGAATAAACCATTTTATTATCAAATCATTGAATTTGAGTATCTTCTAATATCTGTGTCATGTTAATTATTGTTTAATGTTTATGAAAAATATTCAACAAAACTTTTAAAAAAAAGTTTGACTTACTCAGAGTAGTTAGCTTAATTAACAATAACGATTGTATGCCCTTAATATGTAAAAGTATTTTCTTGTATTATTAAATAAAAGTCTTAAGTAACAATTTATATTAATAAAAATAGTTTGAAGTTGATTAATAATGGATAATTTTAATTTATAAATTACGGCGTGTAATGTCTCCTTTATATATTCAATATATGTATTGTATACCATAGATACCACTTGATAGCTACAGGTCATAGATAAAGGGGTAGATATAGAATTCTGAATTATTAAACACTTATCTACACTATGTCACATATTAAAACAATGTTCCTTTAGTTTTTGTAATTTTGTTTCCTCTTCGTGTATATGTTACATGCCTATAAGTGCTAGACACAAAAAATCTTATGTTTTCATTATGTACCTACCAATGTCTCAGAGCGCCCGGCTTTTATAAATAAATAAATAATCGAGTAAAAAACATCTAAAATAAACCAGTGGCGTTACAACCTTTTTAGATATGGCCCTCAGATTTCTGTATCTCTTTCAAGATCTGTTTTCTTTCACCGTTCGAGAGAATGTTAAATGCGCACATAGTTTGAACCTCAGGAATGACTGTCGCACGCTGAAGCCACTAGGCCAACACTGCTAACAAAAATATCTATTAGTTTGTACCACAAATAAAAGAATATTTTTGCTTGTATAAATACTAATATTGATCCAGTAAATAGTCGGGTGAATTGCCAAAGACAATAGTTGTAACAGTAAGCCAGTAGCGACGAAATTGACGGCCCTCTAGGGAGGGACATTCAACTAACTAGGCATCACTTTTATTTTTATTTTCACTGCCGGTCTGTTCTATTTATTGGGTATTAGCTATCTAAATTGATTTAAATTTGGAATTTTAAATCTCGTATTGATTTTGGTTAATCATGTATTTAATTGAATAAGTCGATCATGACTAGTATAAACTAGTCATGATCGACTGTAAGTTGATTTTAGAATACTTCGATAGATAATGGTGGAATAGATAGTATGGGTTTGAAATCCATTCAAATTCAGAGTTGCTGGTGATAGCAACTTAAAGCTGAGATGGACCCATTTTTGATAATTGTATTTGTATTTTTATACATATATGTGTGCTATAATCCTAATAAATATCTTTCCTCTTCTTTTTAATTTTTAAAATAAAAGTTATACGAGAATACTTCTTTCTGTCTTCATCAAGGGGTCATTTACTAAAGTTTGTCGGTTTCTGGTTAAAATTTAAATTTTCTGCTGACTGACTACTGTCTTCTATAAACAAAAACTCTTTGATGAACTATTTTAATTAAAGAGAGTTACTGAAATTAAATTGTCGGAAGAAGCATCAAAAGTCGCTTGTAAAATAATATTGTCAGGGACTTTGTTACTCTGTAGCTTCACCAGCTATAAATTTAAGTTAGATAGCATTGAATATCTAACTATCTATCTATGTTGATAGGAAAACAAAAAAATAACATTCCTGTGTTGTTTTAACTCTTGTTAAAGGGCGCCTTGTAGTGGCCCTGATGGTAGATAAATAAAAAATAACCGCGTGCTAATAGTGTTTGTTTTCAATAAGGGCCAATGTTTGTCCGGAGCCGTGGGAAAACACGGCTTTTCTTATCTGGTCGAATTTTCTTCGGAATATTTTTCGCTTTTGTTACAATTTTTCTTTTAGTCTCTTAGCTACAAAACAATGACGTTTTGTAGCATTTAATTTAATAAAATATAAATTAAATAAATTTAGTAATATTTAATTATTTATTTAAGTAATTTTAGTATCGTTATACAGCGAGAAAATGCTGCCAGCGTTATAAGTAAACTACCACAAAACACAAAAATCATCTATCGCAAGTCCTCACACTAGAGATTTTTCCGTGATACATGGTGCATGTTTAAAACATTTAGTATTACAACTAATCAAACACTAGTCGTATAAGACATTAAGTATGTGTATGTGAATGGGTGCGTACATATTTAAGAGTTGTTATGTGCGCATTGGTGTTAGTTTTTGGAACATCAGAGTCTTATTACAATACGTAGTTAGGCCTCTGTATTCGAAATCCAATTCGGCTAGCGTAATTTGTATGTGTGTATATTTGTATCTGGATAGTTTGACTATCTCAGAATCCATAGATTTTGAAATTTATTATAAAGAGACCTCTTAATGCAAAGAAAACCTTATATCCCATTATTTACATAATTCGACGTTTCACTTCACGTCGGATAACTTCTTAATATTATGATTCTTAAACATTTATTTCCAATACACTGATATATAAAACTTACATAGTACTAATAATAATTAAAAATGAATAAATAGAAAATGAAAACAAAATTAAAAAGTTTGCACCCCGTTACACTATATTTAATTAATTGTGTCGCAAGAACAATCAACAAAACTATTAACTGCAAGTTCCGACCGAGTTATAACAAATAAAGTCTGATTTATACTTGAAAAACTTTCAAATTGACCTACACTCAGCTTAGCCGGCAGTAAATTGCCCGGAAAGCACTTCCACGCTATTGAATAAATTATTTCGTAGCGAAAATAAAATGTAGCTTTTCAATATCAAGCTTTTGATGCTTAAAATGAGTAGCTTTGTACATAAATTAAGTTAAAGTAGGAATTATGAACACAGTTTTAACACCGATGTCCATTGTATCTGTAAATGCAGTTCCCTTCTCGGTTTTTTCATTTATAACTAAATAAATTTAAAAAAAAAGTACATTTTTCTTTAGTACTAAAAAAATGTGTAATGTTTTATTAGATACTTAACTCTGACCTCAATATATTAGACAATGAGTGTTTAAAGACGATAATTTATCTTCATTATTTATAATGGTTAAATACTAACTATATACACGAATAAAAAGACAAAGGCTATTTTAATTAAAAGGCACAACAACAGACAACAGTAACAAACATA
Source organism: Pieris napi (assembly GCF_905475465.1). NCBI lineage: Eukaryota > Metazoa > Arthropoda > Insecta > Lepidoptera > Pieridae > Pieris > Pieris napi. Next base: position 10,954,139 of record NC_062241.1, read on the forward strand.
CACAGAGAACACACGCATACAAAACACAGTACATGCATGTGCATCAATGACAAGAGTGCAATACATTTAAAGGGAAACGTTACAATGATAAAAGAGAAAAGAAATAATAGAGTAAATATACTAAAACAAAAAAAATAAATGGCAATAAACTTAATTACAGAAATAAAAATATGCAATTTAAAAATCTAGACTTTAGTCGAAACTGTTGTGTTAAAATAAATTTCAATTGTTCTGTCAAAATTACTTATATTTCATTAATTTATTGTTTTTTTATTTACACGTATTTGATATTTTTAAACCCTGACCCATTGCTTATTGGTTCTAAGATTTAAGCAGCCACCGCTAAGCACAACTTACGTGTATCTAAAACTGATTGGAATTGACATAAAGGTGTTCTGTTATACCATAAAATCTATGGCTACCTTTGGTTTGAAATTTTGAATATATATTCAGATTAAACTCTTAGCAAATAATTACTTTTGACGACTCATTGGTCTAGTGGTCAGTACCCCTGACTGCGAAACCATGGGTCCCGGGTTCGATCCCCGGCTGAGACGAACATCGATGTGATGAGCATTTGGTGTTGTGCTTAGGTCTTGGCTGTTTAAATATGTATTTATATGTCTATCTATTTATAATATGTATGTATATCCGTTGCCTAGTACCCATAACACAAGCTTCACCTGCTTAGCATGGGACTAGGTCAATTGGTGTGAATTGTCTTTAAAAAGAAAAAAAAACTTTACGTTTCAACATTTAGCACATTGCTGAACGCTTGCAAGTCCGTTGCCACTTGCCGGCCTAAGAATTGGTACTCCCTTTTCTTGAAGAAGCCCAAGTCGAATTGATTCGGAAATACTTCAGTGGGCAGCTAATTCCAATACACCAGGGTGGTGTGCGGCAAAAAGTGCCTTATGAAACGGTAGGGTGTGGATCGACGGACGTCGAGGTGATACGAGTGGAATTTGGTATTTTGCCTCGACAAACACGACATTTTGATGGCAGTCAACAATTATTAATACACACGCGGACTTCTACACACTTAGTCACTAGGGTAGGTTGAATTGATAAGGACGATTTAAATTAAGTGTTAAGTTCAAAACTATCCCTAAATAAAATAAACAATTTTTATCTCGCATTATTACCAAAACTTACGGCAAAGGCAAGTCTGTAATTTTATTGAAATTTCACACGCACTTGTGTGACTGTTGACAGTAAATCATTTTCGTTTAATTAACAACATTAGTAGAAAATATCAAAGAATGATGTCTTGAGTTTTAGCGATTAAAATACATTGGTTAAAAAGTAAATCTGTATACGTAATAGTAATAATAATAAAAATCCCGAATAATTTCCAATAATTACAAAAAAATATACAGCTTTTCATATTTTATAAATTTTTTCTTACTATCGTATATTAATAAATCTATTTATCCTATGTCCTAGCTACCGTCAGTACCATCGATCGGGACTCCTTCACGGGAAAGGCTACCACCAGCTTTTTCCAACTAACTCTGTCCATGTCGTTCTTTCACCATTCGCTTCCTGCTATTACTATTTCTTATATCCATCTTTTTTTGGGGCACCCTGTTCTCTTTTTTCCCCTTGGTCCATTCCATATAGTTGTCTTAAAAGTCTACCTTTTATATTACTACTAGCAGACTCGGCCAAGCGTTGCTGTGGCTAAGGTTTTTGTTATAATACATAGTAGTAAACCATTCAAAGGAAACGGCAGGAAAACAAAAGTCATGGGGATCACCATGCTTTTTTGGTGGCTATGCCATTAAATTGTAGCTTATGTGAAACGTTGGTACGTTCAACACAGCGCCATCTGTTAGAATTGTGTCAAAAAATAAACAAATAATTTGCAATAAAATTACATTGCCGGTATAAATTGAGATGTTAGCTATCCTATCTTTTAAGTTGGATCAAACTACACACGGTGTGCAAATTTGATTGATATCGGTTCGGTAGTTTAGGAGTCCATAGCGGACAAACAACGTGACACGTAATTTATATATATATTAATGCCATTTCTGTTTTAGGGCATACGTTATTGTAACGGACTTGTATTTTTTTATTATTTATATATTGAGTTACAGTAACAGGTTCCTGTTCGAAGACAAAAGAATCGGACACACACAATTCCAACATTACCAATTTTAATGGAACTAACATAAAAATAAGGTGGATTTGAATAAAAAATAATCATGTTTATAAATAGTTTCCGCAAAATTTGTGGACAAACATAAACTTTACCAAATTTAGATGACATGGTTTCCTAAATAGATCAAAAAAAATTTAAATGTTATCTGAATAACAATTTAAATTATTATTCAGATTAAGACTCGTAACAGTTATGATACATATACGAGTATTTTGGATAAAGTTCTCGAGTGTACATCCAGTGTCCGCTTGCTTTTAAGCTTTTCTTTAAATGCAAGTGATCATCCTCTGTGCGTTTGAGTCCTGTTCTGGATTACTAACGTATTAAAAAGCCTGTAAATTGTGAACGCACGACCAGAGAATTGAGAAAAGCTTTTAACGACCAGTACATGTTTCGTAATAATTTAAAAATAAGTGTTAATTAGAGAATATTAATAAAGGTAAATAAAAATAGGCGTTCATTAACATAAAGTACATGTAAAAGGATAATTAAGATCTTTACATTGTTTATAAATTGCATTTAATCTAGTTCGTGTACGTCACGTGAGATTTCAGATATGGTTTACAGTCGAGTTTTATTACTACGAAGGCTGTTTCTATGAAACTTGTGTTTATAAGGTTAATTAAACGGAAATTTATGATAATTAGTTGGCTATATATTTTTTCCTTGGTCATTAAACAGTTTTAACGATCGTTGTAACATAATATATATTTATAAAAACGTTATATATTTAAAATGGTCGATTATTATAATATTATGTCTTTTTTTTATGTATAACGGAGGCTCTCCCCGAGAATGTTAAGTCATACCGCAGCCCATGGACACTTACATTGCCAGACAGCTCGCAAGTGCGTTGTCGGACTTTAGAAACGGTGCTACTTAGGTAGTCACATTTCCAGAAGGTTCGCAAGTGCGTTGTCGGACTTTAGAAACGGTGCTACTTAGGTAGTCACATTGCCAGAAGGCTCGCAAGTGCGTTGTCGGACTTTAGAAACGGTGCTACTTAGGTAGTCACATTTCCAGAAGGTTCGCAAGTGCGTTGCCGAACTTTAGAAACGGTGCTACTTAGGTAGTCACATTGCCAGAAGGCTCGCAACTGCGTTGTCGGACTTTAGAAAAGGTGCTACTTAGGTAGTCACATTGCCAGAAGATTCGCCAGTACATTGTCGAACTTAAGAAACGGTGCTACTTAGGTAGTCACATTTCCAGAAGGTTCGCAAGTGCGTTGTCGGACTTTAGAAACGGTGCTACTTAGGTAGTCACATTGCCAGAAGGCTTGCAAGTGCGTTGTCGGACTTTAGAAACGGTGCTACTTAGGTAGTCACATTTCCAGAAGGTTCGCAAGTGCGTTGTCGGACTTTAGAAACGGTGCTACTTAGGTAGTCATATTGCCAGAAGGCTCGCAACTGCGTTGTCAGACTTTAGAAACGGTGCTACTTAGGTAGTCACATTTCCAGAAGGTTCGCAAGTGCGTTGTCAGACTTTAGAAACGGTGCTACTTAGGTAGTCACATTTCCAGAAGGTTCGCAAGTGCGTTGTCGGACTTTAGAAACGGTGCTACTTAGGTAGTCAATTTGCCAGAACGTTTTACAAGTGCGTTGTCGGACTTTAGAAACGGTGCTACTTAGGTAGTCACATTGCCAGAAGGCTCGCAAGTGCGTTGTCGGACTTTAGAAACGGTGCTACTTAGGTAGTCACATTGCCAGAAGGCTCGCAAGTGCGTTGTCGGACTTTAGAAACGGTGCTACTTATGTACTGATTCAAAGAAGCGTTTGAGAATAAAAATCTTCACTTACGCTGATACGTAATCTTCTATTACCCTTATCTATTTGTAAAAGTATGTTGTTACTTAAAATTACACTTATAAATTGAAAACTGTGCAACTTTTATATTTTTGTTTAGTACTTGTGAGATTTCATAAAATGTGAAATTTCAATATGAATAACAAAGTGCCACATACTTTTCTTGGGCGGCGGCCGAAATTGGTACTACCGTCGCCATTTTGAAATGTCAGACTGAGATTGCCAGTTTTTCGGTACAAAACATAATTTTACTATCTACCAAGATCTAATAAAAATCCAACTAAAATATTTTTATTTTTTTCCTTGCATTATTAATTACAATGGCGAAGTTATAATAATCGAATCGTTCTGATTGCTAGGTATCTTAAAAGATATTATATTAGTAGTACAGGTAACAAAACCTATCATATCAGTTGTTCCTAAGTTTGTGTCACATTTATTTAAACCTAGACATGTATTTTCTAGATACTAGTATACACTGTTTTATTAGGACATTTCAATAAATTATTATGTTAGCCTGTATGACTTCAAATTATTCCCCTTATAATGGTTCATTTTTATTTACTAGCATTACTAATATCCATGACAGCAAGGCTCTATGTGGCACTGTAGCTTAATCTGATCAATAAAAATCTTTGACAGTTACACTTTTATATTAAAAGTAGCACAGATTACAAAAATCGATATTAAATCTTTATTTACATTAAAAACACATAAATACTTTTTCTTTAGAGAATGTAAAAAAAGAAAGCCATTTTGTGTTTTATTAAAGCTCTTAGGTTTCAATCAATCCTCTTTCAGTGAAACAATAGTTTGATTTCAAAGGAACGTCAGTTCTGAATGCAGCTAACTTCACTTATCTACACAGCCAGCTTGTTTTAAACTATTCAACTTATTTGAATAGGGCATTATTATCTGGGTTATATAAGTAGATATATATGTATATATTATTACCAATATCCATCACTCACAACACACGGATGCCCTTAGTGTGCGGATAGCTAATAAGTAATTTGGTTATTTAAACAAAAGTATCATAAAAAAATCTGTTTATTACACGCGTTGACTTTGGGTCTTAAACATACCGGTTTCATATGACTCTTTCGTATGTGCATCTGTTTATTGTCCATACACAGTCGTGATTAGAACGCACTACCTCAGGGTTCAGAAATCTGTAACACATACATACATATAAAACAATGTTTTTTTCTATATCTAAAATATGAAATTCGAACGGCTCGACCGATTCTTATGAAATTTTCTGAAAAAGTCTGAGTATAAGTTACTATCTCTCTTTCAAACCCCTAAGTGATAAGGGGTGTCCACTCCAAATTTAATTTTTGGATAAATTTTTATTTTTTTTATTATGTGGCATTAAACCCCAAATTTTCACCCGTCTAATTTTGAACTAAAAAAATGTTTCCTAGAAATAATAAACATGGCAAAACAACGTTTGTCGGGTCAGCTAGTGTTATTATATTTCAATAGTAATTAAACGAAACCTTAGTATTGAAACGAAAATAGCGTGTATAAACTACAATATATTAGTTAGTAGGCAACACAAGGCCTAGCTACTTGTTTAATTAGCACTGATTTGTTCCCTTTGGAGTAGACTCTTGGGCCGTAGGGTTCAAGTGTACAGGCGCTTATTAAAGATTTAATGTGGCGCCTGGTAGATAGTACCGGTGACCCCAGAGCAGCCTTGCGATTCTGTAACTCACTTTTCGAACTCACACAGCGGTTTTCGCATCGGCGGTCGCTCTCAAATCTGTCGTGAAGCAGTCATTTTATGATTTGGCATTCTGATAAACAATAAACTACAAGCTCCCACCTTTTCAATCTCAACGAATAAGTATCGCAATACAGCGAGGAAATGCTGCCAGCGTTAAAGGGACCAAACTTTTTAAATTTGTTTATTTTTCTATTCAATTATTTTTATTATTACTTTGTAGGTTAAGAAAATTTTAAATATACTGTGTACTTGAATGACTACGTACGACTGATGTACTATGATTACTAATAAAAATATGTATCGTACTGATTATATCTGTTATACTTCCAATTGTAAACCAACGGATATTATAACATATAATATGAAAATAAATTTATTCGCGTTTATTTGCTTCAAATTAAACCTTTATTTAAATGTCTAGTACTGGTGTAAACCACAGACTTTTATTATTAAATATACCTTGAAAATCTCGCCTTAATAACGGAACTATGTATTAAGGCCGATTTACATTATCTTAGTGTTTAGGAGAGTGCTTTAGTACAACTTGAAAGGCAAGTTCTTTAGCGTAGCGTTTACTAAAGCAAGTAGCGTTTACATGTTTCAACTAAAGTACTATCCTAAAGCACTCTCCTAAACACTAAGATAATGTAAATCGGCCTTTACGGATAATTTGTTAATCTCAATTTCGTTCGTGAATAAAACTTTCAAAACCGCCGTCAGAAACATCGTCAGTACATTGAGTCAATCTTAAGCTAATACGTTTAAAGGCACAATCTCGAAACGAGAGCCATACACGGCCTCATGAAAATGTATCAGAAAAATCAAGTGCCTCCACACATTTAGGATATGCGGTACAAATCATAAGAGATTGCCTCATGTTTCTACAATCTATACACGCTTTGTGTGTGTGTGTGTGTTCCACTTATGAATACGTACAATTCAATTGTATATGTAATCAAAAATTAAATTCTAATATTCGAGTAGTAATAAGGATTACATTAAGTTTTAAAAAAATCAGTGGCGCTACCAACTCTTTAGGTCTGGGTCTCAGATTTTTGAATCTGTTTCATGATCATTTTTAAATGTAAAAGGCAAGTAGGTAATCGACTTTTTGGGTCTAAGACATGTCGGTTTCCTCACGATGTTTTCCTTCACCGTTCGAGCGAATCTTAAATGCGCACATATATAAAAAGTTCATTGGTGCACAGCCGGGGATCGAAACTACGACCTTCAGTCGCACGCTAAAGCCACTAGGCCAACACTTCTCAAGGGAAGGAATAATACGCTTAGTGTTTTTCTCATTATGGACAAAGGTGTTCAACTTTGCCTTTTATTATCAAATACAAAATCGCTACAGCTTATACCCAAAACCCAAGAAAGTAGAACCACAGCATAAATATTCAGCGCAGAGTGAAGATCTCTTATTAATGAAAAAGGGTCACAAGGTATTTTAATTCAACTACGTGCTAAGGTTGGGTTCTGAACGTGCCCGAGTTTGGGATGTGGTCAATGTTTTACTTTTGTGCTTTATTTGCTAATAGATAATACTGGTATTGTTAATATTTTCTGTATCTATTAAACTATAGAAGAAAAGCATTTGCAGTTATAACGAAGAAAGGTTTTACCAAACATAACAAAATAAAATCAATCAATCAATTCAAAATACGTTTATTCAATTTAGATGCGCGATGTCTTAGCGCATGCTTATGAATGTCAAAAACGTTTACGAAATTCGCGAAAGAGCAAGACTACGCCATCCGTTCGCAAAACTACCAGGAGGCCTTGTTCTAAGAAGAAGGGGCAAGAAACTCAGCAAGTTTTACCCTCCCTCTACATTACAATTATTCAAAGGAAAATGCCATAAACCACAACGTCATTAAGGTTACATAAGTAAAAAAAATATATAAATCTGTTCTGTGATTTACCACATTCACCATTACACACACATCAAATTATAAGAATATAATTACAACTATTGCCAAGCGCTTTTATCTTCCAGGTAGTCATTGACTGTGTGACCTTTACACATTAAGGTGTAATTTCTATGTGACTTGCGAGTTTATATCTGGATAGTTTAACGATCTCGGAATCCATAGATTTGGAAATTTTGTTATAAAGGAAGGCGCCTTTTTATTTAAGTTTAAATAGCATTTATATAACATACTCGATTTTATTAACGACACCCTTCACATAGAGTGTGGACTCAGTTTCCGGACTTAGACGCCCAATTGGTCTGTTGTGTTTAGTCCTGGCTACTTAAGGCAGCTTCTTCCAGCCTCACTGCTCACTGCTCGTTGAGAAGCCACAGCTACGCATTCCAGGAATATGTGGGTCACTGATTCCTTTGCGCTAAAACAACCTGCACAAGGGACTGTCTGTCGCGCCAAGAACAAAGACATGTTTATTAAAGGGGCAGTGGTCCATAATCCAGTCATTATTTTGAGATGAATTCTGTTGAGGCTTAGAAGTCGCTTTGTCTTTAGGTTTACTGCTGGCATTGCCATTTTGGACTGCCTGCAGTCCGCGTTTGCGACCAATGGTGATTTTTAAGTACTGTGATGGATCTTTGGCGAATCAAGGTTCGCACTTGCAAGATCCTCCATGTAGAAATCTAATCTATATTTTACCAGTACTGTTAAGGTTTTACACGACGAAAAGTATACCTATGTATTTAATTATACGACTAAATGTACTTGGTGCGAACTGTAGTAGATTTGTACATAATATATCATATATCTTGTCCTCTAGTGGCTTCAGCGTGCGATTCTCATACCTAAGGTCGTAGGTTGGATCACCGGCTGTGCCAACGGACTTTCTTACTATGCATTTAACATTTGCTCGAACTGTGAAGGAAAACATCGTGAGGAAACCGACATGTCTTAGACCCAAAAAGTCGACGTCGTGTGTTAGGCACTGGAGGCTGATCACCTACTTGCCTATTATAGATTTAAAAATTATCATGAGACAGATTCAGAAACCTGAGGCCAAGACCTAAGAGGCTGTAGTGCCACTGATTTACAGTGGCCAGCCGTGCCTATCTTTTTTTTATATTTTACCTGGCCAATAAATAAATGGAGACTGCCAAAAATCTATTCCTATTCAAAAAGAAAAATTGCATAATTATTTTACCAACCAATTTAATTTGCCTTTACTGGGTCAAAGAAACTTGAAGAAGCTTTAGATTTACGTTACTAGTTCAACATTAACCCATTACATTCCTCGTTCCTTAAAAACACAATTTTAATCACATCTATTAATTTCCTGAGGTTAAAGAGAAACTCATTACTGTAGCCAGCACGGTAATCTAGGATTACACGGTCCAAGTAATTTTCCTTTCACAAAGCTCCCGTATTTTACTTCACTCTAAGTAGGTATCAACATTGCCCCAGTAATTACTAGAGGCTAAACCTTAAGAACCGAATACTCTGTTAAACGTCCCGGCGGGGTAAACCATACATTATCACCTCTCACGTTTGACCCTTTAAAACCTTCACCGCCTTATACTTCTAAGTTGCAATGGGAGGTCATCTTACACTGGTTTTAAAAACACTGGACGATCTAAAATAAATCAAAGGGATGTTAAGATCCTCAACTAAGACATGGGATTTTTTTCTTTATTTCGTCGTAGTAAGAGTCAATTTCCTGTAAGCGGATGGTACTAAATAAATCAATTTGTAACTTGTACCCAAAATACTTGACTTACGAAGTTTAAGGACGATTGTTTGCATATCTTTAGCTTCAGCAATTTGACAAGGAGTTGGAGTGGGACGAATATAGAAGATCTTAACTGAATTGGGAATAGTTTCTGGATCTATTAGAGTTCTAGACTTTAAACGGAATCTTAGATTCAATTTTAAAAGTTGTAATTTCCAAATAATCACACAAATTTTTGACGAATGTTAAAAAATCATATTTTTTTATTATATATACTTTTTTTGTTTAAAAGTGAATCATTAAATTTAGTTATAACAATAAAATATTCATATAGGTATATATATTATATATACATTGTGTTATGTGAGAGAGAATCGTAGAAAATTAATTGATATATGTTAGTTAATTATAATTTTTTGTTTAATTTTGTATCACTTCGTGTTTGTTATGTTTATAAGTGTTTGTCACATTAAATCTTTTATTTTATTTTCCTTGTACCAATGTACCAGTATGCTGAGCAAGCTTTTATAAAAAAATAACTTTAATGATCACTTATTGGAAATATAAACCTTCGGGTTACTTACGCTACTAAAGAAGCCCTGAAACCTTTTAGGAAAAGTAGGAAACACAAAAAACTTATCAAAGAGCAGTGAGTTAAGTTCAAAGCCGACCGAATTGTTTGGTAACTAAATACTGTCTTGGGAAAATACAAACGTTTAAGCCCACAAAAGTTCTCAAGATAAGTTTAAAATATTCTTACGATATAAATAAAAAAGAACTTTTGGGATCGGCATTAACAATTAACATTTGAAAGTTGCCCATTTGTTTATACAAAAGAAGGTTGTTTTTTATAACTGTTATAACATCACTTGGTGTATGAACTGCTCTTAGGGTAAGATGGATCAGAGTCAAGACTGAGCGCTAATAATCCAACACGACAAGGTACGTTGAGTTGGTAGTATGAGTTGTTACCATGGTAACCATGTTCGCAGACAGAAGGAATAAACGCTCTGGTAACCATACTAACTTAACTTAGAAATATGACGTACGTAAAAATGTTTTTTATAGGCTTCTGGCCAGGAACGAACAGAGTCAATTAAAAGAAGTGTTAATCACCGCATGGACACCTGCAATGCTTGAAGACTTGCGGAAGCCACTTTTATTGCCAGTTCTTCTCTTCCGTTCTACGTTCTTGATTTGAGAACTGGCAGTAAATGTAAAATTAGAAGCATTTAATGTATATTTCTTTATTGACGTTCATAAGTGTACATTGTGTTACCTATATGAATAAATGATTTTGACTTTGACTTTGGAGTGTTAACGCCTTTGGGGGATTGCTACACTTATATTATTCGTTCACAAAACATAAATAACCTAGACAATACGGAAATAGACATCTGTCAAAGTAGACATGCGGAGAAATTGGATGTGCCAAAATTTTATCTGGAATTGTATATATAATAATTATAGATAATAATTTACCAAAAACATTAAAATATCTTCCTACTAGACTTTATAAAAATTGACTTAATGCACTACTTTTGGAAAAAATATGTTATTCTGTTAATGATTAATTGCGTGAAACATTTTAATTAATATAAATTTAATAACGTTATAATATATTTTATTAATATGATATTTTATCTATACGAATAACATAAGAATGGACTATTATATGACTCAAAATATAGCTTCTGTGTATAATTCCTTTTACGAGAAATTTGCACGCCATTATGTGTAGCAGAATGTGCGAACTTTAGGTTCTTGCAAATAAATGATTTTTTTTTTTAGAAATCATATCGGTTCGAAAATACCTTTATTGCCAACTGGTTCCACAAAGATGTGATGCGCGGCAGAATGTGCTTAAATGGCTGTATTGTGGAACGCCAGGTGTCGTTTTAAATTAAATCTCGTAGCTGATTTTTTGTTTAAGTTTTATTGAGATATATTAGGATATAATACTATGATTTAAAACTATAATTGAAAAAATAAATCAGTAGAGCTACAACCTTTTTTAGGTCTGGGCCTTTGTTAATAGGAAAGTAGGTGGTCAGCCTCCTGTGCCTGACGCACATCGTCTATTTTTGGGTCTAAGGTTAGCCAATTCCCTCACGATGTTATCATTCACCGTCCAAGCGAATGTTAAATGCGCACATAGAAAGAAAGTCCATTGGTGCACAGCCTGGGATCGAACCTACGACCTCAGGGATGAGAGTCGCACGCTGAAGCCACTAGGCCAACACTCCTCCAGGAAAACAAAACTATGATTACTAACAGATATATTTAACCATTAGTAATACTTTATCTTTGAGATGATTTGTCTAAATACATGTTACACTGTTCAGTTTGATTAAAATGCTACGTTTAAACCAGTATAAATTGACCTACGGAATACCCCAACAACACTATTATTCTACCCTAGTAAAACCATACCGTAAATACCAGGGCAAGCCGTTGAGCAAGCTTAGCTAGAAATCTTTATTAATAGAGAAGGGTGAGTGACACAGACGGATGCAACGTTTCATCCTTGTATATGTTAGGATTACAAGGTTCGGGTCTTTCGGAAAATGTTTCTAGGAAAGAAATTCCATACGTTTTAAGCAACGCCTGATTTTGTCAAGCATGCCTTTTGTTATAAGCACGCTAATCTGAATTAGATGTAATTAACCAATCAGTTTTGTGTTTGATAGGCCATTAACCGAAAAAAGCTTGAAAAGTCATATTGCTAGAACGCGAGATAGAAGATGTACGCTGGAAATAACAGAATGAACTCCAGTCCAATTTTCCTAATGGAAAAAGATGTAAAGGACGATAAAAGAAGAGATTGACAGATCTCACAGATGACATAATAGAATTAGACCACTAAAAATAAATCTAACATAAATTTATACTAATACAACTAGTGCTAATATTAAGGAATGCAAACTAACCAAATGTTGTATGGATTAATAAAGCTTTAATAATAACAATAATAATATATTTTTAATGGAATCTCGCTGTTGGCCTTAAGGGCCTTTACAACTTTGCTCGGGCTGTTTAGCAAACGTAGCTCGGCCGGAATAGGCGTTTTCCGCGTTTAACGAAAGGGCGTCTCCTGCGAGACTCGGACCTCGGCTTGGGCCGTCGCGGGGTGGTCCATCACCTACAGGGCGGAAGCTAACTATTAATTTAAGCACCTATCAACCCAGTCGTTCTACGTAGAAACCAGTACCACTATAAACTTCTCTTCCTGGTCTCAGATGCCTTCTGTGCCTGACATACGCCTCGTCTTAGTCGCATGCCGATCTCCTCACAATTTTCTTCATACGAGCGAGTGTTAATTGCGCACATAAAGTGCACAACCTCACGGTCGAGACCCATACTAAAGCTATGCCAACACTGTTCTGTTTAAAAACAAAGTTTTCCTTTAAAAACCATTATATTGTGGGCCATTAAATAATAATTTGTTTTGCGATTTCTTAAACATATTATTTTAAATCGTTACATTTTAAATCACGTCCAAATAAAAATATAATTTATCTTGTCTCTGTGTATTTGCTAACACGGCTAATCATAAAATCCGCCATCTTGTTTGTCAATAAGTTCCGAGTTTTGAGATTTGTTTACACATCACTTCATTGTATTAATAGAAATATTTTTCAACCTCCTCATGGTCATCGAGTCATCTTAAATCGTATAATAAATAACGCGTTAAATTTTACTTATTACATTTTGTAAGAATATAGAAAGGTTCTCGTAGGGGTCCATAATCTCTTCGTATATCTAATTCTGACCGTTCAATGTATTTTTACTGAAATATGGATTACAGGAAATCCTATTTATCCCACTCATTATGTCAGGCTTTTGAAGGAATACGTTTTTGTTTAAGGTAAAACCAATCAATTCAATAAAGCATTCGTTAAAGTCAAACTGGCTGTTTTGGAGTGAAAGTACAATTTATATGAATTAGTAAGTTTTTATTACCCAAATATACTATTTTGTTAATCATTACTAATTTCATTACATACTAAATTAAGATAGATGTTGCATTACGAATTTTTATATCATTAAATTGCGCACTTAAACCGATTGAAATCTGAATTCGTTTGAATTTCGAACTTTTATAGAATCCAATATGCTAGCTTTAAAAATGTGAAGTAATTTTTACATATACCCTGGTTTATGACATGGCAATATTTTCAGATTCCGTGGGAGCAATCCCAATCGAACTTTTCATATTGCACTTGGAAACGTCGAATTCAAATGTAACCTCGATAAAAATTTATTTTTTAAATCTCAGACGCTTTTTCCCCTACTGTTCGTCCTCACCTATTACATAATTTTTTATTCTGATTGGAGATTTATAATAAAGAAGAAAGCGATTGGGATTATGAATTATAAGTTTATCGCCACAATCTGACTTGGGCTAGCTTTGTAATTTAATTGTGTAATAAAGTTTTTTTTTTTAATGTAATAGGAGGCAAACGGGCAGGAGGCTCACCTGATGTTAAGTGATACCGCCGCCCATGGACACTCACAATGCCAGAAGGCTCGCAAGTGCGTTGCCGGCCTTTCAAGAATTGGTACGCTCTTTTCTTGAAGGACCCTAAGTCGAATTGGTTCGGAAATACTTCTGTGGGCAGCTGGTTCCACATAGTGGTGGTGGTGCGCGGCAAAAACTGCCTTAGAAAACAAAGTTAGTTTATATTGTTTTAAAATTTTAACCATCTAGAGGTTTATAAATACTATAAGCGGTATATACAGGGTGGCCAAAAAGTCGTGGATCAAACGGAAATAATCTAGTGGATATTATGAAAAAGATACAGGATGTAGATATTTTCGAATTTTAATAAGAATTACTTAGTAAAAAAAAGTCAATTTTCTTATAAAAACGTAAAATAAATTATAACTTTACAGGTGTTGAGCTTAGAGACCTCCCGTAGAACAATTTTTTGCACCTGATGACCTCATCTATCCCCTATTTGCGTTTGATCCTCGACTTTTTGACCATCCTGTATAAGTAATATAAAGACAATTTAAAATGCACAGTTATTTGAAGTAATATTTTACACTGAAAAAATTATAGCAATGAACATAAAAGTGACAAACGCTACTACCCTATCTGAAAATAGTAGTAGGAGCCGATTTTCGATTCGAAACGTTTTCACATATGGGAGTAGATCTTTATTCCACGTGACCAATACTTTAAGACTTCTGGAGTGGGGCTCACAAGTCACAGCTAAGAGCTGAACTGCGAAAGCCTTTCAGATTGCTAAGTAAAGTTCCGATTTCACTTCCTATGCGCGTTCAGTATTGACGTATTCTTCAGTATCGATGGCTATAGGAATATGTAGGTTGGAGACTAGAAATCAAAACGGTTGAATGCGATACAAATATATGATCATAAACTAATAATAAACGTCATTAATAATACTATACAACCTTTTTGGTCTTAGACCTAGTCCTAGATGTCATTTGTTTTTTCAACTTTCTGTGCTTGACACTTGAATTATCGGTGTACCGTACCAGCGTTTTAAATACGTTTTATTGCACATAGAAAGTCGATTGGTGCACGCCAGGATTCTACCTCATGAATGAGACGCACGTTGAAGCCACTAGGCCAACACTGCTCAGTTTTAAAAAACACACATTTGTTATATACTATAATATATAAACATACACTTGAAATCATTTATATTATACTGTATTAACTGTAGCTACGCATTTATAGTGTTTAACGACCGAACCCAATAACCTATCTCAATCCATTTTTAACCATCTGAGATATAAATCTTAATCCAAATGTTGTAACAAGTGTGCCAAAACCAATCGACGGATTGTAATAGCCATCTGTCGATACAAGCTATCCATGGGAGGTCGGATCGGTGTCTGTGGATAGAAAACAATCTGAGAATGAAATACCTTTGTATGAAAATGACAGTTGACAAAAGCTCGATTTCAACAGTTAATTATTTTAACAGATTTTAACTTACACTAGTTTTAAAAAAAATTAAAAAAGCTGTTAGTTATGTTTTAAACATAGTCATGTATATTTTAATATTATTTGTACGGTTTTATTTGTTTTACATTGAGTATCAAATATGAGTGTAAACTCGGTAAAATGGAACGACAAAGAGCATTTTATCCGTAACCATCCGGTTTGCTTATTGGGATGCAGATAGAAGATCGATCGACTGTCACGGTCTGATCTCATTATTGATTAATTATTGGGTTCGGGCGTAAAACGATTTGTGTTTTGTTTTTATTATACTGATTTGATTAAATGATTTTTTAAATCTTGTTTTGGATCATATAGATCACTCAAAATAATTTTGTTTAGCTCCTAAAGCGCGTGCTTTAATTGATTTCCTTCTGCGTGTTTCTAGATTTAAAATTACTCGAACTCTTGGCAGATATATTTAAATAAATAAAGTAAAATTGTTGGCATACAAAAAACTAACACGAGCAATTCATTAAGGCACACGTCATTAATGTCGTCACATCACAAGACAAAATTTGAATAAGGTCAGGCTTTTTCATTACACCGACGGATGCTCCTGAATATTTATGTAATGTATCTCATTTCCTCTCGACATTCGCAATATGACTGTCCCTCTCTAAGCCCAGCCTATGAAAGTCAATTTTGTGTCTTTTGTTTTCATAGTACCGTAAATTAGTATGAGGCATTCGTTTGAATTAATTCGAATTTCGAATTTTGGTTTAAAGTTGAAGTCGGAGGGAAAGTTCATCTTTACAAAGACATTATTAAGAAAACACGTGTAGCGTACAAATTAATATTTAAATTATTATTAAATTTAGCGTTTTATATACGATTAAAAAATATCCTATCTGTGTAAAATTTATTTCTACTTAGAGCAGTGCCACGCCCCACAAGGGGGCAGTTTGATTGTTATACTCTTTTCTTAAAGGAGCCTAATTCGAATTTCGTTCGGAAATTCTATGGTGGGCAATTGGTTCCACGTAGTGGTGGTGCGCGGCTAAAACTGCTTTAAAAAACGCTCAGTTGTGGAACGACTACGGAATTCCACCACCTCGATGTCCGATGATGAAATTAATTATAAAGTGCTGCTGATTCGACTTAGGATCCTTCAAGAAAAGAGCGTACCAATTCCTTAAAGGCCGGCAACGCACTTGCGGCAATGTCAATGTGAGTGTCGATGGGCGGCGGTATCACTTAACATCAGGTAAGCCTCCAGCCCGTTTGCCTCCTGTTACATTAAACAAAACGTACCAAAAACACCCACCTAATAGGATATTTGTACCATTTTTATTAATAAACTTATTAACTTTATACATTTCATTCCCAAGGTCAATTAATACAAATAAAATACATTAATAAATAATTTTAAGTGCATGTATTTAACAACATTCAAAAAGAAAACACTTAAATATTTTCACATACAGTAATTTCTCTTCCAAGAAGCGAACAAAGAAATCTACTGTTCAATTCGAAACAATGTCAAATGTGAATGCTATACAATAAGCTTTTACGTTCGGCGCTGCATCTAAAACTATTTGCATTTCAAGAGGACTTTTCAGCTGCGAAATCAACGGGTATATTAATTAAATGCCTAAATTGTAGAAAACTTTTTTAATGTAAAGAGGTTTTAAAACCTATTTTTCGATTATTTATGTAGTTAAGAATTGTTTTAATTATGTTTATTAACTTTAAACATTTAATTAAATAATTCGAAATTCGAATTAACTCAAACAAATGCCTCATACTAATTTACGGTACTATGAAAACATGAAAACATTTAATTAAATAATAACTAAACAATACGATTTATTGCTACTAAAGACTAATGGCCGATTTACATTATCTTAGTGTTTAGGAGAGTGCTTTAGGATAGTACTTTAGTTGAAACGTGTAAACGCTACTTGCTTTAGTACGGTTCTACTTGACTTTCAAGTTGAATCAAAATAGAATCGCTTTTTATTTTTGTTTCAAGTGATACCCCTCCCACGCCCGCGCACCCCCCGAGATATTCCCTCGTTGTGTGTAAACACGTAATTTAGTCAAATCTTTAGGAGAGTGCATAAGTGCCGTGAAACGCGTGCGTGTTTTTTGATTTTTAAAGATGGCTAAATGGTCGGACGATACAACTATCAAATTTGTGTCTGAATATGTTGTTCACGAATGTTTGTGGAACGTTAAAAACAATTTATACAAAAACAAACAGGCTAGGCATTCGGCATACACTGCCTCAAAAGAAGCTATTTTGTTTATTTATTTCGAATAAAATCTCGTCTTCTATTTGTTCCATAACTACAGTTAGTATTTTGCGTAGAATAGAGCGTATTTGCCGACGTCGTTGCGCGTTCATTGTGGCGCTGTAATGATACTCTACTGGAAGAAATGTAAACGTTCACTCGCAACGCACTAAAGCACTAAAGAACTTGCCTTTCAACTTGTACTAAAATACTCTCCATAAACACTAAGATAATGTAAATCGGCCTTTAGACCCAAAAAGTCGCGTCGGCGTGTGTCAGGTACAGGAGGCAGATCACCTACTTGCCTATTAGATTGACAATTGATCATGAAATAGATTCAGAAATCCGAGGCCCAGACCTAAAAAAAATTTATAATTAAATAACACTGATACGGCTTTTGTTTTGAGCCCTCTTTCTACTTTTTCTAGCGTAAAAGTCAACGATTTCATTTAGATTATTATTTAATATTTCGATTTGAAGAGACAATAACACTTTCAAACTTTGAAATGTGATCGATCATGAAATTTTAAAAATGGAACTCATCCATAATAATTGTGAATAATCGCATAAGTGCATCGTTCGACAGGAAGTTCCGGAGCTAAACGGAAGTTACGTCATATTGAAAGTTTTATAGTTTCAACTTTTAATATATTCGTCGAATATTTATCGCTATATGTTTTTTTTAAATTTAATAATATACTCACCGGATATAAAATACGCACAGCAATATAACTGTATATGTATCACCAAAACTGGTAATAGTTATTTGACTGAATTAAAAATCATATTTTTTTTTGCCACATGGAATTTTCCCTGGTCAATTCATACTTATGTATAAATTAGAGAAGCCACTGAGTACTTTAAGTTTTCTAAAAAAGCCAAGTCGAACAATTGAGAGTAGAGAGAAGAGAACCTTTTTTTTAATGAGGTGAAAATGCGCTTACGCAGGCTCGCGCCATAAATGTCGAGCTTGATGCAGGGACTGTGGGGCTGGGTCTACACTCAAAGCCCTCTCCTATTCAGAGGGTTAGCGACACTCTACCTGAAAACACCTCAGCCCTCCACACGCCCTTAAGATGGGCCCTCGGGATCGCTAAAGCATTCAACCTAAGGGCTTAAATCCGTCATAGACCTCAATCAAGTCCTGCGGTTCAGGGCTACTCCAAAGCGAGAAACTACTAATAAACTAACCTGCTTTTTTATGGTTGGGAAATAAATTTACAGACCCTGCCGGGGCAGCTTTTAACAGTGACGCGGGGAGTTTGGGTTTCCGTCTGTGAGGTGCATTGGACCCACTAAAACCGAACAGCCCCATTTGTTTGCTATGGACGAGAAGCGCAGTAACAGTTTCCCTTAATCCGCGTCCATCATGAGCGTCTGTTGTGCGATATTCCACGGGCCGCAGCTGTCAGCCTCCACCAAAGCTTTCACTATGAAGGGAAGCGACAGATCCAATCCAAAGGTGGCGGTTCGGGAGCTACGTCCAGAGCTCCACACCGGACGACGGGAGGAAATCTAAACTAACCGTTTTTTTTTAATTGTTAGGAAACCACTTTCCACACCCCCGCGCTGGCGCAATTAACCTAAACTAACCTATCCTAATTTATAAGCAACATGTCTCATATTTAATATCTAGTAGACTCGGCCAAGAGTTGCTGTGGCTAAGATTTTTGTTATATTACATAATAGTAAACTATTTAAGAGAAACGGCAGGAGAACACCAATCCACCATGCTTTTTTGGTGGTTATGCCAGTAAATTGTAGCTTATGTGAAACGTTGGTATTTATTTTGATAAGGATCATACCTAGGTATGAATAAAGAGCCTTTTCTAGCGGTGGTATTTTAATAAAAAAAAATTCATAAAAGGGTGCTTTTTATGACGTAACTATAAAAGATAGAGACATGCTGCCGTGACATTTTTTATAGACAGTGATGTGTCCTAAAAAATTGTAATACATTATTTTGTTCTATCATTATTAGTTTTCGCAGCGCACGCGATTGAAGGAAGTTTTTTGTTTATTTTTTTACACCTCGTATAAATTATTCAAGTCTTAGTAAGCATCCCTATTTTTTTTTAAATAAAACATAGCCTATGTCAATCGGGAATAGTGTAGCTTGCCAACGGTGAAAGAATTTTTGAAATCGGTGCAGTAGTTTCGGAGCCTATTCATTTCAAACAAACAAAAAATCAAATCTTTCCTCTTTATAATATTAGTATAGATAACGAATTTTAATAATAATTTAACTAGCTAAAACGAAATAAACGATTACCTACTTATTTCTTATATACTAATGTCTGAATAACAAGCCGTCAATTCCAGAAAGTCTTGCAAATATAGAATTTTTGTTATGACAAGTCATAATAGCCGGCCATTACTACACCCTATATATTCCAACAAAAGCATCTCCCCTTTAATTAAACCATTGTTGCACATACAAACACGTAATGGAAAGAGGTTTGTAAGAAACTCTCTGATAATTGATTTTCTTGTCTTCCACAAGTATTAAATGATGGGGGAGATGCTTTGTGTACTCAAAATAATATTGCTTCTAGGAAAATTAAAATATACACGTTTGCAATAAAAAAAAATGTGTGCGTTTACACACGTAAGAAGAGAAGCTTCTTTATGACCTTATTTTTCGAAAAATGAACTACTACATGCAACTTTACAGAAATTGATTAAATAAAGTACAATTAGATAAACTATAGGGAAAATGTGACGCGTAACCGAAAAATGTGACGGTAAATTTTTTTCCAACGCCGATAACGAAGTTTCACTTCTAAAAAATAAAAAAATCAGCGGCGCTACAAAGTTTAAGGTTTTTCTAATAGGCAAGTAGATTATCAGGCTTCTGTGCCTTACACACACTTTTTGTGTGTTTGGCATGCAGGATTCGTCGCCATACTTTCCTTGATCAAGTTAAATGCACAGCCGAGGATCGATTCTAACCATTTAAACTTAAAACATTCCAGTATATCTTCAGGGCAGTCGCAATCGCCTTCAAAGATTTTATTGATTTCCGTCAGGTTCTTTTAGTAAAGGGATCAATGAACTACCTATAAGATGGCAGAAGTGCTGAGATAGCAGTGGTACATACTTTGTTTAATTAAATATATTCCATTTAAAAAACTCCCATACAAAACGCCAATTTCATATGTAAGGACCTAATATATTGGTTGCCAAATGCAGACGCTTATTTATTTTTGTGTTCATTAATTTGTATTTATTGTTTTACTTTGATAAAATCATAAATTAAGTTTAGCTAATCAGTAACACGAAATTCATTGACTGTTCGCCGAGTCAGCTTGTATGAATGGAAACACTTTGATACTTTGTAGGAAATGGATTCAAAAGTTTGTATGAAGATGACACTCGAAAAGTATCAAAGGCTTTTGTAGATCTGAATGATTGTACACGTTTACTGGTTTGGCGAAATAATTAAATAACATTGTATTATTACTATTACTAGTGATATAGCTGAGTTTTAATCACTGATAAAGAGTGGTTTTAAGAGCTTTTTGATAGTTCTGTTGGCCTAGAGCCGCTCATGCCTGAGGTCTTAGGTTCGATACCCAGTTGTGCATCAATCTACTTACTTTCTATATGCGCATTTGAACAGTGAACGAAAACATCGTGAGGACACCGATTTGCCTTAGACCCAAAAAGTCGACGGCGTGTGTCAGGCACAGGAAGGGATCACCTATGAAACAGATACAGAGAGTTGAGGCCCAGACCTAAAAAGGTTGTAGCGCCGCTTATTAATTTATACGACCTTCCCGGTATTATACGTTTTGCATGATGTTACTTTATGTAGTAAAGATGTACCCCATAACAATGTATCCCAGAATGGTCCGCTTGCTAGAATGTACCAGTATTATATAATTATATATCTTGATCTTATAATATATAAGTCCGTGTGTTCTAATGTTGATATTATTCTCAATAGTATTTATCAATTTAAAAAGATTATTCGCGGTGAGGCCTTGCAACCTCAATAACTTAATTTTTTGTCATTAAATTTAATATATGTACATATTATATACTGTATGTAATGTTAATAGTTAGTAAACCAGCACTGAAGATTCCACTAAAATGCTGTGTACAGATATAATTGGACTTCAAGTTTACAAATGTTGTATAGTGTGTATTAACTGTATGTATTTAACCAATCTGTTTTCGGTTTCTGTACCTAAAATGTAAAAATAAAATAAATAAATATATCAATAAACCATTTTGTAAAACGCATCTTAGGACAAAATATACATAGAATTTGGAATTTCAAAGTATGCATGTTGCATTTTTTTAGCAATGCATGCCATGGAACTACACAACCTCATTCCACCATCCCCTTTCAAACACCGCTCGTCTAGAAGCACGCCGGAGTTTCTCCCCTTCGTTGTTGACACCCCCAGGTGCCACACTGCACGATTTAAGTCGTCGTTTCTTGTAAAAACAGCATAGGAATGGAATTCCTGTCTCCCTTTCATCTCTTCCCTAGACGATTTAATATGGGCTCATTTAATCGGTGATTAAATAGGCATCCTTCAATAGACCACATCTCACTTAATATCAGGAATTGCGGCAAAATTGTGGTGTGTGAAAAAATACCACCAAAAAAATTTCATGTACAAAATATTAGTTTTATCATCATGATTTTTTATTTAAAGAAAAAACTTTTTACCGGATTAAAGTTATGTATTATTTAACATAATTTTAAATTTAAAATAATACATAACTTTAATCCGGTAAAAAGTTTTTTCTTTAAATTTGTAAAGGTTATGTCAATCAAAGACAATACTATGATTTTTTATGATAATCTATTAACAACAGTGTTAATAAAACATTTACCACCGCCTCTTACCTGGCATTAAAAACGTATAAACGAACATTGGTCCCTGGTACATTGTTAGAAAAAGAAGTTTAACGTCACCGATAGATGTCGCTGTTTATTAAAAATGTAAATCTAAAACGCGATAGCAGTTGAATTCTGACTTCATATATATAGTCTACATATATTTCTGTTCGTCACTCTGGTTTCCCTTCAAAACGTATAAATCTTTCGCCTTTTACTAAAGATTTCCGTGGAGGGGGACACTCAAATGAGTCTAACTCAATTTTTGACGCTTTGCCTTGTGCAAAGTTTATAATACATTTATATCAATTTCTATTATAATCTATATAATCTGTACTTTGTAGAGTAATTTAAAGTGTCTACTCTGTCTAAAAAATAATCTATTTTTTTATTAATCGATTTTTTCCTAATTTTTGAATTAATTTCAAAATAAACACCCTAAATATTTTATTATTGATGGTTTTTTTTAATTAAAAATAAACAATACAAATTAACGTTTAAGAATAATCAAAATCGAAATTAACTAAATCTCGTTTTGATAGATTTTAGGTGAAATTTGATAAATACTGAGTGTAGCACATTGCAGTATTTTTGTTGTCTTTTTAATAGTATATATTAAAAAGACAATCTTGTGCTGTTGGATAAATTTATTTTACTTTTAAAAAGTAAGTAAAAGGCGAAAGATTTATACGTTTTGAAGGGAAACCAGAGTGACGAACACCTCCATTGCTTTTGTTACACACTCCCTCTAGAGGGGTGTGTTTAAGCCCGTTCGGGGCTATGCCCCCTTCGGGTGGAGTGACTTCTCGCGCCCTGCTAATACAGGGCGGTACGGGGTCGAGGTTTCTCCTCTTGATGGGGGCTGCAGCGCGCAAGGAGGCGTTGGCCTCAACTCGCTGCGCGCAGCCGATGGGGTCTATTCCGGGGTGTCAAGTCCGGTGGTTTGGGGCCAAGGAGTATTCTCGACTTGGCCCTGGTGTCTCAATGGTTGGTATCGGGCAGCTACGCGGCTCGCGGTCAAGCTCCGCTGGGTGAGACCCCCGGTAGCCCCGGGGGAGGCCCAGCGAGGCGACCAGCGGTCGTAGCCGCGGTTGCTGCCCTGGTGTCACGTCCGGTGGTTGGGGTATCCGCGGAGAATAGCTCACGCGGATACCTGTATTTGTCTGGTGGCCTGGAGTGCCACGGCGCGATGTCCTTGAGGTGGGGATGTTGAGAGGCGTCCGCTCGATCAAACATCCCCTTGGCGAGCCGTGCGACGAACTCGTCGATTGACTCCATCCTCAAGTCCCGCGCTATGGTGGTGTTCCTAACGTAGCGGGGGGCCCCCACTGCGCGTCGTAGGTTGATGTTTTGTACGGCGCGCAGTCTCTGGCGGTGGGTCTCCTTTGTGTAGGAGTACCACGCCGGTGCCGCGTACGTTAGGTGTGGGCGCACGTACAGTTTGTAGAGCGCGAGCTTGATTCGGAGGGGTAAGTTGCCGTAGAGTAGGGGGTAGAGCGCGTACGTCGCACCCTTGGCTCTCCCTACTGCCCTGTTGACATGGTGCCGCATTGTGAGTCGCCGGTCTATGGTGACCCCTAAATATGTGACCGGCGTCTTCCACGGCACGTCCTGATCCAGGAATCTCAGGGGCGGCGGCAACTTACTCTGGCCAAAGGCAATCGCCTGTGTCTTGTTAGGGTTGGCGGCTAATCTCCACTTTTCTAGCCACTCTGGCAGGAGGTCCAGAGCGCGTTGGAGCTTAACCGCAGCGTGCTTTATGTTTAGGGATGTGGCCACGTACGCCGTATCGTCTGCGTAGAGGGCCAAGGTGCACCCTTCTGGGCACGGGACGTCGTCAGTATACGTGGCATACAGGATTGGAGACAGCACGCTGCCTTGTGGTACACCCGCCGTGATAGGTCGCGGTCTCGACGCAGCCTCTCCCGTCGCTACGAAAAACGTGCGATCAGTGAGAAAGGCGCGGAGCACGGCGACTATGCGGCGGGGCAGTGGAGACTCGGCGAGCTTCAACACGAGGCCATCGTGCCAGACACGGTCGAAGGCCTTTTCCATGTCCAGCATGACGGCTGCGGCCGCGTTCTTCTTGTTCAGGGCCGTGGCTGCAGTGAAGAGCACCTTCGTCAGCTGCAACGTCGTGCTGTGCTCGCCGCGGAAGCCAAACTGTTCGGGCCTTGGCTGCAGGTAAAGTTGGATCCTCTGCAGCAGCAGCCTCTCGAACAGCTTCGACTGCGTCGAGAGCAGAGTGATGGGCCGGTAGCTCTCAGGTCGGGTAGAGTCCTTCCTGGGCTTCGGTATTAGGATCACCTTGCCCTCTTTCCAGGTCTTCGGGAAGTGGAGGGTCCGGAGGATTCCCGTGAAAAGGCGCGCCAGCGCGACAATCCACCTCATCGGCAGATGGCGCAGCGCCTGGTGGGTGATGCCATCCGGTCCTGGGGCCTTCTTCAGCGGCAGTCGTCGGATCGTCTTCCGCACTTGCGATGGCGAGAAGAAGATCCCGGCTTCGTCAGGTGGGATCGGGCTTGACAACCGGGCCTCGACAGCGCTCTCTACCTCAGCCACACGCGTAGGGGATGTCGCGGTGTTCGGCGAGAATTGGCGCTGGAGGTGTTCGGCGAAGATTTCGGCCCGATCGGTGTCATTGTAGGTGATGACGCCGTTGCTGTCATACAGTGGACGCTTCGGCTCTGGAGTCCGGTAGAGACGGCGGCATAATTGGAAGAGGCGAGTAGGCTCTGTAGTGGCCTCTCCCAGAGAGTGCTCCCACGTGCGCCGCGCGTGTGTCGCCAGTTCGGCCTTGACACGCTCGGCGAGGCGGTTCAGCTGCGTCTTCAGCACTGGGCAGCGATTGCGCTGCCACTGCCTCCTGAGTGCGCGCTTCTGTTTTATCAGTCTTTGCACGTGGGGAGCGAGGTCTGGGCGTATGACCTCCGGCGGACGCGTCGTAGTAGCTTCCGCCAGAGCCGCCTGGAGTTGCCGCGTCATGGACTCCGCCATGTCGTCAACGGCGCCTGGTGTCATGTCCGGTGGGCCGGGTGCAGGGGTGTCTCCAATGATGGACTCGAAGGCGTTCCAGTCGGTGACCCTGCAGGTGCGCGCAGGCGGGGATGGTGCCCCCGCGACGATGCACAGCACTGGCTGGTGGTCCGACTGGAATTCGTCCATCAGTACCTCCTGCGCCAGGTGGAGGCCAGGCCGGTTGTGTACCACCAAGTCTATGATGTCCGGCCTGTGGGTGTCTATCCTTGGGTAGTGTGTCGCGTCTTCTGGCCCGCACACGGTGTAACCTCGGGTCTCGGCGTATTGTAGAAGTCGAATCCCCCGCGGGCTGTTGGAGTGCGAGTGCCAGCTGATGTGCTTGGCATTCCAGTCGCCCGCGAGGATTGTTGGCCTCTGTTTGAGCGTGGCCTCCAATTCGGCCGGGATGAAGTTAGAGCCAGGGGGAGCGTAGATGGCCAACACTTCTGTGGGCTGGCCACCCAGTTCCAGCTCTACCCCTAGCGTCAGGATGCCAGTGTGATTTGTGGCCTGGATGGCACGATGAGGAATCCTCCTTCTAATCAGTACCGCCAGGCCACGTATGGGCGCCCCGGTGATCGCCTGGTGCTCTTCGCGGTAGACGAAGTAGCCCGCAGCACTCAGGCGGTCGGTGGAGCGCAAGTGTGTTTCGGAGATGAGCGCCACATCCACGTCTTGGGTACGCAAGATGTGACGCAGGTGGTGGCCTTTTCCCCGAAGGCCTGCGGCGTTCCAGTGCAGGAGGCGTAAGTTCATCTTCTTTGTTTTCTTACGCCTCTACTGCGCCCTCGGCGTCCTGCACGATGATCGGACGGGGGCGGGTATAGGGCGCCCATCAATTCGTTGACCGCCCTGTCAACCGCTTCAACGATCGCCGCCTCAATGGAAGGCGTCAGGCCCCCCAATGGGCCCCCACTGTGGGGGCGTGCGGCTCGCTGTCCGGCGGCTCTGGTGGCTCCATCGGCTGGAGCGGAGTCGGCGGCGGCCCTACTGGGGCCAGCCTCGGCTTGCGCAGAAAACTCCGCGCGCGGGGGGGCGGGGGGTTGCAACCCCCCCCGACCTCTCCTACCTCTGGGGCGCCTGCGCTGACCTCGCAGGGGCTCCGTAGGGTAGGAGATAATGTCTACATCTCGATGGTACGAAACGTGCTGCCCATGGGCGCGCGGCTCAGCCTGCGCATGCGTGCGCGGCTCGTCTCCATGCTTTGCGGGTGCACGGGCAGAAGCGCCAGGTGCGCCATGCGCGCCATGTGCGTCACGCGCGCTCTGCGCGCCATGCGCACCACGCGCGCCCCGCGCGCCACTTGCGCCAGGTGCGCCAGGCGCGCCAGGCGCGCCATGTGCGCCACGCGCCTTCGAGGCGCCCATGCCCCGTGTGGTGTGTGCCACTGTGCCTGCGCGCTTATTGCGCGCCTCCTCCTTTAGCACAGGGCACGTGCTATGGTTCGCCGGGTGCGCCCCCTTGCAGTTGACGCACTTCGGCGTTGCCCCCTTTGGCAGGGGGCAGTCTGTGGCGTGGTGTCCCTCCCCGCACCTCACACAGGCTAAGGCCCGGTGGCATTGGTGCGAAGAGTGTCTAAATCCTTGGCACCGGTGACATTGGGCGGGGCCCCTTTTGCCCCGCCAGGACTCGATCGTGACCCCCGGTATACACAGCAACTCCTTGATGTCATATATAGCGGGGGTGAGGTCGGGGGTGCGGCGCAGAATAACTAGGAAGATACACCCCGGTCTACCCTTCCTGGCGCGTATGGGCTGAGCGTGTTCCGGCTCAAACCCGAGGTCGCGCAGCTCTGTCATGATGGCCTCGGGCTCCGTGTCCGCCGGAACGCCCCGCACTGCCACCTTCAGCTGCCTGTCAGCTGGTAGGGAGTAGGAGAAGTAAACGACGTTGACGCCGCTACTCTCCAACTCCCCAAGGTACCGTTGTACCACACGGTACTCCTCTTCGTCTTCGGGGATGATTTTCAACCCCTGCCCAAAAGCGCGCGCGTTGACCGTGCGCCCGAGCCTTTTTTTCATCTCCCTGACATGTACCGTCCAGTCAGGGAGGGACTCGATCACAAACGGCGGATATTTCGGCTTCGATGCGGCGGGGGGCAGGGGTGCGAGGGGGGGCCGGCGGGCTACTGCCGGCGATGCAGTCGTCGCGGCGTACGAATTCGCCGCGTCTTGAGGCGCTGATTGAGCCGTCGCTTGTGGGGGTGCGGGAGGCACCGTGGTGGGCGTCGTGCCCATGGGCGGGGCGGTCGTCGATAAATCCGTGTCCGCCGTGACCTGCGGCTCCGTTTGAGCCGCCACTTGATGGGGTGCGGGGGGCGCCATGGTGGGCGTCATGCCCATGGGCGCATCCGCCAGGCGACGACGGCTCGGGTCTCTCTGAGACAACGGCGCCTGCGGTTGCGGCGGCATCCGATGGCGGCATATGGCGGGAGATGGCGGCGTCGTCTGTGCGCACATGCGCTTGGGCGCCGTCCCGGCGGCGTCCTCGTAAAAGTCCTGCGGCGGCGGGCGGCGTAAGGAGAAATTATGCGCTCGCCTCGCTTCGGCGAGCGCATTGTGTTCGTCGCTTGATAGCGGCGATGTCATGACACCCTGCTCCAGTAGGCGCCTGCGGGTCTGTGAGAGGTACTCGCACATGGCACGTGCGAGCCCGTCCGTTGCGTACCGGCCTATGATTGTCTGCGCAACAAAAAACGCATCCAACTCATATCCGGCCCGCGCGGATACGGGCTGCAAAGGCCGCAGGTCGCCCTCTAGGTACGCGATCAGCTCTTCAGGATCGCGCCCATGGGCAGGGTTGTCGCCTTGATAAGATAGGTCTGATAAATCTTTACTTACAGGATTTATTATTTGATGAGGTTGAGGTCGGTGCGGGGTGGCGACAAGGGCGCTCTCGTCGTCCGTATACCGCGACGAGAGCTGCGGCCTAAAATCGCCACCGTGGGCACTTACACTTTCACTTAAGTTTATATTTAAATTTACATCCGAGGTCGTACGCGATATTCCGCGTTGGTCACTAATTTCCTCCGCGGGGGAGGGGTTGTGGGGGGCCGCTGCGTCGGGGTATACGCCAGCCGTATACCGCGACGAGAGCTGTTCGTAGGAAATGTTTTTATTTACACTGTCTTCGGCTCCCGGTCCCAGGGCTCGATCGCTACGCGAGCGAGAGTCAAACCTGGGCCGGTCTGCCATACGCGACGCGGGTGTAATTGTGGTTGACGACGGCGGCGGCGGCGCGGCTCCACCGCGCGAGCGGGAGCGTTCTTTGGCGCGCGGGCCAGACTCGTCGCGACGGGATCTTCGCTCCATAACGGGAGCTGGAGTCTGCCAGGCACAGCCTGGACACCTTAGTTTGGTCCGCGCATGCGCATCCCCCGGTGAGACCCGCTGGTGGGAAGCCGGGATAGGCGCAGCACTTTCCTTACCTTGGTGCCGGCGTAGTATTTAGTGCAGGCGGCTCCCTCGTTCGGTGTTTGTTATTATCTTTACTTAATAAAGATTTTAAACAAAACGCGATAAAAGAAAAGGCTCGTGTGCTCAACAGGGTGGCAGACAGCTGTACAGTGACGAACAGAAATATATGTAGACTATATATATGAAGTCAGAATTCAACTGCTATCGCGTTTTAGATTTACATTTTTGATAAACAGCGACATCTATCGGTGATGTTAAACTTCTTTTTCTAACAATGTACCAGGGACCAATGTTCGTTTATATGTTTTTATTGCCAGGTAAGAGGCGGTGGTAAATTTTTTATTACCACTGTTGTTAATAGATTATCATAAAAAATCATAGTATTGTCTTTGATTGACATAACCTTTACAAATTCAAAGAAAAAACTTTTTACCGGATTATTAAATTATGTTAAATAATTGTAAATTTATAATAATACATAACTTTAATCCGGTAAAAAGTTTTTTCTTTAAATAAAAAATCATGATGATAAAACTAATATTTTGTCCATGAAATTTTTTTGGTGGTATTTTGTCACACACCACAATTTTGCCGCAATTCCTGATATTAAGTGAGATGTGGTCTATTGGAGGATGCCTATTTAATCACCAATTAAATGAGCCCATATTAAATCGTCTAGGGAAGAGATGAAAGGGAGACAGGAATTCCATTCCTATGCTGTTTTTACAAGAAACGACGACTTAAATCATGCAATGTGGCACCTGGGGATTTCAGCAACGAAGGGGAGAAACTCCAGCGTGCTTCTAGACGAGCGGTGTTTGAAAGGGGATGGCGGAATCAGGTTGTGTAGTTTCATGGCATTCATTGTTAAAAGTTTATAATACATTTATATCAATTTATATTTTATTCTATATAATCTGTAGAGTAATTTAAAGTGTCTACTCTGCTTTTTCTTTAATATTTAATAATTATTTATTATTTGAAAAATTATTATTATTATTGATTACTTGATAATATAATACGATCATGAAATTAATAGATATATTATGGTCATTATTGTTATAAAAAATATTTTCAAATATGTACCTATAAAAAGTATTTCAATAACTTACATAAAAACGATGTGTACAAGGAGAAAAATCACTAATAAACTGTCAAAGTAACAAAATTCGCGCCAACTATTAATTACTCTGCTGCTACATACACTGCTCGTTTTTATTACTCTAATATTTAAATAGTGATATACGACTTGTATTGGAAGGATTTAAATATAAACCTAATTAAAATTTACCTACAGAATTAGGTCACTGAACTGTGACCGGAATGAAACGGCTATAAACAGTTGTGTGCCAAATCTAAGTTTGTTAAGTTAGGAACGGAATGAATTTCTAGCCTTTTTAAAATATTATTAATTACTAGCTGCCCCCCTGAACTTTGTTCCTACTTAATGTGATTTTACTTAGCCTACCTTTTTAGTACATACCAACATGGAACACTTTGCTATGCTACCCCGGAGACTGTTCGGTTTTCCGGAGTAAAAACTTTTTAGGTTGTTCTGTCAATGTTTCTCTATATAAACCTCAGAGTTCAAGTCATAATTAACAAATAAAAAATTGAGGTTGATCGTAGAGGAGTGAAAATTAAGGGTTGTATGTATTTTTGTATGCTGTATGATAAAAAAATAAAAAATATTTTTTTTGTCTAAAAATATAAAATATTTTTTGGAGAAAACACTTAGGGGTTTAAAAGATAGACAGTAGCCGATTCTCAGACTTTTACTTGTATATTGTATACGATAAGTGATACATAAATGTTTGTTTCTTTATGAGATTTTCACTTTCTCGATCTAGTAAAAGCGTTTCTTAGATCCAGAAATTGTATTACCAAGTCATAAATGAAAAAAAAATTATGACGTCATTTCGATTGATTATGTGATTATATTTTTAAAGTAACTCCGCAACGAAATAAGTACCACATCCACATTTATGTGAGGGTCTCAAACAGTGCTGAAACCGCATGGCAATATATTTGAACCACAAAACATAAATGTATTCTTATATAACGATACAATTTTGTTCCAGGTAAGCAGTCCCACGACAAAATGTATGTACGAATTCCATTGTTCCCAACACTTCAAAAATTGCTTGCACGAGAATGTTGCGAAGGGAATTAAATTACGCGATATCCGATGTTACTGAGTGCAAGATGAAATTCACAAGGTGTACACGCTTTAACGTACAAATTGAAAAAAAATATATACAGTGCCACCCTGTATATATTTAAAAAGTGGTAATAAAAAATCAATTTTCTTATAAAAACGCAAAATAAATTATAACTCTGCAGGGGTTGATCTTAGAGACCTCCCGTAGAAATTTTTTTTGCAGCTGATGACCTTATCTATCCCCTATTTGCGTTTGATCCACGACTTTTTGGCCAACCTGTATAAAGGGGAAGTTTTGTATTTTTCATTCATTACTAAAACTGTGTCACCTTTAGTATGCATCATTATTCTTATTGAACATAGTCTATTTTTATCATAGATATAGATAGAGATCTTAGAGAATACGTAGCCGATTCTCAGACTTACTGAATATGAATATAAAATTTCATAAGAATCGCTCGAGCTGTTTCGGAGGAGTATGGGAACGAACATTGTGACAGGAGAATTTTATATATTAGAAATCCAGCAGACACAGGCCGGCTAGAATGGGTGGATTAACACCATCTGGAGGTTTTAATGGAGAGTGTAACAATAATATAACCTATATTTAATTTGAGCGAAATCTTATATACAAACTTATATTCAATTCTTTCAAAAGGAAAGTTACTGACTTTTAAATGCCTAAACATCTGTTTCGAGTATTGCAATAATAACAATTGAAAAGTAGAAATATATTAAATTTTTAAATTTCTCATTTGTATTTCTTAATCTAGTTTATTGTATAATTCATTTTCTCTTTTATCGTTGTAATGTTTCCCTCTAAATATTGTGCACTTTTGTTATTGATGCACATGCATGTACTATGTTTTGTATGTCGTGTGTTCCCTGTAAGTGTTTGTATGTGTTTGTTTAGTGTGTGTTATTATTTAAATTAATTTATCAAACAAACTGTATAGAACCTTGAAGTTATATCAAATTAGCAGACAAAGCGACAAATTATTTTGTATAATACAATAATATTATGAAAATAGCTTGAGTGAATTATTTCTCATGTCGCAGTAACTTTGAAATGTACTGCGCTGTACGTCTCCCTCCAATTATCAAGAGTCTGTTTGTGCTAAGATTTGCCCCGAAGCGTTCCAAATTCTCTAAATATTTACATTGAAAGCTTGAAAGCTTTGAATGTGCATTGTGCTTGCAGATATAGGAGTTTTGATTGAAAACATCTTCCTTTTTCGCCATACTGTTGATGGAGGCAAAACTTTTTTACATTAATTCAATGGGTCATATGGTGCCTGGTGAAATGGCCTTGATTATAAAGACTGGAGAGTATCTTTCCTATGATCCTCGTTTATTCTACGTTCTTTGAGAAGTAGAAGTGTGTTAATTTAGAATAATTTTAGGGAATAATAATTATTTTTTATCTTAGTGTCAAGTAATCGTTACCCAAAAATCCAAACCCGCAGAAACCAAAACCAAAAGAGCAGTGATGGCGTAGTAGCTTTAGCGTGCTACTCTCATTCTTGAGGTCGTAGGGTCTATTCCGGACTGTGCACCAATGGACTTTCTGTCTATATGCGCATTCAAATTCTCTCGAACGGAGTAAACATCGTAAGCAAACCGGCTTGCTTTGTAACCAAAAAGTCGACGGCGTGTGTCAAGCACAGGATCTGATCACCTATTATATTGACAAATGATCATGAAACAGAGACAGAAATCTGAGGCCTAAAAGAAGTTTAATACAAAATTTTGTATTAATTTATTACAATTCCCTAAGTATTTGCTTAACCAAGCTAAGCCTTTTAGCGTGTCGCATGCGAGCCTTGAATATCCTACGTATAATTCGTCTAAATGTCAGTGAAATACTTGAATTTTACAACAATAAAAGCAATTATGACCTTTAATATAATACTTAATTTTGGCGATTAAAGCGTAATTGAGGTTTTTTGTATAAACGAACATGACTTGTTCCATGTTTATAATATTGTAAATGAAGACAGATTGAGCTGTCGTTTCGTGGTTGGGTTCGATTAAGATATTTAATAGCTGAATTCAAATAATATGTAATTTTATTACAGTATTTAAAAATATTAGTTTTTTTTCTGTAACAGGAGGCGAACGGACATGAGGCTCATCTGATGTTTAGTGATACCGCCGCCCATGGTCACTCACATTGCCTGGAGCCTCGCAAGTGCGATGCCGGCCTTTTAAGAAATGGTTCGCTCTTTTCTTAAAGGACCCTAAGTCGAATTGGTTCGGAAATTGGCTTTAAGTTTAGTCCTTAAAAGAATATTCATACATCATACATCTGCCTAGTAATCGATTTGAAATATGTCAGAGAAGTACGTATAGCTTTATTTATTCTATAGCTATCTATCTATAGCTATTCGAGTTTGAGTCCTTCAAGTAAGCGTACTAATTCTTAAAAGGCCGGCAACGCACTCGTGAGCCTCCGGGTAATGTGAGTCCATGGGTAACTTAACATCAGATGAGCCTCCTGGCTGTTTATTACATAAAACAAAAAATAATATCTTCTATATAGTAGACAAAACCTCAGGCATCGCTAGTTGTAATATTTCTGTACTTCATATCGGGTTTAAAAGGAGCTTATTTGAATATCCGGCGACTTGGTAACGACCGGAAGTGGTTGCTAAGATACCGCATATTTTTATTGCCTACGTGCGCTATTGAAATTTACTGGTCATTTTATTTTTATGATAATGCGCTGCAGGAAAATGCATTTAGTTTCGCTACATTGTTTCGTTATTACGATAATAGAGCTTATATTGAAGACGGATTTCTGAGAAGAATATTCTAGAATATTTATGGTATTTAAGTAGAGGTTTTATTTTAGTGAAGTTATAAGATAATGAACGTAGAAGAAGAAGAGAAATAGCAGTATTTAATTTCTCGTGATTTTTTTATAGAACATGATGCAAACGGGCAGAAGCCGCTGCCCATGAACACACTTAGGGCTCGCGAGTGCGTTGCCGGCATATAAGGCTTTTCGAACCTCAGCTCTGTTATGTTTTGGGCAATCCTGAGCATTATAAGCACTCATAACTATAAATTCAGTAATATTTCCTTAAAAACAAAGAAGAAATTGGCTGACTGGTGTTACCTTTATAGTAATGAATCCTTGACAATAAAAGCTCTAAATAAGTCTTTAGACACAATGTTACGCAAAGTTTAGAAAAAACAAGGTTACGCCCAACGAGGCATGATGAATTAAAAGACCAATCGTCAGTCTTCTGTGCCTTTCTGGGGTTTAGGTGTCCCCAGAAAGGCACAGAAGACTGACGATTGGAACTGTGAAAATAAAAAGGCATGTACATAATGACATTTACCAGTGACACAGAGAATTATAACGATGCCTAGGCTTATAAACGGAATATGGCGTAAACCACAAAAGGCGACATTCCGGGACTTTCATAACCAACTCCAGAACTAATTCAAATAGTTATAGATACAGTCAAAGTTGCACTGTTATTATGTGAAAGTTGAGAACAGGTAACTGATGCGTGTGTAATATAGTTGCAGTGTAAGCTGGTTTAATATTAGTTTACTAACTGGGATCGTACCTAAAACTCAGAATTTATTTACCTCAACTAGTACTGTTACACATAATATATATAATGCATTTTCTACAGTATATGTTACATTATTCTAATATACATAAGTGACGCTACAACCTTTTTAGGTCTGGACCTCAGATTTCTGTATCTGTTTCATGATCATTTGTCAGTCTAATAGGCAGCAGGTGATCAGCCTCCTGTGCTTGACACACGCCGACTTTTAAGGTAAGCCGGTTTCCTTATGATGTTTTCCAACACCGTACGAGCGATTGTTCAATGCGCACATAGAATGAAAATCCTTTGGTGTACAGCCGGGTATCAATCTACGGCCTCAGTTTTCTTACAGGTCATTGAACTCAATTGAAATTTTAATCACGCGAAAAATAAATTGTTTTTTAATCTAACTAGTAAATAAGTTTTTACAATAAATCATCAGACCATGTGTATTCACTAGATATATGTTACGTATAGATGCAAAGTAGCAAAACTATATTATCCAATCGCGCTGAAGTGTGAAGAAACTTTGTCTAGAACGCAATGCAACACTCGATTTAATACCCAACGTTAAAACTTTTTATCGAAACTTGCATTGTTTTAAATTAGTTTTATACTAGTATCATGGTTTTTCCTGTGCAATATTGCCTGGGATAATAAAAAAAAACATGTGTGCAATTCACACGTGGTAGAATTGAAACCTTCTAAAATTTTGGTTTCAATATAATAACGGTGAAGGAAAACATCGTAAACCGGCTCGCCTTAGACCCAAACGGCGTGTGTCAGGCACAGTAGGCTGATCACCTAATTCCCTATTAGACTGTCAAATGATCATGAAACAGATACAAAAAATCTCAGACCTGAAAAGGTTATAGCGCCACTGTTTTTTTATATTATTTAAGTGCTACTTGCCGTTTAAGAATTCGATATTTAAAAATAAATATTCGCTTTGAACTCCTGTCTAAAGCCGTCTCGATACAATATCCTTCATATCAATCATTTATGAATCGCACTGAGCCTTAAGTATTAAAAGCACATTACGACCCTCCCACGTATAACAGATAAACTTTTAACTTAGCCCTTGAAGAACTAACGATCCGTGTTCGAGTATTGAAAATTTATTCTAAGTATGCTGGGAGGTTACTTACGATATACCTCCTGTTGACGCGCGCCCAATTTACCTAAATCTTCCGTAGCAAGAACAGGGTTAAGACAGAAGGTTCAAACTAAAATGGTCGCTTCCAGAAGATGGTTTTGGTGTAAACACGAGGAAATATGTGTAGTGCAGGTTGTTTTTTGTTTATATAAATAAGAGTTTATTTTATAGCGCAATTCGCACGTGTTTGCGGGAAATACGATTTTTATTTGAAGCGAAAAATGTTGTTTTAGTTGAAACTGAATTTGAATGGTTTTATTTGTTTTAGCTTGTTTTTTTGTGATGGTTAGGCGAGTAGGTAATTGCTAAAATGTAATATCTGGCATGCGTTATCTGAAGGGAGTCCGCAGGTTTTCAGAGCTTTTGTGAGTTTCGATGATTAATGATGGTGAAAGCTTTTAACACATGTTTTTCTCATTTTTACCGCGAAGAAAATTTTATGCTTACATTTTATATTATAAGTCCTCTTAGCATTTGGCGTTATTATTAATTAAAATTTTATTGCTTAGTACATATATTTTTGTTTATTGTAAAGATACTAAGACTTAAAAAAATACAATTACATTGTATTATTTTAACAGGCTTCCATTTGTTTCAGGCATAATAATGCTAGTTATTTAAACATTAATTCTATCCAATAAATATTTTAACTCGATAAAAATCGTCAGATGTTTTCATCGTTATTTCCGTAAGTCCCTTTCAAGTTTTCTAATTTCGCCGAGGGCCATGGGTAAAATGTCACAAATTTAATTATTACAACGACAGCCGGAAAGGGGCAAAGCTTTTGACATAGAAAATTAAAAAGATTCGAACAATTTTCGGAAATAACTTAAAACAGTTTTCGTAATAAACAAGACCCGAGAAAAGTCCCGCTTGTATACGGATATTTGGTTTCTTAATTAAAACGTTATTATTTTTATTTTAAATGGAAAGGCAGGGTATGTAGCAAGACTGTCAGACGAGTGATGGACTATAATGGTGACCCTGTGGGGAGGCCCTATTGGGCCACGATACAGCTGAGGAAGACCGCCGATGGGCGGATGACATGATCAATAAACCATCACCTTCATGGCCCTTGCAAAAGAATAAGAAAATAGATATTACAACAGATAAAAATTTGTAAAAACATTATGTAGATTATTTTCCTTTATAAATTATAATAGGAATAAGTTTACTTTTATTTTGCAAGAAATAAAAGGTATTTTAAATAACGGCTTTTTATATTGTATGAAGTAAGTAAAAAATGTATGGGCCAGACACAGTTTCAGTTATTTTTTTATTGGCACCTTCCGTGTTAGACGTCAATGTTAATAATTTATTGGTACAGAACCATTACTCTCAGATTTTCTTTATAATACCTATGTTTTTGTATATAAACGAAAATTATGAAATCAGTTCTGTAGAATTTTTCTATATCTAATTACGTAGCATTGATCGTAGCCCGTTGCCTTCAGCGTAGAAGCCTTGCGAAGTACACTTTCGCAGAACTTAAAGCTAACAAGTATATTAATATAATTAAGGGTTTACCCAATTTTTATATATGTATATACAAATTTAAAATAAAAATAAATCAATGGCGCTACAACCTTTTTATGTCTGAGCCTCAGATATCTGTACCTGTTTCATGATCACTTATCTCACTTATCATATATGAATTATAATCTAATAGGCAAGTAGGTGATCAGCGTCGTGCTCCTGACAGAGGCCGTCGACTTTTTGGGCCGAAGGCAAAGGCAAGCCCGTTTCTTCACGATGTTTTCCTTCACCGTTCGAGCGAATGTTAAATGCGCACATATAATGAAACGCCATTGGTGCACTGAGCTGAGGATCGAACCTACGACCTTAGGTATGAGAGTCGTACGTATAACTTTATATCTTTTAAATAACAATATATATCCCCATATCTTCGCTATATATATCTTTGAGCCACTACAGTCTAATTCATATATAAAAAATTTAATCAACTAAAATATCTTTCACAAAAGAATTTTAGTTTTTACAGAAATTTCGTTTATTTTAAGATATCATCTATATAAATCCAATCTCAAAACGAAACCTCGCACAAATACCCAAAACTTATTACGTATTGAAAACCAATATTCGATTAGCATCAAAACGTTCAAGCTTTTTGTATTTTCATTAAGCACCAACTAAACGACAGCCATTCAAAGCAACTACTGCAATAATGCATCGGGCATTCTACCGTATGAACCAATATTATTTCATAGAACTTTCCTCCTTAGTTCATAGCAGCAGGGTTGATAGTAGCGTGCGCTGTATTGAAAAAGTTTAAAAACGTTTCATATTGGCGGAAAAGAGCCACAAATGCAATATTCCCGCAGTGGATTGTCTGGTTTGTTCGTTATATTATATTTTATGTAGATTATAGTGCAAGCTGCAGTTGCAGAATTGTTATTTGAAAAAAAAGGTGATAATTATATGTATTTTGCTGTTACTTAATTCAACTATGAGATAATCTAATGCTATTTGGCCAAAACTCACCGATATCCAGATTGAGCATTCTGATAAACGAGCTAGTTTCACTTACAATAAGTACTTGTCACAATAAATTTTGTATTTTACAATTCTTATATACCAATGGTACTGTTAGTAAGTTTTAATAATAATTTAATTTAGTATAGTTATTGAAAAATTTGTCATGTATCCATTTTTGTGGAGTTTCGGGAAACCTCGTGGCTAAACGGTTTCGTAAAGGAACCGTGACGCGTGAGGTGTGGTGTTCGATTCTCTGCTGGAGCGCAAATTTTAAATGACCACTGAGGACCCTTTATAGTGATGCGGCATATTATATTTTGTAAAACTTACAATCAAATAATTGGTCTAATATTATGTTTGTAACACTATTATCAGTATAAAATTATCTAAATACAATATAGCGATTAAAAAATGTGGCGGAGAGTTTATTGCCAGTTCTTCTCTTCCGTTCTACGGAATCCCTTGATTTGAGAACTGGCAGTAAATGTAAAATTTGAAGCATTTAATGTATATTTCTTTTTTGACGTTCATAAGTATATTGTGTTACCCATATGAATAAATTATTTTTGACTTTTGACAATCCAGTAGATTATAATTTCAATACATAATGTGTCTTGACATCATCATAATTTCTCTTATACATCTTCCAACGGCAAACGTCTGTAACTGTATCTAGACACACACACACACACACACAGTGTATTATTGTTTCTTTTCCTCACCTAATGTTAGGTGATAGCCCATGGAAAGTCACATTGCCAGAAGGCTCGCAATTATTCTTTTCTTGCAATACTCTTAGTCAAATTGGAAATACTTCAGTGGGCAGCTGGTTCCACATAGTGGTGGTGCGCGGCAAAAACTGTCTTAAATAACGCTTATGGAGCGACGGGCTTCGAGATAAGTTTAAATAACTAACGAAAGTTGAAATTGACAGGAAATATTATTGCATATTAGACAGCTCATCCGCGGTACAGAGTCTCGACTTCTCACGTCATATTATAAACTATTTCAGTTTATTTTCCCATACTATTTCTATTATACACAAGTTTGCAGACATCAAAGTAACCAAGCGCTACGTATCGAAAGTAAGTGTAAAAGTTATAACAAGCATGTAACAGGAGTTAGGCGGAAGGAAACTTGGTAATGAGATCTCCTTCGTCGGATTTACTGCCTACTGTTTGGGTATAAACTTAACGCCCTTTTCGATTATGTATAGGCTGTAATACTTTACTACTAGGAGTTTTTTATTAATTTTTCTTTTTCTTCTGGTGCTACTTTATTACTAAAGCAGCCAAACTTTACGCCCTGAACTGGCCTCTCTGCATCCCCTGCGAGCAAACCTTACTTGACGATATTGTCATTCCATCTAGTTAGTGGACGGACGGACGCTTTATATTAGCTTCACCTGTATGTATGTATGTATGTATGTAACCGACTCTTTCGGACTCGATTTTGACCCACTTTAAACGGACAGATTTTATTCAAATTTTGCGCACCTGTCAAAGATCGATGACAATGCAATAATCCGAAAAAAAAAACAAAATAAATAATAGTTTAAAAAAAGCCAGCGCCAGCGCGGTGGGCGATGAATCTCTCATCGCGATTGCGTACAAAATGAAGTCATTCGTGAAAATTTTTTTTGATTCTATAGACCAAAAATATGGCACAGAGCGCCCCACGCTTTTTCACAATAATACCAGTATTTTTTGTTCATTACCATTTTCAGCCTAAATTAGGAATTATTTTTCACTTTTTAGTTTGATGTGCTTTAAAGCGTGTTTTTTAGTTTTTTAAACTATTATTTATTTTCTGCGCGAGGTATCTATTCACTTACGATCTTTTCACGAATGACTTCATTTTGTACGCGATGAGAGATCCATCGCCCACCGCGCTGGCGCCTCGAAGGCTTTCCGCTGTGCGTTGTGTGAGCGTTATGGTATCGGCTTCATAACTAAAGATAGGCCGGATGCACTTATTGAAGACTTTTGAGTACTATACAGAAGAGTCCCCAGGATTATCTCTCCATTTAATCCAAATCCGATATCGCTTATGTATAATTAAATAACATGTATTTGAACAAAAGGTACGACCTGTAAGCGAACTATCTCCATCTCTCTCTCTCTCTCATTGTAGATATCGGATTCCTGTTCCCAGCTTACCGAGACACAATTAACCTAAACGTTCCTTAAGTAATCTAATTCAATAGGTACCGTCAAGTTTTAATTATTTCCTTGACACATCTGCAAAATCTCGTAACTCGCAACCATTAGTTACTGTCGACCCCTTAACTTAGATATTGATATTTTCGCTATGATAAATGGTTTTACCAACTCGTTTCTATGGCCACGAGTTACAGATGATGTGTTATGGTAACCGTATTTATATATATTTTACTTTAGACTTTTTTTTGAGATTTAAATCAGTTTATTGGCAATCATAACAATCAAATATACAGTATTTACAGTTTTCTTACTACATACTAATAATAAAAATAATAAACAATAAAAAAAAGAACGCTGGCAGTATTTTCTAGCTGTATCGCAATAGTTATACGTTGGGCGATGAAAGCACCAGCTCGCGGGTCACTGGTACTATCTACCAGGCGCGAACTTCACAAGTCTATAATAAGTGCCTGTGCACTTGAAACCCACGGCCCAAGAGTCTCTCCTTCAAAGGGAACAAGATCAAATTGGAGGAAAGACTAAAGGATTTTTTTTTTTTACACAATTCACACCAATTTACCTAGTCCCATGCTAAGCTGGTGAAGCGTGTGTTATGGGTACTAGGCAACGGATATACATACATATTATAAATAGATAGACATATAAAAACATATTTAAACACCCAAGACTTAAGCACAACACCAAATGCTTATCTCATCGATGTTCGTCTCAGCCGGGGATCGAACCCGGGACCCATGGTTTCGCAGTCAGGGGTACTAACCGCTAGACCAATGAGTCGTCCTTCATATTTGAGCCGTTTGTTATTTTCCTCCTGCTCTGCGGCTGCCCGAACTTTATTGCTTGTCCGAGGGAGGTGAGATGGGCAAACGGGTCCACACAAATAGCATCCCATACGAAAGCCCGTCCCATCTTCGAAAGGATCAACGACCAGCAATCTATTTGATTATTGTGGTAATGGCCTCTACATTAATCATATCAAGGAGCATCGACTATTCCAAAATATTTATTTCATATAATGTTTAAATACCCACCCTGTATAAATAAGTCAGAACATACCTTCGTTGTATTTTGAAAATTTACAGAAACCATAGTTTATTTGATACGTGACTGTAGTGACAATAATTTTAAACCAAAGATTTTATTGTTCTCTCGTGACACAAATACTGTAAGACGTAAATAAATACACTAAAAATGTATGTAAAGCTTCCGGGTTGGGGTATGGGGCAGACATATTAACATATACATTAGCAAACTGGATTAAAAAGAAGTTATATAAGTTACAATATCATCCAA
The DNA here is from genome assembly GCF_905475465.1 of Pieris napi. NCBI lineage: Eukaryota > Metazoa > Arthropoda > Insecta > Lepidoptera > Pieridae > Pieris > Pieris napi. The sequence goes on from NC_062241.1 coordinate 10,995,855, forward strand.
TTAAATTATTTTACGTATAAATGTTTGTCTATAATGAAAGAATCACAGAAATTATAAAATCACTGACTTACTTGACTAATTGTCTCTGGTTGGGGCTGAGGGCGTCCACGGTGAACCTCCATAGATTTCGCTTTTCTACCATTTTAGTAGTCACATACACATCATTTTGTTAAACTAACCCATAGGGACTGCTGGCTTTTCCGAAATAAAACTAAATACTTCAATATTATTTTTAAATTATTCAAATTTTTGTCTCCATAAAAACTGGAGCAATTCCAGCCGTCTTCGAGATTTATATGAAAAGCATTTCATAAGTTAATAGTTTTATTTAAATAAAACTCAGGTGAAAATTGTATATTTCTAGAAAATTCCGCGTGAAAATGAAGCAAAACTCAACAATTATTATCTCGGCGTTTAACTCGGATTATTCCAGTCTCTTTTCATATCACAGCTTTTAGCGGATTTGTGACTTAAGCCTCCATCTAACCTGTTTGAGAATTAAAACGTTATGTACGGTTTTGTGTATAGTCATCATAAATGTCTTTTAAAAAAAGTATCAAGCTTTAGACAGTGTTCAACTTGGAATTCTTTTTTTACCTACTTGTTTTGCTAGTCGTATCCGCATGTTGTAGGGACGGCACCGCTTTTAATATTTTTGTAAATACGTAAATCTGTTTGTTTACATCATGTCCTAATTCTGTGGTCCTAATAAAAATAAAATAAAAAACTTTCCCAGATGTCAACCTCCTTTATAGACTTTGGACAGCTGGTGACACATAAATTAAATAAAAATATTTTAATAATAGTCTATGGATATTGTAAACTTAATTTATAATTAAAATTATTACTGTTCATTAAAAACAATAGTTAATATATCAATCCAATGGTGCTATAGTCTTTTAGGTCTGGGCCTCAGAACTGTTCGGTGAACAATTGTATTTTTAATAGGCAGGTAGGTGATCATCCTGTGCCTGACACACGCTGTCGACTTTCTGGGTCAAATTCAAGCCGGTTTAATCAGGATGTTTTCCTACGCCGTTCGAGCGATTTCAAAATGCGCATATATACGGAAAGTCCATTCCCACAGCTGGGGATTGAACCTACGACCTCATGAGAGTCGCTGAAGCCACTAGGCCAACACTGCTCTAGTACAAATAGTTAATATGAATTATATTTGGAATATACTTCCAAAGCTTCACGTTTGTTCCAGCCTTAACTCGTTGAATGTTTCTAGTACAGTAATGTGTTATAATAAGCCTTTTCAGTTCTGTAAGTAGCTACTCTTTATGGTAATCTGCGTGTAAGTGGAAGGTTTAAAATTTTACTAAAACTTAACTATGGCCCTATTTTACGTTTTAGCGGACGTTAAGATAAAGTAAGAGGATTTAATATTGTTTTTTAACCACTCGAAATTTGTTTATGAGCCACGCCTGTTTCTCACTTTGTGCCTAGTGGCTTCAGAGTGTCTCTCATGCTTGAAGTCGTAGGTTCGATCCCGGCTGTGCACCAATGGACTTTCTATGTGCTCATGAAACATTCGCTCGAAATGTGGAGGAATAGATACAGGAAACCGGTTTGCCTTGGACCCAAAAAATCGACGGCGTGTGTCAAGCACAAGAGGCTGGTCACCTATTTGCCTATTCGATTGACACGTGATCATGAAACATACAGAAATCTGAACCCCAAACCTAAAAAGCTCGTATCGCCACTTTTTCATTGTAATCAATGGATTGCTTGTGTTGGCTAACACCGCTAATACAGATAATGCTTTTCAATCTACGGAATTTGTATGAGATTTTGTATTAAATGGAAAATGTTAATCACAGCTATTCGTAGCGCGAACACGTAGTAACTAACAGGTGGCTGGTTCACATACAAACAAAGCAAGAACAATAACTACCATAAACCATTCTACGAACGAATATAATACTTCAACCACTATCAATTGAAACCTACCCGGCCGTGCTTCCTTCATACTAGCATCACGCGAAAACACTCCGTATTAAGTGTAGATAAATTTTATAATCGCCTGTTGTCAATTGGTAGATAGGACGTTCTTCCTTTTTCGAAATCAAATTGATCCTTCTCACAGAGTCAGAACGTTCGATACGTTTATACAAATTGAGACTTTATTACAAAGATATAAGGTTGAATGTTTGGTGTATTGATAATAATGTGAGCTTTTCTGGTTGGATGCAGTTCGCAGTGCAATATTTGCTTCGTTTGTTCCTTGTTATTAATTATATTCTTTGTGAGCTGTATTTATTTTCATTGTTACTAGATATTGAACGATTTTCTTCAAATTAAACTATTACAATCTTTTATTTCTATCGAAGATAGTAGAATACAAATATACAGTATTTACAATATTTTTAACCTACAATAAAAATTAATAAATTAAAATTAAAACAAATTTTAAACTTGGGTTGTGGCAGTGTACCTTAACGCTGGCAACATTTCCTCGCTGTATTGCAATACTTATTCGTTGAGCAAAAAAGCACCAGATTATTGGAATATAATAATATGATTTAGAAACTTAGGAAAGGGTATTTACGCATAAAATCACTTTTTTTTATAATTTCACTGAAGTATTTCCGAACCAACTGAATCCAAGAAAAGAGCGTACCAATTCTTAAAAGGCCGGCAACGCGCTTGCGAGATTTTAGGCAGTGTGAGTGTCCATAAGCAGCGGTATCACATACATCAGATGAGCCTCCTGCCGGATTGCCTCTTGTAAAATAAAAATATTAATAATTCTTAATTAAAATATCCATAGTAACATTAATAATTATTCGTATCAAATTGCTTGTTACAATGTAGGAAATAAATCATTTCGATCCGTTGATCAAAAGAGGTGATAAAATTGCAATTTGGATTGCGGTAACATTCCACCCGTGTTGCAATTTATCTAGACTTAAATTGCGCATTTCACAGAACCTCAGTAAGATTTTAGAGATTTATACGCTCATTTGATAAAACTTTTATGTAATAATACTATGTTTTTTTATTTATATGTTAACAGTAATGCGATAGAACTGTACAATAATCCTACAGTTAAAAAACATTAAAAAAACATATATATATACCCAGATCTTAAAACTAATCATAAAGGAAACAACTCTTGTGAACTCAGCCAGTGAACAAACAAATAGGTCTACCTCGATAGAAATTCTATTTATCTTAATATATATAAATTACGCGTCACGTTGTTTGTCCGCTATGAACTCCTATACTACTTAACCGATTTCAATCAAATTTGCACACCGTGTGCAGTTTCATCTAACTTAAAAGATAGGATAGCTTACATATATATATAATTCTACTGTACGTGTGTATGTCACTGAACTCCTCTTCAACGGCTGGACCGATTTGAATGTTTTTTTATGCGTTTGTGTGGATGCCCTGGATGGTTTAGATTCAAAAAATCAGCCCGGCAGGTGGCGCTGCAGTCGGTACTTTCATACTTTGTTTAATATCCTAATCGCTTGAAATATCATGAAGGACAACGTCTGTGGGGTCCGCTAGTTATAATATATAGTTAGTCAATCCTTTTTATGAAAATGTCGCGTCATCGTTTAAAGTCCTCAATGGGAAATAGGGCAGATATTTGCGTCTCTTTCATTGATCGTTTGAATTAGGCAAATAGTTGTGGCCTGTGCTAGACACAGATTGATTCTCAATTCTCTGGTCGCAGGTAAATTTAAGATACTAATAAAAATCTTTGTAGTGGTTGGTTTTCCTCTTAACTCTTTGGTTTGTAAGCTTAATGTAATTTGTACTGTGGTGTTTACCATCAGCCACTACGGTGGCTTTATATGTACTTTTACTTTAGTTATAATATTTTTTTAATCGATAAAAAAAAGTTGGGACGCGTACGTAGCCGGGAGGAAACTGGCATTTCTAACTGACACAGACCTACCTTCTTTCTTATAAAGCAAAATAGTCTATGAAATGGCGCGTAATGTGTCCTTTCCATAGCCCGGTCACAGGACTTGACAAGACTTGACAGAGACGCAAATACCCACTACCCGCTGACCAACTAAATAATTATTGTAAATAACACTACCTTTGTTCTGCTGTTATTATGTATTCTTGTCTAGTCTTCTGAAGCATACTGCAGCAAATATTGGATATTTTAATGGCATTCGAAGACCGGGGAAATAGGTTTTGCATTCTGTAAACTATGAAATAGCAGCGATATGGAACGCTGTCTAATATTTCATGGAATTTAGGTAACTTTGGTGTAAAATAAGTTTGATAATGTTATTACCAGTCAACGTATTTTTCAGGCATACACGTCGCTCATTATATTTAATAAAGAATGATATAATAAATGCCAGTTTAATTAGTTGGACCTATTATTTTCTATGAACAATTAAATTTCAAGGCTTACCGTTATGAATGAATGACTTTGAGTAAGTCTTAATGTAATTTAAAAAAAATATCAGTGTAGATCAAATGTTATTACTAATAATAAGTAGTTAAGTGACAAATTAGAACCGAGAATTCAATTTTTGATTCAAATTGTGTATTAATAATAATATGTAGTAATAGTATTCTTTTTATACTTTGTATTTTATTTATTAGTAATCTTACAGCTAACATACATATTATAAAAGAAAACAGTTAGACAATTTACAAAGCCCAAACAGATTACATAGATAAACAATATATGAAACAGAAAACATAAGTAAGTAGTACATTCATAGACAAAAAGAAAAAAATGAAAGGAAACTGAAATTTAACATTAAACTAACGACAATTAATTCAAATTCTAATAAAGAACTAAATCGTTATTGCTATACAAAGTCAAAGTCTTCCCGCCTCTTCAAATATTTCCTCACATCCTCTTTGGTGAGGTGGAAAATATCGACATCCTCATAATTAGTGGCATTGCTAAAACCCGAAACATTGGTGAATTATGCAGGTAATACGTGTTTGTACGAGGCACATGGAACAATTATGAGTATCTTGTCACATACGTTTACATTTTCGTAGTTTTTTTATTGTTATTGGTATTATCGCTGTTTTTATACCTAATTGATTTCGCTGGTCGTATCCGTATGCTGTAGGGAGCGGTTCCGCTCTTCATATTTTTGTATGTACGTCAATTTGTTTGTTTGTTCGTCCTAATTCTGTGGCCCGATTAAAAAAAGTACAATAACGAATTCTAATTATAATATTGTTAGCGGACTAACGCCATCTTGTAGCATAAAACCTATATAAAGCGTGGCAACACCGGCGTTGACTCACTTTTATTTCGAGACTTCGTGCGGAACGGACTTGTTACTAACCTAACCTCAGTGGATTTTAAAAGTCTAAAGTACCTACACGTTCTAATCTTTTGTGTTTCCTAATAATATTATAATTAGAATATAAAATAAGCCATACAATGCGCAGGCGATGAGATATGGAGGTTGGTACCACAGAACGATCACGTGGCCGTTCACCAACCAGGGCGACCGATCCGAAAGACTCATCGTCCTCAAAACTGTGCTGGACAGAATTTGTTAAATCAGATCCAGATGTTTCCTTGTTGACCACGACGATCAGCCTCGAGCTACTACTACTACTACTACTACTACTACTACCAGAAGAGAGAGATAATTGGAACTTTCATTTTTGTTTTATATTTCAATTTAATTTACCATGGAGAGTGTTCAGAAAAATTCTTCGGAACCTGCAGCTGTGTTTCATCATCGGATGTCGAGGCAGAATACGTGCGACGTCCGTCGTGCCTCAAATGAGCGTTTTTTTAGAAAGTTATTGCCGCGCACCACCACTATGTGGAACCAGCTTCCCACTGAAGTAAAGAAAAGAGACCCCTGAAGATTCCCTTGAAGAAAAGAGCGTACCAATCCTTAAAAGGCCGTCAACGCACTCGCGAGCCCTCTGGAGTTTAGAGTGTCCATGGGCGGCGGTACCACTTAATATCAGGTGAGCCTCCTGCCAGTTATATATATATTACTTTAAATACGATTTAAACTTATCAAGGTGACATTAAAGGTTCTTTCTAACCTTGTACTAAAGACAAAATCTTATTTACAGTTTCTTAAGAATTTAAAATGAAATTTGATGAAAGTAAACGAAATTTACAAAGTGACATGACACCTCCATTACAAAACTTATTCACTTACTAGAAATGTTTCTTCTCATAAAAGTGATATATTCTATTTCTTAATATATCTCGGTCCCAAATTTGCAAATTGTAAAACGGCAAACAGTTGCTTTAATATTCGAAAAGAATTGCTTACAATGTAAAAAAATGTTACGCTAGTTAAAGATTTAAGTTGGCGCCTGGTATCGACGATCCCAGAGGTGGTGCTTTCTTCGCTCAACGAATAAGTATCCCAAATCCCAATACGGCGAGGAAATGCTGCCTGGTCTACCACAGGGACCAATCTCTTAAAATTTATTAATTGTAATTATTATGACTATATAGGTTAAGAATATTATAAATACTCAATATTTCTGTATTATTAAAAATAACTCAGTCATTTCAATCAGTGGCGCTACAAACTTTTTAGTATCTGTATCTGTTTCATGATAATTTGTCAATCTAATAGGCAAGTGGGTGATCAGCTGCCTGACACACGCCGGCGACTTTTTGGATCTAAGACAAGCCGGTTTCCTCACGATGTTTTCCTTTACCGTTCGAGCGAATGTTAAATGTGCACATAGAAAGTGCATTAGTGCACAGCAGGGGATCGATGCTCATAATTTAACGGTGATCTGACATTAGAATTCTGAAGCTGTTTTTTAACCATTACTTCTTTGTAATGGGCACTTGCCCAGTGGCCCAAATGCCTAGTTAGGCAATGGGCAATAGGCAAGTAGGTCCCCAAGGTAGCCTTCGGTGTCTCACACACCATCGACTTTTAGGTCTAAGTCATTTCTGTTGCGATGTTTGCACAATGAAAATTAGTCTGATTTTGAAAATATTACCATTGAGAGACACCCCAGCCATTAGGCCAACATACCTAATATACGATAATATAAAATATCGCTATATTCTTGTAGCTGACACACCTGCGTCACAAGTGATTGACACTTTTATCGTTCAGAACTTTTCTGAAATTATTCTCTACGAAAAAGGTGTTTTATGAAACAGTAGTCAAATGAGCAGGATCACTTAGAATAAAGTGATAACCACGTGGACACCTGCAACGCCGGGGGCTAGCTGATGTGTTGCCGACCTTTGAGATACTCTTCTTGAAGACCTCTATGTCGTATCAGTACGGAAATACATATACTGGAAGCTGGAATAAGTAACATATTTGGTTATGCTTACAATGGAATAGTTTTTTAATTGTACATCTAAACTACTTCCGATATTTACAATTTTTAAACTCTTAAAGAGTAACCGCTATAGATAAGAGCGTATCAAATATTAAAAAGCCGACAACGCACTTGCGAGACTTCTGGCAGTGTGATTGTCTATGGGCGATAATATCAATAACATCAGGTGAGGTCTTCGGTTTCGCTATCAACGGCAATGGTTGACAATTTTTATGTCTTTTTTTAGCAATTACTAGAAAATTGTAAAAGGCAGACAAAATCCTTCAAATAATTTTGCCTAACTTTTACAGTTTTCGATTATTTATTTTTACATTATTACAACTACTGCCAGCCCTTCGAGGTTCTGTTCCGTTTCCAGAGCAAATCTAAATACACACCGGATACTGGCCACGTCGGTAAACAATATGCTAATCCAACCAATTCCTAACTTGCAACTAACCTGGATATAAACAGGAATATCTAGTGATTAAACCGCGTTTCATCACTTAAATATATGGCAGATTGCACCCTTTGTTAGAATAACAAAAAAAAATTAAGCGTACACAGCAAATAGATTTTTCCCTAACTTTCTAACGCCTAACTAAAGCATAAGAAGGAGCTAGACTTATGTTTGTCATGTCTTAAGTAATTTAGGTCTCTAAATTATGTATCCAAAAAATTTATAAATGTATTGAGTAAATAGCTGTCTCTTTCGCTCTTATGTAGAGTCAAACTAGTTTACTTTTCACAGTTTCTATGCTTTAGCTATGATACAAAGCTGTAATGAGAAATATAGTATTTATTATTGATTGAATGTCCTTGGGCATATCACTTAACGTCAGCCTCCTGGCAGTTTGCCCTCTTTTGACGTGACAACGTCTTATAATTCGATGGAGCCGGCTGCACGCACGAAAAAACATGACTCTTGCGGCGTTACCTCTGAGGCGTTCCATTTAAGGCTTGAAGTGCAAGCGAGAGCACTCGTTCCGCGCTCTCGCTTGCACACAAAAATTGACATAATTGTATTTATGCGTACAAATAAATGTAACTTGATCAATTCAATTGTGATTTCCATTTACCTACTCTATATCCATACAAAATATCTATCAAACAAATAAAATTAAAATTTTAAAAAAATGCAACCATTCCATCAGTATTTTCTTATGACGTTGTCACGTTCAACTATCGTCAGTAAACCGACTTTACAGACAACCGATATTTTTTTATAAAAAAAAGTTGTTTTATTTCATCAAAATTTCTTTGTATATGTATATGTATTTCTTCCAATAAAGAACCTCAGTTAAACTGTGTTCGCTTGTAACTGGACAAATTTGCATAACCCTCAATTATAACTGGATTTAAAATGTCCCTCGCACGTGCGTCAAATTGCTATAAAACATTTTCCCTTAATCCACATTTAATTTTTATTCAACATTTTTTATCTTTTTATATATTTTGCCACAGACTATTTTAATATACTTTGACTATAGTCAAGAGACTAAGGTCTATGTTACAAATAATATCGAAATAGAACATAGAGACATCTGTCGATAATTAATTTTTAGTTATTATCATTATTATTTTTTTTTGTTTAGTTTTATTTTGTGGTTGTTTGTTTATTTCTATCCTTTGATAGATTTCTTATGTTCTAATGTGATTGAAGTGTATGTGTGTTAAATTTGAGATGTAATATTTTCTTGTATTTTTAGGCATACACATTGTTTTAGAATTATACATTCTTAATTATAAATATAATTTAGTTTGTAATTTTTTTATTTATGTCTATCTGATTATTTACACTATGATGGTGACAATTAATACGGAAATGTCGAGATCCCAATCGCTGTCGCTATATAGAGAACTGCTATATGACTACCAATTCCAGTTAATGAAAACGGTTTAGGGAGCGTTCAAGTATTACGTCACGCAATTTTTGTAGATTATTGCCCCCCCCCCCCCCCATGTAACGCTACGTAACGTTTTTCTGTACCCAAGTATAGTAAATCGTTTCGTGACCACCCAGTGACTCTTTATACCTAAAAGTTACCATTATGTGGTGTAAAGTACTGGAAATGGAAAGTCGAAAATAATATTGAAAATAACGCGTAATTAAATCCCCGCCCCGCATCGTAACGTTTTACAAAAGGCCCCCTCCCCCCCAAAACTCGTTACGTAATACTTGAACGCTCCCTTATAGAGTAGCCCTACTGACGCTTTGATCAGGCCTTGAATAAAGCTACATAAAGTGTAAACAATCCCGATCTCGCGGGAACGGGCCATTTTTCGAGATCAATCTCGAAGCATTACATGACGAGATCTCGAAGGATTAACGAGATTATGTAGCTTTACTATCAGAAAAGTTAATCTCCTCAATGAACAAGCGTATGTCATGAAAACTCCTCCTCATTGTGTTATGTTCGAATTAAACAAATGTTTTTCGAAAATACCGAGATCTCGTAATTGTAATTCTGACTCCTACGAGATCTCGAACTCAGGATCTCGACTCGAGATTGCATCACCTAACTACATTCGAAGAATTCTTAACATCTTGCGGTTAAATCCGCGGTTATATTAACATAAAAACCGCGTTTTAACTGCACTACTTGAAAGCTATCCATAACGTAGTTTACTTATCGTGCTTTTCCAAACCACTGACTTCCGTAACCAGTGTATGAAGACCCTCGTTTATACCGAGATTCAGGTCAGATAAGGGAAGTTTATGGATCAAGTTATAGTGGCTATCATTTATATTGCTCGAATGAACTTATTGATGGATTTTAATACAGATGGAGGTCAAGGGGAACTAGTTAATCAATAACATTGATTGATTAATAAATATATGTATGCCAGCTAATATATTCTACCGGATTAAAAAGTGATTCAATAATGCAAATAGTATGATAACATATTTGAACTATAGTGATAAGATAAACTACTCAAATATGACGTCACCGCCACGAGTACGCAGAGTTGAACTGGTTGTAGGTTCGATTTCCACGTAATTCACGTTAGTATAATATTCTGGCCACTCTGCCCTTCATACATGTGTGACGTCAATTACCTCAAAATCCAGCAATATTTAACAATTAAAGGGTTCAAACCAGTATATTCCCATTACGCGTAACGTAAAAGGCATAAATCTTTGAGTCACCGCTTTTAAAACAGTAATTTTAATGCATTAACAAAATTCTAGAGCACATGTTGCTTATCTATCTCTGCTTTAGCCATACTAAGCGAAAGAGATGGATATATGTATTTTCATGTTGCTATTAAGAGATTCTTTGTTTGCATTGGATGAATTATCTTATTACGGAATCGCAAATATGACGTCATTTGGCAATTGCGTTGCAACGAAAATGACGCAACATATTATTTTAATCATGTTGCTAATGCTGCATTAAGTATGGTAATTTCGTAATTCTAGTATAGAGCAGAGTGGCGCAGTGGAAGCGTGCTGGGCCCATAACCCAGAGGTCCGTGGATCGAAACCACGCTCTGCTATAATCTTTTTATATTTTATTTATTTGTTATAGTTTAATTTAATGTATTTTTTATTGATTTTTTGTTCGATTTCTGTTACAATTTTAATATTATATATATTATACGTGGGAATATTAGAACTAAAACTAAGTTCTAGGAAAACCCGATAACATAAACTCTTAGTGAACGAGACATTTACTGGTTTAATCAAACCATATCCTTGGTTAAAATATTATCATTTCCACACGTTTCCCTGAACGTAGTTATGAAAATTCATTACGTCATATCCCGATTCATATTAAAATTTGTGAACTTTAAATTCATGTTAGTCTCTGCCTTAAATGTAAATTGTTATGACCTTTTGAACTTAACAATTTTATACTTTACAGCTGGATTTAAATTTTATCTTTGGACAAATTGTAATTTCATACGTTTTTTATTAAAATTAACTCAAAATCTACTATGTATGAGAACATTTCATTAATTTAAAATTTAACCATAACTACTAACCTTATTTCACTAACAAACGATCTCTTCCAAGCATCTCTTAGGGAAAAAGGATTAAGGAGAGATCAAAATAAACTATCAAACTATAGACAAATACCTTTTTCGTATTTAATATTACAGTCATATGGTTCGAAAAATAGTATTTACCTTTTAATTTCGACTTTCCCGCCTTGTATTTATGACGCTCAGGCCGCCATATTTGAAAAATGGCGTCTAAACACCAGTTTTAACAATATCTGATTTCCGAATTATTTAAAATAAAAACAGATGTATACATAAAAATACTAGAGACAATTTATGTATTAGCTTTTTTTCGTAATGTCAATAACTCATAACTTTAACTAATTATATTTGTCAATTATAAAATTGATTTATTTTAAAATATATAAAAATACACTTTGCAGGTAAAAAAATAAGTCGCCAGATTATCGTTCCATATGCATGAATAAATAAAGGTGTCCCAACATCTATAAAACGACATGAAACTGAAAATCATCCTAAGGAATGTCTCAACACCGTTTTTAATTGGTGTGTTAGTCACAAAGGGTGAAATTAGAAAATTTCAGATACGTGCCGTTGCCTAGCAACGCACCGCGGGGTCTCCGTTGAGATTTCACATCCACAACTTTACGCCGAGATGACTATGAACATGTCGTATATCGAATATAATGTAGGTTAATAAAGGTCGAAATTAATATCAAAAATAAATAAAAGTTATTAAAATTAATTTGATAATTAAAATAGGGTATTTAGTTGTCTGCGCCCAGTCCCGTAGATGTTCAGTGATGGCTGGTTAGTGCCTCCTCATACCTACCTTGTGTAAATAGCTGCCGAAACAGCCGTGTCCAGTAAGTATCTCGGTACGAGTCGGTACCTGAGGCGGCACCGCCACCTTCTCACCCATTTCTCGAGCTGTGCCCTTACCGCGTTCATGGTGTAACACCCGGCTCTCGCGCCAACCCGTTCCTCCCAGTGTCTTATTGCTTCGTTTTCTTCAGTTATTTTCCACACCTGGATTTAGGGTCATTACCATTGTGGTTGGCTTCGGCCCTTCTCCAATATACTTCGCTCAAGGCGTCTGCTTCGTGGTGCTAAAACACACACTGCATCATAAGAAACCGTGCGGTACGCCCTTGCGACCCTAATGACATTTACTCTTTGCGACCTGAGAATGATTTGGACTCATTATTGTAGCAAGGAGGAAGTCCAAGCTGCTAGATGTTGTTCCAGGAATTGGACAGCGGGTGAGCAACACGGCACACAATTTAGGCAATCGTTCGGAAGTAATGTGAAAAATTTACGCGATTTATTTATGATATAACATTGATATGCGCCTGTTCATGAAGGTCTTTGTCAATTGCATTTAGCGTGGGTTATCTACCTTCATATAAACACATTCAAACTTCAACCTTATTGCATTGTGATACGATAGATTTTCCTTTGATAAATGCATATTGAATAATCACCTAGTGGGCGAAAGCGTTCAGAAAAATGTGCTAGTAATGAGTCAGACTTTAAAACACTTTATGAATGAAAGAATTATCGCATCATAAAGGTCATATGCTGTATCGTAAGATATATAGATAATGTTTTGCGTCCATTTGGAACATAGTAAAGTATTACGTCCTTCAAAATCAATCAATCAATCAAAATACGTTTATTCAATTTAGATGCGTCTTAGGGCATGCTTATGAATGTCAAAAACGTTTACAAAATTCGCGAAAGAACAAGACTACGCCATCCCTTCGCAAAACTACCAGGAGGCCTTGTTCTGAGAACGGGCAAGAAACTCAGCAAGTTTTACCCTCCCTCTACATAACAATTATTCAAAGGAAAATGTCATAAACTAAAATAGAGCGTACCAATTTCTAAACGGCCGACAACGCACTCGCGAGCCCTCTGGCATTGATGTTACATACCTCCTAGTAATTCTACATATATATGTATATAGATAACGGTTTGCGTCAATTAAAAACATATTAAAGTATTACGTCTTTCAAAACAAGAGCGTTCCATTTCTGAAAATGCCGGCAACGCACTCGCGAGCCCTCTGGCATTGAGAGTATCCATGGTTGTTTTCGTAACATTAGGTGAGCCTTCTACCCATTTTCCGTGTTATAATATATTTTGCCCTATGTTCTAAAAAATCCCTCCCGGGGGGGGTCTTCCCTCAGAGATACGACCTCCAAATTTTTAAAAAACGAGCCTACTCCTCCCTCAAAGGCCGGCAACGCACCCACTAAAAATGGGTGTCTATGGGCTGCGTGGACTGCCCTTTTGGTCGTCCCGCAAGCTCGTTTGCCCCCCTATTATATAAAAAAAAAATAGGTTTTCATAAATAAATGTAGAATAAAGTTGTCTATGACAGACGTTTTATAAAATATTGAAAAAACTCTATCATCGTTAGTGGAAATTGTCAAAGAAACATTTTTCACAGTTTCCCACTACAAAAATATATCGTTTCGATTTTATTCAAATAGATATGTATGAGTCAAAGCCTCGCAACAGATTTCAAGCCATGTGGAACAGAATGGATGACATGCCAAAAAATTGTTTTCACCATTTTCCGTTTTTCGGGGCGTTAAATGTATCATGGACCTTCAAATACTGTTATTATAAATAAACTATAAAATAGATAGATATATAATAATGTTATATAACATTGTTATTGTGCCGTTTTAGCATTTAACTTAAGTAAGTATTATTAGTCAGTTAGTCCTTTTTAGTAAATTAGGTTAGTTTTAGCTCTTATCTTAGGACCCTAAGTTGAATAGGTTCGGAAATACTTCAGTGGGCAGCTGGTTCCACATAGTGCTGGTGATACGGATGGTATTTTGTAGTCTACCTTGACGTCCGATAATGAACCTCAGCTGCAGTTATTAGACCGAACAAATCCTCTGAACAATCTCCATGATAAATGGGGTAGAAGTTCAGATGTTCAGTTCTTGTACTGCGCAATAACATCGCTGCAATATCACCGATACGAAAATGAAATTGCTTATTAAAACGTTACCATTGGCATCGGTATTGAAAGTTAAAGAGTACTGAGGCAGAATTGTTAATTGTCCAATATTGACCACAACACCCTTTGACAACTCTTCTGACGAATCCGAATTTCACAATGTACAATAGATGAATGATACCGATCCCATTAAAACCTTTTTTTAAATGTAGACGATAAAACTTCACGCTTTAAGTCAATTCTAAATTCGAATTGAGCTCAATTTCACAAGACGGAGAAATTGTCTAAAGAATGTCGTGTCCGAAGTTAGTTTAAATCGAAACTTCTTGCGGACTTCATTTAACTTCGGTGACTTAATTGAACCAGGAACGATAATAGTTTTTCTTCTAGTTAATCTGTTTAGAAGTTGCTTTTTATTAACTAAGTATTAAAAACCACGCTTAAACGAGATCTAGGAGCTTTGTTACTGTACTTTTAAAGTTTTATTTTTAGTATTAGAATAGAATTTGACGACTCATTGGTCTAGTGGTTAGTACCCCTGACTGCGAATCCATGGGTCCCGGGTTCGATCCCCGGCTGAGGCGAACATCGATGTGATGAGCATTTGGTGTTGTTCTTAGGTCTTGGGTGTTTAAATATGTATTTATTCTATCTATAATATGTATGTATATCCGTTGCCTAGTACCCATAACACAAGCTTCACCAGCTTAGCATGGGACTAGGTCAATTGGTGTGAATTGTCTTTTAAACAAAAAAAAAAAAAAAGAATTTTAACATTTTACATGTTGAACTAACAACTTTAGTATTGAAAATAAATAAAAGATTATATTAAATTGTCTCCTCACTGAGACATGATAGGACATTAGAATTTAGCCTAACTTAAAACTAATAACTAATGTAATACTAGTGTAAGTTAAGTTCGGTGGCGGATGTTGGAGGGATGTTCAAATGTATGTTAGATGAAACTCTTTGTTTGAAGCTGGGTGTCTGGCTTTAATTGTTTAAAACATGAGCTTATAACTAACATAAAATTAGGGGTAGTGTGGTTGCGATGCTGGATTAACAAAAAACTAACTTGACTTCAAGTATTACGTAACGAATTTTTGGGGGCTTTTGCAAACGTTACGGTACGGGGCGAGGATTGAATTACGCGTTATTGTTAATATTATTTTCGACTTTCCAGTACTTTACACCACATAATGGTAAGTTTTAGGTATAATGAGTCACTAGGTGGTCACGAAATGTTTTATTATACTTGGGTACAGAAAAACGTTACGCCGCGTTACATGGGGGGGGGGAGTCAATAATAAATAATCACCGAAGTTAAGCAACGTCGGGCAAGGTCAGTACTTGGATGGGTGACCGCCTGGGAACACCTCGTGATGTTGGCTTTTTTTTTCGTCAATTCAATTCAATTCAAAAATCATTTATTCACGTAGGTAACACAATGTTCACTTGTGAATCGTCATTAAAGAAATAACCACCGTCGTAAGATTGGTGTCGAGAAAATCTATGATACTGTTATGATACCAATTGACATATAAATTAATCGAAAGGAATTTCGTTCCATCCGGGTGTCCCTTGACACCTCTAAAGTTTTTTATAATACACTGTTCTCTAATCTATGAAATTTAAGTCATTATAACTGCGATGTTGCGATATTCTGAATGCATTCTTTCTACTTATCTCTGATATGGTATAAGAATAAAATTGCTTTTAGTGCGGTTGACACCGAGACTTTACAGTTGGCTACAGACCAAGGAACTGTGCGGTTTTTATTACCACAATGGTTAAAATTATCTAAGATTTCAACGTTATATATTTTCGAGAAGAGTGTTAGCCTGAAGGTTTGATACAAAGTCGAGAACTGTATTACAAAACCCAGTACTTTTTAATGCACGCGGTTCAAAAGTCTTATTACTGAATATCACTCAAAGTCTCAACCTTACTAAGAGCAATACTAAACCATGAGGTCGTGGTATTAATCTTTAAATAGGGTAAAACAATTATTAATGATAACAACATGAGGAAAACAGCAAACCATAGATGTACGGGGTGAATGTTGGGCACATAAGGCTCTTTACCTATAAACAAAAATGTCAATATGTCAATACTAATATATACGTAAACTAGTGGACCCCACAGACGTTGTCCTGCATGATATTTCAAGCGATTAGGATATTAAACAAAGTATGAAAGTACCGACTGCAGCGCCATCTGCCGGGCTGATTTGTGAATCTAAACCATTCCCAGATCCCCTTGAACACACACAAAAAATTTCATCAAAATCGGTCCAGTCGTTTGAGAGACGTTCAGTGACATACACACTCACAGAAGAATTATATATATAAAGAAGATATATGTCATTGAAACAAAAGAGAAAAAAGAAACAAAAGGACAAGTCACACAATGGGCTGTAGCGATATTGAATTTTATAATTTAAAAAAGCACGTTTTTTACGAGGTTTTAAAAAGTAGATGGTTATTAACTGCAAGTTGACAACTACGTAGGACTTGTGTAGGTGTCTTCCCACGCTATCTGTTAGGTAAAGGTTAAAACGAGGCTATTTTAGCCAAGGACTTCTTTGATAGTAGAAACTTTTTTCACACAATCTATTTCAATACACATCAATTAAAAAATATTCTCTATTTACAATTTTTTTTTTAATATGATTGGACAATTCACACCAATTGACCTAGTCCCATGCTAAGCTGGTGAAGCTTGTGTTATGGGTACTAGGCAACGGATATACATACATATTATAGATAGATAGACATATAAATACATATTTAAACACCCACGACCTAAGCACAACACCGAATGCTCATCACATCGATGTTTGTCTCAGCCGAGGATCGAACCCGGGACCAATGGATTCGCAGTCAGGGGTACTAACCACTAAACCAATGAGCCGTCTACATCACAAATCTTCATACTGTATCTTTTGTAGTTTTGTATTGAGACAAAAAGTACTAAGACCGAAATATGCTTTCGCATTGACTTCCATATCTGATTTCCTGTTAACTTTTTCTATGTTTCTGGCAGTATTTTCTTAGGCGTGTTTCTTTCTCACAGTTAACGTCTTTGACATAATTACAGGAAGATTTCGATTACAGGAGTGCCATTCTGTTATCACTTTCTTAGATTATTTTGCTATGTTTTTTAAGTTCTTCCTTTGTAATATTTATCTTTGTAATCTTAGTAATTATGTTTGTGCACGCCGTCCGCATCTTAGGCTTGTCTTGTTCCTTTTTTTTATTTGTGTAATGTGTGGCCTTGTGTTAATAAACCATTGCGCTCATAGATTGAAAAATCCGTTAGTGCAGTAGAATTTAGTAGATTCGAACGCATGACCTCGGGATTGAGAGAGCCGCCGACCCACAGCTCAACGGTATAAAGTGAGTCATTAATAAATTAATAGCGTAGTAATCTGATATGCACGTACAAAAGGTTTTAATGCATAATTAAGTGCTACCTGATAGAATAATCAACCCCTTATGAGTGAATGAATGATTCAAGAGCAATTTGTCGCGACATCTGTCATTCCCGGTTGTCGTGTAATCTTGAATGAGATTACGTTTAGTTCAATCATCTTGAACGTAGTGTTAACATAGTTTGATTGTCTTTTGTATTTGATTAAATCATTCCTTTTTTTATCAAACACGCACGCAGTAACTTACGTACTTGTTATTTTTTATATTAAGATCTACCATTTATACCAAAGGAATGTAACTGTTATAAATTTTACTCCCTTAAAATAGATAGATCTTATTAAAGCAAGCAGTCTTAACTGGTATTGATAAAGTTTCACTCAATCTTATTACTTTTAGACTAAAGCAAATGTGTCTCTTCTGATCACAGTGAATCCAATTGGAAGTTGTACTAAGTCCTAATGTATTACATACAAGAATTCTGAAACAAATTAAAAGTACCAACTTTTTTATCTATATATATATATATAATAGTATCAATCGCTTATACTGGGAATAAATAAGGCGCAACTGCGTTTCTCTGTGAATACAAAAGAAACAACATTTAAAACCTATATATTGTAGGTTTTATAAAGTAAAATAATATAATGAAAAAATTAAAATATCTTACATATATTATGTCAAGTGACGTAAATTAAACATCGTCGATTAGACGGCAACGACAACATTACAAAAGAGTTTATATAAAATACAATATAGACAAGAGTTTGTATAGGAAAATATATTTTATGTTATATATGTTTTCCTTACATATATACCTTAACTGGAATTGAAGTTTCCAAAACATATACAAGAAACTATTTATATACGATTATATAGGTATGAGGTTGACGAGGTGTTGACCCTTATCCCGGACCCTGCCTAAAGGCAAATTCAGGCTTTTGTTACCCTATGATTATTCCTTTCACATGCCAGGATTTCTCTGCTACTATTGTGTTTCTACGGTTGGTACCGTTTACCTGATGAGTGAGAAAATGTTTTATTGTTCTCGTATATACACGACTCTTATGAATAAAAATGTCTGAACAATAGAAATCATTTCTCCATTTGTTTCGTTTACAAAATGTTTAGTAAATAATAATTATAAATAGTGTTTAAGTATCTATAGTAGATATATTAAAAATTACCATTGAAATATTAACGTCAGTAATATTGTTCTAAAGCTCTATACCATAATCAAAACCTAATGTTTACCTTATAAGGCTTTGACATAACATATACAAGTACGTATCTCGTAGCCGTCTGCTGCTATAGTAACCAGTTGTGTTACGGAGCTCGCGTAGCGTAGACGCCCGCTACGATTCTACGCCGTTATTTTCGTAAATACCGTTATTCGTTACGCGTTATAGATATTTAGAACAGTTAAATTTATTGTGTATGTGGTAATTTTATTTGTGTTTAATTGGAGTGTGTGTTATTAGTTATGTGTTTGCAAATGTGTTTGGTGTCTAAAGATAATAGGTAAAAAGGTTTTATAATATTACGTTAATACATATAAAATCTCATATAAAATTATTTTAATTTTACTATTTGTTTATTTTTTTCGATACTACAAAATTCTCTACGTATAATATTATATGAAAGTATTAATAAAAGTTTTTTTTTTTAATAATAATGTTATGGGGCTCAAACGGTTTTAATATAGCTTTATTTATTATACGCATTCTCTCTCTCTCATCATAATATCATAAGTTAATAACAGGTGATATTATCTTTAATATCAGTATTGCATTATATAAATATTATTTATTAACCTTAAAAAATTATCCAAATTTTCCATTTAACTGTGAATAAATTCGCGTGCTTTTTGCTTATATTCCCGTTAGGTTGACTTAAATAATCAAAAATCATAAGCGTGGTTAATCCTGTAGACCATATTCCTTTAAAATAACTGCAAGTATAATTATTGGAACGGTCCAATAATTATACTTGCCAAAAACACTTAAAAACTGATGTAGAGTATCAGAAAAATTAATTGTCTACATAAGATTTTTACGTTTTACGAGATATTTATTTCTTTATCAAGAATTGCGTGTGTATGTGCGATAAAGATGAGTGTTTTTTATGAGTGCTTCAAGCTTACGATGAGCCTGAGTTTAATTACATTTATGTATGTTATGGTTCTTAGTCGATTTTTCTAATTTTGTAGCATTCTAGCTGAAAGTAATATTGTGTCTTTGCTTCCTAGCAAGTCAATTTTTAAATATAACGTGCCTTTTAAAATTATTCTTTTTTTTTTCAACTTTTTTTAACTTTTGGAAATTTAAAATATTTCTTCGATTATATACATATAGGTGTGTATTTAGCTTAATTAGGTAAATAAATATAAGACCCAGTATAATATTGAAGGCTCTATTTATTATGTCCAAGCTAGAATAATTATAAGAGGAAATCAAACGGAGTGAAAGCTCACAAATTTTGAATTCAGTGAATATGAATGTCCCGAGGGCTCAAAGTACGCTGGTCCTTTGTTCAGACATTTCTTTGAGGGACCACTCTGCTGAAAACCAGGCTCTTTCATCGTAAGAAGCTAGGGTAGAATAAAATATGGTCTAGCTTATAAATTTTGAAGGCAAACACATAACCACGGAATATATTTTTTAATCTCTGTATTTGTAAGCTCGTGTTATTCTTCCATGTAGTATGTTATTAATATTTTCGATACCTCCATAAGAGGGACAAGCATTAATAAATCGTAGGTTATTTAAAACTGCGTTCAATGAAGAATCGTTAACAACTTTCTGTGCGGCTTGATTCCTTTTATGTCGCGTAGAGATGTGGGGTCTCGCTGGTCTTCTACCATCTAGAGTTTTAATAGGAGTTGTTCAGGCGAATACCTGCAGCTGAGTTTCTTTATAGAACGTCAGGCAGAATACAAAATACCATCCGTATCACCTAGACGTCCGTCGTTCCACAACTGAGCGTTTTTGCCGCGCACCACCGCTATATGGAACCACCTTCCCTCTGAAGTGTTTCCAAACCAATTCGACTTTGGG
The DNA here is from genome assembly GCF_905475465.1 of Pieris napi. Taxonomy (NCBI): domain Eukaryota; kingdom Metazoa; phylum Arthropoda; class Insecta; order Lepidoptera; family Pieridae; genus Pieris; species Pieris napi. The sequence goes on from NC_062241.1 coordinate 11,016,569, forward strand.
TCCTTCAAGAAAATAGCGTACCGAATTTTAAAAGACCGGCAACGCACTTGCGAGCCTTCTGGCAATGTAAGTGTCCTGGGGCATATCACTTAATATCAGGTAAGCCCGTTTGCCTCTTTCTGTATCCTTTATATGATTACTAGTAAACTCGGCGAACTCCGTTTCGCCACCAGATGGCTTCGGTTTATGTAACATTTCGTTTGGTTATCCCGCTTTTCTGTTGAAATTTTTCCTGAATTTTCTTTGCTATAAACCTCACGGAGCCCGAGACCTTTCCAACGAATGCAAAACCGTGGAAATCGGTTCGTGCGTTCTGGAGTTATAGCGTCAGGAAGGAAAACCCGACTTATTTTTATATAGTAGATATTGTAATAGATATAGCCTCCTGTGCGTTCCAAAATAATTTTTCCCGGTAACGAACCCGCTGCATATGATAACTGAAAAGCACTCGACACGTGTCTAATGTGAATAATGTAATAAATGATTTCAAAAAATTAATCAAAATATTTCAGTACATTTTACTCTGCTTTATTATAGGATGGGAGGTTCTATTGTTGTTTGTTTATTGGAATAAGGAGCTTAAATATGATTAGATGTTTTCGATATTAATGATGCTTGGAAAGCAATTATTATCTGGAGAAACTGGGGTAGCCATTATTAGTTTTATTTATTTATGTATAAACACTTCGTTGCATACAGAAATATTATACAATTGACATAATTTAATGAAAAAGGCAACTGGCGGCATTAACGCTTTTGCATTATCTCTTCCAGGCAACCACTGTCAGAATCAAAAATAAAGTTCCCAAGTGCGTTATCGGCCTTTTAAGAATTGGTACATTAATTCCATAACTTTATTGGTATATTTCTTATTACCAAAAAATATTTTTGATTACGTATAATATGTGCACTTGGGAGCAGTGTTGGCCTAGTGGCTTCAGCGTGCGACTCTCATCCCTGGGCGTAGGTTCAATCCCCGGCCGTGCTCAAATGGAATTTCTTTCTATGTGCGCATTTAACATTCGCTAGAACGGTGAAGGAAAACATCGTGAAGAAACCGACATGTCTTAGACCCAAAAAGTCGACGGCGTGTGTCAGGCACTGGGGGCTGATCACCTTCTTGCCTATTAGATTGAAAAATGATCATGAAACAGATTCAGAAATCTGAGGCCCAGACCTAAAGAGGTTGTAGCACCACTGTTTTATTTTTACTTATAATATGTGCACGGTAACATATATATCGTTCCCTTATATGTGACAGAGTTACATATTCTGTAAATCTATAAACACGATCTATTAATAAACAAGTAACTTAATTGAAAACTAGCAAATAATTACCTGATAGAACAAGTTTAATTAACAACTTTTAAGTTTAAACTTCGAAAAACTTGTGCTTATTATGTACTGGAAGTTGTGCAACATTAATTGCACATTGCAGAGATGATTTTCACGTGAGTTTTCTTCATTTCCACTCTGTTGAAGTTTAACCTAGGGTAGTATTTAGCTTAGGTTTTACTAAAAATCTGTTTTATCATCTTTAGTAGGGATATTAGTTAAACAATAAAAGATAAGAGTATTACCTCGAACTTTCATTTCGTTCCCTCTGAAATAGACTCTTGGGTCGTGGGGTTCAAGTGCACAGGTAATTAAAGATTTAAGTCGGCTGGTAGATTGTACCGGTGACCCCAGAGCTGGTTCTTTACGCGCTCGACGAATAAATACAGAAAGGAAATGCTGCCAGCATTATAGGAACGTGCCACGGGGACCAAACTTTTAAAATTTGTTTATTTTTTTTTAAATTATTATTAAATTATTGTTAAGAATATAGTTAATCTATATATATATATAATGAAAATGGTCTTCGTTTGAGGCTCAATCACGCCTAAACCACTGATCGTATCGATTATTATATAGATTTATTTATTAAATTCCAACGCTCCTTCATTTTTTTATTGCTGTTTTACTTTTATGAAAATTTATCCATACGGACTTCACCGCGGAAACATTCGGGGAGGCTTCCTAGAACCGCAAAACGTCAACATCTGTTAAAAACTCGATTTTCGAAATATTTCAATTTTCTTAGCGGGAAGTTAAAAAGAAGAATAATAAAAATATGAAAAAAAATAAAATAATGAAACATAAAATTTATTTTAATTCGTCCAGCAAAGCGGGCGCGAAACGGCTAGTACTCTATATTTGTGTCTTAAAAAGTTGGTATCTAGCCCTGTTGTTATCCAAATCAGGAATATAATAGCCTTCTGCGTCTGAGACGCCGTTATTAGGTCTAAAAACTGCCGGTTTCCTCAAGTGTTTATTAACATAATCGTAGAAAATAAATTGTGCAGATGCGATTCAAAAACCCGACCTCAGGGTTGCGTTTCCAAGCCAATTCAAATTCAAACAAATTAAGCGTCATTATTATTTTATAGGTGATTTTGTTCGTTTTAAAACGTAATTAATTAATAATAATACTGAATAACCAAGTTCCCATTAAACTAAAGACAGTTATATTATATTTTGTGTTATACAGGATGTGTATAATCCTGTTGACATGTCCAACATTTGTAAACGACTGTTTAGTAGGCAACAGACGTAAACAATACTCCAACGCATGTGCAGTACTGTCTAGAATACTTAATTAAATGCTAGGTATTGTCGATTTGGTATATCGATAGTATATTCTTTAACCGATTATAGATTTTGCGTAAGGACGGCTAGCATATGCTATTGTATAAATAATTATTTAATTTATCACAAACGCTTTATATGTAGCAACTTTGTTGTAATCAGCATGTTGTCTTTAGAATCGACTCGGTGGGGGTCTTGGGAGATACGGCCTCCAATTGTTTAAAACACGGTATACTCATCAAAGGCAATGCACCTACTAAAAAGGGTGTCAATTTTTCCGTATGGTCGTTTGCCCCCTATCTGCACTTGAATTTAATATTTGTTAAGTTCGTCAATCGATGGTTCTGTCTTGCAATATGCGTGAATAGATGGAGCTATGGAGCACCCATACAGAGTGGGTGTTTGAGCTCCAAATTCTCTTTTGACATAGGGAAGTCATTCTTAGCGCTAAGGTTTTTTTTTATTTCCCAATATTCCCAACTTTGATGGTGCGGGACCTTATTTTATACACATATTATGTACAAGTAAATATTAGGAAATTTTCTAAGCGCTAAGTTTAGTCTATGAATCTTACCCTCAAAGTCATCTCTTTATTACCCTTTAAATAGTGACCTGAAGATCGTTGCAACTATACTCCAATTTTTTAAAATATGAATTGGGAATTACCAATGTATTCCCGACTGTTGGATATCAAATTAAATCAAAATATTATTTATTTAAATTTCAAAATTTAAAAAATATCAACTACGCAATAACGCATTATGGATATAAAAATTACGTCGTCACGTCAAATTGATAACCCCCTTGACTTTTGAAGTCGGCTAAAAACAGAAGACCTAAACAGTAATACTGAATACAATACCTGAAGCTTATCTAAATCTCTACGAAATGTCTGAAATAACAGCTAATAATGAACTGGGACTTTTACCGAAGTCAGGACATGATTCTTGTTGTCAGACGGCGTCATAGTACCATTCACAACGCTCCGTGGGTGTGGTGAACGTGTACGTGGGTTCGTTCCTTGACCTACTAACAAAATATGCGACTATTGCATATTAAACTAACCTGTTCGGTATAAACTTTTATTGCTTTGTATATACAAACTAATTTTATAAGACTAATTTGAATTGAACGGTATTTTCAATAGTTGTACGGGATTACTGTAAAAAGCATATTATCCCTGCTGTTTCGGGCTTGTATTAGGAAGTAGGTGATCAGCCTTCTGTGCCTGATACTCGCCGTCGACTTTTTGGTCTAAACTAGTGTTTCCGACCGTTTATGTGCAACCACCTTAGCCTTTCTAAAATTCTTATGACCCCTTAAGAAACGTAAATGATGGGACTTAGGAAATTGTTAACGAAACATAGTAAGCAAATTTTTTTCGAGTCTATTTTCGATTTGCCCTCCTTAATCATAAACTGCCCCCTGTGCGGTGTGGGCCCCACGTTGGGAAACACTAGTCTAAACCACGCTAGACCATGCTTCCTTACTGTTTCCAGTATTGAGAAAAAACCAGCGGTGCCGTGATTCTAACGTACGATTATGTTGAGGGTTGCACGCTCATTATCGCGATATTCGAGGTGGTTTTATTAGGTATTGGGACTGGGTTTATGGGACTATAGACAGATAGACAAATATATAATTAATATAGTTTTCTTATTGTCAAAGGATTATGAAAACAGATTAGTTATTTGTATTATAAACAATAATCCTCATAACAATACAGACGAATGAAGTTAATGTTACCTACATTATAAACATAAAACAATTGTATAATTAAACATTCATAGATTTTGCATAAAATAATTCTCGGGTCACAACTGAAATAGTGTAGTAAAGTAGCCTAAATTCAGTTTCCGCACTTAGACGCAAATTCAGTCCGTTGTGCGTAAGTCCTAGCTTATTAAGCCCGCCAAAAGCTCCTTCCAGAAGCTAAGTTTCCTGAGTACTTTGCAGGCTCCACAGAGCGACCTCACTGCTCCGAGGATTTCTCGTTGGAAAGCCACAGCCTTCCATGACTGTTGATTCTGATTTCTAGTCTGACTTCTAGTCTGTCAAGGACAAAGATTTACATATTTATTTTGGAGACTTGGTCTAAATGTCCCTAATTTTAAGATTTATTCTGATCATAGGTACTAGTATAAAATTCGTCAAATTAACCTACAATTCATTCCACGATAATACACAGTACACACAAAACACCGCAACAATCAAAACTTCGTTTAATTACGAAACATTACGCCTAGGCCTAGGTATTCGAAATAGGAAGTCTATACCAGAACAATGTCATGCCAAGTGTCACTGACCTCGCATCAGCTGCGCAGTAGGAGCTAAGGCTTAACACACACAAGGCAATAATCGTTACGACACAGTTACAACGAACATTTAGCTTAGTAGAGTCAAAGCTAGAGGACTTATTTGAAGCAGAAACGAGATTTCTGTGTCTGTGGCATTTATTATTGTTAAGACATAGGTCTGTGCTATCAAAATATTACTTTGAAGGGAATGAAAGCGGTGTTCAAATAATTACAATATATATACTTTTATATAATTCTAATGTACTTGTGTACATACTCACTGAACTCCTCTTAAGCGGCTGGACCGATTTGAATGATTTTTTTGTATGTGTTTGGGTGGTGCCCTGGATGGTTTTGATTCACCAATCAGCCTGTCAGATGGCGCTGCAGTCGGTATCTAGGTTATTTATCTAATATTAAATTGTGTTTTTGTGCAGACAATTTATAAAAAAAAGTGCGTGCGTACAAAGAAGACATGTCAAAAGTGAAACTTCTTTAGCAAACTAATTTTTAACTCTTGTTCATATTTATACAAATCTAAAACTTTAGATTTCCGAGACTTAGAGGGAGGGGAAAAGGAAGATATCTTAGGAATTCAATCAATTTAATTGTCATTAAAATTTTAAGTGTCGAAAATTAATACAAATTATAATTTTTTTTTTAAATTTATATCTTCGATAATAAAAGCGCGTGGCATTTTAATTTACGATTCGTCATTTGAGATTTCAATAAATTATTTTGTATAAAATATAAAATACAAATATTTCATAAATTTTCTTTACAAAATTTTAATTTTAAAAAGAGATTTTCTATAAGATAATTCGCTCTTCTCACTCTCTCTCAATCGGTCTCAATCGCTCTCTCCCTTTTTTCGACAAAAACTGCACATCTTCGTGACGTTCCGTCAAAATTTTACCCTCGTGCGGATAAAGAAGTTTCACTTTAATAAACAAATGGTTAGCGTCTTTTAGCTGCTGGAATGGTCAAATAGGAACTTTCAATTTACATTAAAGTGAGAACAACTCTAACTATTAAAACTTAATCTCTATTTAACATAATCTCATCTGTCATATTATATTTATCAAATAGACTAAACTAATATTAAAAATAAAAAAAATCTGTGGTGCTACAACCTATTTAGGTCTGGGCCTCAGATTTCTTAATTTGTTTCATGATCAATTGTCTTTCTTCACACGCCGTCGACTTTTTGGGTTTAGACAAAATAAATGAGAGTCAATTCATGCACAGCCGGGGATCGAACCTACGACCTCAGGGATGAGCGTCGCACGCTGAAGCGATTAGGCCAACACTGCTCTCTCGACGAATGGCGAATATCACTCGAAATCAAATGGGAAATCTGCGTTACTTACTGATAACATACATTAATTTCATACGTAAAAAATTCGAGCAGCAGCAGCAGAGTTTTATCATCGGACGTCGATGCAAAATACAAAATTCCACCCGTATCACCTCGACGTCCGCCGTTCCACAACTGAGCGTTTTGCAAGGCAGTTTTTGCCGCGCACCACCACTATGTGGAACCAGCTGCCCACTGAAGTATTTCCGAACCAATTCGACTTAGGGTCCTTCCAGAAAAAAGCGTACCAATTCTTAAAAGGCCGGTAACGCACTTGCGAGCCCTCTGGCATTGAGAGTGTCCATGGGCGGCGGTATTACTTAACATCAGGTGAGCCTTCTGCCCGTTTGCCCCCCGTTCTATAAAAAAATTGTTGTGTTAACATTAAAAGTGTAGTAAGCACTGCATAACAATAATACATAGTATGTTAACCGCTTCAAATGTCATATTATTTATGCCTAAAACATGAAACTGAAATAACATATCAAAGTGAATAAAATAAGTTAGGATACATTAGCTATTTATAGTGAAATATGTGTTAGTTAAATGTTGATAGTTCCAATTCGCCTTCTCTTTGTCAAAGTTGGTTAAAAGCTGCTGCAGCGTTGAGCTTTGTCATGTTCTTGCTGTTATAAAGTTTTGAATCAAACATGCTTATTACTATGCCACGAAGCGACGACGTCTGAATAAGAAATTCATAATATGAGATAAATACTATTATTTTATTAAAGTAACATAATACAAAAAATTACACAGTAATTAAAATTTTCTTAACCTAATAGTAATAATATTAATTAAAAATTGATAAATAGAAAATTAAAAAAAAAAGTTTGGTCCCAATGTACCTTTAACGCTGGTAGCATTTCCTCGCTGTATTGCGCTATTTATTCGATACATTACATTTCATTATTTTGAATCTATCATATATGACGACTCATTGGTCTAGTGGTTAGTACCCCTGACTGCGAATCCATAGGTCCCGGGTTCGATCTCCGGCTGAGACGAACATCGATGTGATGAGCATTTGGTGTTGTGCTTATGTCTTGGGTGTTTAAATATGTATTTATATGTCTATCTATCTATAATATGTATTTATATCTGTTGCCTAGTACCCATAACACAAGCTTCACCAGCTTAGCATGGGACTAGGTCAATTGGTGTGAAAAAAAAAATTAGGTATAAATGACACAAGAAAAACAAATTCCAATTTTGCGACAGTATCTCGATGCACTATTAATTTAATTGAATTGATTAAATTTATTATATATTATATTTATCTCATATAGTGTTAAAATTTTGGAGAGTACATTATAATACTTCTCATTTCTTTGGACAGATAGCCTGAAAAGTTTATAAAAGCTTCTCTGATCTTAGTACCTAATTCTACAATCTAGACACAACCTACACTCGTGTATTGCTTAAAGTTCAGACCATAAACCTAGAGCACTGATATCAGTAAATTCTTTAATTAAATAATCAGGCTAGATTACATGGAAACAACTTTATACCCCATTAAAAGCTCTTATAAAGTTCTCCATCCTCAGACTTAAATATGTTCGTCATGCGATGTTCCTTTGTCTTCCGTGGTTTACAGTCTTCTATAGATTTATTCGACGAATGTACTATGGTACACTAAAATACTCAATTCAAACCTGAAATATCCTTGTTTATACAAATAACTTTCGCTTTGTAATAAATAGTGTAAGTATAGATTTATTAACCTGTAAATTTTATGTTGTATATCGAAGATCTTATGTGTTTCGTTTGTAACACATAAAAAAGTGTGAGTGTGTTAAGTACACGCGTTAGAAGTTATACTTCTTTGGCGTAACAAGATAAAAATCTTTTTAAATTCTATTGAGTGCGGAAACTGAGTCCACAAAACATAAACCATAATCTTATTCTACGTTTGTACAAAAGACGACACTAACAATAAAAAAAGGTATTTTAATACATTGAGCAGTGATGGCCTAGTGGCTTCAGCGTGCGACTCTCATACCTGAGGTCGTAGGTTCGATCCCCGGCTGTGCACCAATGGACTTTCTTTCTTTGTGCGCATATAGCATTTGCTCGAACGGTGAAGGAAAACATCGTGAGGAAACCGACATGTCTTAGACCCAAAAAGTCGACAGTGTGTGTCAGGCACTGGAGGCTGATCACCTACTTGCCTATTAGATTTAAAAAATGATCATGAAACAGATTCAGAGATCTGAGGCCAAGACCTAAAAAGGTTATTTTGATTTTTTAATACATTGACAGTTTTATTAGAACGCATTATCTAGTTAAATAAAGTTTATTTACATATCACAAAAAAAATATTTCTACATAATTAAAGAAATGGACATTTTTTTATTTTAAAATGTTGACTATACTAACTTCAGGGTGTCAGTTTTTTGTGACGTTGTGCATCGTAAAAAATTATCATCATTGCCCTAACGCGCCAAAATATGTATAACTTCAAAGGTATTACACAAATATTATTGAAAAGTTGTTTATTGACTAGTATAGTCTATTGCTAACCTAAATTCCTGGTCGTGTAGGGTCATTGTCTTCGCTTTGAATAACCTTTTGTTACGATTGTTACGTTACGACAATGACCTTTCTTGCTTATGTTTACTATGGTAAACATAGATCGTAGACTATGATAGATCCATAGATATAGAACAATTCAAGTCTGTGGTTATGTCAGTACTACTACTAGCCGGTTAATGGCCAAATGGTTAGACCAATTGTACTTTTTATTGAATCTGTGACCTGTATTTTGATGACGTCATCATTTTCTGGTTCGTTATGAGCTATTTTAAAACATTTCAGTTAGTAAAACGTAACAGGAGTTCAGGGCTCTTTATAGTTTAGATTTAAGTCTAGCATTTGAAAGGGTAGCATACATTTGAATTATCAAAGGCGAGTTAATACGACAACATCAAAATTGATTAAGACAATTTAATTAGTTGATTAATATTAATGTTGGCACGGCTAAAGTCATAATTCATTATTTTAATTGAGTCCCGGATATTCGAATAAGGATGGAAATTAAACGAATTTTGACTCATAATTAAAATGCAGATATTATCTGTACTTTGTTGGTAGGCGTTTAATAGTTGTAGATTAAAAATTAAGGATGAAATATACAATAATATGTATGAAGCTTTAGAGTTTTGTTAGTTTTTAGAAACTATAAGTCGTAGACCGTTAAAATTGCGGTTCCTTTTTAAAAAATAACTTTATTTTACACACAAAGATTACATTCCCACTTGACATAAATATATTATTTATAATTGGAAAATTATAGGATCGCTACCTATTAGGAAAAAATGAACCCGAAACACAAGAAATCAGAGCAAAAAAGTTGTAGCGCCGCTGGTTTATACACTAATTATGGACTATAGAGTCCTTCGAGACTAGATTCGAGAACTAGCGTACCAATTCTTAAAAGGCTTGCAACGCACCTGCGATCCCTCCGGTATTAAAAGTGTCTGATGTCTAATGAGGTACTTAATATCAGATGAGTTTGTTATATACAAAATAAAATAAATAATTAAGATACGCCTTATTTTAATTAGTTTAATGTTAATAAGATATATATATACTAGCCGTTTCGCGGCCGCTTTGCTGGACGAATTAAAATAAATTTTATGTTTCAAAAATTATTTTATTTTTTTTCATATTTTTATTATTCTTCTTTTTAACTTCCCGCTAAGAAAATTGAAATATTTCGAAAATCGAGTTTTTAACAGATGTTGACGTTTTGCGGTTCTAGGAAGCCTCTTTTGTTTTTATTAGCGGGAAAATTTTTCATAAAAGTAAAACAGAAATAAAAAAATGAAGGAACGTTGGAATTAAAAAAATAAATAGCCATAAACCATCTAGGAAAAATTTCGCATCGAATGGTGGTAGTTTCATGTCGATACGATCAGTGGTTTAAGCGTGAAAGAGCCTCAAACGAACACCATTTTCTTTTTATATATATATAAGATAAGTATTGATTATTCATAAACAAATAAACGGAATCAATTAAATACGATTCAGATATAATAGCACTTCAAACCGTGAACCAGGTTCTTTTGAAGTTCAAAATGAAGCAGAATTTCGTTAGATACTCGAAGGATTCATATCTTGAGGCAAAAGGGGTGTACAAACAAGCTGACAAGGTTTACTCGGCAAATACAATTATCCCGTACCGAGATTCACTAGGGTACCTTCGCTTATTTATGCATGGATTTTTAACTAACGAAGTGAAAATCTTGAATGAATTTAAGAATTCAAGAGTCTAGTGCAAAGAACGACGTAAAGAACGAATTTTAAGACAACAGTTTAGGTTTTAAAGACGTAAATGAATGGATTTTAAATGTTATTAACTAAATAGTCCTTATTAATAGCAAGTTACTAAACGTGTTTTTAGAATTGTTTGATAGTCTGTGCAATTTCATATCTCTATGCTCTGTGGTTTATGTTAGAAGGGAGCGTGTGTTCATGTGTCATTGTTTTTATTATAAATCTATTTGCTTCTATTTGCGGGTTGATTTTTATACTTATACTAGTGGACCCGACAGACGTTGTCCTGCATGATATTTCAAGCAATTAGTAAAGCAAAGTATGAAAGTACCGACTGCAGCGCCATCCGGCGTCTGATTTGTGAATCTAAACCATTCCCAGATCCCCTTGAACACACACAAAAAATTTCATCAAAATCGGTCCAGTCGTTTGAGAGAAGTTCAGTGACATACACACTCACAGAATAATTATATATATCAAAGTGACATACACACTCACAGAAGAATTATATATATTAGGTCCTTACATATGAAATTGGCGTTTTGTATGGGAGGAACAAAAAGTCGAATATTTTCAAATATAATATATTTAATTAATCAAAGTATGAACCATTGTTTTCTATGCACTTTTGCCATCTCATAGGTAGTTCATTGATCCCTTTACTTAAAAAACCAGTCGGACGGGAATCAATAAAATCTGTGAAGGCGATTTGGACTGCCCCATCGGAGTTAAATTTTTTCCCTTGCAAGAAGTTGTCCAAATTTCGAAAAAAATGGTAATCTGTTGGAGCAAGGTCCGGGGAGTACGGAGGATGTCTTAGACATTCCAATTGAAGCTCTTCTAATTTGGTAGCCGTCTGTTGTGCAGTGTGTGGTCTAGCGTTGTTGTGAAGTAGCAGTGGCGTGGAGCGATTGACCAGCCTAGGTTGTTTAGCCGCTAGCTTTTCCATCATGGTTTGCAATTGCTGACAATAGACATCAGCCGTAATAGTCTGGCCAGATTTGAGAAAACTGCAATGAACAATACCGGCACTAGTCCACCAAACGCTTACAAGTAACTTTTTTGGGGTTAATTTTCGCTTGGGGCAGGATTTGGCTGGCTGGCCAGGATCCAACCATTGCGCTGAGCGCTTCCGATTATCGTAAATTCCGATATCGTAAAGAATCCATTTTTCATCACAGGTAATGATTCGGTTTAAAATACCTTCATTATTGTGCCGGTTCAGTAATGTAACGCAGCAGTCGACGCGCGTTTGCCGGTTTGCTTCAGTCAATTCGTGAGGTACACATCTTTCAAGCTTTTTAATCTTCCCAATTTGCTTCAAGTGTATTAAAACAGTTTTATCACTAACACCGCAGCCTGCAGCTAACTCGGACGTGGTTTGCGATGGATCCCCTTCCACAATAGCCTTCAATACTTCATTATCAACTTGGGTCTCAGGCCGTCCACGGGGCTTGTTCTCCAGGTCGAAATTTCCAGAACGAAAACGTTGGAACCAAAAACGAACTGTGTTTTCTTTTGCAACATGACCGCCATACACATCATTCACCCTTCAGCAGTTTCCGCAGCACTAGGGCCACGGCGAAACTCGTACTCGTAAATAATGCGATACTTTAAGTTTTCCATTTTGTAAAATGAGTGACGCAAACAGAAAAAAACAGAAGAAAAAAACAAATGAATGACGGTCATCGAAACACAAATACATGAGTAAATAGCTGTACAAATTTTAATTTGGAATTCTTAACCAAAGAGGAGATATTTGAGGTCAAAGTGGCCAAAACGTAAAACGCCAATTTCATATGTAAGGACCTAATATAAAGATAGTTTTACAACAAAAACACCTATCATTTGTATGGAAACATCGTTGCCATGGCAACGATACTTCAGTCTAGTACTACGCGAGTACTACGCATGAATAAAACTTCATCAGAGACAATTAATGACCATTTTTTACTGTGTATATCTAACTATGAGTAACTAAATTACTTACATCCTAATTCACAGTTCGCTCGCAGTTAAAATTTGCGGTCTCATTAGAACGTATGTGGTCAACTATTACTCTGACAGCGTGACGGATGTAGACAGTTTCAATTGTGGACATTTAAATTGATATACTATGGGACTGTTTATCTGGAGATAACTTTGATCATTTGGAAAGTCACACGTACACACACACAGTGTCACGTTCCTCTCATTAACACCAACTACGCAAAATACTCAGTTTTGTATCGCGCAGCCTGGACAACTGTTTAAGCCTTGACGTGTTTAAACTATTGCGGAATATGCTTAAAAGGATTATTAAGAATATCCAAAGCGCTAAATCACCTGCATCATGAGCATACCCCACATACACTTACATAACCTCACTTTCATACCATCACACAACACTGTCCAATTAGGTATTACTTAGTTAAATGTATTTAATAGTTTTTATTGATTATTTCATTTAGTAAATATTTGAACCTTTTTCTATATTTTATGAACTTTATATTTGGCTATATCTTTAGCATAATTGTTTTTTATTTTATAACATTTTTGTTAGCTGTAGGATTACGAAATAAATAAATGTCTTGAAATAAATACACGTAACTACAAATATTTAAAAAAATTTTTATGAGAAACTATAGCTCCATGTGCGTATTTGGTAGGTACTATACAAACTTCTAATAGTGAGTAAATTATATTAAGTAACAAGGAACTTTAAATTATCTAAATTTGCATAAACATAACTAACTTTCAAAGACCAAATGCAACATTCAATAGGTTTAGATGGGATGTCTAACTGTATTAGCTTTAGGCCCTTTAAGCCAGTTTTTACAATACCAAGAAAAGGGACATATCAATTATAAGGCCAGCAACGCACCTACTAAAATGGGTGTCTATGGACTACGATGACTGGCCCTTTTTGGGCGTTTGCCCCCATGCAATAAAAAAATTGCAAATTAATTTTACATATCCATACATTCACCTTTGGCTATCTAAAGCCTATATATATACCTAATTATACAAAACCTTAATTACAACAGAATTCTGGAATAGCGGACTGCGTTAAAATGTAATTTCATACAAATGATTATTGTAATCTTTTTTTAATTAAAGCATTACATACACTATGAATATTTAATAAAATATTATTGTGCAATAAAGTCCAGATATAATCAGATGCGAGATACGGCTTGGTTCAAGTTAATTGCGAATGCAAATGAGCTGCAAGCTAATGCGCTAAGCTTGAATTATGCTAGACATTTCTTATAGCTATAGCTCGCATAGTTTGACGGTGATTGGGTGTTTACCGACGCAAATTAGCTCCAATTACGAGCTGTTTATATTTTTGTACTTTTTATTTTTATTTTATACAAACGTACTAGTGTGTTAGTTAACCTAGTGGCTTAAGCGTGTGACTGGCACTCCGTAGGTCGTGGGACCGAATCCCGGCTGCTACTAATGGATTTTTTTCTATATGCACATTTAATAATTGCATATACAGTAAAGGTAATTGGTACAATCGGAATGTTTTGGACAGTTTTGCCCCAAACCGTAGTGGTATGTGGAACCAGGTACCAGTGATGTATTCCCAAACCAATTTAACTTAGGGTCCTTCAATAAAACAGCATTCCAATTCTTAAAAGGCCGGCGACGTATTTGCGAGTCCAGGTGTGGTGGTATCACCTAACACCAGGTTAGCCTGCCGCAATTAAGCTTCGTGCTATATAAAAAACATCCAGACCAAATGGACTTGGATCAAAGAGGGTACCAAATCCACGGGTCTTTCTGATGAGGCTCATATCCGATTCCCGTTCCAATTAATAAATAAATAAACGATATTATACAAGTCAATTAAGACTCTCTACAAAGAGAGTTTCAAGAAAAAAATTCTATTAAATTAGTATCAAAAGATCGATTCCTTTAAATTTGATCAAACTTTTCACTTTATATCATTACTCCCATAATGCCTTCAGGAACATCAATCTTCGTCCATCAATTATGAGCTTAACTCGCTCGGGACGGTGAAACCTTCTATCAAATTTGTATTTTGAAACATAAGTTTAAATTAACATTTTCTGGCATGTCGAATTAAATCATTAGTATACTCTGAATAAATTAATTACCGTAAACGATTGGTACCAATCGACAGGAGCAGCAAATCTGCTGTTTGTTTTCCATTGCAGTGTGAGCCAGGCTTATATGTAGTATTATTATTATAGTGCTGGAGTGAAATAGTTTCTTTATTGCGTTGGTCTATGGTCACTGTGAAATTTGACCTCACATAATTTTTTTAGTACATTTTGGTGTTGATTTTCCCCCATTCAACGTTATTATTTATTGAGGAAGATGCGATGCACCTAAACAAAAAAATATAACCTCTATCAATAATTAAAAATTAAAACAAATTTAAAAGTTTGGTCCCTGTGGCATTTATCAGGAGCATTTCCTCGCTGCTTGCGATACTTAATCGTTGAGTGAGGAAAGCACCAGGTCTGGGGTGACCGGTACTATCTACCAGGCGCCAACTTAAATCTGTAAATCTTAAAATTAATGACTATGCACTTGAACCCCACCGCCCAAGAGTCTCTACTCCAAAGGAAACAAAATCGAAGGAAATACTCTTATATTTGAGCCGTTTATTTAAACTTTTTTTTTTTTTAATTTTACCTTTTATTAATTTTGAATTATTTTTTAAATTACTTTATAGGTAAAGAATTGTAAATAATATATAGTTGTTTGTTTTGATAACTAATAAATAATATTCTATGTGGTAACTATATCAATTAATCATATATATAATAATGCTTTTAGTAAAACTCAAAAAGCATATTTATATTTGGTTTAAATGTCGTTCCTTTGCACATGTAATTGCGTTAGGGAAAATGTTCTAATACCAACTCTGTATAATGTCAAGACAAAGGACCTTAATAGACAAAGACAGACAAAATTTCATCAAGATTTACGAGCTAGTCCACTATAATGTAATTAATCTATGAAATTCATGGACAATGGTCCACATACAAAACAGAATATATGCAAAGTCATACTTCCACAATCTCTGTTTACACAGCTTTGCCAGTGTGTAAGGACCCTTCCGTTACGTTGTATTTCGCATGTCGAGTCTTTAATCTATACCAAGCGTCTTTTTCGTAATAATATTAGCGTTAAAATCTTCCCTTTTTGACATTTCGAAATAAGAACAACCATTCGATTATTATTATCATTAAAGCCTTTATTGTTGACACCCCATTGAAGCCCAACACTTATTGAAGTTACATAATAAAACTTAATCTAATACATATGACCCGTTTTAGGTAATCAGCGTGTCCAGTGACACATGGGCGTCTTCCAGCTGCTTCCATTATTTTCTGATGTGAGCTCTTCAAGTCCAAGTTGTGCCTCCTATTCTTCCTATATCGTCTGCCCATGTCTTGCTCTGTCTTCCATTTTCCATCACGTGGTTGCCATTCAACCATTCGATTACGTAATTACTTTTCGCGTTTGTAATTTAATACTTAGGAATTTCTGTATTATTTATTTACACGCTTTAAACTTTTTACAATAATTGTATGTATGTAAATGTTTCTTTAAATACTTATGTAAATAAAAGTGTGCGCAAATGGCAATAAAAACTCAATGAGAACCACACCCACTCACCCGTAGAGGATATTAATAAATACACGAGAGAGAGAAATTTAAATGTAGAACGTTAAATTTCAGTTACTCAAATGTACTTTTGCTTGAAAATATGATACAGCGTTGCATTCTCACATTTCCTTATCATTTTGACATAGACGCTTTTCTAAAAGAATATTGTCTTTCAATGTTTCCATTTCACATTTTCCGGGTGCCTTTTGATCTTATAAATAATTTCGTTTTTAAATGGAGTGTTTTAACGTTCCTTTTTTAAATTTTTCTTGTTTATCTGTTACCAGAGAATAAACTTTAATCACAGAAAACGTTATTTAGTAATTAAATTAAAATATAAAATATCGTCGAATATAGTCCTAAAAAGGTTTGATTAGTTAATTATATCGTTTAAATTTTATTAATTAGTTAGTAAAGTGTACTATCGTGAGTGTTCTGAAGAATTGTTTGGGTTGATCAGTCAGTCCGTTTCACAAGTCACCGTTTTGCGAACTAGCGAACTGTGGAATCTCCTCCCGGTTGGGGGTCTTCCCTGAGAGATACGACCAGAGTTAGAATGTACTCCTCCCTCAAAGGCCGGCAACGCACCCGCTAAAAATGGGTGTCCATTAGCTGCGATGACTGCCCCTTTTTGGCGTACTGTATTTAATAAAAAGTTATTTAACAAGATTTATACTCTTTTTTTTTACATATAACATATAAAATATGTTTAGTTTTGATTATACATGTTTATATTGACGTATTAGGTATTAGTTAAACGTCAAAAAATACCTTGATCTTACGACACCAAACATTTATGTCTGTAATTTATTACAGAAAGTGTTTTAAGTATAATGTGAAGTGAAAAAAGTGCAAAACAAAATATACTGAGGTAAAGTGTGTAAGTGATGTGTGAAAAGTGGGGTTATGACGAATAACAACAACGGATTGAATGGCGGCTTGCCAGCTGCAGCCGACATGGATTCCCTCGAAGAAATGCTGCGAAAGGTAGGATATAGACACCCAAGAAATTTCCCTCTAATAACGTAGGCTCTTGAATAGTATTATAAGTCAAAAGTCAAAAATCATTTAATCATATAGGTAACACAATGTACACTTATGAACGTCAAAAAAAAAGAAATGTATATGAAATGCTTCTAACTTAGTTTAGCGCCAGTTCTCAAATCAAGGGCGTAGAACGGAAGACAAGAACTGGCAATAAACTCTCCGCCACTCTTTTTAATCGCCATGTTTTTTTTTACACACGTTTGTAAGGAGCTGCAACCATTACACCATGTTCCACGTGACATCTTAAGTAATTAATAATAATAAAATATATAAATTAAAAACGAAAATTAAAGACTGGTACGTGGACTGGACTCTATCATGACATAGGCATAAAGAATAGAGGCCAACAATACATCAAAATAACAAATGAACACTGGCCACTATTCATCATGACTCTATCGCTAGAAGTGACGTGTCACTTACACTGAATTAATTACTATTTAAGCATTCACTACTGGCATTTGTATTAAGGTGGGAACTGACCAAAGTTACGATGTGTAATGTAGCATTCACATCGAGCGTGTTACGCATCGAGCATGTTACGCTGTGTTCTAAAATCGGCGTAAAATACTCATCAAAACTCTGTGCTCCACTTTCGTCGCCAGTGTTCACGAGATGTGATAGTGATAATGTTGATATCTTTCATACTATTTAATTATTGTTTCATTCAAATTAAGAAGAAGAAAACATGTTACTGGACATAAAACTTATTTAAAAACACAGGCGTATGAGGTGGTTTGTTATTGATTGCAATATTAAAAACCAAATGATTACTGGACAGTATTAAAACTTTGTACGCAGGTCTCGATTTTGAAGAACTGTTGAATTTAATTGGACCAAAAGTACTTAAAAAAGACACAATTTATAGAAAATCATAATCATGATCACTCGCGACGTGCGACGCGTAATTACTGAACCGCGTAACAGTCAAAGGATTCGCCAAAAAACCGACAGCCAGGTGGAGCACTCAAAGCGAGCAACGAGCGGCTCGTTGCTCGTTGGTTTCCCCGTAACACGACGTACTGACTGCACGAATGCTCGCTGTGTAACATTACATTACATGTTACATTACACCTCGTAACGTTGGTCAGTTCCCACCTTTAACGCTTAGTTTTAAAAAATAATTAAAACCCAACAAATAGTTTCTATTTTTAATATCCGCTCATGTGAGTTTTAAATTTTTTAACAACAAATTTGATAGCAATTTGAAAAAAATTAGGTTGTCTGTAAAGTCGGTTCACTGACTATAGTTGAACGTGACAACGTCCTAAGAAAATAGTGAAGGAATGGTTGCATTTTTTAAAAGACAATTTTAATTTTATTTGTTTGATAGATATTTTGTGTGGATAGAGATATTTTGTATAGAGAAGGAGGTAAATAGAAATCACAATTGAATTGATCAAGTTACATTTATTTGTACGCATAAATTTAATTATGTCAATTTTTTTACGAACGAACGCTGCCGAACGCGGAGGCCGATTATGCCTCTTTGTCGTTCGTTCCGCGCTCTCGCTTGCACTTCAAGCCTTAAATGGAACGCCTCGGAGCGAGATAACGCCGCATGCGTCATGTTTTTCGTGCGTGCAACCGGCTCCATCGAATTATAAGACGTTGTCACGACAAAACATAGACCAGCGACGCTACGGAGCTCGGTCTTGGTCTCAGATTTCTCTATCTGTTTCGTGATAATTTTGTTCAACAGGCAAGTTGGTAAGCTATCTGTGCCTGACACACGCCGTCGACTGATTTTGATTCGGCCTAAGGAATGTCCGTTTCCGTACTATGTATCCTTAACCGTACGAGCGATTGTTTCATGAGCACATAGACAAAAACTCCAAAATGCAGTCCGAATTGGTGCACAACTGGGGACCTCAAGTTAGAGAGGCGCACGCTCAAGCAACTAGGCCCACACAACACTATTATTTTACATACAAATTTTAACAATACAAACATACTGTACATACAAGCTATTTTCAATTTGTCTTATATAATATCGATTTCCACGCGAAGCAGCGGGCAACAACTAGTGTTTAATAAGCCCTGGCCATTACTAAGGCACTAACGTAATATATGAGCTACTAACGCCCCGCGGTGCTACTTACCCTAACTACTAAGATGCATAGCAACCTCTCCACAGTTAATTAAATACGGTAATTTATGCTTAGAAGCTGGAGTGCATTCCGTCCTTGTCTCTGGTATATTGTGAATTAATATCGCTGTCTATGGATTTGAAAATAAGGAATCTGTAGTTTATGGAAAAGGTTAATCGCTTTTTGTTTTGTACCACAAATAATATACGCCAAAAAAATCATTGAATTAATAAATTAATAAATTGAACTAATAAAGTAGTTTTAACTGATTTGGAAAATTAAAAATAAAGTCAATATGTGATCACCATACTAATAATATAGTTCTAGGTATATGTAAAAATATATACATTATACAGCCAGCTGCCCACAGAAGTATTTCCGAACCAATTCGACTTAGGGTCCTTCAAGAAAAGAGCGTACCAATTCTTGAAAGGCCGGCAACGCACTTGCGAGCCTTCTGGCATTGTGAGTGTCCATGGACGGCGGTATCACTTAACATCAGGTGAGCCTCCTGCCCGTTTGCCTCCTATTACATTAAAAAAAAAAAAAAACATATTGTAAAAACTATTTTAAAAGAGTAGGTCGCTTGAAAAATTTCTCAATGGCTCAGAATTAAATATGAAAGAAAATATGTAAAAGATTAATACATTTCTTGTTTTTGTTATTTCTAAATAAAACACGTGTAATTAAAAAGTATTTTTTTTATTTGAAGTAATTAATTTTTCATCAAACCGTTCATTCGAGTAAATTGTCACGCGCCATATTTGCTTCGGGGTATATTTTCGTAAAATCCTGTCGTCACGCTCTCTGAATTCAGCTTTTAAAATGTGTGTTTCAATTTATTTTATGGGACAAATAATAACTTCCTATTTTATAAATTTGTTATTATATTGTAAGGAATACAATTATATTTTTTTAAAACACACACCTGTAATCTCGTTGTGAAGTTCCCTACATGTGAAATTCTTTTTTCAAATTTCGTAGTGAACAATTCTAAAACCATTTTCTTTTAAAAATCCTGGTTTACCAAAAAGGACGCATGGAATTCCAATCCTTTTTGGTGAGCTGTCGCAGTTTTTTACAGCGCCGTGTTCGCGCTTTATTTTGATTTTGGAACGGAATTCAAGAAGAGTTAGAAATCCAACTGAATGCATTCGAAATTTAAATTTTTGAATTTTATCTGCAGAACGCTTTAGTCACTTTTAAATGTTATCTATGCTTCAATGATTAATAATTATGAAAATTAGTCATGTAAAAGAAAATGATAAAATATGTACTTATTGTTATTAATACGTACATTTATTTATGTTTTTTTCATTAAAGGATATACGTTATCCGCAGTTTTAATTACTCTGTCGCACATGGCTTTTAGCTAATGAGCGGAGTTTTGTTTTTTCGATACTGTAATAATGTGTTGAGTGACAAAGTACAAAGCTTTGAATGCCATGTTTTTGAATTTCGAGTGCTGCTATTTCGAATTTTAAAAACAGGATTTTATATAAACATTATCAATATCAAGCTGGGAACATAATATTTGTTTTCATCAACCTTTTTATCTATAAATACTTAAAAAGTTTAGTTAGAGTCTTAGAAAGTTAATTTAAATTTCAGTGTAAGAACTGTCCAACCCTTTTTAATAAAATTTGACATTTTTGACAGGGCTTACGAAAACACCAGAAGTTATTGTTTTGTAATAAAAATAAATTCCATTTCTTGTCAAGGAAGGATCTACTTTACGATGGACTTTCTGTGTCCAGTTTGTGTTTCCACCACGCCAACTTCTTTCTATTTAGGATCTTGTATAGAATAAATAAAAAAAAATTAAAAAAAATGCTTGTCGGTAAAAAAATAATTAATAAGCCACTTGCCGATATACTCCCATAGACCCTAATCAAAGGCACGGACTCACCCGTTGTCGACTCGTTTGAGTCGGTCCGGTTGTTTTAATTGTATATAGAATGTGTGTGTGCAGAATATATTACACGGCCGAACACCCATTGCACGCGAACAATTGAAATATTCAATTTATTCATTTACATCGCTTTTCCTTTAATTATCGAACGGAAATGCAAATGACAGTAACAAAACACGTTTCATTTGTTTAAATGTTTATTATAATGTTATATGTGATTGTTTTTGGGCGAACCTATACTTTTAAGGGTAATATTACTAGTAACTAGGCAAACAACAGGCACTCCTGATGTTAAATGATACCGCCGTAGACCGCCGCCTATTTATTATTTTTAATTATTATTACTATGTAGTTTAAAAAATTGTAAATACTGTATATTTGTTTAGTTTTCGGACGTCAAGGTAGAATACAAAATTGCAACCGTATCACCTCGATGTCTGTCGTTCCACAACTGAGCAGCATTTTTTCCAGCGCACATGTGGAACCAGCTGCCCACTGAGTATTTGCACAATTGGACTTAGGGTAGCGCATTGGTACGCTCTTTTCTTAAAGGAGCGCCTTCTGGCAATGTGAGTGTCCATGGGTTTCGGTATCACTAAACATCAGGTGAGCCCCCCCCCCCCCTTCCAGTTTCACCCTGTTACATACAAAAAAGCTCCACAGACACCTTCGCTATAAATAGTCTAGTATTTGGCTTTATTTGGGCTTAATGAAAACTTTTCTAAATTCAAAAGTAACTGTTTGTTTGTCCTGTTTACCACTAACATACGACATTTCCCGACTTAATTGAAAATACAATGTGTGACGTATATTTTCTTTATGGTCACATCTATAATGTTACCGGATTAGCCCCACAACACAACATTCGTATTAAAAGTTGGCAACCCCGGACCCAGAGGAGTGACTTGCTTTATTATTTATTGCCAGCATAATAAGTTTCACCCTGTTTTCAAGCTTTATTTGTTTTCAACTCGTTACGCCAAGAATTACCCTAAATTCGTAAACTCCATTATGTATTCATTTTGCGAATCGCCCGTGTCGACTTCCGATCAGTTTTAAAATGGCAATTATTTTACTCAAATTTAATTTCCACAGATACACATCATACGAAGAACCATAGATGACATTTCACTATAAAAAATACAAAACTTTAGTATGTTATAATTGCCTAAAAATTGTATTTACCTAAAAATTCAATAAAAAGACGAAGTAACTGGCCACAAACCCCACTAAGTTATGGTCCACTCATAGAATACAATAATAACAATCCTAAACCTAGGTTTCTATTTATAAAGCAATCAGGTATTACTAATGAGAATTCATATCATAATTTAGCTTATCATAAGCAATTTTTCACCATAACCACCGGTGTTAAAGGGGATAATTGTTTGCAGGGGGCTATCTGCATTGCAGCTCAGAGCCTAATATATTGGCAGAAACAGCTCGCATTAAAATAGATTAATGTTTCTTTTACACGCAAATCCGTTGGGTAAAAATGGTAGCCTAGTTGACTATTTGTAAGTTTCGGCGTCACGCCACAGAATATCAAAATCAATGACGAGTTCTATTTTTAAAATGCACAGAGCTACGATTTGTTATAAGCAAATTGCGCCATTTTTTCTTTCGTTTAAAATTCCTAAGGTTTTAAAAAACTGTATGTTTTGTTATTTTTAATTAATGATTTGTATGCTTTTAGGCTTCCAAATACGTGTGCTAAATTTCTTAACTATATTTTTATTAAAACAAATTTGGAACCAAAAATATTCATTTGTTTTTAAAGCAGTTTTTGCCGCGCAAAACTACTATGTGGAACCAGCTGCCCAGAGAAGTATTTCCGAACCAATTCGACTCAAGAAATGAGCGTATAAATTCTTAAAAGTCCAGCAACCCACTCGCGAGTCCTCTGGCATTGACAGTGACCATGGGCGGCGGTATCAACTAACATCAGGTGAACCTCCGGCGCGTTTGAGAACAGAGGGTTCTATAATTAAAAATCCAAAGGGCACCGTTTAAGTATCCACGCTGTTCTAAATTTGAATATTAGCGCCATTTTGACTCCTTTCTACCGAACTACAAAACTCTTCTTAATATTTAACGTAATAAAAATGTATATTAAATGACAAAAAAGCTTCCACGTACATTGTAATTAAAGTATATCGTTTACAATTTCAATTTTATCGGAAAGTCGATAGTTTGGACTCACTCCAAGCTCCAACTTTATAGTGGTTTCAATGGCTCTGATAACACTGTACATCGAATAATTTTATACAATTATTTCGCCCTTTACGAGATCAGCTTACGTGATTTATTTTAAACTAGTTTTCATTGGTTTTCCTTTAAATTGCAGCTAGACTTTAAAATAAAAAACCACATCTACTTCACTAAGTCAGTTATATTTAGGAATTACTGAGGCCGATACAGAAATCTGAGGCCCAGACCTAAAAGGTCTAGTAAAACTGGTATTCTTAAATTGCATTATAAACTACGACTAGGATAGAATATCTATCCATTGTAAGGTATTATGGAGTGCTTCAAATGAATAGTCTGGAAGATAAAAACAATTTGTAATCGATTTTATAGAAAACAATTTTCAATAAACACAAAATGGTCTTGAATCGTCAGAATAACTCGCACGAATCTCGTTAGTAGTTCGTTTAGAAGCCAATTTTACAAAACATGGAGAGATCGTATATCCTTTTCATTGTCATGTCATTTCTACAGTATAAGTGACAATCTATCTATTTTAAAATTCTAGGATATATATACATGTATTACAAAGAAACGACATTTAAAGTTCACTAATATCGCCTCCTCAATTATATCCTTTAATTTATCTCTCTACAAGTTTTTTTATAACAATAAAATGCACAAATCTTAACGTTATTCGCCATTCAATCGCGCGTCACTCCGATGCGTCGCCTACCAACTTTCACAGACAACTTACAAAAGCGCGAAGCGCATCAAATTCGAATTGATGAAATGTCATTTCATTACATATATATTAGGATTAACAATAAAACTGTGAAAAATTACACGGTGGACATTTTTAGCAACTCCATAGGGACCTTTTGATGAGTCGTTTAAGAAGTCGCTGTGTTGATTATTTACTATAATTATTTTTTATTCCTACATAGAGAGGATGCTTGGCGGACCCATGCTACTTCTTCAATACAAAAACTCCCCTCTTGAGTTGTGTGCTGCGATATCGTGGGCGCTGCGCCATCTTAAGTTTTCTTGTCATTTTCGCACGTTTATTTCTACAATTTAATTTCATAAGAATTAATTGTACTGAATGAAACATGTGGGATGTTTGAGTGAAAAAAATAGATTATTATTACGGTCAACATAAAATTTACACGAAAATATTACAATTCCAAAAAAGACCAAAAAATTAAGTACATATTTTAGTGTTCACTTAGTAATTACTTATTTGAAGTTACCTTTTTGCCTAATACCTCTACAAATACATAAGTTTTATATATTAAAACTAAAGTTCAATGAATATCTGAGGTCCAAGATGCAACAGATTAAACAAATCAAGTCTATTTCATACGTTTCGCACTTTTGGAAACTGCAGTACAGTCAAATGGCCTACGATTTCTCACTCGGCCATTTTCCGGCCTCCATCGGCCGTATACAAATAGGCCTGCGCTGCCAGTAATACTTGATATTGGACACTGGATCGCCAATATCAAACAATGCTTCTTCAGTTTCAGTCAAGGGATTAATATGAGAGTATAAAATGGCGAAGCTTTTATTCGATACTCAAAATTTTGCGATGTTTTTTATTCTTCAACAGACGGTTCGAACGTATATTATTATTTTATCGTTGGCTAGTGTGTGAAATGAATTGCTATACATTTTGTAAATGTTTTTTTGTAATTTTATTATAAATGTACCACTCTTCATTACTTAATAAGTTGGTAGTCTGTAGGCTAGTTTTCAGTGTATAGCAAGCATCGCTCCCAGGCTTTATAAACTATGGGATAATTATTAAATGGCCTTTTATTAAACATAATACTAACCATAACTCAAGGTAAAATGTGTTGTTTTATTCCGACATTATGTTCTATTTGACTTATGTTTTGTTTAACACTTAGGGTACGTTTAAAATGTCATAACAAACATATTTTTAAAATAATTAACAACTTTCTTAAAAACATAATTATTACTAACAATCTTAAACAACACCTTCTCAACCTCTCCTATGAGGAAACAGAAAATATTCTTACTGTGCAACAATTTTCGAAGTTATACTTCTTTAGACGCGTTATGAAAAATTGATGAGAGTGAAATTTTACGATGCGCGCGCACCGTGACACAAAATTAACAGAATGAAGTTGCCCACGGAAGATGCTACGGCATTGGACATAATTTAAAAAAAACATTCGAATAATAATAGAATTTATGTTACACTTAATGTAAGAGAATAATAATAAATATTTATTTATTTAATTTTTCAAATGTAAACTAAACTTTATTGACTATAATGACTCCTTTTCCAGTCTTTGATTATTTAATTGTAATTAATTATTTGCATGCAATCAAAAACTATTTATAATAATGCCAAAGAAGTATAACTACTTACGCGCTTACATTAGTACACGCACCCTTTTTTTAATTATAAAATGTATGTAGTTTACCGCATTTACCATGGAGGGTGCTCTGAGGAATTGTTTGGACAAATACCTGCTGCTGAGTTTCATCATCGGACGTCAAGTAAGAATACAAAATACCTCGACGTCCGTCGTTCTGAGCGTTTTTTAGGCAGTTTTTGCCGCGCACCACCGAACCAATTCCACTTAGGTTTTTCATGAATGGAGCGTTCCAATTCTTAGCAGAGTAAGTGTCCCTGTCTCCTATACGTTAAAAAATTATTGTCAATTACGTTTGTCAAAAAGAACAACGATACAGGAAAATCTAGAGAGTAGTGCATTATATTTTTTACCTTTACCATTATATTACGAATAATAAAGTATTTTCCTATTTAAAATTATCGAATGAAATTAAAGACAGGTCTTTAAATATAGGGTTGAATTGAGGTAATAATTTAAATCGAAGAATAGCTACATTAAGGTTCAAGTTCTAAGAGCTTAAAAGCTCCATCGTCGAATGTCGTAAAACGGATTCGCTCAACGTTTCTCTTTAATCCTCCCGAAAATACTCAGAAAATATTAATATTATGAACAAAGATTGTTTTGTTTACCGATTTAAGATCTTTTGTTTTGATTTAAGTTCGTTCGTTATTTTGTGTATGTTTTATGTAAATACGCTTACGACTGCGTGTACATACAATTTATATATTACTAGCAGACCGGCCAAGCGTTGCTGTGGCTAAGGTTTTTGTTATATTACATTGTAGTAAAATATTCAAGGGAAACGGTAGGAGTACACCGGTCATAGGGACCACCATGCTTTTTTGGTGGTTATGCCATGTAAATTGTAGCTTATGTGAAACGTTGGTACGTTCAACACAGCGCCATCTGTTAGAATTGTGACTATCAAATAATAAACAAATATTTTGCAATAAAATAATATTGCGGGTATAAATTGAGATTTAAGCTATCCTATCTTTAAAGTTAGATCAAACTGCACACGGTGTGCAAATTTGATTGATATCGGTTGGGTAGTTTAGGAGTCCATAGCGGACAAACAACGTGACACGTAATTTATATATATTAATATTATACGTTTGGATATGAGGCTCATCTGATGTTAAGTGATACCGCCCATGGACACTCACACTGCCAGAGACTCGCAAAAGCATTGTCGGCCTTTTCGGAATTAGTACGCAATTTTCCTATATAACTCTAAGTCAAATTGCTTCGGAAATACTTCAGTGGGCCAATGAATAGACTCAAATTCTCTCAAATTATTGAACAGAGACATTTTCCTCTAATTGACGAATATATACACACATCTTTTAAGTATCAGAAATAATTTTCAAAAAGCAATATTTCGTATTATCAAAACAGATAGCACACAATATACATTACATAGCACTATAAGCAAATCAAGTGGAATGCGTCTATTAATCGATTAGCCATGATTCGTGAACCGGAATAGGCAGACTATCAGGTAGCTTCCAAAACGTAATTTCAGGTATGCTTTAGGGTTTTTAATATTCTATAGTAAATAATTTAATCGTTACAGCATAGCTTGGCCGATTTTACCACAGCGTGGAATTATCCGCCCCCGCCCGCCTTGCAAGAGGTCGGCTGTAATGCACATTTCGTGTTGCCCGCCCTGACAGGGTTCGACTTAAGAAAACCACTGAATTTATTCTAGGTTGTATTCCGTATTTTCATCAATTGTTAAATAATCTTACTTATATACTTATAAAATAATGTTACTTATAAAATGATAAATACCTTGCTTTTGTTTGACTTATACTTAAATAAAATCGATATAGAGAAACCTTTATAAAAAATGTTCAATCATGTTTTTATCTTTAAATTTGTTTTATTTTCTCTGTTTTGGTAAGTTATTAGTTGCCTGTATAAATATCAAGATATTATAACTTTTTGTATTATATAGTAGGATTCGAACATTTGCAGTTATTGTGTTTGAATGTGTATTCTTGTGTGTTTGTATTGTATGTAAAAAAATTTGTTTATATTTATTTATTAAATTGAGGAGTAATTCTAATTAAATTATATCTGATTAGATCTGTTAGTTAGCCTAACGAGTCTTCGCCTTCTATTAATGCCTCTCCATAACTGGAGGCCATCAGTCTCATGTCTTGTGCCTGATGCAGCAACTCTTTCACAGTCGTAATACCCATCCGAGTGGACGAGAGTTCTAACCTAACGTTGCGAAGGCATGATTTCTTCCTTCTACCAACCGTTTACACAGGTTACCCATTATTATTAATCGAAGGCGGTGGGAGCATTCACGGCGCAACACGTGGTTCGCTACTTTCCGTTGTTTAACGAGCCTATATTAGAATCAAAACATTTCTGTTTATTTAAATCATTGAACCTATGTCCTCTACTATACACCGTGATAAGCCCAGCCTTCATAAAAGATTTCGCATCTTACGTCACCTTAGTAGTATTTATTCCCAATAGGCGTAAGTTCTAGCCAAACAATTGAATATTAAATTCGTGTAACATGGTAATATGGATAATCATGTGCCCGAAATACGGATAAAGCGGAGTCGCGGTATCCGTTAATATATTCGTAACACGTCCCACATATACGCAATCCGGTTAAGGAGATATGCCCGGTTAATCTCGCCCCTTTGATTTATTACCGGTTTCTAATGTGTAATTCTTTGGTTTATGTTATATTTATAAATAAACTAGCCGATCCGGCAAACGTCGTTTTGCCATGTATATCATTTATAATAAAAAAATAGGGGTTGATCGTAGAGGGTTGAAAATTAGGGGTTGTATGTATTTTTTAATTCTGTAACATAAAAAAAATAAAAAATAAAATTTTATCTATAAATAAAAAAATAAAAATTAGGGGTGGACTACCCTTAACATCTGGCGGGCTTATTTGTGAATCTAAACCATTCCCAGATCCCCTTGAACACACACAAAAAATTTCATCAAAATCGGTCCAGTCGTTTAGGAGGAGTTCAGTCACATACACACGCACACAAGAAATATATATATTAAGATAAATAAGTGTAATAAATAATAATAAATAAAATAATATCTATCTTTCTTTACATCCCTACTGTACAAACATTACCTGTCCACATCGTATTCCTAACTTTAGTACTAACTGATGTGAAACTGATCTAAAATTATCTTTTTCATGTCCTTTTTTAGTTTTTTTTGTTCCTGTTTTAGTTTTGCCTAAATAACAACATATATGTATTATGTATTTTTGCACTTCTTTTTTACGTTGTCTATTTTTTTTCACAGTGGTTGCCTGGAAGAGATCGCTCGAAAGCGATAAGGCCGCCAGTTTCCCTCCTTTTCATTTAATTATGTGAATTGTATTATGTTTCTGCCACGAAGTGTTAATAAATAAATCAATAATAAAAGCTTCCCAACGCTCGGCGCACTGATACATTGGTACAAGAAATATAAAGACAATGTTTAATGTGACAACAACTTATAGGCAAACATAACATACAAAAAGGAATTAAAGAAAACAATTAAATTATAAAAAAATTAAACGAAAATCGATTTTAAAGTGTGAGCAATTATGGACCCACCTCGTTTATGTAATGCTCAATCTGGATATCGGTGAGTTTGGCGAACAAAACGCGTCCTTCGGAAAGGACGTCCATCGTCCATTTGTCCCTACAAATGTTCGGATGCCTGGAGTATCTAGAGGATACACGAAATTTAAATTTTGTTAAAAGGTTGGGGCCTGTCAACCTGATTGTTAAGTATCTTAATTGCATACGATACATCAATTAACTACGATTTACGGAAAATTCTACGATTCTCCAATGACTACATCTTAAAGTGCGCTAGCCTGGTTTCATATGTTGGCAGCTTTTTTTCGAGTTGCCACTGGAGAAAAGTAGATCCCACAGTAATCTTTTTTGTAAGCACTCCAAGCGTAACATAATATGCGTTGCATATTTTTTTGAACAACTGCTTTTACAAGTTGCAAACAAATATAGTCGTCATGACGACTATAGTCGTCATGACGACTATATTAATTGTTTGCAACGAACCTATCGGGAAATACCAGATAATTTTGAAGCTCGCGTGGTATTCGGGGGATTATTTTTCCGACCCAAATGTCGGCCAATAGAATTGCACCATGAGATGAAATGTACAGTTAACAAATAAGAATTTCATAATGAATAAAACAACTACTTAATACTTTTCTTGAAGCAACGACCAGAGAAAATTTTCACAAAAAATTTTCAGTATAATACCATGTAGGTTGTACCACGTGACGTCGAATGGTGCAATTCTATTGGCCGATATTTGGGTCGGAAAAATAATCATTATTATAGCTATAACTAGCTGATCCGGCAAACGTCATTTTGCCATGTTTATCATTTATAATAAAAAATAGGGGTTGATCGTAGAGGGGTGAAAATTAAGGGTTGTATGTATTTTTTAATGCTGTATCATTAAAAAAATTAAAAAAATTAATCTAAAAAGTAAAAAAAAAAATTAGGGGTATGAAACCCCTTAACATTTAGGGGGATGAAATAGTATATTTCATTACGAGTGCGGAAAGCTTGTCATTGCAAAGAGTTCCGACAAATGTCTACCCGAGCCGAGGCGCAGCCGAAGGTGAGGGTTGACAGTCGGAACAAGTTGCAATGATGGTTCCGCACGTGTACTGAACGACTATTTTTAATACAGTTGCGAAAAAATTAAGCAATTTAATAAAATATTAAAACACAATAACCTCAACTAACTAATCAGTTATTTCTTATAAAAGGTATAATTCACATATTCATCGAAATTACAGTTTTTTTACTAACTGGGGAAGTTTTAGGTTGCATATTTACTGTTTGAGACAAACTATTATTAATTTCGTATGATTGTATATTTAATATATAATATAACAAACAACTAAACTAGCAAAGAACATGTTTGGAAAATGGCGCCAACTGTAAAAGAATATGAGCAGAGATTTTTTTTTTCTTCACCCAATCTGGGTAGGCAAAGGGCACATATACAGCCAAATCTTCAGTAGATTTTTTTTATTGATATGAAATTTAATGAGATGAAATGAAATGAAACCTAACCTAAAACTCATTGAATCAAATCATTAAATCTGATATTAAAACAAATGAGTAGCTTCTTTTTTGAAATATTTGCATGAATTATAAAAACTTCTATGATTTTTTTTAGTAAAAACTTCGTGGTTGTTTTTTTCTTTTTAATAGACATTATCTTGACAGTTGGGAAAGAAAACGCACTAGTTCGGAAAAGGTAAAGAAAAAGCACGAGTGTGTAATAGCCCACATCCCGAACGCTATACGTCCCTGCAATACGCCACTTTTTGAGCAACTGTATTAAAAAATAAATGTTCTCAGTTATACCCAATATGCACACAAAATTTCATGAGAATCGGTCAAGCCTAACCAAGTCAAGTCAAGTTTAACCTCAAACTCCGCGACACGAGAATTTTATATATTAGATAATGAAAATTTTGAATATAGAAGTTAAATAAAATTTTATTCAAAAGATATCATTTACATGTCGACGGCTTTACTGATAAGTTTATGGCAGTCGTTGCGTCGAGAAACTATGTAAATCTAGCTAAATCAAGTTGTTATATCTGTCTGTATCTGTGAACTATTTGTTTTTGTTTGAGCAGTGTGATCTCATCTCTAAGGTCGTAGGTTCAATCCCCGGCTGTGCACCAGTGGACTTTCTGGAGTGCGCATTTAACGTACGCTCGAACGGTGAAGGAAAACATCGTGAGAAAACCGGCTTGGCTTAGATCCAAAAAGTCGGCGGCGTGTATCAGGCACAGGATCACCTACTTGCCTATAAGACTATCATGAAATATATCATGAAACAGATCCAGAAATCTTAGGCCTAACCTTAAAAGGTTTTTATTTATTTATTTTTAAAATATTTAAAGATTCATTATTTAAGATAAGAATCGAAAATATTCATATCTTACAACACAACACAACTATTATCTGTGCACTTTCATAGATAAAAATGGAAATCATCTGCATTCGAATTTTAAAAGTCTTTATTGTCTATTCTCTCAGTGAAAAGTATCCATATTTTCGATTGCGAACGTCTATCGCTCCATTCGAGCCTTCAACGAGCGCTTGTGGAGTAGAAAGCGTAATTTCACCATTTTAACCGACTTTTGTAAGAGATTCCCATTTCAGCATTCCATTTTTAAATTGCAAATCTAGGAATAAATGTTCTTCTATGGCTGTTGATTTTCTACAGAACTGTTCTATCAATAGTCAAAAAGCTATCGGTTATTAATTATATGAGAAAAAAATCTGATAATGTTAAATTTGAGATTGAAAATAAAATTGTTCAGTTACTCTATAAAGCAAGCGTTTCAGTGTGAAAATATTATTTAAACTAAAATACAGCAATATAAGGAATTTTATTTTAAGCAAGAAACGAAAGCAATAATCGAATAATAAAATATTTGGTTATTTTATTTTTAATTTATTTCTTTTTAAAAAATATTTTAAGTGACGATGGAACACAAATTGGTCACAATTCTCCATCCACCTAAGCGTCGACACTCTTATAATTATATTGTAATAGTTGATTTACTATGTT
This sequence comes from Pieris napi, assembly GCF_905475465.1. NCBI lineage: Eukaryota > Metazoa > Arthropoda > Insecta > Lepidoptera > Pieridae > Pieris > Pieris napi. Next base: position 11,049,007 of record NC_062241.1, read on the forward strand.
AAGGTACGGAAAAACTCGAAAGAAAAAACAAGCAACCTATTTAAGTAAAAAAAAACAAAAAAGGTAAACATAGTAAATCTATAAAATTAAAAATATTGAAAACGTTGAATATTCATCTCTACCAAAGGCCCTTTAAGACAATATCGACGATAATCATCTGACTTGACTTATTAATGACATCTTATTATAGAGTTCTCTGCTCGTTTAGTAATTATAACACTACATCCGGTTTCTGCTAACGTAATATTAATAATTCTTATGTTATATTCTACCAAGAATAACGGTAGCACCATAATACCACATCAACTCGACGTCTGTCATTTTATAACTGATCATTTCCTAGGCCGCTGCCTCGAATTTCGCGGGCAGCGGGGCGGCAGCGGCTGCGGCGCGGGAGCGAGGCGGCCAACGCATACCTGTTCTCCAAACCAGCGGGTAGATCGCGCGGCACTATAGCGGTGTAGTGTTGTGTTCGAGTTTGTGTAGTCGAGATATTTGTTTTTATTCGCGAACGAAATGTCTAAAAAACGGCGACAACATCTTTTTGATTCAAATTTATTACTAACGCTCGATTTATTGTGGGCAAAAATATGTTATATGCAAAAATATAGTTCCATATGGGTCTCCTTTCAAAAATTGCTGAAATAATTTGCTCTTGCACGTCCGAGGTCATTTTGATACGTCACAAAAAATATGTACAGCACTATACTACAATGCAAACGCGGGCGGTCACCGCTTGACTGGATTGCACCGCTCGTTACCCGCCCCCGCGCCGCTGCCACGCCGCTGTTTTCGAGAACCGGTCCATTTGATTTTACGCATAATATCCTGCCGCTCCCGCGCCGCGGCCGCCGCCGCCCCGCTGCCCGCTAAATTCGAGGCAGCAGCCTTAAGGCGTATACCGCGCACCATAATGTGGAACCAACTGCCCACTGAAGTATTTTTGAACCAATTCTACTTAAGGTCCTTCAACAAAAAAGCGTAACAATTCTTAAAAGGCTGGAAAAACGCTATCTAAGATATTGAAAACAATGATGATATTTTTTTTTTTTAAAGACAATTCACACCAATTGACCTAGTCCCATGCTAAGCTGGTGAAGCTTGTGTAATGGGTACTAGGCAACGGATAAAGATACATATTATAGATAGATAGACATATAAATACATATTTAAACACCCAAGACCTAAGCACAACACCAAATGCTCATAACATCGATGTTCGTCTCAGCCGGGGATCGAACCCGGGACCCATGGTTTCGCAGTCAGGGGTACTATCTACTAGACCAATGAGTCGTCAATATTCAAAACAGTTGGTTATCATTCACAAATAAATAAACCTTCCCAATGGCAGGTTATGTGGTTATATTAATCTTGTAAATTTATTTAAACCTATGTTGGAGATTACAACGTTAACCAGATATGTAATCAGTTAAATCTTAATCCTTCGTAAATCTTTTAATTTAAACCATAGCTTGTTAGCTTAGATGTTTATTCTGAACACTCGAAACTTCCACTATTAATCCTCAATTTGGCAGGGAAAGTTCTTTCGGCGAAATTCAATTAATTTATCAACGTTGAAGGTATAATGGGCCTTGAACAAAGAACTTTACAGGCCATCAAAAGAGTCGCTCGTAATTACAACGATGAAATCTTAGGGAAACTGTCGTAATTTCGGCAATTTTAGTTTCTTAACTCGAAATTGTTTAGAGACGTGGCCTACTTTGCATTTTTTTAATTTAAAATTAGCACAAGAAATATGAAGGTATTAATTATTTGAGAGTCTTTATTTTCGTAAAAGCATAAACTTTTTGGTAGCAATATTGTCCCTTGGAAATACTGGATAATCATCAACATGCTGTATTGAAAATTGCATAGTTTTTAATTATATAGAAATATTTATGTGATTGATAATAATTAATTCACCAACTCTTTTAAAACGTTTAACCACTGATTTTTTCCATAAAATATTTACGATTTATCATATGCTATCGACAACGTTGCATCAGGGTCGATTTAAGTTAGTTAAAATTAAAACATTTAAAATATTACATAAACAAAACTATATGCAGATCGATATGATACCTAAACATATATAGGTCCTAAACATATTACGTGAGATGAGTTAAAGCAAAACTGGCTGCATAGGAAATTGACTCGGAAATTGAGCATGTGACGCGACCGGAGATGACGTCACCGAACACGATACGAACTAGCCAATCAGAGCATTCAATTATAACTTACCTCAGCTTCGTATATGTGATGTTATGTACTACTCCTGTCTTTATGTCAATAATGCCGCAGATGTGACATAATGATAACTTTCAACATAACTATCTCCATTGAAGGTTTATAAAATTTCTCTTTGCGTGTACGTTGAGATAGAAAGATACAGATAAGTCTTTTATTTCAAACATTTAATAAATAAAAGTTTAGTACTTTTTTATTAAGAAGTCACAACATGGCAAGAAAAACCTCGGTAGCGGCTTTATTGTTGGGACAAAGTTGTTGTTCCATGCCGAAAGATACTTGCGGAGGTTGTTCAGCCATTGATGTTTATGATAATGATTTAGTGTCAGAAATATATTATCTGCTCTGTTTAATTGTTATAAACAACGTAGAGAAGTAATTATTGCTTCTATTATGTAATAATTAATTTATATTAATAAATAAAATAATTTGTTTCAGGTACAGCAAACATGTATTTTGGTAACGTATAACTTGATATATTAACGAAGAACGTTGACTACTATAAAATGCTATCATAAAAAGTCGTTAGGAAGTCTATGAATAATAAGAAGTAAAGTAACGTTCCAGAGCAGTCATGGCCTAGTGGCTTCAGCGTGCGAACCTCATACCTGAAGTCGTATGGTCGATTCCCGGCTGTGCACAACTGGACTTTCTTACTGCGTATTTAATATTTGCTCGAACGGTGAAGGAAAACATCGTTAGGAAACCGGCTTGCCTTAGATCCAAAAAGTCGACGGCGTGTGTCACGCACAGGAGGCTGATCACCTACTTGCCTATTAGATTTACAAATCATCATGAAACAGATACAAATATCTCAGGCCCAGACCTAAAAAGATTATAACGCCACTGATTTATTTATTTTTAAAGTAACGTCTTAATACTAATAATATTTATCATTCTCATAAAGAAAATCTCCTCAAATTTATTATCTAACAGACCAAATTGCAGGAGAAACACTCCCAAACAACTGAGAAAAGAATCTAATTCCTTTGAAAGCGCTAAGTCCATTATCCACTATTAAATCAAGTATCCTACAATAAGGTTTTTCAATGGAGAGTGAACACGTCGCTTTTGCGAGCTCTCTATTGTTACACTGTCTTGTGTCGTAGCTTGTGTCTAATGCTTTAGACTTTAGAGTGTACGGTGGTAGGCGGAGCGATTTTATTAAAGTTGTACTAGATGCTTGTTGCCGCGTTTTATTGTAAGCAGCGATTTTCTGACTCGCTCTCTTTTCTATTTTGTAAATCCACATAAAAAAGTGCTTTAAACTAATATTACTTTAGCTACAGTTACAAAACCTACATTTAACGGGACAAATATTGAAAAAATTTAGAACAATGTAATCGACTTCAAATACTAATGAACATCATCTAGGTACCGATAGTCATAGTCATATAGTCATATCTAAGAAACTACAGATTTAATGCAACTAAGATCCATATTCCAAAAGATATATGTCACAATCTCCAATTGAGCACTGTAAAATATGACAGAGTTCAAATAGATAAACGAAAGCTCTTGAAAGCAGATTTAAGTTTGTGAATGTTCTAGAATGCCAGTCTAGACTGTGACCTATGTTGGAATATACTTGATTTTATTTAAAATGTCTTTAGGTTTCCAATATGTCAAACGTACAAAAATCATGCTCAGTTATTATCAATTTCTAACAATATCAGACATTTACGTATACACATTAAAGACATAACTTTTTAAATTCGGTTAAAAAACATTAATTTTTTAAGAATTTTATTTAATTTTTCTAGTTCTTTTTATTTGATTTTCCGCGATTTAAGTCGTGTCCGAACCCTATAGATGGACATCCATTGAAAACTAACAAACCCTATATTTTAGATGCTTGGTCATCGGGGAATTCAATTGCATTACCTATTTTATCTACTACAAACAGATTTCTAACACTTATAAAATCTAAATTAATGGAGAAAGATTTTTATTGAGTTTCTCACTGACTGTTTATTTATTTTATTAAATATAATAGTTCGACATATGGTATCATAGACACTTTTGTAGATATATGTTTCCTATAAAACTGTGATACATCACTTCGCTCTATTGTCAATAGTTTCCACAGCGTAGATTTTTAGTGGTATTATACAAAATGGATTACATTATCTAGGCTTTCACATGAATCTCTATCTTTTTAAAAATATTTTCATCAGGGACAAAGTAGGATTCTAATACTGTAATTTTTTTTAAATGGGTCCAGTTGTTTCAAAGCCTTTTCAAGAAGTTCGAAAAACGACGGGCTAATTACAAAAATTACATTCATTTGCACAAGGATTCTAATATGCTATTAAAAGTTTTAAAAATTCAGTTCAGTGATGCTATAATGTCACTAGTTATAAACACTTTTTATAATTTCACCTCCATATTTAATAATATATTCTATAGATTGATTTTTACCTCATTTTACAAATGAATAACCCTGTGATACACTTGAGTAACCTAAAAACAATTTTTGAAAAATAATGACATATTCAATAAATACAATTATAAATGGGAAATTCTGTACATAATTTTTATACTATTAACTAGCAGACTCGGCCAAGCGTTGCTGTGGCTAAGGTTTTTGTTATATTACATAGTAGTCAACTATTCAAAGGAAACGGCAGGAAAACAACAGCCATGGGGATCACCATGCTTTTTTGGTGGCTATGCCATTAAATTGTAGCTTATGTAAAACGTTGGTACTTTCAGCACAGCGCCATCTGTTAGAATTGTGTCTCATAATAAACTAATAATTTGCAATAAAATTACATTGCGGGTATAATTGAGATGTAAGCTATCCTATCTTTTTAGTTGGATCAAACTACACACGGTGTGCAAATTTGATTGATTCCGGATCGGTAGTTTAGGAGTCCATCGCGGACAAACAACGTGACACGTAATTTATATATATTAAGATAATGGCTGGATTTTAGTTACGACACAACGAAATCACGGTTTCTGATTAGTATTGGATTACGAGGTTTCCAAACAAATTGCTAGCACTTTTACCTACTAGATTTTTTTACTAGATTCGATATATTCATGAATATATTTGGATTGTTTTCATCAAAGGAAACTTGATTAAACCATAGAATTGATTTCGTTAAATAGATGAGTCTCCTAACTCAGTTAGTGCACTATAAATCGAATTCAATCAGTTCTAGATAAATCGCTAAGTCTGCACTAAACTGCATTAGTCTGGCGATGCATTAGATAAGGTCGGGCACTCTATCAGTGTTGCATTTAAATTACTTAATTGACATGGAACAACAATGTTCATTACACTTTTTTTCACTGTAGAGTAATGGCTAGCGTTTGATTCGAAACTGGGGGGAATTTGATTGTTAAGGTTCCCCTTATTCACAAATATATTTAAATTATTAATTTTTTCAATATATGCTTTACTTTCTGTGTATCGTTACAAGTTCCTAGTAATTACATCCTAAAAAAGAAAAATATGATATGTATCATTTATGTTTTAACGATTTGTTTTATTAAAAAACATTTATGTTAAATAGAGGGGGGGGGGGGGGCATAAGAATTTTAGTGAGGCTAAGGTGGGGCATGGCACAAAAGAGGTTGATAAACCCTGTTCCAGGCCAACACTGGTTAAACTAACACTGTATTATCTATATCAATTCTAAGTTATGCAATGTATAAAAATATTTTCATTCTTCATACGTTAGAACCTTGCTTATTCTAAATTTCATAAAACTTCAACTGCCCTAAACAAACGCGCCAATATCGATGTTATCACAATCATAAAAGGTGTTTTATGGCATCAGGTTGTAAAAATACGCCATTATTTTATATTTTATGCCACCATAAACTTTATAATAAATGGCGAACGGTAAAAACCGCTAGTAAACCTCTTCATATGGCGTGTGGCCGAAAGTAAAAGGTTTTCATGGAATTCCTTATATAGGCATTTCTAAAGAAAACTAAAATAAATATTACCTCGCGATTAGTTTCATTCTCATATCATTTACGTGGTTGTATTCGCCATCCTACTTCATTTATAAATGACGATTTTAACCAAAGACGTCTCTTTTTGTCAAAATGTGCTTACACTATGAGGAAAAGAGATGGATTAAAGACATGTAATAAAAATTTACAAAGAATTTTCATTGTGGAATTATTGAATGAACGCAATTCTCATTTCGTTTTAAGAAATCGTAGATGGTACATAGACTTTATTGCAGACATGTATGAACATTTGCTGGGACTATATTAAAATTCTTCATAAATCTATAATTCCGTAATAAATATTATATATTTAAATCCCAGCTATATGTAAGCCGCCTATGGCATCGCAAAGTCGAATATGAAGGAGTAATTGTTTCAATTAAGCACCCAGAGACTATCACCTCGATGTCCGTCGAGGTGATAGTCGTCGGTCCACAACTGAGCACCACCACTTAGTAGAACCAGCTGCCCACTAAAGTATTACCGAACCAATTCAACCTTCAAGAAAAAAGCGTACTAATTCTTAAAAGCCCGGCAACGTGCCAACCTTTTGACAATGTGAGTCCATGGGCGGCGGTATCACTTAACATCAGATGAGCCTCCTGCCCGTTTGCCCCCTGTTATAAAAAAAACATTTTGCTTATTTTAAAAAATATGTATAAGTAAAAAATACATACAGTTCTTATATCGTTAGTTAACCGTTATTAAATCCAATGTCTGAGCACGTAGCATCTATAAATCCGTAATACTTTCCAAAAACAACCGCCAGTTTAGACGATTTGGGATGAAATATCTCGTGTACCATCCCCTTAAATAGCTTCCATTAGTCAGCAGGTTGGATCAATTGTTTTTTGGCTAGCTCTGTAACTTTTTGCTTTTTTATAAAGCTATCTATGGAAGTATGCTTTATAAAGCGGTATAAGGTCCACATCTTTCATGAAGAGGGACTGATTTTCTTTATACACGTGTCTTTATCATTACATTACTTCATTATTATTATGATCTAGCCTAACTAAAGACTAATAGGTAATTTAAGTCTAACCTTATTTACTAATAAGCATATTTAACATAAGAAATAACACTACACAGTCTCTATTAAAGTAAGACACACTGTTTTTGTGTTCTATTTTTCACTCACTGTTTAGCACTTAATACTAACGTGCACTGACACGTATGGTTTTGTCCTATTCAGTCTTAGATATGAATATAAGAACATGATATAGATAGAGTGAGATATATTCAATTAATTAACAGTTCGTTGTTAAATTCAGTACAAATTATAAGGGCAACGCCTTTTTAGTTAAAGATTCTGTCAGTTAAAATATATCATGAAAGTTTAGTGTATACCTTTGTGATGTAGTTATTGTTAACAATAACTAGCTGACCTGGCTAACTTCGTTCCGCCCTACAACCTTATAATATCGTTGTTACTTTAATTTAACTTATTTTAGGATTTCATTAATGTTAAGTATTACATTAATACAACTTTTTTGCAAATACAGAAATGTTTTATTGCTTGCCATTGCGAAAGAAGGATGGCAGTTTTACACATTAGGCATCTTCTCTCTAGCGTCAATATGGCGATACTGCATGTTAAGCACTTTCTGATATCCAACATCTTTTGATCAGGATCAAAGCATGGTTATGCATCTCCTCATTCACCTCAAGATCGGAATTTCTTGAACTGACACGAATTCGACGTAAAATGATGCGTAGTTTTATCAACAGATGGCACCATATGATTTTTGCATTCGTAAAATTAATTAATTTATTTATTGTTATTCGATAACTTATCCGATATTTTATTAACTTATTCTGCTATTCAGGACGGAAACAAATCCAACAAATCAAAAACCATGGCAATCGGCCCAGCCGTTCTCGAGTTATAAGTGTTGTAACAAACACGACTTTCTTTTATATATATAGATTATAATAAATAATAACAAACCACTTGTCTTGTTAAGTTTAAAGAGGTTTTAAGTTTGATTAAGAAAATATATTTGAATGTTTTTTATGTATGTATGATAATCGTAAAGGTATCCTTGTGTCGTTCTATATCATTAGTAGTGACTATTAAGATATAATAAGGATGTGGAAAAAAATAAATATTGTCTTTTTGTTTTTTTGCATAAAAAATCTTTCAAATAAACTTTAGGACAAATAACGAACAATTTTTTGCAGAGACGTAATTTATACACAACTCTAACGTATCGGAATCAAGTTTAAATAAAAGTATTATTTAAATATTCTTTTGTGATAGTCATTGTATATACAGATTGTGGGCTTTCTAATACGTATATTTGGGCTTTATTGAAAGAAACTTGTGAACATAAATGATAAAGTAAAATCGTGCACTATTAATTTTTTTTCCACTTCTTTGTACGAGTTAGTTAATTTGATAGTAAAACTTAATAAAAACAATAAACATATTAATTTGAATGGTTTTATAGTCAATGTAAAATTAAAACCACAGTTTGTAAAAATCGTTCAATCGGTCAATTTGGGATCGCAAAACTTTTTCATGTCATACAATTTATTTCGTATAATTATGGTTTAAAGTCAAAGTCAAAATGTTGTATTGTTATCAATAAAACAAATGCAGACGTTCATCCACCGAAAGGTTCCAAAATATATATTATTTATTTAAAAATGTTAAAAATATTTCCTTCCATATTTAACATCAAACGCGGATTTCCCCTTCGAGTCTTATGATCTGTCAATGCAATTTATCTTGAGATACATATTTCAGTTATTGTGCAAAATAAACCCAATCATCACATCAAAGGGAGGGGATCGTTGTCTTCCAAGGAAATTGGGTTTGTTAAACAATATTTTTACGGAAACGTTGGAATTTATCATTACCGAAGAATAATGGAAATTTATTTTAGGATCGGCAATATTGTTTATCTTTAATACAACAGGGCAAACGAGCAGGAAACTTACCTGATACTCACATAGCCAGAGGGTTCGCAAGTGCGTTGCCGGCCTTTTAATAATTGGTACGCTCTTTTTTTAGGGAACCTAAGTCGAATTGGAAATACTTCAGTGGACCGCTGGTTCCACATAGCGCTGATGCGCGGCAAAACTGCCTTAAAAACATGTTCAAGTTTTTCCTAGACATAAATACTATTTTACAGAAAATATGAAAAGCCGTTTTAAGTTACTTCGATATGCGAACATTTTAAATATAAAACTTGCGCCACCCACTTCCGTACATAAGTTTTAGATTGAAATTTAAAGAGAGTTCTAAGAAAATCTTCTGTAAAGTTGAGATCCAGAGTGGAGGGCATTAGACCTCGAGGTCGATCCCCTACACAAGTAAAGGCCCTTAGAGGTTTTACCATTACCCAGGCGCAGAGGCTTGCCGAACACAGGGGAGAGTGGGGGAAAGTTGTGCGACACGTCCTTAAACTAACAAAATCTGTTTAAATATGTCGGTTGTGGTGCCGACCTTTGTTGTTGCTCATGACTATACATTAAAAAAAACAAGTCACAGCACAATAAATAAACACTTAAACAACTTGCACCAATATTAAAGAAGTTTGTCCAACATTGCCAGCGTTTCATGACCACTTCACGAAGTTACACGTAATATCGGGGCCGAAACTAAATATTTACTTCGAAACGCTCAAACTTTTCATCTTACGAAACTTTGTCCCATACCCCTTGTAATATTCAGGACCCATAGTTGTTTTATGTGGTCAGTTTAGTTAATTTTATATTGTTCGGTTTGTTTGCCGTTTGACGCTCAACGGGGCCTGGATGATACAAGATGGATAGCGCTGAGGCGCTTTCAAGAAATCTTTCTTAAAGGCTGGCAACACATTTGCAAGCCTCTTGCAGGTTTATCACCGTATCACCTCGACGTCCGTCGTTCCACTACTGAGCGTTTTTAGGGTAGGTTTTGCCACGGGCCACTACTATGTGGAACCAGCCAACCACTGAAGTATTTCTGAACCAATTCGACTTAGGGAACTTCAGCGTGCCAATTCTTAAAAGGCCGGCAACGCACTTGCGAGGCTTTTGGCTATGTGAGTCTCCATGGGCGGCGGTATCATTTAACATGAGATGAGACTTCTGTCCGTTTGACCCCTGTTATATAAAAAAGGTGTCTATGGGTGGATTTAGAATTAATTAATTTTTGTATTTTTATTTTTTTGGTGTTGGATTCGCGTGCTAATTTACCACATGTTTACATGTAGTATAAAAGCCAAAAAAGGTATTCCAAACTATTTATTTTCTAAAGCAAATAGATAACATATAACATTAAAGTAACTAAAAAAAAATCTTTTTATTTCTTATCTACGTCGCTTTAAAAATAATAGACAATATTACAACTCTCAGCATTTATCGGAATTCCCGCCATTACCAGCATTCTCGAAAAGTCATTATTATAACCACCAGCTATTCGTTTTGGTAATTTTTCTACGCACTCGAAAAGCCTCGAGCCTTTCTTATACTAGGGTTGTCAAGACATATTTTTATTTTTATTATCCACTAGTAAATTAAAACAACAAAGCTACCTACCGCTTAGACTAGAATTTTATGTATGAATTATATAGGATACAAGAAAATTATATAGGATACAAGAAAATTATATTGGATACAAGAAAATTGTATGGGAAACAAGAACATTATATAGGACTCAAGAAATGCAAACCGGTAACTAACAGGATACAATGTACAAGGTATACATTTAATTATGATTTACAATAAAGGAAAGACAAATTTATAGCAAAAACTAAACGAACGAAAACCGTGAAGAATGGATTACAATGTGTTCACTAAGCATCGCAGTCATGTTTGTTAATTGACTTCAACCATTATAATCTTGATCGATCATTTGACAGATGACAGTGACATTGATAATACACGTGGATTCATTGTATCTATTTATTTTTTAAAAGGCACACGAATCAAATACAAACTCTTACATATAACATACGACATCCAAAAACCACAATACATGTATGTGCATCTATGACAAGTGTGCATAACATTTAGGGGGAAACATTACAATTATAAAAGGGAAAATAAGACAATAAATACATCAACATGTAATTAGCAACAATATTAATAAAATTAAACTTATAAACATAAACTAATAATAATAAAATAATATACATTGAAATAAATAACGAAACTTAACATAAACTAAAATATATCATTAAAAGGAGTCCCTTTAGGCAAGGTTCCGAAGATACTGGCAGCGTTCCCCCTTTGAATTGCTAGACTAATTCTTTGTCCGAGGTAGCTGCCAGATCTTCGGTCTCCTGTGATGTCGACTAACCTTTTTGAAGTTTCTTTAAAAAGCCTTAAAGCGCTAGGACCCCACGGACCAAGGGTCTCGACACCGAATGGGACAAAATCATATTCAGAGCCCAGACCCCTGTATTTGCATGCTTTATTTTTTTCAGCCGCTTCACAAGCCGCACCAGCTCTGTAGTTGGTTCCATGTAGATGGGAAGGGGCCAGCGTGTCTGAACAGGTTGCATCCCATACCAGTACCCGACCCATCTTCCATGGAATCAAACTCATACCGTCCGGTCTCTTGCCATCGTCTCTTGCAATACCACTTGGCTCAAGAAGACTTGGCACGTTGACAGTGGCAAGGGAACGGCGTATGATATCGTTAAGTGCGGCATGTCTCGAGAAGCGGCCTGCACTTTTTGGCATGACAGGCCGTGATGTCCTAACTTGTCGACATCACTGCCACAGGGACATATATGAGGAGCGCAGACCGGGACCCCAAGCCGTAGACAGGTTGCGATTCGAAGCGTGTCAGGCTCAAGAAAAGTTCCTGTATTTGACGATGGGTAAGCGTGAAGCCAGTAGCCGGCCTCATGCGTACCCACGGCCAAAAGCCTAGCACGCGCCGAACCTGTACTACTCAAAAGATCGTCAAAAGTCAACTTGCAGTGTATGTCATCCCAGCTCCTCTGTGAATTTAGAGATAATGGAAAATTTTGACCTGGGCAATAAATAAGACAATAAATTAGATTAAGAAATATAAATATAAATTTAATATATTTCTTTGCGATTGTTATTGGTGACAGAACAACAATGGCTGCAGCATCTTACTGAAGACACGTAGACTATCATAAAATGGATCGGCTTCGCATGTCCTCAAATCGTCGTTTAATGCAGATCTGTAATTAATTAGTTAATAATATGGTGACCGTTATCCGGTATCTTAAGATAATATGGTCCTTTGAAGAGAATTAAAAATAAAATAATTTTGTTTAAATTTAAAGATGGAAGAGATAACCCTACTACGTTGGGCTATTAGCGTCAATGGCATCATCCCGATGGCCATTTGTCACGGCCGGCACGCCTACCCCGTGTCCGCGCATTACCGGATCAAACCAGATAAATCTGGTTAAAGATGTATGAAAAATTACAATAACTTTGGGAAAAGTGCTTTTATCTGTTTTCGTAAATAGTATGATGATTTTATATGTTATTATATTAGTTTATATAATATACTAGCACAACAGTTGGCCGGTATAAACGTGAAACAATTCTTGAATATACAAACACACACAAAAATTTACCTAATTCGGTCCAGCCGTTTAAGAGGTGTTTGAATATAAATACACACACTGGCATGTCTGTGTGTGTATTTATATAATATATTATTAAGATTTATTATATTTAACTACCAATCAGATTTAAATTTTTAGTATAACTAATTAAACGACGATACGATCTTCAATTGTTTAAAGTAAGAGTAAACTCCTCCCTCAAAGGCCGGCAACGCACCCATTAAAAATGTCTATAGACTGCGATGACTGCAGTTTTTGGGCATCGCGTAGGCTAGCGTAGTTTAGCCCTTTTGCTCTATAAAAAAAATTTCATAAAAAATAGATCGAAAAAAATTGTTCGACGACGAATATTCTGTTTTTATGGGGTTTAGAGAAATGCTTCTCAGTCCGTGAGTGGTCAAAGATCCATCAAATGATACATATACTAAAGTTTGTAGCGTCCAAGCAACTTTAGAAAATTATTTACTGTTTTATTATTATATCGACTAATATAACTAAATACCCAGATTCAGTTTTCTGAATCCATTTCAATTACCTTCATTGAAAAGTGTATTTGTCGTTTTTGCTAGACATATTCTCAGTTTTTGGTTTTACAGGTAAGATGAGAAGTATACCAACAGTGTTATACCAAGTATGCAAGTATTAATTGCGCCCATAAAGAGAAAATTCTGGGATTAACTATAGTCAAAATAACGATCTTTCAAGTAGACCTAAAGAAACTGCTCTCAAATGCACATTTAAATTAAGTATTAATAATAACCGGGGCCTCAGATTTCTGTATCTGTTTCATGATCATTTGTCAATCTATATAGGCTAGTAGGTGATCAGCGTTCTGCGCTCGACACGCCATCGACTTTTTGGATCTAAGGCGTTGTCCTAATTGGCGAAGATCGCACGATGACACGATGCGGTCTCGTCGTGCGATGAGTTCAAACATACAGATTTCATCAGAGTGTCTATTTGAACCTCGCAAGTAATCGTGCGAGCACATGAAATGCTTAATAACGATCGTACGATTCGTTTGATCGTGCGATCATGTAATCAATGCAACAGATCTCTTTTGAGTGTCCTAATCGGTTACTACGCGATGCGTCGACGCGCGAGGGGCGAACGACGGCATCACACGATGGACATCGCGCGATCTATTAGGACACCTGTTAGGTCATCGCACGACCACTTTGATCGTAAGATGAAAAACGCATCACACCATCGTACGATCGCTCCCAATTAGGACGCCGCCTAAGGCGGCCTGCCTCACGATGTTTTCCTTCACAATTTTAAATGCTCACATAGAAAGTCCATTGGTGCACAGCCGGGGATCGAACCTACGACCTCAGGGATGCCACTTGAAGCCACTAGGCCAACACTGCTCAACATGAATATATAACGCCTAAAATATAAATATAAGAGTTAGAGGTGAGCGCATTATGCAAAAGCGTAACGTGGAAGAATGGGGCACCCTGTGACCTAGTTCGTAACTAATTCATTTTGGCGAGGGTTGGCCTTAATGCTCTGAAAAATAGAACGTTTTAATGTTTGCTACACCCCTGATGTTAATTTTTGACAGAATTTTACATGGACTTTTGACATATTTATTTCGTTTTCCATATTATAATATGCATCTGCATAGTATATGGAAACTACCAAACTAAACTAACTAACTGAAACAAGATTTTGCATTGCTTAATTATTAAATGTCATTCTGAGTTTAAAAAAAAATACTAAACAATATAATCTAATATTTAAAATTCTCGTGTCACAATGTTCGTTCCCATACTCCTCCGAAATGGCTCGATCGATCCAGTAAGTCCGAGAATCGGCTACTATCTATCTTTCAAACTATTAAGTGATAAGGGGTGTCCACCCCAAGAAAAAATGTATGTTTTAGAAAAAAAAATTATAATACAACCACTAATTTTCACCCCCTATTTGTATTATTGTATTTAGTTATTTTTATTGAACTAAAAAATATTTCTTAGAAATGATATACATGGCAAAACAAACGTTTGCCGGGTCATCTAGTTTACTTATAAAATACTTACTGATTCAAATAGGGTTTTTATTATTAAATAATGTGACGTTTAATATAAGAAATGCAAATTTTAAAAAGCACTTATGAATATTTAATTGATTGGCATTAGACAATTTTATAAACGTCATTTTAAAATGAAAATCATTGTTTTACCATTAAATATGCACTATTTCTCCGTCCTTTAAGGTAATTTCTTATACAACAGAGGGCAAACGGGCAGGAGGCTCATCTGATGTTAATTGATACTGCCCGCCGCCCTTACACACTCAAATTGCCCGAAGACATCAGTGAGCAGTTGGTTTCACAGTTGTGATGCACTGCAAAATTTCCCCAAAAAAAAAACGCTTAGTTGTGGACTTCGTTTGATGATGAAATTTGTTTCGTTATCAATTCTGTCTACCAACTCAAAAAGTTGTTTCGAAGAGATTTGAAAAGGAGTTAGCTACTAAAGCTAGTCACATATCCAAAAATTTAAGCAATTTAATTTCAAACATATTTCTCATAAAAATTCTAAAACAATTTCACAAAATCACAAAAACTCTCTTCTAAAAGCTTTATATTGAATGCCTACAGTTATATTAAAGAAGAAAAAGCTCTGCGATTATTTAAACTCGGCTCCGGGGTAAACCGAGGGTGCGTTATCTGTCCAGTGAATAAATTGTCGGTAGAAAAAAGTTTAGAAAAGTTCCATATGAGTTAGCGTCAGGAAAAATCGCCAGCGTATTGTTGGATTGTGGAGTGTGTTTCAGATATCTATATAGGGTTTAGTACGACTTTGTGAGGCCCAAATATATCTTATACTTGTTTGAATTATATGTAATATAAACTGTTTTGCAAAAAATAGACACCTCAGGGAATTTACGTCAGTTCGAAGCCCTAACCTGCAAGTGCAACCTGCTCCACAAAACTAAAAAGAAGAGTGGGAAGGTATAACTCAAAATAATTTTGAGCAAAAGAAGGAAGAAGAAAGAACAAGAAGGAAAGCAGGAAAAAGAAAGGATAAAGAGAAGAAGGATTCGACCTTTTTACATTTGTAACATTATTTAATTTAAAAAAAGTAAAAGAGGTTCTTCTTGGTTGTGTTCATCGGTTTTAACGGTTACAAGAATACAGGCTACGTCAGGCAATTAAATGACATCGAAGAACGTTAAGTACGTACGAATTCGAACTTAAGTTTCGGTATAAGATGAGGCTTATAAACTTTACAATTGCTGAAATTCGTAGATTAAGCATACTGTTACTATTAGAGCAATTAGAGCCAAATCAAAAATCAATCAATTAACATACATCAAGAACACTGGTAATAATTTGGCAAATTTTTAGTTATGTTAAAATAACAGTCAAGTTCCCCGCTCTGGTTATTATCGTGATATCATCAACTTTGTTTTAAAAGCCTTATTTTGTTCGGTCTTAGAGATGCGTTTTTCTACAGATACAGATACAGGGCACATGCAGTAGCGTAGACTCTGTTTCCCCTTTCGTCAGCCTAGCTCCTTCCAGAAGCTCAGAAGTATCCTGGGCACGCAGGCTTCACGGAGCGATTTGAGGATTTCTGTTCGATGGCCCATTAAACTGTGATATTGATTCAGATATTATACTGTGAGACTAATTGAGTTCAGAAAGCTAATTATAACACGTACACGAAATCGTTTTAAGCCGATAACGTGGAAAATCAAATGCCGCGATGAGACCGCCGACGTGAAATACACAGACAGATTGTTATAGAGTCACGGGCACTCAAACTTTAGAACATTTGACAATTGACATTGTAGTTTTAAACGTTTGACGTTTTAGCAACCGTGCAGTGTTAATTATTTGCTATTATTATGTTCTTTTGCCTTTTTTATTCTTACATAATTTTAATGTATTTACACTGTATATATACAACTTCTTCGATAAAAAGAGTCCCCTAGGGAAGGGCTACTCGATTGTGAGGAACTTGCATGGAACTGGTTAGCGCTACGCCTGATTCTCATACATGTATATCCTTTTTATAACATATTTTTATAAGTACCTGATTGTCATTTTAACATGATTGATGTTTGAGAGTATAAACAATGTAAAATAAATAAATCGATTCTAATGTATGGGCTAATAGATGCGAGCTCGTAAGTAAAACAGTGATTTGTTGAAAGATGGAAAGATGGTTAAGAGAGGATTTTTCAGAACTACATATATTTAGTATAAGCGTGTGTGCGTACACCTAGTTTGTAATCGTGCACCTCTTCCTTGTGGCCACCAGCTGCCAGCATAAGAGCTGATACTACTTAGGAGTTAGGAGTCTTTAATAAACGAGCGTACTTTTCCCTTAAAGACCGGCAACACATACGCAAGTCTCGATGTAGGTGCCCATGGGCGGTGCTTAGCACTTTATACAAAATTACTCGCCGCCCTTATGAAAAAAAAAAAATAATAATCAGTGGCGCTCTTTAGGTCTTGGCTTCAGACTTCTGAATCTGTTTCATAATCATTTGAAATCTAATAGGCAAGTAGGTGATCAGCCTCCAGTGCCTGACACACACCGTCGACATTTTGGGTCTAAGACATATCGGTTTCCTCACGATGTTTTCCTTCACCGTTCGAGCAAATGTTAAATGCGCACATAGAAAGAAAGTCCTGTGGTGCCCAACCGGGGATCAAACCTACGACCTCAGGTATGAGAGTCGCACACTGAAGCCACTAGACCAACACTGCTCAGTATGACCCCTGTCCTTTAATACAATTTTTAAGAAAAATAATACATTTTATTCTGTTACGAAATATACAATTTTCTTAATTTTAAATACGCGTAAACGTTGAGAATCTATGGCTCAAAAGCAGGTCATTTAAAAGATTCGTATGCAAAGACGGTAGCTGGATTCAATTATGCCGGTGCCTGTTCGTGATAGAGAGAAAAAATCTCGAGAGGTTGTCAGGAAATCTACGCAGTGATTTGAGCTGATTTAGAACACTGAATTTGGATACTTTAATTAAACTAAATTTACGAAGAGTTTTACTTAGTTTTAGGATATCTGTAATGGAAATATGGAGAACAAAATACATAAAATACAAATATGTGTAATGTGTATATATAAAATACCTATACTTAAATTAATTTAATAAATTTTATAGATTTTTCGTTACTATTTTTCGTAAATGTTTGAGCCTCTTTGTACTCGTATATATTATGTCATATATATATTATATCACATTCCATCTTTGGCTATATCTTTAGTATAATCTTTTTTGTTATATATAATTAAAATTAGCTGTAGGAATACGAAATAAATAATTAGAGAGCTAATAGAATTTACCTCCTTTATTAAGCCACGTTAGGCGTAGTTTCCATTAAACAAAACAAAAAACTCACAGTACCGACTTAGAATGCACTATGAATTAAACTTTAACGTATAAACCTTTTTTAAATGTATCCTTTTATATATTCTGAGAAATATCTTATTAGCTTGTAGAACAGATAGGGGCTAATTTCAGTCAGTCTTTGACATTCCTTTTCTTGGAAATTAAAAAACGTCTTCAAAGGAAACATAGGGCACAGGCAATGTCTGAGAGGTCTTAAGATAGAGGTGCTAATGCAGCCTTCAAAAGCTCTTTGAACATTAACGAGCGCGTCTCATTTCTTTTTAACTATAAAGCCTATACTTGTAGATACTGCAAAAATGTAATTTATCAAACTCTATTAATTCAGTGCAAAATGCAGAGTGTGCAGTGTTGGCCTAGTGGCTTCAGTGTGCGACCCTCATCCCTGAAGTTGTAGGTTCGATCCCCGGCTGTGCACCAATGCACTTTATTGCTATGTGCGCATATAACATTCGCTCGAACTGTGAAGGAAAACATAGTGAGGAAACCGGCTTGCCTTAGACCCATAAGGTCGACGGCGAGTGTCAGGCACAGGAGGCTATTAGATTGACAAATGATCATGCAGATACATATGAGGCCCAGACCTAAAAAGATGGTAGCGCCACTGATTTATTTTATGTTTATTAATTCTGTGTCACGATTCAGACTGTAAAATCATTTTGTATAGCCTATACCTAATCAACGCACGCTCAAGGTTGAGAATTGAACACTATTTAATACGTTTCTTAAAAGGAATTGAATGCCGTAATTGGTTCTTATCATGAAAGACTCTATGTGGAATTGGTTCGGACATAACAGTGGACAGCTGGTTATACATAATTACAACTTACGTTATAACTGATTTAACTCGAAGTAAATTTTGTTCTTTCTGCGTTTTATCGGTTCAAAAGAGAGGATATTAAATACTAATTTATAGTTAAATATAGCCTTTAATTTAATGGTTCTTAATATAACTAAGCCATAATAAAATAATTTATTATTACTATATTTCATGGACACTCAAATAATCATGTGGTAACGTGTATTATCTTCCAGATTAAAATCGTAAAGTTTTACGAAATCACTCATATCTATTTAAAAACCTTATGTAACTAATACATTATTTAATTATACACTAAACTTTTTTTTTATATGTATGTACATATTTACAAGAACTAATTTCCCCAAAGCAATTTTACGACCACAACATGGCGTCATAAATAAAACACAACAATAGAGCAGTGACATCACAAACGCTTTAAAAATTTTGGCTTTATACCCAGACCGTATATTTAATATCAAACGTTATCATACTACATTATAATAATAAAAGATGGACCTTAGGGTAAGATTCAGAAATAAGTCTAAGTGCTAAGTACAAAAACTTAATTGGATTTTGATATATTGGAATCATAATAAGCTAAGTCACGTTTCTGGGTCTCATTATAGGCTAAGTGTTGTCACTGAATATCTTAGGTTAATTAAATAATCAATAATAACAATAATAAGTAATTAATAATAATTTATTAAATACATATTATATAAGGTCTAAATAGACATGGAGAGAAATTGGCTATGCTAAAAATTAATCTGGAGTTGTATAGGAGAAGCACCTAATATATGGCAATAAAAATTTATTATAATTTACCAAAAACATTCATAGATCTTCCTACTAGAGTTTTAAAAAATCGATTTAATGTACTACTTTTTGAAAAACTACTTCTATTAATGATTATTTGCGTTAATTAATAATAATTTGATAACGTAATAATATATGTGAACTAGCTGACCGGGCAAACGTCGTTTTGCCATGTATATCATTTATAATAAAAAATAGGGGTTGATCGTAGAGGGGTGAAAATTAGGGGTTGTATGTATTTTTTGATGCTGTATCATAAAAAAATAAAAAATAAATAATGTATCTAAAAATTAAAAAAAAAAATTTAGGGGTGGACTACCCCTAACATTTAGGGGGATGAAAAATAGATGTTGGCCGATTCTCATAGATACCGGATAAGCACAAAAAATTTCATCAAAATCGGTCAAGCCGTTTCGGAGGAGTATGTCAACGAAAACTGTGACACGAGAATTTTATATATTAGATAATGTGATACATCAGTGATAAAATAAAGTAATAATTGACAACAATGACTCATAATGTATGTAACTACTATGTAAAATTCCTTTTCAGACAAATTTGCATGCCATTATGTGCGGCAGATTTTGCGGGCTATAGATTGTACCACCATAACATATTTGTACCATATTCTTGCATATAAATTATTAATATTTTAATCGATATCATCATGTGCTTGACACAAAAAGAAATATCAATACAACACCTTTGTGGTCATAAACAAATAATATTCACGATGTAGTGCTGGTTTAAGTATATATATATGCCCATATACCCATATATGCAGTTGAGTAAATAATACCCCCGCTTTTGTCGAAGCTCCAATGTTTAAATTGCATATTTCATGCAATTCCTGGGAGGCTGTGTTCTCTCACATACGTTAATAAGAGCAGGTAGGCTGGCTTTTGTCCAAGGTGATATTAAAGGTTATTTTACCATGCATAAATCTTAGTGTGTTGGCACGGTAGTTAGTCTATCAAGCCTATATAAGCTTTCGTACATTGCTTGAAGTTAAATCAAAATTTACCTACATACGTTTATACGTTTAACAATGATTGGTATAAATAAATAAAACAAATCAGTGGCGCTACAACCTCTTTAGGTCTTGGTTTCAGATTTCTAAATCTGTTTCATGATCATTTTAAATTTAATAAGCAAGTAGGTGATCAGCCTCCAGTGCCTGACACACGCCGTCAACTTTTTAGGTCTAAGACATGTCGGTTTCCTCACGATGTTTTCCTTCACCGTCCGAGCAAATGTTAAATGCGCACATAGACAGAAAGTCCACAGCCGGGGATCGAATTTACGACCTCAGTGATGAGAGAGGCACGCTGAAGCCACTAGACCAACACTGCTCTACGCTATTTTTATTTATATAAAGAGATAAATGACCTGATATCACGTGACTTATGAGTCTTTTATTTTTATAAATCCACTCAAAAAACAACTCGTGTGTGCGTAGCAAGATTACATCACCTCTACGACATAGCGAAAACGTATACATTTTAAACTAAAACGTGACTAATATAAAACTATAGGTATATCTGAGATGTATTACGACTTCACAAAACAGTTAGCTACTAGGTTTCTTGGGAATCATGTTAAATAATGTGTGTTGTAAACTATTTGAAACAATTGAAGAAAGAGTAGATTTATGTTCGCCATTATTCAGCTAAGCAAACGTTTTAAAGTGGCTATTTAGGTTTCAAGCAAGCATAAACTTACAAGAATATTTTTGTACAAGTTGTATTTGTTTTAGTGCAAAACTTTTCATTAAGATTAATTCACCCAGGTACACAGGTTTTTACTGTAAGCCAAAATTAATGTTATATATTTAATGTACTAACAGAAACGCTACATCAAACTGACAGAGATAAAATAACCGTTTAATCACTTTATAGACCAGTGCCGATAATTTTTGAAACCAAAAAAAATTACAGTAGGATGAAACCCATTAGAAAGGCAGGGGAATATGATCAAAATGATAGGAAAAATAAATTACGGTCGATCTGAGGTTGGGAAGGGGTAGGGGGGGGAGTTTTAAGGGTAAAAAACGGTTTATCTCGATTTCCGGCAAAACTACAAGTCCTATCGAAGAAAGTTAAATGGCAAAGTTATAGGTAATAAAAAGATCTAAAACTTTTGTATTCACACATTTTTCACATAACCTCAAAATTGGTGTGAAAAATTCAAAAAACCAAGTTTTTCGTTTTTTATTTTTATCTTTTACAAAAATTTATTTTTTTAAACGAAATTTGGTGAAAACTTACCTTATTATGTCCCAAATATACTGTAATTTATTTGATTAAAAATATTCATTTTTTCACCTTATTTTGGAATTAATATCGAAAAAACACCCTAATTATCAATCGAAAATTCTGACGTCAAAATTTCAGCTTTTTTCAAAAAGCTGGTGTGCTTTCAGTTCGTTGAAATCTCTACTTTCCTATGGTAAAAAAAAATATATATTACCATAGTAAATCTTCTCAGAAAACGCAAAAAATCGTATGCAGTAACGCCCAGACCTGTCATCCCCTTCCTTACTTCTCTATGAAATACGAAAATTTTAGCCCATCTAAAGGCTAAACTTTTTTTTAAGGTCACTCAGGTATATATACGTTATCTTAAAATAGTAATAAATAGGCATCTAATTATAATTTAAAGAAGATTCATAGAGAAGTAGGGAAGGGGATGACGGGTCTGGGCGTTACTGCATACGATTTTTTGCATTTTCCGAGAAGATTTACTATGGTAATATATATATATATTTTTACCATAGGAAAGTAGAGATTTCAACGCACTGAAAGCACATCAACTTTTTGAAAACAGGCTGAAATTTTGACGTCAGAATTTTCGATTGAAAATTAGGCTGTTTTTTCGATATTAATTCAAAATAAGGTGAAAAAATAAATATTTTTAATCAAATAAATTACAGTATATTTGGGACATAATAAGGTAAGTTTTCACCAAATTTCGTTTAAAAAAATAAATTTTTGTAAAAGATAGAAATAAAAAACCAAAAAGTTGTTTTTTTGAATTTTTCACATAAATTTTGATGTTATGTGAAAAATGTGTGAATACAAAAGTTGTAGATCTTTTTATGACCTACAACTTTGCCATTTAGTTTTCTTCGATAGGACTTGTAGTTTTGCCGGAAATCGAGATAAACCGTTTTTTACCCTTAAAACTCCCCCCCTACCCCTTCCCGACCTCAGATCGACCGTAATTTATTTTTCCTTTAATTTTGATCATATTCCCCTGCCTTTCTAATGGGTTTCATCCTACTGTAATTTTTTTCACTTTTTATTTATTTTGAAGGCTATCTGCACTGGTATATTATTATACAAAATCTATTATGATGTAAAGCTGATAAATTGATATAAATGTGTAATTTAATTGCTTTTCAGAGAAAGGCAAAGGGCGGGAAAATTTAAAATTGGATTCTCTGCAATGACGCGTTGATGGATTCCCGCTATCTCCTGATTGGCGGTTTTTTACTTTTTTTCACTGACGAATGTCATCGCCAAACAGAATTTCGAATAAAAACTTTTTGATTGGAATGCGGTTATCAGACGTTTTAGTTGTTGCCAGTATGTATAATAGCTATTTGGAGATGCAAGCAATATTTTTTATACAATAATGTAGCCTACAAAATAAAAAATTTCAAAGCGATATTTTTAGACGCGTCGGAAGGAACATTGAATCGCGCAAGCATTATTAGGCAAGAATAATTTATTAAAAGTACGGCTCGCTGGGGCGGGAAATAAAAGATGGTTTTATGTATTTTATGATTTTTATAAGTAACTGTGAGAATAATACTTATGTCAATTTAATTATTACATACTTGTATGTATGAAGTTTCTTGTAACCATTTTTGTTCTTCATACTTTGACTTTATATTTTGACTATTGTTTTTCAGTGAGATATTAATGTATTATTCATATATACAACATAATATACATATGAACGTTATAATGAAATTTTATACAACACATTACAACATATACTCGTTTATATATAAATTTAAACAAATATTATATTATACCACCACAACCAC
Organism: Pieris napi; assembly: GCF_905475465.1. Taxonomy (NCBI): domain Eukaryota; kingdom Metazoa; phylum Arthropoda; class Insecta; order Lepidoptera; family Pieridae; genus Pieris; species Pieris napi. Next base: position 11,072,832 of record NC_062241.1, read on the forward strand.
CGCTAATTCTGAATAGAAAACATTAAATTAAGTGTGTAATAAGTTAATATATATTTTTTAATTGTTATGGAATTTACTATTAAGTTTGTTTGGGAACATGTATTATTGGTCAGTTTAAAAGTAAAAAAAACATTTGACCTTTACATTTATTAATTTATTTAAATCTATAAGAAGTTATCAAGGTACTTGATTCATAAAATCATTTTTGAATTATCATTTCTAATTCAATAAGAAATAATCGTCTACTGCCAAACAATTCTTGCGAAACGTATACATGCACGGTCATTCCCAATATGGCGACGATATATCCTCGCAATGCGCGATGTAATTTATCACGGGCAGACCACAACAGCGGCATACTTGCATGATTGATGCGCAGCCCGGGTTGCCACGTCAAATTTATCAACGGAATAAACGCTCAAGCTAATTTTATGGAACTCCATTGCCAGCAATAACAACGCGGGGATTGCGTTGTTAATGTTAAGACAGTGGAAAGTGATTTGGTTTTCCGGATACGTTAAGTACGGATCGATCTACTCTCACCAAATCAAAATTAATTGATACATATAAGTTACTATACGTATATGTTCTTGAGTAGTGTTGGCCTGGTGGCTTCGCATCTGTTCAATACATGGCTATGAAAAGCGTTCAATAACTTGTAAATTATAAAAAAATCATAATCACGTAATCACAGACAGTCATGTGACACACAACGGTCACAGATTAGTCGAATTCAAGATGACGTTTGTTTATATTTTGTCATAGGGTGACTCAATCACTGGTGTGATGCAATCTTGCATTGAGAAGCGTTTTGGTGGGTTTATTATTATTATTATAAACATTTAATTTGAATTTGGAATTTTATTTGGATTTAATTTTTTGAAGTTATACTTCTTTAGGCGCGTTATGAAAAATTGATGAAAGTGAAATTTTACGATGCGCGCGCACCGTGACACAAAATTAACAGAATGAAGTTAGTTCTAGGTGGCATGAAAATCGATAATAACTATGTTCAAGTTGTATATTCTAGTATTTTAATATTTAGAACACGTGTCTCGTAACAGTACAATTAAACAGTGTGAATAAATAAATATTATTTTGGTGTTTTTATTAAATCAATTTCATATACGACGGTGATAGTATTTACTTATAATATTTTTTTTGATTAATTTTAATATTTATAGTTCATCACTACTGCATTTTAGTTATTTTTTTTCCGTACGCCAAAGAAGTATAACTTCTAACGCGTGTACCTACATAAGTACACACACTCTTTTTTTTTATATTTTTAAAGCCAAGACTTAAATAATATACATATATATAGGCATTAATCAATATTTCCAATATTTTCAAATAACTCATTGACTTAACGTATAACACATACGATTTTATCGAAATCACTTACGGCACTTGAACTATAAATTTCCACTTAAAAGTTTTAAAGAAATATCAAAGTTGCAGGTGGTATAAACCAGGTGCGGCAGTTAAACGCTCCGGGGCTCCTTTACGATTGCTTAACTGGGCAAATTTTGCTACTTGTAAATGGCAAGACATAAAATGATTTAATATTCGAATTTCAAATTTTTATAGGTCATGACTAACGGCACTTGGCGGGTTTCTTAGATTCTAAAATTGAAATTAGTCTCGAAATTGTTATTATGCAATATTATATTGTACTGACTTCGAACACTTTATATTTTTATAGACAAACGCCTTACCTGACACATGTTGTAGATATTTGGGTTTTAAGATATGTCAGTTTCCTCATAATGTTTTGCCTTCGCTTAGTGTTCATTCCGTACATAGAGAGAAAATGGAACATGGGTTTTATCCAGGATCGATTCGAACACACGAACTCAAAGTCACCTAGTCACTAGGCCAACACCTCATATCAACAATATATTAATTGCTAAATTGACAATTAAAAACTAATTTAATTAGCTATTAACAAAAAAGTAACGGCCAGGCCGTTCAATTTAAATACAGAAATTTCCAAATTTAAGTAAATAAATTTTTTTCTAGTCAAGCACTTTTTTCGACAAAAAAAACGAGTTGACCATGACTGACCCAAGCTGTAAGGCAAGTTCAGTTCTGTCGAGAGCCAACAACATATATGGTGAGAGAACGTTCAGGTTTTTTTACCGCTAATAAATGGACTACCCGCACTTATTAGTAAGCCCTAAGCAATGTAAAAAAAAGTTGAAGAATTATTTTTATATGCATTTGTTGCGCTCCTAAAGACCACTTTTGTTACATTACACATCAACAGTGGTTTTCAAATGTACTATACCATGATTTAGATTGTATTATTCTGTAAAACGTATCTAGTATTTATAGGATTAAATCAAAGTACATTTCAAGATCGTAAAGCTTAGAGACGAGGGCGATAACATGATGGTAACGGGAAGGTAGTTGGTTAATATTTAAACACGCCCGTCGCTTAGCGATTCTCTAGCCGTTCATTGTACTGTTGCACGCTATTTCTAAATAATCTTTCTTCGTCTTCTGTGATAACATACCTAGGTTGGAGTTCAAGAAAAATAATGTTTTAGTTGAAAGCTGCATCAGAGCATGATTTACCAGTTACTTAAAATTGCTTTTTATATGTTTTTTGTAATTTTAATTTGAAACAAATCGAACAACAAATCTTTTAATTTACCCTTTTAAGGCACGACCGAAGTGCTGTTTTGGTGGGAATCACATGTACAGTAAATACGCGCGGTAGATCTGGACTGCGTTATAGAAAATCGCGTTGTAGGAGTATTCTCGTAAAACTGATTTTTTGAACAATTTAAAAACTAGGAAAACGAGTTTAATAAAGTTATTTTGTGTAATTTTTTAACACAATTGAAACAGGTGCAAAAAGCCAAAATAATTATTAAAACTAATGGGGGGGGGTTGGTAATCGCATTATATTGAAACGCGTTATAGGGGGGATTACTGTACATAATGTTAACCCCTAGACCAAGGTTTTATCGACTTTCGAAAATATTTTTCCGTAAAGGAAGTCGCGGACTATTTGAAGGCTTATATCTTCCGGTTGACTGCACTCCGGTCAGTGCATTACTAACTTTATATCAGAATGTTACCCATTTAGTTCTGGTCCACTACAATTTATTTCCAATAGAAGGAACATCAAAGAATGTACCAATATTTGAGTGGTGATGCAGAAAATTGAACGGATTTCGGTTGCTTTAAAGTAGGCTTTGGGGCTATATTAGTCCAACGATAGAGGTATTTTATTGAAGAATTATTCTGGGGTTTATCTCTGCTTTCATATAATAACCGATGCTCATACCAAAAATATATAAAATATATAAAAAAATCTCAACAAATACTGGTTTGAATGGAAAAAACATTTTCTCTAACAGTCCATTTAACGAGGAAAGCTTTAGACGTATTAGAAGGAACTAACTCTAGTTAAACTACGGGATACAGCTAGTACAATAAAACAATAAAATGATATTACCTACGCATATACTCATATAGTACTATGCATACACAATTTTTTTAACTCAACGTTTCAAGTGATTTAAGTCCTAATCATTTTAGTTTCAGTTGAAAAAATTAATCAAACAAAGTGTTTATTAAAAAAAATCAATCGTAGGCATGGACGACTAGAGAAAAATATTTTAATTAAATAATATAGTTAAAAAATTTATTGAATGTAACGCCGTTATCCGCTTAAACGAATCGCACGAAACAAAATCTTTTAAACAACGCAACTGATAGTGTACCTGGGTCACGTGGCCATGACCGCTACCACCTCCTAAAATTACCTGTAATGGGTAAAATCCAGGGTAAACGGCGTGTTTGTAGAAGGACAAAATCATGACTTCATAACGTTAGGGAGTCCAGTATGTGACTGCGGAAGAGTATCTGGCACAGGACAAGACAACTTCACGAGACGACCAACCTCTAGTCTTGAAGAGGCATCAAAAGAAGATGTAATAACCTATCATCCTATTATATGTAAATAATAATATAGAATTTAAATTTCGAAACTCTGTGACTTTATATATTATATGAACTTTAATATATTTTCACTCCAGTATATCTCGGAGTTCGGTGTGCCTCTTAGCAAAAGCCTCCTCTAACCCTTTCCACTGTTATCTTTTGCGACTCTTCTCCAGTTGACGCCTGCTGTTAGTTTCAGTTCGTCCTCCCAACTCTTGCGTGGTCGACCACTTCTTTGTTTTCCGTCTCTAGGGTACCATGCCGTCACTATTTTGTTCCATTTTTCATATGAGCTCCGTAGCATATGACCCGTCCATCTCCATTTCATTTGATCAATCTTAGTGACAATGTCTGTCACACCTGTTCTAGCTCTTATGTATGTTTGTTTGTCTAATTGTCTTACCCCTTGGCCACAGTCACCTGCGGCGTGGTTTGCGGCGCGCAAAGCGGCAAGCGGCAAAAACAAATTGAGCAAATTGTACCAACATCCACATCATAAATATAGGCATGTTATAAAAAAATTGTGGGACGAAATAAAACTAACTAATATACTCTAAATACGTGCACCGCTGATGCCGCCGCGGTCGCAGCAGGTCGAGCTGTGGCATACCACCGCAAACCGCGCCTCTCGCAGCCCCTCTCGCCGCGCCGCGCTCCACACCGCCAGAAACTGTGGCCAAGCTCTTATGCTGAGCATGCTTCTTTCCATATACATATGTCTGTTATATTCAAATAGACCGAGACGATCTACAGTATTGGCGTCAGTTCTAAGCCAGTATGATTTAAATATAAATATGTTATGCTGTTAAATAATCATAAACAGTGCATTGGCTTAGAGGCCGTCAATAAACGGACAATCGTCAAGTGACCCACATGTTATGGCGCTATAAATAAACCTTCCAGTGTAAAATGGTCTTTTGATATGAGTTTGGTTGTAAAGATTTAAAACAGTACTTTTCCATAGAACCTTTTTAACAGATTTACCTTAAAATATATACCATTTTGCTTCTTCTTCGTCTTCATTACTGAAGGTCGTGCCTGTTTAAAGCCCTATCCGATACGAGGACTTGCTGCCTCCACACCACTCTATCCTCAGTTTGTCTCAGAGCATTAGGGATGAGACCCATAATTGTCTTAATTAGATCAAACCAACGGGTAGGCGATCGACCCCAACTTCTCCTGCCATCACCCCTTCCTACCATTATCAGTTTGTCGAGACTATTCGGTTCTCTACTGGCGATATGGCCAAATCAAATCAAAATCATTTATTCATTTTGATAATACAATGTATACTTATGAACGTCAAAATAAATATATATTAAATGCTTCTAATTTAATTACATTTACTGCCAGTGCTCAAATCAAGGGCGTAGAACGGAAGAGAAGAACTGACAAGAAACTTTCGCCACTCTTTTTAATCTAAGTTTTGAGTCATACAACGCGAAACATCTTAAAAAGCGAAATCTTAACAAATGTCTGAGAAAACCTGATTTTTACTTATTTCCTTGTGTACTTAGCGTAACTTACTGTAACTTTAGAAAGAACATATTTTTCCACCCATTTTCCATCGCTTAAAGTGTTATAAACAAGGATCATGTAACTCTAGACGTCAAACCCCCATTAACACGATTTAACAGCAATATGAGCCTCGGAGATCGCTGTCACTCGTATCTGAGTGGCAGTTGACGGATTTGACAGCTACATACTGCCTCTTAGGCCTGGCAATATTAATGTCAATGATATTTATTGACCGTATTTTTTGGCAGAGAAGTAATAGACTGTTTTTGTTGTTTGGTAATTGCGTTTTAAATCTTTTAATATACACTAGCGGCCCGACCCGGCTTCGCACGAGCGGACTTTTTTTTTAAATTGTAGATATTGATATATTCTATTGTGGAACATTTTCTTATTCTATCATCAATCATTTTCGCAGCGCATGCGATGAAAGATATTTTATAGGCATTTTTTACACCTTGGGTAACATTATTGTAATTTTAGTTGGGATCCTTATTTATTTCTTGCAATTAAAATAGCCTATATTAATAAGTGATAATGTAGCATTCAAATGGTGAATTTTTAAAATCGCTCCAGTACTTTTTGATCAAATTCGTTACAAAAATACTTACATACAAATCTATCCTCTTTATAATTAAATTTGTATAGATTTTGTATACAGTATCCAAATCACTCGAAGGCGTCTGAATTTATTTCTTGGGTATATATTCTTAAAGTTTTTTGGGCATTTGAAGAAATTTAGCTAGTTTTTAAGATAACTGTATCTACTACAAAACACGTAGAAATTTTATAATTCATAAATCTTGCCTTATTCTTTTAAGAATGAAATATTGAAAAGAGTAAGATCTTTAATGTAAATTCTCCTACAGTCTCTATTTTGATTCACATTTCAAAGGCATTGCATTAAAAAGTTCGAATATTCCTCATGCATCCAGCAAATCCCAATCTTTTTTAGGAAATGGCAATACGAATCCTCAAACGATATTGAAAACAAACAAATGTACTTTGAGAGGTGATTCGGTTGTTTTTGATTTATCGAATATTATCCTTTGACGTCTGCATTCGTGTGCATTTTTATTTGGTTCGTTACGAAAAGGATTCATGATTTACAGTTCGAAATAATTGCGCAAATAAACAGTATCCGGGAAAATGCTTTTTATTTTTAACGCTCACATGAACGTGTTAATATCTTTTATGTTTTTTATTTCTGTGAATGTACATACTTATAGTTTTTAGCCAATGGCTAAAAAGTGCCACAGGACATCTGGGCATAGTAATCAATGCGCAAAGAGCTGTGGTGTTTTAGTGATTTTAATCATCACATAATGAAGTGACAATGGAATTAATTCTATTTAAATATTTTATATTTAAATTCAATACATTCAATAGATTTGTAATCTATTGAACTACCACATCTATTGCTTTGGTGTTAGCCTGATGATAGCTTTAGCTATGTAGTTTTTAATATCATGGAGATTAATTATAGAACACCATCCCAAAAGCTGATAAGCAGTCAACAACTATAGACAATCGCCCAACCTTCATTCTTTTTTGTGCAATTTATTATTTGTTGTTATACTCTCAAAAGTCAAACTATAACTCAAACAAAAATATACCTTACAAAGATTCTTCTTACGTGAAACAAATACATTGTATCAAAGTATTTTCAGCGAGTCGTTTTATATTCAAATAGGTATTCGATAAAACAAACCTTTCAAACGCAGCCTTTGGCCTTCACTTACATCTGTACATATTCGCAACTAACCACCCTTTCGCTAGCTGATTTGCCTCCCCATGCCTCAGAAACCACACGAATACGCTCGTACATAACAATAATGCCCTTTCTACAGCCTCCCTGATGAATAGCAAAATAAACATACCTGCAATCCCTATACGCTTCGACCTAGTTTTGTGTATAATTGGTTATAGCGCCACCTCGCGGGTGGTTGCGGAACTACGAAGGAGATGTGTAGGAAGTTATTTGTGTCGTTGCAGAAGTTGACACGCTAGATGGCAGTGGCGATTCAATTATGTTAACTTATTTTGACGATAGATGGAGCACTGTGCAACCTTGCAAATTGTGATACCTCTTAATTATTAGTTTAATTTAAAATAATGTTTTTGTTTCAGCTCTCGGAGCTCGAGCAACGAGTTCTGGAGGCTGAGGGACGAGCGGAGGAAGCAGAAGACAAGGTAAAAAAGAACTTTTATTTAAGGAAAAAAAATTGTAATAACTCAATTTAACAAAAGATGAAAATTAACTTAATCTACAAAAGTCCAGACAATTTGATTTTTAAATACGATTGTGTATGTCTCTATCATCATAATGAAAAATTAACTCATATTTTTAGCATAACAATAGCAGAATTTAAATAAAACATGCTTATAAAAGGCATTCTCAAAACAAAAATGGGTCATAGACTACGGTCACAGACTATAATAAAAATTAAGAACAGACCAAAATTCTGAATTCAAAATCCATAAGAATGTTGGCTGAAAACCCCACAACAATAGTGTATTTGAATACTGTATTGTTCGTAGCTATAAAAACTTTTTAGTTGACTAACAAAAAGTTTCTATAGCTATGTTTCAGTATTCATCAACCGCAGATGGTTTCCCGACGTCTTATTACGGAATTTAAAGTAAAAAACGCGATCGCAAAATCGTGCAATTAATTTCATTGTATTGTATTATGACAAATCATTTAAAATTTGATAAGGATCTATAGATGGGCCGTTAGTTTCTCTCTTCAGTCGCTAACTCATGTCTGAAGGTCCTGGTCAGCAAGGAAACATCAGAAGCGGAATAAGTTTCCACCGGTTTCTGTCCAGCGCCTCTCTTATAACAGGGTACAGTCTTGAGGGCGATGAGTCTTTTACTTGATCGGTCCATCAGGTTGGTGAGCCACGTGATCTTATCCTTCTGTGTTACTAACCACGATCAGTTTCTCCAAGTTCTCATTGCCTCTGCGCATTGTATGGCTGAAATATAATTTTATAAAAATATAAAAATTCGTTGTGTAGGGCCATTAATTTAAGTACATAATTTTAGACTCAAGAAGTAACGCACTGTATGAACATTACGAATTTATCGTCATTTTAAAAACAACGTTGTCACATTACCACTAGCCAGTTGGCTTGCGCAGAACCAAGATTGGTTTAAAATTGTATAATTTTTAAATAAATATTTGGTATGTTTGAGGGAAGAATATGTAACCCCAAATATAGTAAAGATTACACCTAATAATTCAACGTGCTTTGTCAGGTTTCATTTATTATCTAATGTATTAATAAGTGTAATTTATTATCTAGTGTAGTAATAATCATCAACTGTTTATTAAGAATAGTTTCTGACCTATCTTTCTTTATGTTGAAACGTTAACTGTATAACATTTGACCAAAATTCTCCCCTATGGGTGTAGTTGATGTAGCAATCATCAAACAGCAAATATACTAGTTACTTTATATCGGAATAAGCCTACCGTAACCCTTCAAAGCCTTTTGAATTCGCAACACCCGAGGGCATATAAGTGCAAGCCAGCGTTAAATAGTTCATTAATTACGCTTTTCAAGTTATAATTACAGCGTGAATTTTCACAGCTATTTGTAATGAATTCGAAAACGGCTTCCTTAGACTGTTAAGTATGCTTTCTAGTTTCGATATATATGTTATGGATATATCTAGTATATCAAATTATCGTGTCACAATGTTCGTTCCCAAACTCCTCCGAAACGGCTCGACCGATTCTTATGAATTTTTTATTCATATTCAGTAAGTCAGACTACTATCTATCTTTCAAACCCCTAAGTAATAAGAGATGTCCACCCCAAATGTTTTTTATTTTTTAGACAATTTTTATGATTTACAAAAATACATCCAAACCTTATTTTCACCCTTCTACGATCAACCCCTATTTTTATTATTGTACATAGTTTAAATATAACTATATAAAAAACTCGAAATAATATACATGGCAAAACAACGTTTGCCGGATCTGCTAGTATATTTCATATTTACTTGTAACTATGGAAATGTTATGTAATTAATTTTAAGTTGAAAAAAAATGGTTTTCTAGAACAGAAATATGTTTTAGGGCGAGTGGTCTTCGGTACTATTAAAACCCGGATAATTGCAATGAAATAGTATCTAATATTTACTCACCTACAAAAACGGCAGTGTGTCTATGAAACTGTCCGGCAATTAAGAGTGCTTATGATATATTAACGTTTAAAAATAATCTGTTGTTTTTTTTATAGAATAACACGGGGCAAAAGGGCACCTGATATTAAGTGATACCACCGCCCATGGACAATTACATTGCCAGAGGGCGAGTGCATTGCCGTTGTTTCGCTCTGACATTCATTCTTTTGTCGTACATATACAGGTTGTCTCAAGAGAAAGTTCATATTTAGTTGATCGATTTAAAAAAATAAGTCGTGTATCAAAAAAGTGTTTATTCATTATTAAAGTACACATTTTGGGAATTTATTTCTTGAAAATAAGACCCTCGCGTTCGCGGCACTCATTTAATCGAACAATAAAATTACTTATGACGACTCGGCAGGTGGATTCAGTGATGGGCGCCATTTCGTGATGGATATTTTCTTTCAATTGCGCCAGAGAAGTCGGCTTATTGACCTAGAATTAAGATAACCCCATTTGAAAAAATCCATAGGGTTTAAATCAGGACTGCGTGGAGGCCAATTTATGTCACCTCTCCTGGAGATCAATTTGCCTGAGAAAATTTCACGGACAGAGACAGAGAGTGAGTGGCAGAGACGTATTGGACGTGTGTGACGTTGCTCCGTCCTGCTGGAACCGTGTTCTTTGGTTATAGCCAGGAAAGTTTTGAAGTTCAGGTACCAAGAAGTCGTCTAACATTTTCACTCTGAATTTAAATATAAACTTTATTTTGAGACACCTGTTATAACTTAAATGAGATTGATGGTTCATATACGTATACGTCAATTACGGCTTAGCATACTAGTAAAGTATAGGTACCTATAACACACTCTTACATGAATGTTTTGATTTTGACCTAGATTCGTCTCAAGATTGATCGCGAATATTCGTGTACAGTTTTCTTGATACATATTCAGAACAAAAAATATTTAAAAATCGCCTAAATCCAAACAGTGGTTATGGGTTATGGCACATTTGCTAAACGTTGTGATTGAGCAATGGGGAGACTCTCGGGGATTACCAGGGGTTGAAATGTAGGGTTAGCAAAACGTTTTATTTCAAGTATTTAGTGATTCATATTTAGTAAATACTAGAATCGACTGTCTATTTAATAGTCTGGATAAACCTTTTAAACCCATACTTTGAATCACTGTTCCTTCGGGTTTAATTATTTTTTACGTTATGTTTTTTCTATAAGTGCTTGTCACATTAAAGAAATTGCCGAACGTTGTCAATATTGTCTGAATGAAATTAAATAAAAAACTATACATCCTTGTGAATGTATACGTAAAATATTATATTCCGATCCGTACCATCTATTCAAATTTGATATCGATTAATACATCAGAGTTCGCCCTTATTTTCGTAAACCACTCTAGTCTTGGTCACTTGTCTTAATATACGCACATCTATTATTAAATTTCTTAGATAACTATAAATATTATTATACTAAAATCATGGAATGATAACTACAGTTGCCTGGACGGCAAATCCTCCCAACTATGTATGTTTTCAGGTTGTGGAATATATGCAATATCTTAAGCTCTATTGTAATTATAATAATTCAAAATGGATAAATAGAAAAGTTAAAAAAACAAAAGCAAACATTTTAAAATCTATTTCTTTGTTACGAGTATTGCATTCTTAGACTATTTATGATATAATTTTATTGGCAGACATTTGCTGGTGTTCTTGAATCTTCTTGGTTTCAAGGTTGAAAGAACACCCTAGTCTCGTGCCAATTTATTTATTGTATGACGTCAACGTGAAATATGAAAGCGTATGTGAAAGTTGAGATTTATTTATCTGAAAAGTTCTGCCAACAAAATCTTACAAGAAACATACTCTTACATCCAAAAACATACAAAAGAATATTCAATCACAATACTAACGGCACACGTTAAAGATGCAAACACAGCATTCATTAAACTAGTATTATTATTAACTGATACTTAATGATTAATATCTAACTATAACAGTGGGAAATTCTTTACGATAGTACGTTTATTGCAGTTTTGAACACAGCGCTGCGAATCTGTGACAATTTTTAAATGGGTTCTAAACCCTTAGCTAAAACTTAAGTTATTTGCAAACTCGGAATCGAATCCGTTACCTAAAGAACAGTCTGTAGAGCGCCTATAACATTCGCTCGAACGGTGAGGGAAAACATCGTGAAGAAACTGGCCTGCATTAGTCGACGGGCTGTATCGGGCACAGGAGGCTCACCTACTGGCCTTTAAGACAAATGATCATGAACTCTCCTGCTGCTTAGCCACTCGGTCACATATGCCTGATGGGCTAGGATGTTTGAAAAAAAAATATCATGAAACAGGTCCAAAATTCTGAGCCCCAGATCTTAACAGGTGGTAGCGCCACTGATTTTATTTTTTAAAGAACGGTGTGTAAATAATATATAAATACAAAAGAACTCAGTCGTAAAAATGAATTATTACTAATAATTATTAGTCACAGCCAGTTGTGTAATATCAATAAGATCTTTCTGCATTTTTGTAAATGTAATTTTTTTTTAATTTAATTTTCCACGAAGTTACATGATTTATATAGGTTATTTTCTACACGATACACTTTAAATTTTCTCACTAAGTGAATGTAATTCTTTGAGAAAAATAAAGTATTGAACCGAAAAATTAATGGTTTTGCGGACGCTACTGTTGCTTACACAATGCAGCGGCAATCCCGAATGGCGTCGATCGATTTTTCTCTATGCACCACTATGACTCACTCCCCATTTGAAACATGTCTAGTGTTTTCCGACTCTCTCCAATTCTTCAAGGGGTTTATTTTTATTGAAGTTTAGTCTTGATTGTTTTACTAGTCTTTTCCCCTTTCAACGTTTGAATGCAATGATATATTAGATAGCTTTTTGTTTTTAAGGGTTTACAACGCCTTTGTCGCGATTTGAATGGTAAAAAGGTCCTCGCAAACAAAACCCAATAATATTATAATTTTTAATTAATTTTTATGATACATTAAAACTTTAATTACATTATTATTTGCATATATAACAAATTGCTGGACAGAAGTTTTGAAATGTAGAGATAAACACCGAAACAGAAGCCTTTTTTGAGGCTGAAGATTGTACTATAAAAATGGTAACAAAAAGTTTTATGACCGCTATAATCGTTGTATCGCTCTAGAAGGCTAATATTCAAATAAAATTCTATAAAAAAAAAGAATTTTCCCACGAACCTTTCAGACCACCTTATATGTTATGAATGCATTTAATTAACTTGATATATATGAGCTTATAAAGGTATCGTATATGTTACATTTGATCTTTTTTATTTAATATAACAGTTTTGATCTATGCCTATGTTCGTTTTAATAATTCGTAAACAACGCTATTATTCTCTCTTACATTTATAGAGATAAACAATATTTGTTTGTGCTCCTAACATTATAAGTTGTATTTTATTACGCAATAAAATGGTAAATCTTGGTTATGCATTTTATTCAAGTATTCGTAAATCGAGGACAATTTTATAGCTCTAAAGATGCAGCAAAACACAAAAGCTTAATAACCCCTTTATAATACCCCATGTGGTTTATCAATTTAGTTAAATTTGCGCAATTTTATCCCCTATCAACCCAAGAATAAAACCTAAAAACGTTTTTTTATCTAAATCTGGCAATACAGCAACCCTCCACGCATGCGTTCTACCGAACTTCACACCGCTCCACCACGCTTCCGTTTTCACAACTTCACTCCGATCGTGTACATAACAAAATAATAGAAATATCGCTTTTAACCATAATACATCCAAATAATCCGTCTCATACAATTCTAATTCGCAACGAATCGCTTTAATAGTATAACAGTGTCGAAGGAATCGATAGATATATTAGTGTTCATCTTTGAGCAAGGAATTTTCGAGTTGCTTTAAGGAAGCTTTGTGATATGTCGAAACCGAAAATCCTGAAGGCCCATAGATTGAGTGCGGAGTACGCTGAGAGGAACGGGCATCCTGTGAAGAAAATCGACCCAGCGAACACGTAGCAGCCAGTGAGTAGCGTTTATCATGTTTCTATCATCACGCGTAGAAAAACCGCTATCTATGACGGTTCCACTTAATTTGTTGATAATACTGGCTCTATTGTCAATAATTCCAGAAAGATATTTTTATTCTTAATTAACGACTGCTCTTTTGTTTTTATTTAAGATTTTATAGTCCTACTATTAGTAACATTTTATTCGGAGAAAAATGAAAATCTACGAAAAGTTAACCTACAAACCCCAAATAGGTAAGGAGTCATAAATGTATATCACCGAATATAAATCATTTATTATATTTGATGAATTTGATGATAAAATAGTTAATGTAACCTCGTGTAGAGGCAATATGGCGTCGACAGCTGTTTCGCGTACGCATGCGTGGTATGTTTCGCGCCTAATTTCACGTATCGTAACGTAGAGTTGTAACTGAAAAGAGTGAGGTAAAATCAAAAGAATGCTATAAGCATTCGTTTAATCGTGTAAATACGAACCTAAAATTTATAATTTATTTATTTGTAATAACAAATGGATAACCCCGTAACGAATATTTATTGAAATAATAACTTGAAAGACTAAATTAATTTTTAGTATATTATTTTTTGTTTTAGTATTTGAAATTGTTTTTTGTTTTATTTATTCCCTATACATATTTATTTATTTCCTATAAACACAAATAAATAAATGAGCATTGGTTCATCGTACGATTCCCATAACATGTTGTAGGCCCAAACACCGACGACATCTTCAAGCGAATTAATTGTCTACTTTCATATATAAATACTAGTGGACCCGACAGACGTTGTCCTGCATGATATTTCAAGAAATTAGTAAAGCAAAGTATAAAAGTACCGACTGCAGCGCCATCTGGCGGGCTGATTTGTGAATCTAAACCATTCCCAGATCCCCTTGAACACACACAAAAAATTTCATCAAAATCGGTCCAGTCCTTTGAGAGAAGTTCAGTGACATACACACTCACAGAAGAATTATATATATAAAGATAGATTATTATCAATGAAACGGACGAGTAAAAATTTGTCTGGCGTTTTGGCCATGAAAAACTTGTAATAACCATAACCATTTTTAATATTTCCGCGTGAATCGATTCTATAAAATAGACTAGGGTTATTGCACTCAATAACTCCACAGAGCCGATCAGTCGGCGGATTAATCGCTCAACCCAGTCCAGAGATTATAGAACGTTTTGTTTGAGCTAGATAAAACGGAAATCCTGAAGAAACTTTTTGCACACATTGTTCTATTTTTCATTAAATTTTATTCTTTAGTGCGCATATATGCGAAATATTATGAGAATGATTTTTAATACATTGACTGGTATTTATGTAATATACGTTAAAGAGATATTGTTTGTTATTATTTACTATTTTAGAAATGCTATTTAATATTTTGTTATAAAATAGTTTAATACTCGATGTCTGTTTAATTTCTTAGTTAAATTCATCATATTGCATACTTTAACATATTAATAATGTCTTATTATTTATTTATTTATTTCGTAATCCCACAGCTAATAAAAATTATCTATAATAACAATTACACTAAAAATATAGCCAAAGATGGAATATATAATATTTACAAAAGGGAAAAAAAATTCAATACATTTAACTAAGTACCTAATTTGGCTGTGTTGTGTGATGGTGTAAAAGTAAGGGTATGTACATGAAGGTGTGTATCTGGGATGTGCTCATGATGCAGGTGATTCTGCTCTATGGATATTCTTGATACTCCTTTTAACCATATTCCGCGATAGCTCAAACAAGTCAAGGCTTAAATATTCGTCGTTGTATGTCCAGTCTGCGCGATACAAAACTGTGTTTCTTGGATAGTTAGTGTTGATGTGATGAACATGAAACAAATCAATCATATTATTACATTTTCTTCTTCTTATATATTATTAAATAGCTTTCCCATAATTTCCCTTAAGTATTCAATATTCATTTATACAAATGACAAGACAATGTTTTTACTTACATATTAACCTATATCGTGTATATCATTATATATGTAATATACATATATAATGATCAGAGAAGTTTATGATTGTAGGTCGAGATTTAAAAAAGATTCACTGAGTTTTATATCGTACCCCTGCCCGGTTGCCCCCTATACTATAAAAAAAGAGCGAACCAATTCTTAGAAGGCCGGCAACGCACTCGGGAGACACTGGCATTGAGAATGTCTATGGGCGGTGTCATTTAAGATCAGGTGAGCCTCCTGCCCGTTTACCTCCTATACTATAAAAAAAATCACAATTATTAATTTGTTTGTGAGACGAAACATAGATTTTGTAAGGAAGTCACGTTTAAAATTGTTACAGGAAGCCCCATTTCCTTAGCGTTCACACTTATCTATATTCGTCACTTGTCACGGTCAATTATTGCGTTAACCAGTCTTAAATAATGAGGAGTTCTTTGTCTTCGGCCTTTTTTGACTGTGAGATATCGATTACATTTTTTTAAATTGCTTATAGAACTCCTAAACTACTTTCCATGTTTTTAGTTTTTCGCTAATGTCACCTGTTAAATTTCTTTCAAAATGTAATATTAATTTATGACAGAAAAAATGATTACCCGTTTCAAAAATATAATACCGGAGACAATAAAATTTCTCACCCCTTCCTAAAAAACTTCAAAGCGTTTTTGAGTGTAGTACTTATACTTTACAAACTGTAAAGTACTTTCAACCATTTTTGAGAGCTTTTAAAACGTTGATATCACTTTAGTAAACATGTCTGATATAATTAAACGATTTTTGCGTGTACTATACTTTAAATTTCTTTAATAAGAACGTGAATCTATTACATTATTTATTTAACTAACTATATTAATAAGTTCTAACATAGTATTTTCACACATACATCAGATCTATTAGAGCATAAAAATTACATACAAGTATTTAACAAAAATACAGGTAAAATAAAAAATAGAGGAAAAATTTAAACTAAACCTAAATAAATTGATAAACTTACCGAACTAACGCGTAAAATAATAAGTAAGCTTTTAAATTAATAATAAGTAAGATAACCAAACGGCATTTTCCATAGATTTGTTTCTATACGACTGCTCGATTGGATCATGAGCACTGTAATCGTTGTTTTTATGTATCACCACAGAACAGTATGTGAGACGACAAAAACGTCACCATATTCTAGAGATAGAAGACTGGCAACTAGCTCCAGGTAGTAGATGAGCAGATGCTTCCAACGGGAATCCAATACACATGACAGCATCACAGCTCAGATGCGCTCATAGCCCTAGGGCTGATTGTGGGAAAACATTTGCGCATCCCCTTTCGACAGTAGCACGAGTATGTTGTACTGGAAACACACCAGAATCTCTGGTGTTCAGAGACTGAAACCAGCTCAGGTAGTAGCGAGAAGGCTGCGTTACAGAGGCTTCAAGGGAGGACTGTAAACCTAGCTGTCGAGAAAAGTAAAAACCGAAATATAATAATAATAAAACACCTTAAAATAACAAATAATGGCTAATATTAAAAGGAGATTTGTATTTAAAGAAAAAAAAAAAAGAGTCACCGTGACCACGCACGCTGTAAAGCACGCGAAACGTCGGATAAATTTAAAATTATGTTAAATAATTGTAAATTTATAATAATACATAACTTTAATCCGTTAAAAACAGTTTTTTCTTTAAATGTGTAAAGGTTATGTCAATCAAAGACAAATATTAGGAGATTTGTATTTTAAACTTAATTCATTTTATGTTTGTAACGAGTAAATTCAAAAGGCTTTTAAAATATACTATTTCTTTGTAAATATAGAAATTACTTAGAGATGGTGTAAGTGAAACCTATATTTATTTAAAGTATAAAAATTGTTTACATTATGGTAAAAAAAAATAAAGTGATGAGATTTAATTAACCAAAGCTACTTATCGTGGTCGAATCGTTGATAATTTCTTGAAAGGATTTATTGCCAACAATTTAATTATTAATTTTACGGTCTGGCTACAACATACATAATAAGTACCACATTTTCACGCGAGCTTAATAAAACAATGTTTATCGAACTGATATCGACGGAGTTAAAATTAAATGGTTATTGGTTAGTCATCCCCCGACAGTCTGCATGTAATGGGTGAGGGTGTGAATTGATGACTCATTTTGAAATTAATATAACGTCTAATTGCTTCAAGACGTTTTGAAGTTAATAAATAGTTACATTTCTGGTTAGTTTTGGTCTCAGACTCAAAATAATTTTCTTCATATAGGTAATCAAGTACACTTATGAACGTCAACAGAGAAGATGTTAAATTGATTCTAAATTTACATTTACTACCAGTTAGCAAGTCAAGGGCGTAGAGCGGGCAAAAAGAACTGGCAAGAAACTCTCCGCCACTCTTTTTAATCGCCATGTTTTGAGTCATACAAATTGTATGAACTGGAGCAAATCAATCCCCAGGACATTTAAATAATCGTCAAATAGTCTATTTTAGTTATATTATTATTAAATTATTCAAGATACATACTATAATCTACATATAAAAATCATTATTGTCAGATTAGCATAAAAACTTAGTAGTGACAAAGATTACTTATTTTATTGAAGATGTAAAATATTAATAACATGGCGTTTCTCAACTGCGTAATTTGAATATACTTCGGCGAAATACTTGAAAGATGTAGGTAGTGTTGAACAAGATTATATTTAAGTCCAAAGCTAGTCAGACCAGGCTATTGTGAAACCAATCAATTTTTTTATATTTTAATAGTTTTTTCTGTCCCTAAGGAAACCAAATTTGACGTAATTCTTTCAATATCCATAGCGCTTATCGAAACTTAGATTTCAATAGTGTATACGCATTGCGAAATGGATATTGCTTTTCGAAAGCCTGTTGTAACGAAAGATTTCAAATTTCTTACGATTAGTGTTTCATAAAAATGTATTTTACTTCTATTCGGAATTTTTATATACTCTTTAATTAATTGTCCGATTGAAATGCATGGATAATGTCGTAAGTAATCAGTGCGTGACGCAATTACAAGATCAATTGTGATCGGGTCAAGCGTCGTTTGGCCCTAATAACGCTGCATTATGTCGTTCCCTTTGTTTCAAGAGACAATATGGGAGACCAGTCTAAGGGTAAGATCGAGATGTATGATTAATACAGAATTATGCCATACAGAAGTCATCGTTTGTGCCAAGTCTCGAATGTAAGGAATTTTATTATACAATATATATTTACTCCGAGATCTAAAAATTTGCTAAATTTAATTTATAAGTGTTTCTTCCTTCATCAAGGTTGCTTGGAAAATAAAATAAAACGTCTTACTTGTTTACGTCATAACAATTTCTTTATAGTGTATTTTTTTAACTGTAAACTGAATATTATACATAAATTTTAGTAAACCTTTACATGTAGGGTAGAGAAATAAAAGCCGCAGTTTTCTAATTTAAATTTTGCGACAAATTTGTGCAAGATTTTGATAAGACCATACAGGCATCAGGAGTTCTTTATTTGACGCTATGATTATTAATTGAATGATCAACAAACTTTTGGCTAACGCGTTGATGCGGAAAGCGTATAAAGATTTGTAACCACCATTTTTAAATACTTATTAATTATAAGTATTAATGGGACTAAATAAATACTTAAAGTATAAAGCTTATATATAAGCTTAGTTAATACTCCTAAGTATTGCCTGCATAGACTCGCCCCGTCGTGGTATTCGATTAAATTTCTTCAAGAACTTCATTCCCAGACTCTATTCAATGGATTAAGAAAATACCTCATATAGCCTTCGTTATTAGAATTGGTTTTATGAACTTCTGTGTGTAGTATTTAATTATTTGCAAAGTCTATCGTGCAGTGCATATGCGCTACTAATCACAAATGTAAATACGAATATTTTAGGTTATAGAATGGTAGTAATTTATATGTTGCAACCCTTGAACAGCGTGTGGGCGTGTTGAAACTAAATGGAAGTTTGAATATGGATCGAATAGTATTTGCGTATTCTACACATACCATACCATACCAAATTAGGAAACATTTCTGACGTAGGTATCTTACAGACTTTAAGCACGAAAGTTTAAGAAGTAAATTGGCACAGAAGAGAAAAATAGCCTCAAATTAGACAATCGGAAAATTTTATTTATTTATTAACACATCGTTGCAAACAGAAATATAATACAATTGACGTAATCAAATGAAAAGGATGGCAACTGGCGGGCTTATCGCTTTCGAGTGATCTCTTCCAAATTACAGTAGAATTATACAATTAAAAAACCAAAATAAAATATAAGCTAATCTTAAGAGTAATCACGATGCTAGATTTTAATACATAAAACTAATATATTAGAAAAAATAAAAGGCTTTTGATTAGGAGACTTTGCACTACAAAAATGTCACACATGTTTCCATATTTGGACAACTGTTGACACGAATGACACATGCAATAATGGCATTTAATATAAACAAAATAAGGGTCCACATTAATTACAATTTTAAGTAAACAGGCCCTAATGTGTATTAGGAAATAGGGTTACTTACCCTTAGTTTGGTGTCCCTAATGTAACCATACACCCGAAACCATTTTAATCAATATTAATATTTTTATTGTAACGGTATAGAGACCTTGACACCATAAAGCAGATATAATCGAAAGCACATACAATAGAGAGTTAAAAGGAGTCGTTCGGATTAATACCTGCAGCTGAGTTTCATCATCGAACGTCAAGGCAGAATACGAAATTCCACCCGTATCACCTCGACGCCCGTCATTCCAACCAATTCAGCTTAGGGTCCTTCAAGAAACGAAAGTACCAATTTTTAAAAGGCCGGCAACGCACTCGCGAACCTCTGGCATTGAGAGTGTCCATGGGCGGCGGTATCACTTAACATCAGGTGACCCCCTGGCCGTTTGCCCTCTGTTATACTTTAAAAAAACGGAGAAAAATAGAACATTCTAATAATCTGCGATCTGCTTTCGATTTGATAATACCAACCTCAGTTATTTTCACAATAGACTCAATCAATAAAATATTTCATAGATTTTCTACAATGTAATGATGGAACGATTCAATTTATTCTGGATCACTTCCAACGTGAAATTGATAGCATCTCATCGGTTATACCGCAGAATTTTATATCAATACCAATATTAATTTTATTGCAATAACACGAGATTTATTTTCATTATTTTATACATCATTTTTCAAGAGAGAATTTTTCATTATTTTTTACATTACTAGCGGTTCCAATCCTGCATGATATTTCAAGCGATTTGGATTATGTCATTGCTTGTGGCGGCGTCCATGCGTCGGGTTGTCTCTCTCCCTAAAATATGGCGAGGGGGCCGATGGCTGGCCATGCGTCATACTCGTGAACGGGTGCTACTTGTGGTGTCTGGTCGTACTTGAATTCGTGTATGCGGTGATGTTAATTATTTCGACTATGTGTTTGCGTGTTGTTCCCACGAGAATGTAAGTGTGTGCTCCTATTTCACCATGCCTCCTGCTGATAGGGGACAAGTCTTTGTTTTTATTTATGTTATTATTATTAATTACTTAAAATGTCATGTGGAACATGGTGTAATGGTTGCAGCTCCTTACAAACGTTGTGTAAAAAAAAAAAAAAAACATGGCGATTAAAAAGAGTGGCGGAGAGTTTATTGCCAGTTCTTCTCTTCCGTTCTACGCCCTTGATTTGAGAACTGGCAGTAAATGTAAAATTAGAAGCATTAATATTTATTTCTTTAATGACGAATCACAAGTGTACATTGTGTTACCTACGTGAATAAATGATTTTTGAATTTGAATTTGAATTAAACAAAGTATAGAAAGCACCGACTGCAGAGCCATCTGCCGGGCTGATTTGTGAATCTAAACCATCCAGGGCGCCACCCAAACGGATACAAAAAAATCGGTCTAGCCGTTTAAGAGGACTTCAGTGACAAACACACGTACAGTAGAATTATATATATAAAGATAACTGTCAAATAATAAACAAGTAATTTGCAATTAAATAATATTGCGGGTATAAATTGAGATGTAAGCTATCTTGATTGTAATCGGTTAAGTAGTTTTGAAGTCCATAGCGAACAAACAACGTGACGCGTAATTTATATATATTAAGATTTACTATTCACTAATCACTGTCTCTCGACAAAGGCCTCCTCGATATGTGGCCATCTATTCTTCGCCATTTTACTCAAAGAAAGTTATAGTTCGATAAATACATTTACTTATTCCGCTTAAAGCCATGATTGAAAAGGATTAGGGGACATGTTAAATAAGAACTTCTTTGTCTGATTACGGTCCGCTTCACAAGACTTCCTTTGCGAACTAGCGAACTGAGCAATCGACTCCTGGTGGCGGTCTTCTCTGGGAGATACGACCTCCCAATTGTTTAAAGAGTTATTTCTCCCTCAAAGGTCGGCAACGCATTAAAATGGGTGTCTATGGGTTGCGGTGACTGCTTTTTGGGCGCCCCGTTGGCTCGATTTCCCCCTATCCTTAAAAAAAATGTATATATTGAACATGAATTCATTATACATTTATATAATACGACATTACATAGTATATATGTAGTCGCGTAGCCCATAGACAATACTAAACTTGTCCCAGTTCGCAGTTATCTGTATTTATAAGAAATACAAAATAAATAAGACAGTGGCAGTTCCTCACGATGTTTTCCTTCACCGTTCGAGCGCATGTAAAATGCGCAAATAGAAAGAAAGCCCATTAGTGCACAGCCGGGGATCGAACCTACGACCTTAGGGATGAGATTCGCACGCTGAAGCCCCTTTTTTTTTTAACGTCAGGAAATGCTTTTACGCATATCCCTGCTGAATTTTACTCCAGCAGGGATTATGTGGGACTCAGACATAATATTTACACACCTACCCACTAAAACCTGACGGATGCCTTCGGCTCGCCAAAGGGCGGAGGCAGGTAACAGCTGTGCCCTATCCTTACCCCCGCCAAACGCGAATGCCACAATATCAACGTGACTCCTCCCACGAACAAATCATCAGCATCTTAACTTAGGGCAGACGTGCGAAAGCACGGCGTCGCTGCCCCAGTCGTCGTTTTCTTACCGGCGGAGCATCAGAATTATTTTCACGCTGACGCTCCGCATTCTCTTTCTCAGTAATGACGGCCTCACAAAAAGCCTTGAAGGCATTCCAGGGGCCGTCATTGTCAGCTTCCACCATTCTTTGGATAATTAGTGGAAGCGACAGATTGCCAACAATGCTATCAGCAAGAACCGAGCGAAAGCCGTCCCAAGCCGGACACTCCTCAACAGTGTGCCTCACCGTATCCTCTCTACAGTCACAATGATGACAAGCAGGTGTCGCCTCTCTTCCAACGATTCGATGCAGGTAACTCCCAAAGCATCCATGCCCAGAGAGAACCTGAACGAGCCGATAGGAAAGCGATCCCCACCGTCGGTCCACCCAGTGTTTCAAATAGGGACGAATAAGATCAACGGTTTGTAAACCAAACCGACATTCACTTAACTCATCCCTCCATTCTAGCAAAATTAGGCGGCGATACTCCTCCTTCCAGACCTTGACTACCTCCAGAGGTGGGTCAAAACCACCACTCCTGGCTTCAGCTCTTCTCCAAAAAAATTCACCCAAAGCCAAAGCTTCCAAATGCCAAGGCGGAGTGGCGGCTATGACACATGCCGCGTCACAGGATACGGTACGGTATGCCCTAGCAATTCTTATGGCAACTTTACGCTGTGACCGTCTCAGTAAAGCCTTGTTGTAAAAAGACAACTTATCCGCCCATATCGGACACCCATAAAGCGCCTTTGCACGCACCACTCCACGCTGAAGCCCCTAGGCCAACACTGCTCATTTAGTTATCTGTATTTATTTGTTCATGAAAAAAATGGAGAATATTTTGTCCGCTATAACTTAAATAGCATGACCTTTTTATGATATCGGTAGTGTTCGTGTTTAGCCGTCTATAACGCAAAACGCGTTGCCAACTTTGAGAAATTCAAATCTCTTTCTCGTATATTATAAAGCTCCTCAATTGTAAAGGTATTCAAATTTAGAAGCAGTACGTATATTGTGATTTATGTACAGCCATTTGCGTGTTGTAACGCCTCCCTTTTGGATGGTATTTAAATCTATTCTTTAATAATCATCTTCTCTCAGTACGTTGAGTAGGAGTTCTCTATAATGATATAAAAGATTTATCAGTATAATTTTGACTTTATTTAGCAGTAACTATTTAGTTTTTTTTAAAGTATTTATTTGTCCTTTGTTTAATGTTTAATTTCAGTTTTCTTTTTTATCTATTAATGTCCTTAATTGGCTTATGTTTCGTTTTGTATATTTTGTTTATCGAAGTTATCTATGTGGCTTTATATATTGTCTAAGTGTTGTTTTTTTTTTAATAATATGGATATGTTTAACTTTAATATTACTTATAAATAAATAATAATATATTTTATTAGAGTTTTAAATTTTAATCAAAATAAAGTTTGACCTTAGGAGTTCTATAATATAATTATAATTTTTTTTAGTAAAACCGTAAATTTAATGTGTTTTAATAATTATATAATAAATAGTTATACGCCATGACCGGTTTAGTAGTACGTACGCAGTTTCTAAAAAAATCTATAGTAAACATAACATTCTGGGAAAATTGTAATGAATAAAAATCCTTGCAATAAGATCATTGCAACTTGTAGCATGCCTGCCCAATATAAGTTAAAGATTTTCGGGTAACAATATGTTTCTTTCAGTTTTAAGAAACTTATTTGAAACTTAGCCTAATGAAATAAATCTGTTTTTCAGCAACGCATTTTTTCCAATTCCATATTTGAATTTATAAAAAACGATAGTCAAAGTCTTAATTTATTCCACTCAATTCAAATTTTTCAACATTTCAATTAAATTAACGCCAATATGCCACATCCACAGTTGACAAATACAGACTATACAAAAGGAAATATAATTACACCACACAGTATTTACAATATTCCTTACCAACAAGTTATATGATAATTAAAAATTGAAAATAAAAACAAATTTAAAAAGTGAAACGGGTTTCAATTTAATCAAATTAAAAAAAAGACATAACGTCGGTATCTATTAATATATATTTCTTCATATACATTGCAGTCGGAAGCACATATGTATCCTTTTATTGAACAACTTACGTTAAACAATGTTATTGCTACTTGTTATGCAGAAACTTGTCCAAGACACATAAATCTTGTAAGTATCAAACATCTTATTCCATAGTCGAAGTTAGTTTCGTTAAGTTCGAACGTCTTGGTGCAAACCATTCCTGACATAATATATTTTTAATGTTAATTCTTTTAGAATTGTGATAAATGTTGAACTTAACTGAGCGGTTAGCAAGTTTTATTCATATGGAGTTGAATCTTAATATGTATATATTATATTATATTATATAATAATATATTATATTATATAATAATATTTTATATTATATAATAATATATTATATTATATAACCTTCTGTGTGTGTGTTTGTAAACTCGTCCTATACGGCATTTATGAAATTGTTAGATTGCTAGACAACGAGGTGATTTTTTTCTTTATTTCAGACTTGTGCACAGGACAAGTCTTAGGCCGAACACAATAACCTATCTCAATCCAATTTTGAGATAGTAATCTTGATCCAAATTTTGTAACAAGTGTGCCAATAACCAATCGACGGATTGTAATACCCATCTGTCGATACAAGCTATCCATGGGATGTCGTATCGGTGTCTGTGGATAGACCTTTGTATGAAATTGACAGTTGACGAAAGCTCGATTTCAACAGTTAATTATTTTAACAGATTTTAACTTAGGTACACCAGTTTTTTAAATAATTAAAAAAAACTGTTTGTTATGTTTTAAACATACACATGTGTATTTTAATGTTATTTGTACGGTTTTATTTACTTTATTTGGTTTACATTAATTATTATCAAATATGAGTGAAAACTCGGTAAAATGAAACGACAAAGCATTTTATCCGTCGCCAAAAATGGATTGTCTTCGTAGGGTTTGGTTATTGGGATGCAGATAGGAGATCGATCGACTGTCACGGTCTGATAATAATAATTAATTATTGGGTTCAGGCGTTAATGACTGTCAGGTCCGCTAGTAATGATATTAATAATATTGTTTATAACTTATTAATTGGTTTTTTTCTTCATTCGTAACTTTCATTTGTTTACACGCATCTATATTTTGTTTTTTATTCATATTATCTCTACATTTATATACTTAAGTTAAGATGACTAAAATACGTGGAAATAGGAGTAAATATAAATATAATTTTGAAGGTCCATACAGAAACTATGATTTTTTTAACTCAAACATTTATAAATGGAAATATTTTGTTCTTAAATATTTCAATGGAGATACTTTGCCTTGGGTAGTCTGAAACTTGCTGGTCACTTGCTGTTTAAAACTCTTTGCATGCAAGCCACGTCTGAGAAGTTGTAAAACTTAATCATCAGTCTTCGTAAGAAATTTAAAGTTCATATTTAATAACCAAAGAGAAACTCTTAACCATTATCTCTTGGGTAGCCTCTTATTTTCATAGCAATGCAGTTAAATAGCAAAGTAAGACGAACCTTGCAGAACTAAAACATTAGAATTGCTGAAGTTACACCCAGTCGTTGTTGACATCCATAATTTCTTATAAAAACAGCAAAGCCAGTGGCCGCAGATAGAATGAGAAAAGGAGTGTCTTTTCTTATTCCATCTTAATATGGGTTCATTTAAGTGGCAGATAAATAGGTAATAGGATATGATCCCTGTGTAAAAAACAAAAGCTTTTAAATTCTAAAATAATTTTTTGATTGAATTGAATTTTAGCAAACTAGTGTTTTTGTGGAAAATTATAAATAGCGAGTTTAGAAAAGCTTCAAATAATTATAACATAGAGAATTAATATATAAAGAATATATTTTTTTAAATATAATTTCTTTGGGGTATATATTATATCGAAATTTCGAGTCTTTATATCTGTCATGATCAGCGACTATACTCTGTCCATTGACTTTGCTACAAGGAAGGGTTTCTTCGTGAATAAATTATATATCTTTACAAGTACTGTCCTGAGTGAAAGTGTCATCACTTACGCCTCAACGGTCATAAAATAAATTGTATTGCAATTTACAAAATAGTGAAAGGATTATAAACTATCAGAGTTGCTTTATTTCAAGCACCCTTTGTTTTTCAAATACGTCGCGACATAAGCAATAATTTTCCTTTTCTTTCTTTTCGCTCGTGATTTGTGTGTCTGTTTAGTGACCGTATAAAATCCTTTTAAGAACTGTGTTGTGTTCTTACAAGTCTAGCAATTTTTCATCTATAATATCCAGTATAAATAGAGCCAATCAAATGATATAATCTGCAATGTTATATTCTTATTTTAAAAGTGATATTTGAATCACATTTAAATTTCGAATTCTTTTTTTTCAAGCCACTTCAACACTCCTTTATGCTCACAGTAGTTATTATATTCTGTAAAGTATATCCCTATAAATAAATACAGATTGAATGTGTATGAATTCTCCTTAATGGAAGGATGACTCATGTTCCTTTGTAGAGTTTTTCTTTTCCAACCTGAAACATTTATTTCGTCAGGAATCGAATCAATACACCTTTGACTTACATAGCCAAAAGCCTTCAGCATCTTAGTTATACAAACTAAATCAGTTTAACAATTGTTTCATCCTCTTTTAACGTAAACACAGTTGGACAGAAAGAGACAAATGACGATACGATAAAATAAAATAAGTCTTTTAAATGTCAAATTTTAGCTATTGAAAAATAACTATGACAACATTTTGCCTCAAAGCCTAATTCCATACCATATTGTATTCATGCTTTAGGATACGTGTTCCGTACGAAAGGATTTTACGTAATACTAAGACACCTGGGTCCTGATTTGAAATTCTAAAGCCATGTGACGCCCATTGCTATTCACTATATCGCCTCACCTAAGCTTCATTCAAGTGCATAATAGTTCATTCATTGAATTTTGTTTATTATAAAGTGTTGTACGCGACCTAAATATATTTCCAGTGCTATAATGAAAACAAAATGCACACTCAAACTCAAAATAACTTAATTCTTATAAGTTAACAAGTACACTAATGAACGTCAGAAAAGAAGTTAAATTAATTGTAAATTTACATTAATACCAATTCGCAAGTCAAGGGCGTAGAGCGGGCAAGAAAAACTGGGAAGAAACTTTCCGCCACTCTTAATCGCCAAGTTTTCAGTCATACAAATTGTAATTTAAAAAAGTAAAATTTATTATAATATATATAGCCATGATGATCGCCAACCTTCGGAAGGAGATGGCACTATAATAAGAAGAAGAAAATTTATTAAAAAGCTTTATTGATTAATTTACGTTTAACGACGGAGTTAAATTTATTTAGTGATATATCTGATATTTCGTAATTCTAATATAGATAATTCTCTAATTTCATTGCATGGCTCAGTGACAGAAAATTAAATAACAGGTATAAAATAGATATGGTTCAAAGCTAGTTCCATAAACACTGGTAACTCTTTGTGTTCTAGGGAGATATATCAATGTTTTATTCTGTTCAGATCGATTTTACGACCTTATTTTTTATCTGAAATCGAACACAGAATCACGTTAAAGAGGACTGTCAATGATGACACTGAACTACAGATTAGTTTTAAAAATAACCGTTAAATTCTTTATGTTTTTCTTCATCTAGACTCGACTGTTATAATTCGCTCCATAACGTAAACATCACTTAATCATAAGTATTTATGATTCTTATGATTATGATACCATTACTACAAACGGAAAAACATAATAAAAATGTTATCTTATTTCCGTTATTCTAAACAACCGATGATAGATTAATTACCGTCTTAATATAATCTTTCGCGTCCACGTTAAAAATAAATGCACACTGTATCGATCTCTAAGTCCTGTAGGATCGTGGTTGCTTAGTTCCTGTCTGTGCCGCGACGCGCGCGTACGTTTATACTCTATGCTCGTAGTCTGTGAGTGCTTTAAACTTTGAATTGTGAAGTTTTTAAACTTGGAACACTATTTCGCTATTACTAGAAACTCAGTGCTAGTTCTTCAGTTTAAAAAGAAATGTACTAAGTGTTTAATTGTGTGGTATTACTGGGAAAATGTATTTGTTTGTTGCTAAGTGTTTTTTTTAAATAATTAAGCGTGACAGATTGTCTTGTAGATACTGTGTTATAACTATAGATGTCTTAGCAGTAGCTTGCTACCATGATATCTTTAATTGTTTAAGTGGGCAATTTTAGACTATAACTTTAATTGAATTCATTAGAATTGATATACTAACGTTTTTGGCACTTTTCAGAAATTATTTAAGAAGATAATCTTCTCTTCTAGAAGTTTATTTGCAGGCATAAAATATTTTTGAAATAAATTTGGCCTTAATATTAAGAAAGAATAAATAAAGAATAAAAGCTGAAGAATTCAGCAGCTTTTGAGTTTGTTAAAACCGTAATTAAAATACAAATATTACCTCTTTATAATATTAGTATCTCTTTATAATATATTCAGTCACCTCTATCGAATTCTTCGTGAATATTATGAATTAAACAGTACTTATCCGGAGCTGGATGATCAATTTTAAAGAAAGCATTGTTAAGTGCCTATCCTATACCTCCTCCCATAATCCGCCGTTTTGCTGGTTATTTTTTGTTTTCTGTTTAAAAGGCCGGCAACGCACTTGCGGGCCTTCTGATAATGTGAGTATCCATGGGCGGCGGTATCACTCAACATCAGATAAACCTCCTGCCCATATGCCTGCCCAATTTTATTTTTTTTGTAATGGTAGCTGTACACACTCGGCGAGACACCCCGAGACAGGCCGAGGGCGAGAGTGTACAGTAGAGCTCTCGTCTCGCCTCGCTTCCTCGCAGTCGGTCTCGCCTCTCTCGGTCGCCTGTCGGTTTTTTGCGCACGAGTCAAAGGGTCTCGCGAGTAAAACGAGAGCGACCTGTACACACTCGTTCAATCACTTGCTCGATGACTGTGGTTGTGACAGGACGTATCGCACAATGTGGTCTAACGAACGCGAATTTTGGCTGGTATTGCTTCTCTCATAAGAGTATTCTTCTTAGTTATCAACGGAGCAACTTTTTGCAGTAAAAATTGAAAGTCGACTAAAGACATTCTTGTAAAATTATCAAATTGGCCAGAGGGTTCTGCCACTAGCTCTGCCAATTGATTTTCCATGGTGCTGCTGAAATAAAGTACAAAATAAATGAATGACATACAAAAGGTAAAACATACATACAAGTAGCAATTTACAATTTTGGATAATATTAAAACTTTATGAACCTAATTACCAATTTCTGTTGCGGTGCATAGTAACCATCCACCATCTTCTTCTTCGCCATGGCTTCGTAATTTTTTTTTTAATGGTAAACGTGAAGAAAATTATAATAACTTATTGCACAAAGACAAACAGCAGCAGCGGTTTCCACGTCCATTATTAACGGTGTTTTAAATACAAATAACGTAACGAGTGTGTACAGGCTGCGCTCTTCTCTCGGTCCTCTCGGTCGAGACTCTCGGCGAGAGGCTCTCGCCGAGTGTGTACAGCCACCATTACATTTATGTTTACCAAAATTGTCATATATTTTAGATAAAAGAGCTTGTAATATATACCATAGATATATGTAATATAATTTATGATGTGGTAAACTTCAAGAAATAAATATGTACCAGCGTAAATAAATATCATATTCCCAAAAATTTGTTTAGTAAATTTCGGATTCCTAAATGATATATGAACATGTTATTCCATAACTAAACTATTTTCATAAAACGTATTCGCAATTCACTCCACGAGTTATGCATAGAAATGCGATAATTGGATTTCAACGCGTAATCAAGTTTATGGCGATAAATTATATTAATTTTGATATATCGTTTATGATCTGACAATTTAGCGAGTTCAATATTGAAATGTCCTACAGTATATAATTATAATTATTTATTCCTTGAAACGTTTACAAAATATACACACACTTACAATATTTTTTTTTTCAAGGACCTCTTATAAAGTATAGGCCTCCTCCAATTGGCTCCATCTCTCTCTGTCTTGAGCATTTTTCTCTCAATCTTGTCCACCAATTTCCTTCCTAAAGTGTATATGAATAATAATATGTGACCATGCGACTTCTTCGATACGAAAACTCCCCTCGGGACTCGGGAGTTTGCTGCCATATTGCGGGCTACTCGATTGTGAGGATGTTGCATGGATCTGGTTTTCCCCTTTTTAATTTTTTATGTCATTTTCAGACATATATATATCCTTTTTCTCCTTTTGAGCAGTGTTGGCCTAGGCTTCAGCGTGCGACTCTCATAGGTCGTAGGTTCGATCCGCAGTGCACCAATGGACTTTCTTTTTATGTCCGCATTTAACATTCGCTCGAGTGGTGAAGGAAAACATCGTGAGGAAACCGACATGTCTTAGACCCAAAAATTCGACGGCGTGTGTCAGAAACTGGAGGCTGATCACCTACTTGCCTATTAGATTTAAAAATGATCATGAAACAGATTCAGCAATCTGAGGCCAAGACCTAAAGCGGTTGTAGCGCCACTGATTTATTTATTTTATATCCTTTTTATAAAATATTTTCATAAGTAGGTATTTGGTTGTCCTCATTTTAACATGTGGGCATAATTAAAATTAAAAACGAATGGCGCCACTATCCTATCTGGGTATTGGGTTATTTAAGGTTATATATTGGCCAAGAATGCTGAACTTCATGTTGGACGCCTAGAGAGGGCTTTTCCATCGCGAGCTCGCGTGCTCTCCCCAGTAGTCAATCCATCAATCCGATTCTTTGATTACATTCCTTCTGTGCTTGACGCATATCATATGCTGTTCGATGTGTACTTTTAACTTGTCCCTTATCTAGTACCTTCTGGGTTTGGTCCAGCCTGATTACACCATCCACGGTTGCCTTTCCTACTTTTTACCCGCGTTTTTTTTATCCAGCCGTTCTTCATGGCCTAACTACCTAAGAATAATTAGATATATAACAATTCTAATTGTATCAAATATCAGTTGGGTCTTTTCATCATTTGTCATTCATTGATCGGTTATGTTTTTATATTCAGTCCGAAAGTATTTTAACTCGGTTACTTTTTAAATACCTTTTCCTCAATATTAGTAGTTTCGATCCCCGGCTGTGCACCAGTAGAGAGTCTATGTGCGCATTTAACATTCGCTCGAACGGTGAAGGAAAACACTGTGAGGAACCCGGCTTGCCTTAGACCCAAAAAGTAGACGGCGTGTGTTAGGCACAGGATCTGCTGATCTCCTATTTGCCTATTAGATTAAAAAATTATCATGAAACAGATACAGAAATCTCAGACCCAGACCTAAAAAGGTTCTCGTAAAATATTTATTTATTTATTCAATGTATTTGTGTCTTGTATAAAGGTCGTTTAAACAAGTGGTGTAAATAGATATCTCTGCGGCGTCACACGAGGGTTAATTATAACTTGATAAGGGTATATCGTTACATCATAAGCAACCTTATTTATATACCGTTCATCCCCTTGTAAAATGACCCAGAATAATAATTTTATAGAACACTGTTTGCGGTGATAAAGTTACAAAATTGATTTCGAAATTCGAAAACTTTTATATACATTATCTTTTACCCTCAAATTTAGAGTTCAAAATTTACCTTTGCGTCATTACCTTCTGCCAAAAACAAATCGATATACAGTTGTACTTGTACTTAGCTAAGTCTCAAGAGCTTAGTTCAACGAATATACTTCATCAAGGATAACATTTTAATTAAGCATTATATAAAAATATTCAACGCGTTTTACGTAATTTGCAAGCATTTTAGAACGGAAAATGTTTCTTGCCAATTTCCCTTTAAGGTTTCCCACTTTCCTGTGTCGTAAACTGAATAACGTTTTTTCAACTCCCAAAATATAGCAGTTTTTTTCTACTATAGAGCACACGAGTTAGCGCACTTTTTTCTACTACTATAGTCTATTCCTAATCCACAAGTGAAGCTCATTTTTTTGAAGATTTTATGTCCTGGTAATAAAAAATAAGTAGCCCAATAAAGACAATAATTGTCAATAGTGCTGAACATGATCTATTTTAAGAGTTATGAATAGTTACAAGAAAAATTATTGTGTTTTAGAAAACTTTTTAATAAACTGACAAATTAATAACAAATCTTCGTTATAAAATCTTCATAATATGATTGATATTTTGTTCACTCTGTTTTTCTGCTATTGTTGTCGATAATTAAATGAGGTTTCATGAATAGAGGAATTACTTATGTCACCCATATTCTACCCGGATGCCACATCCGAGACACTTCGAATCAAGATGGACGCTTTTGATCTATTTTTGGCGCCAAATGGAGCGTGTCGTTTGTAAACATTCAGATTGATTGCTGAAGTAAGAGCAATAAACAACGATCGAGAAGGTGTCGTAATGGTTTCTCTAAGAAATAGCTAAAGGACCACACACGGATATATGCCCCCGAATTTTATGCGGAAAGCGCGCACAAAATATGTTGAGGTGAGATGTGAAATAGGATATCATAAACGTAGATTTATTGCGTGAGATTTATCAAGCTTCAAAATGCACGCAACACGGACTGAAACGATAGCTACGACGACGTTCCGTTTCAGCAAAGTCGCTGGCTTGTAAAATCAAATGTGTAATAAAAAACAATCGTTATATCTGTGGTTAGTAAATTTGGTGAAAATTAACTGCATTTAAAAGGGCAATGAAATAGTTCAAATTTAATACGTATTGATGTTTTAATAAACGAAAACAATATCATAATAGAATTAATGTATACACGCATTTATCAATGTCAGGCCTTACAGAGTACACCTTCAATCATAAAGTGTTTTGCTTTCATAATAATTATTCACCTTGCGGTCAGGCTTAATAAAGTCTTTTGATCATGAAATAGTTTCAAAATCTCGTGAAAGTAAAATGTTACCTAAATAGTGAAGCTACACAATTCGCCATTTACTTGGTCTTCTGTTGATTTTTGTTTATTAGGACTAATCTATAAAGATAAGACTACGTAATACACACTTAATTTATATACCATATTATCAGGCTGTAAGTATATTTTCCCGTTTCAAGTTAGGCTTTATGCTTGTAAATGTAACTCGAACTAATGCAACTCCCTAATTACTTTGAGAAGTTATTATTGACGGTCGGTACATAAGGATGTTACAGACGGAAACATTTCAGTGCTACCAACGTTAATTAAACCAATGTAAATATCACGTTGTTTATAGTTTATACTCGACCACAAGCTTCAGTTAATGACGTGTAATTTAACTGATGTAAGGTACCAAGTTTATATTATCAAACTACCGAATCCCTAACAATGTCTAATTTCCAAAAACTAAATTAATTCCAGACTTTATAACAAACTTTATGTGAACGAAAGCAAAACATACATGTTACGGACTCGTTAGATATTATTGTATTTCTAAAATTCTTTTTTAAATTATCTAAACAACATCTTAACATTCAATATACTTTTACTTTTGTAGATATAGTGATGAATGAATCCAACGCCAACGTCAGAAACTATTATTACGGCAACCATTTAAATAAAATGAGTGCTGTCATTTCCCGTTCCCCGCGTATTTGTTATTTTTCTTTAGTGTTGCCACATATAGTCGAAGTCGCCCTCGCGTCGGCTGAGTCAGGCAAATTACGACGTTCGTGATTAATATTGACTATTTTTGGACGAACCTAAACTCCATTGTTTTACAACCATACACGTTTAACTGCTTAGTTAATGACTCCAATAAATTTCCTTGTTTAGGTCAGTTTCGTCAATTACGTAGAATTTTAAACTTATAAACTTTTCGATAATAAGGAAGAGCCAAAGTAAGAAAATGTATTTTACCGTTGATTCAAATTTATTGTAGTTGTTTAACTAAAGTTGTTATTCATATTAGATTATACCATAATTGTGGAGACTGCGTATTAAAAGCCCCTCTCAAAGTCCGTGCATCTCTGTACTTACAGAATCGCTACGTGCCTAAGAGCAAATTGATAGAATTTGTAGACAAACTGTTACTACCCTAAAGAGGCAGTGTACAATTCTTAGGATTTTATAAAAGTCACGCTACATTTCATATCTCACGATTGCTAAATACATTTCCCAGTAATACAACAAAGAAAATATCGTAACATCATTAAACTATCTATCTAAATTTGTACTAAGTGTAATAAAATATGAAGTGTAAAGTGAGAGTGTTTCAAATGTGTTCAACCATCGGAATGTTGTACCTACAAGCGGACAAATGTAAGTGACGGAAGATATTAATAACGTGCGATCGGTCTGGGAATTTACACAGATTGTTAACATGTTCTGATTTATGCGTACTAATTTATAGCTTTACAAGACATATCAAAACCAAAATTTAAAAAAAAATAACTTCCTAGTGAACACTTCTTTTGAGTATATGAAGGTATTAAAACTTACCTCTCCCAAATGAAGGATGAGTTGAGGACCCTTATGAATTATGATCTTTGTTTAAATAATATCTTAGAATATAATAAAATGTAGCGGGTGGCCTGAGGATAAGTGATTATCTGTTGTACATTAATTACTATCTAAGTACACTTTTTGGGATTCCAAAGATGGTATGGTATAGCAAAAATGACAGCCAGATCTTTTAGTAAATAACAATATACTATGATATTTATCTTGAGTTTCTCTATTTATATACAAAGATAAGCGGCCTGCTTACATTCGCATTGTTATTATACTAAGCAACATTTCATGCAATGCGGTATGCTTGGAACCACCGCAATCCCGATACATATCTGAATGTCGCAAGGATTATATCCATTGTGGTTTTGTGCTACGTGTTAGTTTTAATACCCCGCGTTTATCGCAGTTATGGTAATAAATCATTTTGTATGCTAGCCCATGTTGAATATTCACGGCGGACATATACCTACGAAATATGTAGGTAATATATAAATTTCTCGAATATAGCTTTTCCTATAAACCTAAGTAATTTTGTTTTGTTAGTTTTTTGGGTTCTCAACAGACACTAGATTTAGAGATTTAGTGGCGGTTGTAATTCTTTAAATGACAATGGATGGAAGTTCTTCGCACGAAATTATTTTACATAAGAAGTAAACAAATTACAAAATAATTAAAATAAACCCGTAAATCTCATTAATCTTCTACTATCTATCAGTGTTACTAATTGTCCAGCTGTTTGATAGTATTTATTTTATTTTCAGGTCCGCGCCATGGAGCAGCGGCTATGCGAATGGCCGGCGGGCGCTGAAGGTGCTCCAAAAGCCATCACCAAGCTTGAAGGCCAGATTGAAGAACAGGTATACAACATTCATAAACGGTGTAAAATGGGAAGATGCTACTAGTTTCTATCAATAATGATTATCCGGTTTGGATGACAGTCAGGTTTTTTTATTCACTTCAGGACTATGTAAATATAAAATTTCGATATATGAAAAAACATGTTCTACTTAAATAGGCTTATGACACTAATTGTTATTTGTTAAATACGTAATTATGTAATTCGAACCAGATAGAAATTAACTGATTGTATTGCGTATTCTTTTAACTTTTACCGCACTCTTGGGAAACATAATGGTTTCATTCAGAGTTCCTATTTTAAGTTAGAAATTGCTTTCGGCCACAAAGGTTTCTCTAATCAAAGGTTTGGTAGCGTAAATTTTACTTCACTCAAGTTTTAAGATCTTTAAAAACAATCTTCAAAGTCGTAATATTTGAGACCGGAGCAGCACTAAAATACGATTTTTATTATGTTGACAACACTGCTACGTCATTAGTTTGACAGTTATTATCTAAATACTTAATATTAACACAAAAGTCAAAACACGTTAGATATTTGACTCTTTTGACAGTTGTTTCTTTTAAAAAAAAAAAAAAAATATATATGTTTATTATGGAACATAAGATACATGTATCACTTATTCCACGTCATTAAATTTAAATTTGTAGGCATCCCTACTCATCGGCAAAGTTGAGTAGGGATGGATTTAGGGTATCATGTAAAAATCATTAATTTATTAAACCAGTGAACTGAAATATATATGTACTTTTATTGTAATTATCTTGTTCCGTGCTTGTGATTTTAATTTTCAAAAACGTTATTTACTTATTGAAGTGAAACTTCTTTATCGGGGTTGAAAAAAAATTTAGTGTAACATTTTTCGGTTACGCGTCACATGTTTCGGTTACGCGTCACATGTTTCGGTTACGCGTCACATTTGACCGTTACGCGCGTCTTTTTCTCGTCCCTACCACGGTTGATTCGAAGAGATTCTAAACCATTAATAACAAAAATTAATAATAACCATAACAATGATACTAAAAATTATATTACAATTTATGAAATTCTGTATTATTCTTAGTGGTAATAAGGTAAAATGAAATAATTGTATTATTTGTATTCAAGTCTGTGATATTAAAAGCCTTTTGTTAAACTTTATCTAATTTAACTTTATTTAACCAATTTCTGTAAAGTTAGTTGCATATAGATAATTTTTCGAAAAATAAGATCATAAAGAAGTTTCACTTCTAACGTGTGTACACGCACATTTTTTATTTGTTTGTTGGCTACGTCTTTTTTATTATAGTTTTAATGAAAAAGCTTCACACATAACAAAGAATTTACAATTTTCTTAACCTATAAAGTAATAATAAAAATAATTAAAAATAAATAAAATTAAAATTAAAACAAATTTAAAAAGTTTGGTCCCTGTGGCAGTGTACCTTTAACGCTGGCAATATTTCCTCGCTGTATTGCGAGACTTATTCTTTGAGCCAGGAAAGTGCCAGCTCTGCGGTCACCGGTACTATCTACCAGGCGCCAACTTAAATCTTTAATAAGCGCCTGTGCACCCCACGGCCCAAGAGTCTCTACTCCAAAGGGAACAAAATTGAAGTTGGAGGAAAGACTCTTATATTTGTGCCGTTTGTTATTTTCTGCCTGCTCTGCGGCCGCGCCAGCATTTTGGCTTGTCCGAAGGAGATGAGACGGGGCAAAGGTGTCTACACAGGTAGCATCCCATACTAAAGCCCGTCCCATTTTCCAAGGGATCAAAGACATTCCACCTGGCCGCTTGCCATCGTCTCTTGCGATGCCTTTTATTTATATTTTATTTATATTTATTTTATTTATTTATTTTATTTTTTTATTTTTTTTTTATTTTT
This sequence comes from Pieris napi, assembly GCF_905475465.1. Taxonomy (NCBI): domain Eukaryota; kingdom Metazoa; phylum Arthropoda; class Insecta; order Lepidoptera; family Pieridae; genus Pieris; species Pieris napi. The sequence continues at coordinate 11,110,753 of NC_062241.1, forward strand.
TTTATTTATTTTTTTTTATTTGTCTTTTTTATTTATATTTTATTCAGAAGGCAAGGCTTTTTTTTCCACATGCAATAAAAAAAAGCAAATACTGGCAACACAGTCGCCGGCTGCGGAAATGCCGTTTTGTTGTATCGAATACGATTTACGATTTCACCTTCAAGTAAAAACTTTTGTTTACATTCTGTGTTGGTTGGAACAAAATTGATAAATGAAAACATGTTTAAATTAAATAAATGTTACGTGCAAATCTTAACCGAAATAGTAGCATCATTAATGAAAAGCTTTAGGAGTTTATAAATTGGATGTTTGGTTAAAAACAGTGTTCGCAAAGATGCAGGTAAAGAATTTATCATAATAGTTATTATTATTTATCGTGATAGTTTTCTATATTCAAAATTTTATCAAAAAACAAACCCCGCAATTTGTCGCGATAGACATTTCCAAAAGAGTGTTGAAGTAGGTGAAACAACTACATGTAGTAAAGCGTTAAGCTTATTTAAATTTATTCATAGAAGCAGCTGCGACTTCAAGACGCAAAACAAGTGGAGGCAAAAGCCGCTCGTATCAAAGAGTGGGTCACGAATAAGCTTCGGGAACTGGAACAACAAAATCAATTGCTTAGAGAACAGAATGATCGTTGTAACCAGCAACTTGAGTTACTAAGAAACCATATAGCAACTCAAGGAAGCAGAAATAACACTGTAAGTACTTAACTTTACTGAATATGTTCTCTGTACAATTTGCATCACATAGACATTAATTATACCACAAATAAAAACACATAAATTTTACATACTATAAATGAATACTTTTTGTACTGTAAAGTAATCAAAACTACATGTAAATTACTGATAGAGTAGTGTAATGCATATTGCACTTGTATAAAAAAATATGCTCAATTAAGCCTATTCATTCTTTTCTGCTCATTAATATTAGATATACATTATTAGTCTTTAGCAAACTAAAATCATAACACTTTTCAAACACTGTCATAAATAAAGTAGATCAAATTCCCTCAGCAGTTTGTTCCCTCTCGAGGGAGTTTATCCCTAGAAGTGAGGTCTGCGGACCCAACTCGTGCCTCAAGTCTCTTAGCAGCAAATCGTCGACGCTCAGAAAGTCTAGAAGGCCCACAGGTAGCCTAGATTTAATGTTGTAATGGCTAGATTGGATGGCACTTTAGTTGTTTATGATATTATTTGATTACCTACTCTTAACCAATTTGAGAAAAACCTTACTTGAACAAGGAAATTTATTTGTGTCATTCAATGCAAGAATCTTATACCCCAATACCTTCTACTAACATTATTTGTACTCTGCCTACGTCTTGTAATTGTTTTGTTTGCAAGATATATAATTCATATGTTTACAAAAAAATTCTGTCCTTTGGAGACATCTTAATATTCGAAACTTTTTCACAAATACAAGTACATACATACATGAAATGAAAGTTTCTCTATCATTTTCATCTTATTTAGACAGTGCACTGTTATTAATATTTATTTTGATTAATTGCTTGTTCAATAATTCTTCCATTTAAATAAAATTCTGGTACCCTATCCATTTATTCACATTACTAAAATAAATATCAAAATAGATTTATATATCTACAATCACTAACTAGATTATATATTCTTGTTACTAATTGCTGACTTGTATGTTTACCTTTGTGTTTGGGTTTGATACCCTGACAAAATGAATGATATGCATTATTTAAAATATAATGAAAATAATGTATTACCTTTCTAGAAAATTTACTATTACTAAGCAATTTAATTCAGTCATAGACTATGCTTTATATTTGCTACATATAAAATCATTTCCATTTCAGTTACCCATTACAAAATCTGAGCCCCACTATAGTACACCAGTACGGCATCGCAGAAACCTATCAATTGGTACAACAAACTTGACACAAACTAATGTTCCACAAATAAGCACAATGAATAGGACAATGGACGAAAGGACAACGGCCAGTTTGTTGGCTGATGATCTAGCTGTGAGTAAATAAACCTTTAAGTTCCTATTGTAACATGCGGATCTAAGTACTAACTTTCCTTTACTGTACATGGGTACATTATTGTAATCTAATGTATTAAACTTACATAGTAATAGCTTTAATAACATTTTTATAATAAGGCTGAAGATAAATAAGTGTATATAGATTGTGATTATACAATAATTCTTTTTAGATTTTGTATAATGTAATGGTGAGAATCAAACTTTTTGATGGCTCATTGGTCTAGTGGTTAGTACCCTTGACTGCGAATCCATGGGTCCCGGGTTCGATCCCCCGCTGAGACAAACATCGATGTGATGAGCATTTGGTGTTGTGCTTAGGTCTTGGGTGTTTAAATATGTATTTATATGTCTATCTATCTGTAATATGTATGTTTATCCGTTGCCTAGTACCCATAACACAAGCTTCACCTGCTTAGCATGGGACTAGGTCAATTAGTGTGAATTGTCCAATAAAAATATAAAAAAATATCAAGATAAATATATGTGTATAAACCATGCTTAAGTTATTCAGTTCTATATTTGCGATTAACATAAAAATTAATTTACTTTTAATGATTTCTATTCACTTAATCCCTAATTTAAGTAAATTCTATTTACACAAAAAGGCACATTTAAGACTACAGATTTCTTAAAATTTCAATTACACACTGAATTTCGGAGAGCTAACAAGAACATATTTGATTATTACAGGCGGCCGTGGAGAACCTAGTGGTACTTCCAACGACACCAAACACATCAACAGATGGCGACACAACTCATGACTATGCTGAGATTTACACACCCAGTCGAGGTGAATATATATAGTGTTTTTGAGATTACATGTGTAGCACAATGATGTTACTCCAGTGGAGTCATTGACCCATAACTGAATAGTTGGACATTATACCTGATCATACAAGTATTTAAAAATATTTGCTTAACATTTCTTTATCTATATTAGATGTTTGGCTAGCAGCCTGGCTTTTCAAATATATAAGAGATATAATCAGGGATAATGTAGAATTCTAATTTTCAAAGAATTATTTCATTACTTTCTTCATCTCCGTTCTTCATTACTGAAGGTTTTGCCTGTCTTGAAAAGCCCTAAACAGTACTTTGACTTGCTGCCTCCACACCACTCTATCATCAGCTTGTCTCAGGGCATTAGGGATCAGACCCATAATTGTCTTTATTTGGTCAGACCAACAGGTTGGTGATGGAACCTGACTTCTCCAGCCATCTCCTTACCATTATCTATTCATTCTTTATTTACCATTATATATCAAAATTTTACTTCATTATATTGGAAAAAAAAATTGCATAATTGTAATTGAACAATAAAATCTAAGTACAGTGTAAAGTCTTTATAACACTATTCTTTATAACGAAAGACTCTTTATAACGCAAAAATGAGTTTAAATTTATTTAATCTAACCAAATACAAATATGTTAATTCTTCCCTCCCTATAACGAAAGTTCTCTATAACGAATAAAATTGCTCGGTCCCTAGAAATTCGTTATAAAGAGTTTACATTGTAGTTTTAAATTAGTCCATGTATAAATATGAATATATAAATATGAATAAATATAAATATGTAAAACAATTGCTTCACTTTAAAAAATCTAAATGAAATGGCCTAAAAAATCTGAGGCCAGGGCTCTTTTGTAGTAATTGAACCCTGAATATAAACCTATTTATTTCAGAACGAACCCCTGCCTGGCAAGGCAATGTCAACGTTGTGATACAAGGAAACAGTAGAGGAGGCTCGTCTACTGGAGACAGTTCCACATCAGAACAGCCGAGACCGCCGACGCCACCTTTGCACAGGTTTCCCAGCTGGGAAGCGAAGATATACCAGGTATAAACATATAACATCTTTCCTTTATTATATATTTACACGTGTTTATAAATATATTATTAAATATTGCACCGTACTTAATGTTAAATTAAAGATTTTCACACTTTTCAAAATATAAAACCGAATTATACAGTGCAACCGTCAACGCTATAATATAATAATAATAATTTTTATTAATCAGACAGATACAGCCCATTGATTGATTAGTGAGTTAGTAACAATAGTTTCTTAAGATCTATGTTAGTAGAATTAGTAAAAATAAGAAAAAAGTAGTTAAATAAAAACTATCAGGTACAAAGTCCTGCGGAGATTTGTAAGAGTTTTTGAGAGATAAGCGATCTCTTCGAGTCAACAAGTTGCAAACCACGTTAGAGATAAACCACTGGAATCGTAATGTCAAATTAAAAAAAAGACACACTACACACACGCATTACACACTTAAAACTTGTACTTTAAAAGAAAAAAAATGTTATCTTTCATTATTTTTTATTTTTTTTTATTATTCTTATTTTGTGAGTTTCTGTGTGTGTGTTAGTAATAAATGTTACGTCTATAAATGTACTTATCAAACAATTAAATGTTCACGAACAATCTAAGACCAAAAACAAGAGTTCTTTTTTATGTAGCAGTATTGTTTTTACATTAATTTTGGTTGGAAATTAATTCAGGTGGCAGACGACGGCCTTCAGCAGTCAGTAGAAGAGGAACTCAGCCCTCCGCCTTGTCCACGCCCGATGCACGAGTCCACCAGCTACCAGGACATCTCGGTGCCCGTGTATGCTACCGTCAAAGGGGTGAGTTACGACATTCCTTGGGAATCAGGATTATGGACCTCTCATTTCTTCTATGATGCAAAGAAATATTAAAGGCTTGTTTTGGGACATGTGATATTTTTTATGAAAAATTATTTTGAATTTACAACCACAATAGATAATATCTACGACAGAGTTATCGCACAAATAAAGATATATATATAAATAGATTAACATGTTTAAAGGAGGCACTTATAACGCCGGCAACACACTCGCGAGCGTTTAGGGAGCGTTCAAGTATTACTAAATTACGTAACGAATTTTGGAGAGGGGGCGGGGATTGAATTACGTTATTGTTAATATTATTTTCGACATTCTTTCCAGTACTTTACACCACATAATGGTAACTTTTAGGTATAAAGAGTCACTAGGTGGTCACGAAACGTACGGTGCGTTACATGGGGGGGGGGTCCAATAATCTCCTTAAATTACGTGACGTAATACTTGAACGCTCCCTTAGCCATTGTGAGTGTTCATGGCAGTATTAACATCACGTCTACTTCTCACGTAATTAATTCTGAAAAACATACCTAAAAGGTTGTGGTGAATATATATTATATATAATTATAGCAAAATGTATCGAGTCTAACATATTTTCATATTGCAGAGAGCGAGCCAAATCCGTTCGATGCCCTTCACCGGAGACTCTTCGGACGATTCCTCGGATGGCGAAGAGTCTATGGGAGTCACGGTTCATAATACGCCGATGCATAATCCACATTTTGGTAAGTTTTCTATTTTATATGATATAACAACATATTAGCAGGAATATAAGACTTAAGAAATAAAGCTAATTCGATATCTTATACTATATTGTGTTTATTTATAAGGAAGTCTTAGCGTCAATTAATAGTATAGTAAGTATACAACTTAAAATCAAGTATCTGTCGTACTTGATGTGTACGTACGCGTACGCGCGCGTTGAATAATCATTATTTTATTTTAATTTACAATTATTGGACCTGACGTACGAGCCAAGTATAGCCTCAGACAATCTCTTCAGTATTTACATTACATAGCAATCATTTAGCATTAAATTATTTTATATACAGAGGAATCTATAATTCGACTGTCAAGGGAAATGTAAAAAAAATCGAGTTAACCAGTTTTTGACTTAACAAGAACTTCTAGATACTGATTTGACTTACAGAGGCGCAATTCTAAGTATATTTTACGATTGTATGCGATGAATGTATTCATTTACAAGACAATAACAATAGATTAGAAGCCCCGAACTTTCATTTTCGATTTTATTGCTTTTATTTTAGTCTTCTTTTTGAAATTCGAGTTATAGAGTATAAATATGTATTATCAATACTTCGTAAGGAAACAACATTTTGTTCGAGTTACAAAGTCTAAATAATTTCGATATATTACGTTATTAGGGGTTAGCCATTCAGCGGAAGCAAATGGCAATTTTTTCGACTTAGGTACTGAGGATTTCGACTTATCAATGTTCGAGTTATAGAGATCCCACTGAAATTTGTTTAATGCGTGTGGATAGTAAAAAATGTACAGTAGATTTTTACATTATTTAAAACATCTCTACTGACAAAAAATTCCAAAACACTCAGAAAATCTAATACAATTTTTACATACGGAAGCTATAACCATATAATTACTATCTATAACATATCCAGGTCAACCATCCCAGCTGCCAATAAACAACGTGAACCTTACCAGCATCCTCCCAGCTGCGATCCAGCAGACGAGCCACGCTCTGGTCCTCAACAACGGCCAATGCAGCTCCTCCGACACGAGTCTCAGTGCCAGCAGCCCTTCCAAGAGTGTGAAGACCAGCTCCAGCTTGAGTCCCGCCAAGAGGTCCAGCAGTGGTTCACCGAGTAAACAGAGTAAGACTAGAGGTAAGAAATAATTGCAAAAATATCTGGCTTCAATTTTTTTTTAATTATTAATATAATCACTGTTAAAACCTACTTTTATCCGCTTAGTATTGCTTTTATATATGTCTGAGCAATGGGGCTGGTGTCAGCTGTCAATTGTCATTATTACAGATTACAACGTCAAAGTCAAATTAGTTCAAGTTAGATAATTATATCTGAAGACCATGTACCTAGAAAAAAAGCTACTAAAATAAAATATGGCGCATGATGTTATAAAAACAACAAACAAATATTGCAACTATAGGTTAAATCAAATCAATCAATCAAATCAAAATACGTTTATTCAATTAAGATGCTTCTTAGAGCATGCTTATGAATGTCAACAACGTTTACAAAATTCACGAAAGAGTAAGACTACGCCATCCGTTTTACATTATTCATTATAAAAAAAAGAAATCATTAACATCTCAAACAGTGTGTGAGCTTTTTTTAAAACGTATCAAAAGTTATTTCTTAAAAAAAATATTAAAAGCAAATATAAACCTCTTTGTTTCTAATGTGTTGTTCACTCGAATATTTTACATTTTCTTTATTTGAATTTTTAATTTTATGGCAATTATTCATAATTTAATTTATTATTTCATCCTGGTTTATCCTAAATTAAAAATAAAAATTTAATTTCTATTAACTGATCTCTGAGTATATTAAGGTTTTAGAATTTGATTGATCTATTCCAGATACATGAGAACAAACATACACAAATTCTTAAGTCACTTTTTTTTAAGTTTGAAAATATGATATATATATATATATATATATATATAATTCCAGATACGTCATTCGAGTCGGGCATGTCTGACGACTACGCCATCCCGCCAGATGCGATGTCGAGTGAGCCAAGTGTTAGAGATTCCCCAAGGAGACACGACGCCTTGGAGAAGAGTGGACATCTTGCGAAACTTGGTGGAAAGCTAAAGACGTGGAAGAAGAGATGGTGAGACACTTCTTTACTTCTTCACAGTGATATGCCCATGGACACACTGCCGCTTTTCCCCCAAATTATCTCATTGTTATAATAAATAGTATCAACTGATGTTATAAAACCCCAAGGACCCAAATAGCGTGAAGCAAAGCTTTTTACAATTATTATACTATTTCTTTCTAAAGCTTATTCGTTAATTCTTATATATAAATTATTATATAATTAACTTAAATATATTTTAATAAATAAATATATTTACGTAAGATTGTTAATTATCTGTCATGTGTATTTAATTGTAATATTGAGAAGTTTTAGTCTGCGGAAAAAGACACGAGTTTTGGCTTGTCCGTTGAAATTTCTAAGAAGCATTTTAGAAAATATTCTAACAAAAATTTATAGTTGTAAATTAAAAAGTAATTGATTAATTCATTCATTATTTAGTTGTCTTCACGTTTATTTAGTTTTTGAATATTATTCGTTTAAAAACTAAGGTTAAAATTATCATATATACTTTATATATATTAATATATCTACAGTATATGTTACAAGCTATCTTTTCTAAAATACATGACAGTTATCGTAAACATAATGTTACAAAAAAGTAAAAGTAATTACACTTCCAATTTTAGATTTTACTAGATTTTTTCTTCGCAATAATGATAAAATAGCGGATTAGGTATTCGATAGGCTCTAAAAAATGCATTAAAAATATATATATATATGTATAAGAACTTTATACATTCAACCTGCCAGAAACATGATCGACGTATTTATCTATGCATAATATTTATGTATGTACATTATAAAAATTGAGAAAACTATCAAAATAAATGTACTAAGTACAGAACACAAATAATATATGTACACCTGTATGCCATGTTATATTACGCTTCATACAAGGAAATTTATATGTTGTTATTTTTTTTAGTCACGCAATTTTTTCGTTTAATTCTAGGTTTGTCCTAAAAAACGGTACGCTCTCCTACTGGAAATCACAATCGGAGGTCAACCGCAAACCCCAAGGCCAAATCGGTCTCGGCGAGGCTTGCAAGATATCGCGCAACGAAGGTGCTGCCACATTCGAAATATTCACCGGGAGTCGAACTTACTACCTCACGGCGGATAGTATCGCCACTATGGAAGACTGGATTCGAGTGCTGCAGGTAATAATAGTATTTTTTTTTGATGTATTAGGAGGCAAACGGGCAGGCTCACCTGATGTTAAGTGTAACTGGAGGGCTCGCGAGTGCGTTGCCGGCCTTTGAAGAAGTGGAGGTGATACGGGTGGTATTTTGTATTCTGCCTTGACGTCCGATAATGAAACTCAGCTGCAGGTATTAATCCGAACAACTCCTCTGAAAACTCTCCATGGTAAATGCTGTAGAAGATTAATAAAACTGTTCTTTGCACTGTGGTAAAATTCATCAAAGTCAGAGTGTCATTTATTGGTACAATTTTTTTAATGTAATTTTGAATATGGAAAATCTTCCCTTTTGGTCTAAGATCCCGATATACAACGACCTTCACCGAGATGCTTATTTAATGAAACGTATTTTATATTTAATATAATATGTCAATAAATATAATCCATAAGGGTTGCCTAGCAAATTTCAGTCCAGAGTATTTTAATTAATATTAAAAAAAAAAATTTATACATTTCACCGGTATGATTATTAGATAAATTCTATACCAATCGAAAGTATGAAGCCCATAGAATATGCAAACGTTAGGTTGTTTTTAATCAATTAATTATTTATGTGCATATTTTTTATGTGACACTAAAGTATATATACATCTTTAGTAAAAAAGAAAGTTATAGTGATACATATATAATACTACCCTGATTAAAAATATTGATTGAATAAAATTAAAAAAATTTACTACATGCAAATTATAAAAAAAATATTTTTTTTTTTAAATATTAATTAAACATACTCTGGACTGAAATTTGCTAGGCAACCCATATGGATTATATTTATTGACATATTATATTAAATATAAAATACGTTTCATTAAATAAGCATCTCGGTGAAGGTCGTTGTATATCGGGATCTTTTACTATTTGTTCAATTAGATTTGAAATCTATTGAAGACTAATCCCCTTATCTTATAAAGACCGACAACGCGCTTGCGAACCTTCTGGTAATATGAGGGTCCATGGGTGGCGCTATCACTTCACCTGATACAGGTGAACCTCTTGTCCGTTTGCCCTGTTATATAAATACATAAAAAATCATCAGACAACTCTAGATTAAACTTTATATAGATTTTGTTTGGATGTTAGGGTTCCCGCTTGTTAGCTTTGTTATCTGTTTATTAACTGTTGCAAAAAAATAGTTTCCATATTAAATTATTTACCATTCCTACTGCTGATAGAGGACAAATCTTTGTTTATTATTATTATTATTAATTACTTAAAGATGTCATGTGGAACATGGTGTAATGGTTGCAGCTCCTTACAAACATTGTGTAAAACAAAAGACTTGGCGATGAAAAAGAGTGGCGAAGAGTTTATTGCCAGTTCTTCTCTTCTGTTCTACGCCCTTGATTTGCGAACTGGCAGTAAATGTAAAATGAGAAGCATTTAGCATTTAATATGTATTTCTTTATTGACGTTCATAAGTGTACCTAATTTATACCTAAATGAATAAATTATTTAGAGTTTGAATGGATTTCGTCGTTAAATGACGTCATGTGATTTTTAAAACTATATTCTTAAATTCCAGAACGTACAAAGACGAAACGCAACAAAATTACTTCTGAGCAAAGAAGACAATAAGCCCACGATACAAGGATGGCTGACGAAAGTCAAGAATGGCCACGCGAAGAAAAGCTGGTGCGTGCTGCTGGGGAAGATGTTCCTGTACTTCAAGTCTCCTAGTGATCAGGTCAGTGTTTAATTGATGTCAATCCATAGCTTCTAAACGATCTGATCTCCTACTAATAATGTATTTATGGAATGTCAAAAAAGTTCAGCAGATACAGAAGCTCTTTTTTACTTTACTTTATTATAATTAAGTTTTTGTGGCGGATTTTTGTATGGATGTTGAGATATGTAGTAAATTTTTAAAATATGTAGACCATTGCAATGTTACAATTTGAGGGTCAAACTGAACATTTGTTAGAGGACGCAATTTTATATATGGGACATGTAGGGGGGGGGGGGGTCAATACAAGCTTGTCCCCCGGCCGCCATTTTGGAGTTTAGGAGATATAGCCAAAAACGTGTTTTCACCCCTTTTTCCAAGATGGCGGCCGGGGGACAAGGGCGCCAACCCCACAAACTTGGGGTTAAGCTTGTATTGACCCCCCCTACATGTCCCATAAATAAAATTGCGTCCTCTAACAATTGTTCAGCCCATGTAACATTTCAATGGACTAATGTGCTTATAACTAACATAAGATTAGGGGTTGCGATGCTAGACTAACAAAAAACTAACTTGACTTATTGAAGGGTTTATAAATCTAAGTGAAACTTATGTTACCTATATCTATTTCTTATTCTAATTATATAATATAATTCTTTATATTTATATATACAATGTGCATAAATCTTTATTAGAAAGACCGTATAAGTGTAGTCGACCTATTGGACATTATCGGAAACGAGAATGTTATATTACAATTTTTGTATTCGTTCTAACTTAACTAACGTTAGGTTACATGACTAGAATCCAAATATTAACTATTGCATTTTTTTTACTATAAATCGTAAAATATATTTTCAGAACCCAATCGGTCAAATAAATATGCGTGACGCGCGAGTAGAGGACGTTGAACATGTCTCGGATTCTGATTCCGAAGAAAAGAATGATGATGCAAGGAAACACCTCACCGTCGCTATTTATCCTCAACATCAGGTAATATGGGTTATATCGTATGATTAAAAAAAATAGTTTCTTTTGGTATGTTCATGAATTTAACCAATTTCTAGAAGCAGATAGCGTCTAGAAATTGGAAATTTTAATGTCGTGATATTTCATGTAGATTATATTCAGAAATGTTTTTCAATATTGTTGTTCAAATAAATTATTTTAGCGGGTTAATAGACCGCTTGTTTAATTAATTTTAAAAGCAGTGTTGGCCTATTGGTTTCAGCGTGCGACTGAAATGGACTTTCTTTCTATGTGCACATTTAACATTTGCTCGAACGGTGAAGGAAAACGACATGTCTTAGACCCAAAAAGTCGACGGCGTGTGTCAGGCACTGGAGGCTGATCACGTCCTACATGCCTATTAGATTTAGAAAAAGATCATGAAACAGATTCAGAAATCTGACACCAAGACCTATAGTGGTTGTAGCGCTACTGATTTATTTTTTTGTTTAATTAATTTAATCTTTTAGCCTTCATTTACTCTACAACACTTGTTTTTGCTCAGTCAGCTTTCTGTAACGGTTTAGTGTTTTTTATTCAAATAGGCATGAAGGGTATTGGCCTTCTGTGCCTGACAAATGTGGGCTGTTAGGTCTAAGCCTTCACAATTTTTTCTTTACGAGCGAGTGTAAAATTAAACGCACGACCTTAGGGTTGAAAGCCGCTCAAGCCCCTATTACAACACGGCTCTACAAGTTGAATAAACGCGAATATTTCAGGGTCCCACCTATCTGCTGCTCGAGTGCAAGGCAGACAAGGACTCGTGGCTCTACCACCTCACTGTGGTCAGTGGAGGTGGAGGCACTCAAGGCACCCACTTCGAAAGGCTCGTGCAGAAGCTGATGGAGACCGATGGGGATCCCAGTAAGTTTATTTCGATCACTCCACTTTCCTTTTTCCTAATCTTATAAATGCCTGTTGAAGTTCTGTAGTAAGAGCTTTTTGGCGTCCAATAATGAAAACTGTTAACGTAAGATCCTTGTCTCAAAGATGTATGTGTAATCAACACTTTTTTTTTTATTACTCTGGGAGTGTAAGGTTACGTACGTGTACGTAGTGCACTCCTTAAAAAATGTATGAAATTGTTTATTAAAAAAAATATTATTAATAAGATAATTAAATTAATTCTGGTTTTTTGAACTCGTGTGAATAAAATATAATATATACAGTTAACTATTTCATTAATAATGTTATTATCATAGCATTATACTAGAAGTATGGCTAAAATTCTAAATACAGGACTTATGGATACTACAATATTTTGAATACCGTTTAAATTAATATTTTTAACTTAGTATAGGCAAAAGTAAAAAATATGTCATCATTGTGCTTGCACACGTACAGCAATAATAAAATTAAAAGCACGAAAACGAGACTCAAATCTATTCCCAAGATCTGTCCTTTTTTTCTATATGACAATATTAGATTTATATTTTGTAATAGTAACCACATATATAATTTACTAGCAGTCCGGCCAAGCGTTGCTGTGGCTAAGGTTTTTGTTATATTACATAGTAGCAAACTATTCAAGGGAAACGGTAGGAGAACACCAGTCATGGGGACTACCATGCTTTATTGATGGTAATGCCATTAAGTTGTAGCTTATGTGAAACGTTGGTACTTTCAACACAGCGCCATCTGTAAGAATTGTGACTATCAAATAATAAACAAATATTTTGCAATAAAATAATATTGCGAGTATAAATTGAGATGTAAGCTATCCTATCTTTTAAGTTGGATCAAACTACACACGGTGTGCAAATTTGATTGAAATCGGTTCAGTAGTTTAGGAGTCCATAGCGGACAAACAACGTGACACGGAATTTTTATAGTATATTATGTTATGTTCAGTATATAATTATTTTATATTAATTATATTTACATATACTTACAGACTGCGTGTTATGGCGACATCCGACCCTACTCTACTCGAAAGAAAACATCACTTCGCCATTGACTACCCTCAATTCAGAAGCATTACAGGCTGAAGCACTCAAATTGTTTAAGGTATTTTTATAAATATTGAACGTAATTTTATCAAAGCAATAAAATAAAAGCAACCATTCTCCATTTTCTTAGTCAGTGGTTAGCCGTATGTGTCCTCTAGAAAATGGTGTTGTTTGGAAATTGTGCCCAAAATTCTTGGATCTTTCTTAAATGTTTTGGTTTGTAAGAGCCAAGGCATGTTTAGATTCCAGTTAGTAAATACAAATATATATTATTTTCTAACAATTTTTTTCTAATATATTATACATTTTCATAAGAAAAAACCTTTATAATAAATATTATTAATAATCCAATTAGCAATATAATAATTATTATTTATGAACTATAAATAATACTAAATATATAAAAAAATCTATAGCTCACTTAATATATTTGAAGACATTTTTTTTGCTAATATTAGGGTAGACTTCAGGTGGTTAAACAACATATGTATGAGATATCTAGTGTAGCAACTATTACTGTAACTACAATCTGCTGCTACCGACAGAACGATGACGTCATACCCATAAACGCGCCAACGAAGTATTTCCCGCTAAGTATGCTTGTAAAGAATATGTTCTTTACCCGATTAAAAAGCCCTGTTTATTAAAGCGGGCAAATTCAAAAAGTGAGACGTCAAGGCCCTTCAAACCAACAGCAATATTAAATTAAAAAAGGGTGCGTGTACTTATGTACGCGCGTAAGACTTTATTCTTCTTTGGCATTATTAAAAATAGTTTTTGATTGCATGCAAATAATAAATAAATTAAATAATCAAAGACTGGAAAAGGAGTCATTATAGTCAATAAAGTTCAGTTTACATTTGAAAAATTAAATAAATAAATATTTATTATTATTCCTTTACATTAAGTGTAACATAAATTCTATTATTATTCGAATGTTGTTTTTAAATTATGTCCGTAGCATCTTCCGTGGGCAACTTCATTCTGTTAATTTTGTGTCACGGTGCGCGCGCATCGTAAACTTTCACTCTCATCAATTTTTCATAACGCGCCTAAAGAAGTATAACTTCAAAAAAATGTTTAAAGAATTTCACCGGCTTTTCCAGTGCGTCCAACTGTTCATGTCTGTGGCCGTGGAGCAGGCGGGCATCGACTACCACGTGGTGCTGGCCCAGAATGCCCTCCAGCAATGCCTGGAAGTGGCGGAGCTGCAGGACGAGCTGGTGTCGGCCCTTTGCAAGCAGTCGGCCCCTCACGCCGCGGCCAAACATGCCGTTCAGGTACCGAGAAAACTCACCACTGCCAAGCTTAAGACAGTAAGTGCGCTTCTTTCACCTTTTTTAGCGGAGAGGTCGTACGGTACGAAGATATTCATTTAAAGGAGCTATATTATATTAACCAATCAGAATTAAAATGGCCGGTAAGCGTTCAAGTACTACGTAACGAATTTGGGAGGGGGGGGGTTTATTTTGTAAAACGGGGTAAACGGTAACGATGCGGGGCGGCGATTGAATTACGCGTTATTTTTAATATTATTATCGACTTTCCAGTACTTTACACCATATAATGGTAACTTTTAGGTAGTAAGAGGCACTAGGTCACGAAACGTTTAACTATACTTGGGTACAGAAAAACGTTACGGCGCGTTACATGGGGGGGGGGTCCCCAAAAATTGCGTGACGTAATACTTGAACGCTCTCAAACGCACTCGCGAGCCCTTTGGCATTGAGACTGGGCACTAGACATGACTTAACATAAGATGAGCTTCCTGCCCGTTTGCCCTCTGTTCTATAAAACAAAAATGAACTCCCGCTACTGTTTGTATAAACGCGATAAACACAAAAAATACTGAACAGATTTTGTACAGTACGCCAATACGTAGTTAAACATAAGGACTATTTTTGAAGACCAAATCTCTACCAAATTATTTAACCCGTAGCTTTAGTAAGACTATTTTTATCAAAACTATCTTATGACCTCTCCCAACCATTTGCAGCTAAACCACGGAGCTTTTTGGGTCATTCAATTATTTTTCACAATCTAAAAAGTTTCGTCTGTTGATTTAATTTGCCCCCAAATTGTAAACGGCCTAAATGAACCATTTACAAATCACTAATTAATATAACAGGTGTTTTGAATCTCCCAATCTAACTTCAAGTACCTGTTAACATAAACCAGATATCGTCATAAAAAAATTGCTTTTCTGTAAAGTCGGTTTACGGACGTGATAACGTCATAAGAAAACATTAATGAAAAATTGCATACTTTTATGAATTGAATTATAATTTTTTATTAATAGTTGAAAATTAATTTTCTTTTCGATAAATTAACATATATTTGCACTCGTCAATTCAAATATTTTTTTTTACTTAAATTATACGTCATACGTATAAATGCGTCACAAGCAAAACGCTTAGGCTGATCGTGCCTCTCTATCACTTGTTCCGCGCTCTCGCTTGCACGCTCAGCTCAGGCGGAACGTGACAATAAGTCATGTTTTTATGCACGTGCAGCCAGCGTTCGTCGATTTATCGTCACGTCAAAAAAATTAGCAGCAAATAAAGCAGCTTTTTGGCGATATCTGGTTTCCTCACGAGCTTGATAGCTAAGCTTCAAGCGCTTGCTTTTCTCATATGTTCACAATTGGTGTATTACGGTATACAAATCATTGGTATTCTTTAGATGCTTCACGCTTTAGATTTTAAGGTATCGGAAAGCTCTATGTTGTATAAATTGAACTTTAAATTTCAAATTGGAATATCACTAGTGTTCTTATAGGACACGGTTGCTATGGTTACTGAAGGGTATTTCATAGTTAAGATGTAGCGTATAATAACTTCCATTTATAAATTAGGATTTTCAATTAAATCCCGTTTAATTGCCAATCATTACAAAAGTAGAATATACAGCTTAGATTTGTTGTTTTTTTAACATTCTATATATCCTATATCCTAGCTACCTTCAGTACCTTCTATCGGAACCCCTTCACCGGTAAACGCCTTCTCCAACTTTTATAATATCTCTGTCCATGGCTTTATTTCTCCATTCGCCCTCTTTTCCTTCTTCTCCTTTCCTTCTTCTCCTTTCCTTCTTCTCCTTTCCTTCTTCTCCTTTCCTTCTTCTCCTTTCCTTCTTCTCCTTGGTCCTTTCCATATGCCTTTAAATTCCACCAGAATTTTTGACATACTGAAGTCATAAATCTCGATTCTGAAACTTAACCGCTCTTAATCAACGTTTTTGGTATGTCTTGTCAAGTGCTCATTCCTCTATCTGTCAGAGACATGAATAAGCAAACTGAAATATGATAGCAACGCGATTATAAAATACAACATAGAGATTTTGTAAGACGCAAAATATATTCAAATTTAATTTCAAAAGAGTCAAATAGCTGTACAATTTTCGCAATAAAGTTTATTAAAAGCAACTATGTATTAACATCCAAATGGCAACTTACCGTCACTTTCGGAAAACAGTTTATAAGACGTTCAGACGAAAACGTGTTGCTTTAATTTAGAAATTTTGAACTGAAACTTCTTTAGGCGCATGAGGGTAAAATTTTTACGGATGAAACGCGATAATAATAATATTAGCGTCACGAAGATGTGCAGCGTTTTTGTCGAAGAAAAGGGAGAGAGCGATTGATTATTTCGTTAAGAGAATTTATGAATTAATAAATATGAACAAGACTTAAAAATTAGCTAAAGAAGTTTCACTTCTGACATGTTAGGTACACTTTGTACGCACGCACTTTGTTTTTGCTTCACTTTGTACAGATATTACGTACGTATTTATTAAGTACAAGCGTATTGGTTTTAGTTGCGTTAACTGAATACACTAACAAGCCATTGGTATTTAGCTTCGAGTGATATACTGTGCTTTGTCGATCAATTTGGAATTTTTTGAATTCCAACTTGATTCCGTAGTTCTGGCAATGTTTAATGTTGCCGTATTTCAAATGGAATGTTGGTGTAATGTTTTCCCCTTTTTTTTTCATCCAAGAATGTTGGCCCGGCCCTTTAGACTTAGGGAATGAGTTTCATATCATATCATAGCTCGCTCCTTCAGCACTTTTCTAAGGTTGATGTTTTAGACTTTTCTCATTATATCCTTGAGGTGAGTAGTTATTTCTGGTAATGTGAAACTGCATAATATTTCTCGCTATTATTTCTTGTAGTTTACAAGCTTGGGTGTGGAAAAAATATCTTCAAACCATTATCTGTAATTTAGATGTATAATTTTTTTTTTTATTTCATTGGGACATGAATATGGGACATTTGATAGAACAAACAAGTTCGGCAAAGTTCTCTCGATTTTAATAGAACTTGACACAACAAAATTGTAACTTTATTAAATATATTATGCAGTTTTCATAAACAATCACACTATGTAATATACACCATCACTTCAGTACTCTATTCTGTTCCAAAACATATTGGAACTCTTAAATTTGGAAATCAATTTAAATTCCAATGAGCTGTCCATCTATGAAGTCCAATTGCATGGAACGTAAACTTAGTTGTACTCAAATACCAGTACGTGTTCAACATCAGTCAAATTACCACATTCAACACACGAACAGCCCCAACCGACAGTCCCGACACCAACATTTCATTTGTACAGCAACTGCTGCTGTGTGCGACCCAATCGCTGTTCACTTGCGACACGGGCGCGTCGTCCGTCGGCGGGGACAAGGGAGACATGCCGCAACACCCGGCTGGCTCGCCTAGCTCCGTACAGGTACGCCTAGGAGCCGAGGCGTTATTTCCACGATCTACAAATTCCACAGTCAAACCTAGGATTTTCTCAAAGACTGCCAAAAATCTAATGAAAAAACTCTACTATAGTACTATAGTAGTTTAATAACCTGGCTACATAATTGGAATTGGTCTTCGGGTTTTCCTGCGGAAATTATTTATAATTGTGTGCAGTGGTCGCAATCATCACTAATTGAATACAGTCAAACCTGGATAAGCGAGAGTTCAAGGGAGCACAATCTCATCCTCGCTTATAGAGGTTTCTCACTAATGCAGGTACGTTTCTCTCTTATAGAGGTACGCAGCAATAACAAGTCACAGCAGGTACGAATGTACTAAATATGTTATATGTTAAAGTATATGCATAATGTGCACAACATACGTATATTTTATTTTATTTAGAACCTATTTACACTTCAAAAAATCCGTCATTTTCGTTTGGGTTTCTGTTTTTGTATTTTGAATGTTTTTCTCTAACTCATACATTTTGTCGAATATTGCTTGATCAAGCTCGACTGTCGCTTACAGAGGTATAGATAAGTAGCAGTCTCACTTACTGAAGGTCCATGAGGGAAAAAACGACGCTTTCTTACAGCGGTTTCTGTTTCTCGCTAATAGAGGTTTTGGAAGCTTAAAATGACGGGTCTCGGATATTACTCTCACTTATCCAGTTCTCACTTACCCAGGTTTGACTGTATATATTTTAGAAATGCATTTTTTTTAAATCGTGACGACAATTGTGATAAATCGCCACGGATTAAATAGTTCTTCACAAATCTGATCGCTGGAGATGACGTCTTATGAACAAATAATGAATTGCCTTTACAGCTTTGTCGAGTAATTGTGAGCACGAAGCCTTTCGAATATCAAATGAATTGTTGAAATAACTTGCAAATTTTAATTCCTAGGTAGCAGAAATAAGGAAACCAATCATCAATCATATGAGGAAAGCTTAAATATGGAAAATACGAGCTAATATTTCAATTATAAGTATATTTTTCAGGCGCCATTATTATCTGTGGACTGCAAAAGTAACCCCCCAACGTACAGTTTCATACAAGGCTGGCAGCTTTTAGCGTTAGCCGTTAGTCTCTTCGTACCGAGGAATAATAGGCTGTTGTGGTACCTTAAGCTGCATCTCAGCAGACATTCGGATTCCAAGTAAGTATATCTGGAATATTAAACTCTGCTCGCATCATTTACAAACGATAAAATTATTTTATTCATATTATGTACGTTGTACATGACGAGAACGTTAAACATTTTACAAAAATCAATCAACATTTAAACATCATTTGCCCAGCAAATAGAGGAATATCCATAACGATTATTATATGTCGTCTGTAATACGTTGATTATGAATACCGTAATAAAAAAAATTAAGATTTTTTTAATATCATGAAATAATAAATCTAATATCATAGTAATGAAATAGGAAATGCTTCAAGCGTTAATGTTACACTGCCACAAGGACCAACCTTAACTTTGTTTTAATTTTCAATTTATTAATTGTTATTTATCATTATTATTACTATGTAGAATAAGAAAATTGTAAATAATTTAGTAAAAAGTAAATGAAATAACTGTAATTATATATCTATCAAATATGTTTAAAATAAACCGTTAAATTAAGAAAGCGTCGTATGAGTGATAGAAACGCAAAATTTAAATATCGCGTTTTCTGCTACTTAACATTTAATATATTTACAGAACGGAATGCGGCAAATACGCTGCGTACTGCGCCCGCGCACTCGAACGTACGATACGCGTGGGCGGACGTACTGACAAGCCGTCTCGTATGGAAGTGCTCTCCATATTACTGAAAAACCCCTACCATCACAGTTTGCCACACGCCATACCCGTACACATGCTCAATAATACCTATCAGGTGAGAACTTCTCTATGTATATGTATGAAACTTTTTCATTCAACAATTCAAAACTTATTTTGATGGATCCCAGATAGTCTGGGGGACGCCTACTCTTTGGGGTTACAATCATTGGAATGACGTCATACTGTGAAACACACTAACAAAGTTATTTCAACCGCTATATACAATATATATACAATTCGGGGCCTTCGGGCCCGTCAGTTAGACTGGTTGAGGATTCTCTCTCTCTCTATGTCGGACGAAGAGCAGAATCTTCCTTTCTCCGCAACTATATATAAAATAAAAAAGAAGAACAGAGTTGCTATTGGCTTAAACGTGCGTTCCTACTTTCGGATCACGTGCACGTCTGGATTTTTCTACGTACACTGCTAACACTCCTTGGTGAAGGCAAAAAACCATTGTCCGAGGTAGCTGCCAGCTCTTCGGTCTCCTGTGATCGACTAATTTTTTTGCTGTGTCCTTAAAAAGCCTAAACGTAAACATATTTTGATCTAAATATCATGTGAAAAACACAGATCACCTACTTGTCTATATAAAACAATATCAAAGTAAGGGATGCGATCTGAGTTCAATAGAGTTGAATCGATATTGAATTTTCTAGCTTCGAATAAAAATATTTATTTTAATCATCATCATCAATGGTTATACAGCCCCTTGTGGGCCTTAGCCTCCTTAATTAAACTTCGCCATCGCAATCTATCCAATTCCCGCGTCCAATTGCGAACCCCTATTGTTTCGAGGTCCTTGACAACTCTTTCCCATCAACGCAGCCTCGGTCTACCGGGTTTTATTTTGCCACCGGGTTGTGAATTCAGTAAGGACCTTGAGGTTCTGTCGTTCGCCATTCGGTGAACATGTCCCAGCCACTTGAGCCTGTTGCACTTTATGAATTGGACGATGTTGGCGTCGTCTAGGATGTTATAAAGTTCTTCATTGTAGCGGTATACGCCAAACACCGTCGTTGCAAACAGAACCAAAGATTCTTTGAAGAATTTTCCGCTCGAAAATAAGGAGAGAGATCTCGTCTTTCTTGCTAAGGGGCCAGGTTTCAGAACCATAAGTGAGCAATTTGTTCTGGTCTGTTTAAAATTCTAACATTCTACGTGCATAGGCGAAAAACATTGTCCTTATTCTTTTTCAGTTCGTTTAAATGAAATCGATCCGGTTTTATGTAATTTAGGTTTCATAATCGTTTGGTTTTTAATAGTAAATTTAATTTCGTAGGTGATAAGCTTCGACGGTTCCACAACGGTAGAAGAGTTCCTATCGACCCTTAGCACTGAGCTGGGGTGTCGCGAGTCTTCCGCTTCTGGGTTTGCCCTTTTCAGCGATGACCCCATCGAGAAAGATTTGGAACATCACATCAAGCCTGACAAAAAGGTATAGCCCTTCACTTTTTCAGAAACTGCAAACCATCTTTTACAGTCAGTATTGCCATAAAAACTATTTAAAAAAATTGCCTTCATGAAGAATAAAACAGGAATATTATGTTTTTATGTATTATTAATAATTATTTTTAAATATTATTTTCGAGTCTTGTCAAAAATACCTTCACCAACTACTGTCGCTAGTTGTATTGCAAACGTGACCAAAACGATATTTTTATTGGACTACTTAAGAATTACCATGGCGTTCATATAAAACATGGACTAAACATAGTGTTTTTGTATTTAAAATTAAATCTATGAAAGCATCGTGAGGAAACCGGCTTGCCTTAGACCCAAAAAGTCGACGGTGTGTGTCAGGCACAGGAGGCTGATGACCTACTTCCCTATACGATTGACAAATCATGAAACAGATACAGATATCTGAGGTCCAGACCTAAAAAGGTCTTAGCGACACACCATATATATATATATAATAGTATCAATCGCTTATACTGGGAATAAATAAGGCGCAACTGCGTTTCTCTGTGAATACAAAAGAAACAACATTTAAAGCCTATATTCTTGGTTTTATAAAGTAAAATAATATACTGAAAAAAATAAAATATCTTACATATATTATGTCAAGTGACATAAATTAAACATCGTCGATCAGACGGCAAAGACAACATTACAAAAGAGTTTATATAAAATACAATATAGACAAGAGTTTGTATAGGAAAATATATTATGTTTTCCTTACATATATTAAATTTTTTCAGCTCTGCGACGTAATATCTCGATGGGAAACGGCGCTAAGAGAAAAGGGCTCCGGGAAATTCGAAAACTCTCGAGTGATTCGTTTGACGTTCAGAAATCGGCTTTACTTCAAGAGTTCCGTTCGGACGGAGACCGATAAGGAAAGACTGCTTCTGTGCTATCAGGTTAATCAGCAAGGTATGTTTAAATGGACGAATTGTAGTAATAAACACTTTATTTATCACAAAAAATGTAGAAAGATGCGCGGTCTCACTGCTAAAATCAGTTTCTTCTTTCATAATCGATTTATAACTAGCAAATTAATTGGCATTTGAAGCTAAACAAGCACACATTTTCTATTATATATAAAACTAGTGGACCCGACAGACGTTGTCCTGCATGATATTTCAAGGAATTAGTAAAGCAAAGTATGAAAGTACCGACTGCAGCGCCATCTGGCGGGCTGATTTGTGAATCTAAACCATTCCCAGATCCCCTTGAACACACACAAAAAAATTCATCAAAATCGGTCCAGTCGTTTGAGAGAAGTTCAGTGTTCAGTACATACACACTCACAGAAGAATTATATGTATAAAGATTTATCTATCATAAAACTTACTAACAAAAGAACATACCAATTCTTAAAAGGCCGGCAACGCACTTGCGAGCCTCCTGCCCGTTTGCCTCCCGTTACATAAAAAAAATAAAAACCATATTGAAATTAATTTACTTAAATGATGCTTTTTTAATAAATGATAAAAAAAAAAGGTTTTTAAGAATTACTTTTTTAATTAAATGTAAATTGCTAATAATAGTTTTAGTTTTTTATTATATACATACATTTATTGTATTTTTGCAATATTTTAAATTGGCATACAATTTTGAAAATTTTTGCAGTGGTAGCAGGCAGATTCCCCGTAACTAGAGAACTGGCGGCGGAACTCGGTGCCCTAATGGCCCAGTTGGACATGGGGGACTACAGCGCGTCCAATACTCAACACAATCAGCCGCTTGCGCATCGATTCTACCCTTACAGATATAGGGCGGGGCTGACTAATGACGAGTTAAGGTAAGAAACTATTATATAGCAGGGATCTGCCGTGAACTGTGACATATTTTTTTTAATTTAAGACGTTTTTATATTCAGGTTTAACCATCCATTCTAGTTATAACTATCTTGAAAATAGCATAATATTGTTACGAGCTAGCAAGGGTTTATTTGAAAACTAAGCGAGCAAAATTATATATCCCATGGAATAATCTTGAACGATATTCGAGAACTTTCTCTGCAGGTGTGGTATTATATTCTTAGCGCACAATTCAAGAACTTACGTACGCTATCTCTTTCGCACGTTACTCCATCCTTGTCACACGGCGTTCTAGAATGTTTAGTCTGGATTCAAAAAGGATCCGACCTTCCCTCTCTTTCGCTTATCATTCCGTCCTTTTCTCACAACTAGAAAGTTCACTCTAGAACGTTCCTTCATTAAAGGGGTTAGTCCTGAAAACTGTACCATGTGACTACACTTGCTCTGAATCTGTCTGAATTAATGTTTCAGCATCCTGAAAATTAGGGTCACTTTATGCAAATTCCAATTGTCTGGTATGTGATAGAACCTTCTTGAACGGTCATAACTCACAGTTCAGCTTGCTGCAAACGTCTCTAACTTGTAGAAAAATCGAGAAACATTTCAGTCAACCCGTCTTCGTAAAACTATCTTTAAATTTAAAAGTTTATTGATTTGTATTTTTTGTGTGTGAAATTAATTGCTTATGTGGATGACATTATAATATTAAACATATTGTCAGGTTTTATATAAAATGGTAATTTCCACGTATCTTTAAGATATTGCAATTTAAAAAAAATACATTTCAATTTCAACAAATTCAATTTGCTCTAGGGACGTTGAAGAAAAGCTTCGCTCAAAGTGGGTAGCCCTCAAAGGGCGTAGTACGGCGGACTGTGTACGGATTTACCTCAACTGTACGAGAAAGTGGCCTTTCTTCGGAGCCACGCTGTTTCAAGCCAGGGTAAGATATTGTTGTGACCACTGGCTTTTATTTTAAAACAATTACACATTTGTTTTCCAAACAATCTCCATAGAGCAGTGATGAGAGATTGTACAATTTACAGACTATCTCAAAAAGATATGTTTTTATTTTTTGTTACAAGTACATACAAAAATGTCTGTGTATGATTTACTTTATTATTGTTACATTTCTATATTTAAAGTGACACAAGATAAGGTCAAAACATTCATTATTTGATGTTTATTGTATTTCTATGAATATGGGTAAAGCTTCCGGCTCGAAGGACCAAACGTAGCTTAATCGCTGCCTTCGATAGCTTATTGTGTCCGTTTAGCTTGAAAAAGTTTATTGTTAAGAAGCATAAAGACAAGGGAAGTTAAACATAACAAGTGTCATTTTTGACATTTATATAGTTTCTGACATATTCTTCTTCTTCTATATACAGATTATGAATCAGTTAAGTAAATGCCAAAATTCATAATGCTTTGCTAAATCAATTTATAAATTTTACATTTGACGCACTTCATTTCCTATTATCCGCAGCAAATATATATATATATATATAAATAATAATATATATAATAATAATATATATATTATATATGTCTATATGTATATAATATATATATATATATATTATATATGTGTATTTATTTACAGATAAAACAGCCGGACCTCTCGATGGCGTGGCTCGCAGTGTCCGAGGATGGGGTGACCGTCCTAGAACTGGCCTCCATGTCCGTTATAGGCAGATACGCCCTCAACTCTATAGGCCTCTTTGGTGGATTACAGGTATTACATTACCACGGCGGGATTCTCGTATTACCTTTGTTCCAGGCGTTAGGTTTCCATATCTGTTTCTTCGATAATTATTCTTTATGGATAACCTTTTCGTTTCTTCACCGTGCCATCCTTTAGGCATGTTCATTTCTTAAATAGAAACTAAACACGGGTGTTGGGCCTATAGTCGTATTTTTAATTAGACGAAGCCAACTGACAGTAGCTAATGTCACTTTGTAAAATAATGTTGCCATATTTAAAGTAATAGTGATGCGTTCAGTTCTTGTTCAATCAGATGAATGAACAATGAGTGTGAATAGTCAATCATTTCAAACAATAAAAGAATATTATTTCTATTTCAAAATTGTATGAAAGTGCTCTGATATAAGTTAGGTACTAGTACTATGTAACTACAATCAGTTTTTTGACGTCTTATTACAAAGCGCGGCGCGGCGACTAGTGCCATCACCGATCATTAATTCACGGGTTTTTACTTTGTCACAACACTATTTTTATTTCATCAAAAACTGACAACACCGTAAACGTCAGTTGACTTCGTCTAATTAAAAATTCGACTATAGCTACAACCATTAATTCGAACAATTATTTGACTTTTTCGGGCTTATTTTCCAGAAAATTTGGGTTTATTTTTTGTATTAAGTAATTTCATTTTCCTTTTCAGGACGACCTGATGATGCTGATAGACGCTGAGGATTCTACTAGTCCCGTTCACAAGATGTTGATTAGCCTCAATAAACCTAGAGTAAGTTATCTATATAACAACAATCAGTGGCGCTACGTCTTTAGGTCTCGGCCTCAGATTTCTGAATCTGTTTCATGATCATTTTTAAATCTAATAGGCAAGTAGGTGATCAGTCTCCTGTGCCTGACACACGCCGTCGTCTTTTTGCATCAAAGGCAAGCCGGTTTCCTCACAATGTTTTTCTTCAACGTTCGAGTGAATTTTAAATGCGCATTTAAAAAGAAACTAACTAAAGCCACTAGTCTAATGATGTACACTGATAATCACAAAACCCATATTCACTTTCAGATGGTAGAGCTGACCCATCTAATAGCGGACTACAAGAACACGCACCGACCCACAGGAACCGGGACGCCCCAAATGAACTCCCTCACCAGAAACGGAAGCCACCGCTCCATACGTAAGCCATCCACGTTGCCACACGTCCATCACACCCTCAACTCCAACACCACCATGACCCTGGGGTCGGAGAGGAATGCCACGTTGACCCTATCATCACACACGTCGACCTTCAATCACCTGGAGAGGGCGGTGTCGCACGGACAACCAGATATTTTGAAATCCACCCCCGATCACAAGAAACGTGCGCACACGCAGGATGGGATTGCGTGATTTTAAGCTCGGACGGATGTTCCGTAATTTTGTATAAAAAGGGTCATTTATCTGTCTGAATGTCTGTTTGCGTTGATATATGTCACGGAACAACGTATTGGATTAAAAATAACATACAAACACGGTATGACATAAATTGTCAACGCATAATGACATAGTACACGAATAAAAACTGATTATGACGTTAGTGACAAATGTCATTTGTCAAAACCTAGATAGGAAACGAGAATGACATTTCTAAGTTCGACATCTTGACAATTACTACTTTTTTTCTTGCCAAATACGCAAAAGCTACGCGATTATTATTATGGCAATTTTTTTTAATATTTTGACTTGGTTTTATTTGAACTCGACAAACGCCTACAAAATTTCTAAAAATCGAGAAATACGACGAAAGCGACATTCACTAAATACCTCATATTAAGTAGCCGGCTCTTCGCCTTGTATTATACTCATTATTTTGTATAAGTTTTTCGGCTTAATGCTTAAGATGTGTGTCTGATTGTGTGTTAGCTCGTGATTCAACGGTAATATTTAGGTTACTTCGTTTACACTGTTAATAAACAAAAGATATTTGTCAGCCTTTTTCATAACAAAGGTAAAAAAATAAAATTGAGTAATCTACAAACCATCATACAAAAGTAACGTTTATTGACGTGACAACGTCTATTAGACGTTTAATCGATGAGCGCCGGATGCACGCACGAAACAGCTTGACTCATTGTCCCGTTACGCTCATTGTACGCGTGCGCCGCATCTATCTCTCTCTCTTACTCGAATTGGCGTATGCGTCCGAGGATTCACTCCTTTGTATTCAATATACTTTATATACAATAATAAACGTTTCGTCAATCGTCGTTGTCACGTCATTATCGTCCGTAAACTGCCTTTACAGTCAATCATTTTTTATATAACAGGTATAAATGATATGATAAAAGTTACTTTTTTTTAAATTTTCTTATAATTTGCTTCTAAATGTTGCCGTTTAATTACTTCATATTATGTGCAGGGTATAAGCTATAGAGAGCATAGACACTAGATCCAAAGAAATAGTATTGTTTTAGAGAGCTTGAAAATTTACTTCGTACAATGACGCTATTTCTGAAAATTTTCTAGAAAATATTTGCCTAAACAGTATTCAAGTCGTAATCAAATTTCACTGCCAAGTGTAAATATATTAATAAGTTGAATAAGGTTTAAATCTATAGTCTAGACTTTCTTGTATAAAATGACTAAAAGTAGTTTTTACATTAAGATCCTTTTAGCACAAACTTCGAATATTCTATAGATTTTACCCTTATGCTTGACGTTCAATATTTTATTGTCTGGCAAAAAAAAATTAAATAAACATTTTACAAAGCACCTTCAAATCACCAATGTATTACTCGTGAGTTTTTGAAAGAGCTGAAAGAAACTTCGTATTTAAAATATCCTTTACAAAAACGACTTGGAAGTACTTAAATCTTTTTTCTAACAAAAACGTTTAGAAAATTGAGCTGAAAATGCTTTACAACTCAAAGTATTAACTCTGGACTGAAATGAAATAAGATATTCAACGAATCTCAATTAGAAAATGTACGAATTTTACAAACTCAATTCTCGTTTGAAAGTCGGAAGTCTCGTCTGTATATGTTTGATCGTAAACTGTAGTCTAGTATTAGCGGATTAAAATTATGTACGGAATAATGCTAAAAGTAGAATTTTCGATACATTTAGTCACGATAAAAGTAGTGAAATATCGAATTTCCTATTGACAAAGAAATATCGACCAAATCTGCTTTGAGACACGCAATTTTGATTTTAGTATTATCAACATTGAGATCATAGCAACATAATTGCTAATTTTCTTTCAATTTAAACAAATAAATTATTAACTAAATCCATATTAAGGTCAAAATCTCGTGTCTAGTTAGTGACCTAGATTTTATTGTACTGCACTTTTTGCATCACACCTGTTAATATTATTGTAAAGAATAATGTATAATACAATTAGTATTAAACTATAAGTTGTATAGAATGGCTATTATAGGTAATTTATTATAATTTTAATTTTCATTGTTGGCCTAAATAATGCCTATAATGTAGAGCCTAAATTTTGTACTACAGAATGAATGCTCGGTAATTTTTGTTTTTACGAATCAATAAACGTGTATTGACTAAGACAAGGATTTTTATTATTCTCCTTTAAAACATCAGAAAGCGGTTTTATAACCATAATGAAATGTCTGAACGGTGTGATATGAAAATAGAGAAAACTTGAATATTGAGTCACCACACCATACATATATATGTATGGTGTAACACAGTATATGTTAAGAGCTTTTTTCTTCTAAAATATATGACAATTTTGGTAAACATAAATGTCACAAAATAACAATAAAAACAATACACTACCAATTGTAGGTATCAGATAGGGACTTAAATATTAAATTGAGTAGCCGAATATGTCTAGCTCTGGATAAGTAGTGTAATCTGTTATATTCGCGAATAATTCGAATTCGAATGAGCCTGTACTATTAGGTAGTACATTGTCATTTTAGATAGGTTAATATAACTACTGTAGTGGCGCCTTCTGATGAGAAGACCGGTCAAACCTTGAGGTTTTGTTATACGACACACTGAATTAAAAAAAAAAAGTTAAACATAGATTTTATTCAATTCAAAATTTGAATTTAGAAGAATCCGCGGTCCGCGTTTGAGGTATTGAAATGGACTAGCTTGTGCCCTACGATATGATTTGTCAAAACAATTCCTGTTATGTTGAGGTCCTTTACAAATGGATAGATATAACCACTCGAATCAAAGCTATGCCCCAACGGACTTCTGTAAATTCTGCTCATACATTGTAAAAAACTGGCACAAATTACGCTCCTATATTAACTAAAAATATTTGTATTTAGCCTATAATAATGGTTATTAATCCTCTAAATTAACGGGATTTTTATTATGTAATCACTCCAGCGCCATTACATTTAACTACAAGGTTTGTGTAAAATAAATTATGTAATGATAAAGTAAAAAAATTACACACACAAACACTTTATTATAACTTTAAGGGAAGACATTTTTATTTGGTTAAAACAAGTTCATTTAGATGCACATCCAACGCCTCCAATATCGACTCTGTGTTCCGCGGAAATTCTGAAAAATTTAGCTTTCGTAAACACAACACGATTATGAAGATTTGAGTTCAGGCTGAACTCAACTCCTTCATGGAAAATAAAAATACGGATTTAATAGAATTTTAAAATTGGGGTTAGATTACTCGTAGAACTACCTATAGACCAGTGCAGATAGCCTTCAAAATAAATAAAAAGTGAAAAAAATAATAGTAGGATTAAACCTACAAAAAAAAGTTTTCAAAAGTCAAAAGTTTTAGATCTTTTTATTACCTACAACTTTGCCATTTAACTTTCATCGATAGGACTTTTAGTTTTGCCGGAAATCGAGATAAACCGTTTTTTACCCTTAAAACTACCCCCCCCCCCCCTTCCCCTTCCCGACCTCATATCGCCCGTAAATTATTTTTCCTTTAATTTTTATAATATTCTCCTCCTTTTCCAATAGGTTTCATTCTACTATTATTTTTTTAGGTTTCAAAAATTATCGGCACTGGTCTACTAGTTTATCTAAAAACATTAAAAAGTATTTTTTTTTATAGAACGTGAATAGAATGTTAAGTGATATCGCCGCCCATGGACACTCAATGCCAGAGGGCTCACGAGTGCGTTGCCGGCTTTCTTAAAAGTTTCACTTTACTAAAAATATTCTTACCAAAATCGAACCACTTAGCAGGATATCCAGATTCTTTTCTTGATTCATTGATACATTTCCTCAAGGCATAAGTGATGCCATACGCCACACAAATTCCCATTTCCCCAACAGCTGAAAATTTGTCATGATATAAGAAATATATGTTTTTGACGTGACAACGTCTTATAATTCGATGGAGCCGGCAGCACGCACGAAAAAACATGACTCATGCGGCGTTATCTCGCTCTGAGGCGTTCCATTTAAAATTGACATAATTGTATTTATGCGTACATATAAATGTAACTTGATCAATTCAATTGTGATTTCCATTTACCTCCTTCTCTATATCCATACAAAATACCTATCAAACAAATTTTTTTTTTTTTTAATGCAACCATCCCATCAATATTTTTTTATGACGTCACATTCAACTATCGTCAGTAAACCGACTTTACAGACAACCGATTGTTTTTTATTGCGTATTTTGTATGAAAATAACATTTTGAATACATGCCCGTGTTTCGAATTCAATCAATCAAATCATACGAAATAAAATTTTATCTTACTTTTTGATCCCAAAACGCCTTTAGGATTCTTCGAATTGAAGCGTAGCTTAACCCTGAAGTCTACGGGAATATCCTTTGCCAGAAATACTTCGTAATACAAAGCTCTGTCGTTCAGGAGTTTACCATAAGTATTGTACATAAAGTGTTCCATTGTATGGTAACTAAGGCCTTGTACGTAGGCGCCTTCTACCTTTAAATACAAGATACATTTTAACATAAAATTAAACAATCTTAAAGCTGTAAAAACATTGCGCTACGTCCTTAAAAGATTAATATGGCACCTCCATCGCTTTTAAAGGCTACAAAGTTTAAACTTAAAAATAATTTTGAGGTGAAACTTGAGGGCGCATGAGGGTAAATTTTTTAAAAAACGTCACGAAAAGAGAGAGAGTCATTGAGATAGAGTGAGTTACCTTATTGAATATATTTTATGCAAAATAATTTATTGAAATCTCAAATGATGAATTGTAAATTAAAATGTCACGTTTTTTTATTATCGAATAAAAAAAATAAGCTGTATTAGCTTTCGACACTTTTAATATTTTAATGAAACACAGTCACACAGTCTCGGAAATCTAACGCACACTTTGTACGCACGCACTTTTATTTATTTTAGTAATTACAGAGATAAAAATTTATAAAAATCTCTTACTTGGCCAATATCCACAGTTGGATTCGTACTCGTCCCGGCATCTTCCAAAATATCAACTCTATCAATTTGGAATCTCCCCGTCAGTACATCCAATGTCGTCTCACAAATGGCAACACTGAACGCGCTATACCCCGCCAACGTCGGTTCCTTATCGTTCATCATGAACTCCGCACACAAGTCAATTTGCTGATCAGCCGCTGCTTGAACTAGCTGCAGCCATGTTGGATTCGAATTCCTCAAAGACTGTATTCGACCCAGAATCTGGTCACACGCTTTTATTATCGCGAAACAAACACTTTCACTAACAATACTGGATCCGGAAAACACGCCATTGGGACACGCGAACGAGTAATTTGGCAGAACTGATACCATATCGACTGGAATTCCCAATTTGTAGGCGCACACTTGAGCCGCTTTCGTGTTTACTCCTTGCCCCATTTCGATACCACCCGTGGTGACTGTCACTGTCCCGTCACCTCTATAAATGGAGACAATAGCTGAATAATTCCCGTAGTATATAACTGGGAAGAGCATCACGGCTATATGTATCGATTTCTTCATCCAGCGATTGTCTTTGTTGTATTGAATAATTTTGGAATTTCGCTCCTCGTAGTCAGAGGTTTTTTTAAGCTCGTTTATGAGTTCTGGTATATCGTTGTCGTCTTTTCTCATGTTAACTAAACGGACGGCTGTCGCGTCCAGTTCTAGTTCTTGTGCGATGTGTTCCATTATATTTTCGATACAGGCAATGCCCTCTAACGTGCCTAAAATAATATTAATAATAATATCGTGAATTTGTGGGGATCTGGGCTATTACGGGGAATTCCCCCGTAATAGACGCACACGCGAAAAAATACACCCACCGAAAACAAGTGACGACAGACGGGGAATTCTCAGTTCCGTTCGGATTCAAACCTTAATTGGAGTTTTTTAAATTTCAGATGTTTTTTAAATTTAAATATCGCCTATTGTTTTCAGTGAGGACTAAGGGTCCTTTGCTTCCACTTGGCCCTGGGCTGCAGCCCAAAAAACCCTTAAGCATACTATGGAAATGCTAAACGTGTTTGGTAGTCTTTTTAAATCCTAAGGTATCAGAACTTTAGTCGCGTCTTTATTTACTAACAGTACTTACATTGAAATAATAATTACATTTACATGTTTGTTACATATCCATTGCACTCCCTTTGCCCCGCATACCCAATACCAGTACCCCTCTTACGCAACTACGTTATAAGTATAAGGAAACGGACAACAGAACCAGAAGCTTTTGATCGGATACCTCATATCGGACCGGTCAATTCTCAACTAGGTAAGTTTATAATATATTTTGTCGGCACCTAATATCGGGCCGATTAAATAATTATATTTAGTTAAGTCTTAATTATTGTAAGTGATTAATTAAAGTAATTTCAACACATTTTGTTTTTTTTGGGATTCACCGCTGGCCCTCACTTAATTTGTTCTTCAAATCTGTTTATTCAAATGAAAATATTGTGTAAAGTTAGCAATAAAATGTTTCTATAAAAAAACTTACCAGGTCCTCTAGCAAAGGTATTTGAAGGTAGATCAGTGATTACATAAGCTGTTTTGAGATTGTAGTAATCAGTATTATAGCAATTGGGAAATCCGCCCGCTGCGTAACTTAAAGTGTTTTCATTTCTTGTGCATCCATAATCTTGGATTATGGTAGCGTCGAGATATTGAATTTTACCGACTTCGTCTACACCTACCTATGAATGATATACATGTTTTAATAAAACTTTTAGTTTTTTATCACAAGAAACATTTTATTATTTTAAATAAATATAAAAATATAAAGTTCATAAATTCAAATAATGTCAACGAAAAAAAAATCACATAGTACAGTCGACGCAGGCTATTTATTTCTTTGGGACGAAACGATTTATGGGCCAGAAACATTTGACTGTATCATTAAAAAAAAATCATGTGATTTTTTCTGACAGTTATTTTGAGTCTAAAGGCCGATTCACATATATCAGCGAAGCCACAGTTCCGACACAGTACCGGCACAGTGCGAAATATTCTTTCATACATTCTCTATGAACGCATCCCCACTTGTCAGTGTCGGTGCCGACACCCGCAATCACGGACGGATTCGTTGACAACGATATTTTTTGTCGGATTACTGAGGCCGCATTATTATTTGTTACATTTTGTTTATTGCAGAAGAATATTAAAGCAGCTCTCTGACATTTTAAAATATTCAAAGTATTTTCTTTCATCTTTAACTAATTCTTTGTATAATGTGATGAATTCTTCTTCCATCTCTCTTAATTGCCATGCTTTATGCACCCATTTTCTTATTTTCCTTAATGCTGCTCTTCTTTTTCGTCTAAAGCAACAGCTATCATAGCTAGCTCCGTAGTATTGACCAGAGCCATAATCACGTTACTTGACGACGGACACGTTTTCACTGAAGCTCCGTAAACTGAGTACTGACATGTGTAAATTGAATGACTGACGCAATACTGTATCACTGTACTGAACTGAATGGACACGTTGACGGAACTGTGGCTTCACTGATATATGTGAATCGGGCTTAACGATGTACATATTATTTCACTGTACGCTTAAATTTTAATAGCAAATTTATTAGAATGCCAAATCATAAAATGACTGCTTCACGACTGATTTGAGAGCGACCGCCGATGCGAAAACCGCTGTGTGAGTTCGAAAAGTGAGTTACAGAATCGCAGGGCAGTAGTCCACAACAAGCTCAGAATGAAAGCCGCATACCTAACATTTAGGGTATGCTGATGCAACTCTTCTGTTCCAATATGAACCTTAGAAAAAATACTACTTTTATTTTAAAAAAAAACCCTCACCTCATAGGTACACTGAACTGGTGGCCTTCTCCCAATACTAGCGAGGTTGGTACTAAAGGGCAATATGAACCTACAAGGCCTATTCAAATTCTTAGCGACGACCGCGCCAGCTGCTGCCATCTGAACTGACCTGCTCAATTTGCCTCCAAAACCTCCGCCTAAGCGACGAACTATAACTAAAACGCTGAAAGAAATTAGTTACTTTTAACCAACCTAGTGTGTATCTCGATTCTAACATAGTGAATGTTGGGTGTGGCAGAGGAAGAATGAAGTTGAATAAATGCCGTGGAAAGAGTTAAGAAATATGTGTGGTGTAACATTACGTGATAAGACAAGCAACAGTGCATAGGTGAGCAGTGTGGGTTAAATGAGGACGTAGTGACAAGGATATGAGAAACAATGCTTAGCTAGTTTGGGTATGTAGAACGTCGCAAGTGGAAATGGTGGTGGTTTCTGCCTGTGTGGGAAAAAGGCGTGAATATATAAATAAATATTTTACTTATATTTTGTACTTTTACACAATAAAGGATGATTCACGGTACACCGTGTCGCGACCGGGCCGGGCCTCGGCCGGGACACGTCCACCGTGCGCCGGCCGGGACAGTGGTTCATGTTACACCGGGCTGTTTGGGTGTACGCACGTACGTGTTTGGACGACTATATCTGTTTTTGTCAAAAAAAAAACAAAAAAAAATTTAACCTCACTAAGATTTGACGTTGACTGCTCTGCGGGTGCCCGGGCGCCTACGTTCATGTTACGACGTGCCGGGGCCGGACCGTGCCGGAGCCGGGAAACAATACCCACCGACATTACAACGCCGTGCCCCGGCCGGGGCACGGTAAGGGCACGGCCGAGCAACGGTCAGGCATGAATTACTTCATACAAAAGTATATCATTAATGTTAGACCGTGCCCGGGCACGGCCCGGTCGAGACCCGGTGTAGCGTGAATCATCCTTAACACGTGTGTGTGATTAGTTTAAAGCACGAAAAACGTCACAATTTATATGAAAAAAGGTATTTAATACATTGAAATTTTAAATACTATAACGAAGTATCTAGTAAAATAACGTTTATATAAATATCACAAAAAATTATTTCTACATAATTAAAGAAATGGACATTGTTTATTTTAAAATGCTGACTATGCTAACTTCAGGGTATCGGTTTTTTGTGACGTTGTGCGGGTGTCAGTTTATTGTGACGGTGTGCGCGCATCGTAAAAATTTACTCTCATCAATTTTCCCTAACGCGCCAAAAGAAGTATATCTTCAAAAATATAACTGTTTCAATGGGTGAAATATATCTTAAATAAAAGAATTTCCGAACCCGATTTAAATATAGAACTTCATGTTAACTTTGACAGATAGAGAGACAAAATTCAATTCAATTTCAAAAATTCTTTATTTTGTTTCACAAAAATTTATAGTGCTACATATCCAGTGTACATTATTTAATCATAGATAGAGAGACAGGTTTCACACTACACTCACTCGCTTTCCTTAATTCCCAAACAGCGTGCGACACAGATCTGTGTTAAATCGATCCACTGTGTAGCACTGTGTACTTCAAAACCTTTGTCGACCGGTACCACGATGGATGTCTGTGGTTCCAAATAGTAGTGGTATTGGGCACCGATGTAATATTTACCTGAAGTTATAAATATTTTAATAAAAAGGTAACAACAGAAATAAGACGCCTAAACAAAACTTAAATTATTAAGTTTAAAAAAAAGTGTGGTGAATATAAGTGCAAGTGCGGTATCTCGGACACACGAACATAGTGGCAAAACATTATAGAACACTAAGACTGTTAACATTACCTTAGTTAAAGTTCACTAGTATTGTAGAAAATTAAGTCAACAAAATATTACTTATTAGCCTTAGTGATTGTATAGGCTAGATTGTAATTCATGTAGGAAATACAAAAGTTAGATGTATCACGCGACTCCAAGTTTGATCAGCGCTACGGATATTTAAATAACAAATCACAAATACAGAAACGTCGGGATGTATATCGATTATCGATATTGGAAGTTTAGTCTTTTGATACCATAATTAGTATTACAAAGTTTTTGAAGTAGGTAGGTACTAAGTTTTGAGTCCAATAATTAGTGAATGGATTGTGATCTCCACTGCGTTTTAGGTATCGAACAAGCGCTAAACATGACTTCTGTGTGTCAAACGTTTTGAACAATAACAAACATTTGAACAATTTCAAGCTCCAACACAAGTCTCATAGGAGAAATAAATGCTATACCAAAACAATTAATCTAATTACAATAAGTTAAGTATAAATTATAAAGTTTCCTAACTCACCGCTCATGGAGGTTAACACTCCTTAACTTAAGTAACTTACACTTATACACTTTACGGCTGAGGACTAAGGTTCTATTCACGAGAATAAGGGCTAGGCTTCAGTTGAGAGGGTTAGCCATAAATATTATTAATATACCTATAGCAATACCTACTATTTACGCCTCCTACTTTAATCATGATATAACTTGAAGTGCGCTAACAAAGTTATTGTAACCGATTGATATATACAACTTATCGCTAGCCAAGGGGGCGTTTTGGCCTGAGAGAATAGTCTGGAAGCAAGCTCCTTTAGGTCGGAGTAAGAGTAGAACCTTCCTTCCTCAACATTCAGTGGTTCAGGGTATGATGTCATCGCAGTGATTGTGTACATACCTTTAATAACTTTTTTGACATTTTCTCCTCTGCCTTTTGGCACGATCTTCTCAGCATCGGCTGTCCCCTCTTTATACCTATATATATAAATATATATGTTTTTCTTTTACTATAATAAACAACATATTCTAGCATTTTCAGCGATGTTATCCGAGTTGTTGACGTGCAGTCGCACAAGGGTGAAAATAAATAATTTTTAACGTTTCGGATTAAATAGTATTATAAATATAATGCACGAAATAAAAAGATTATTCTCGCCGCTGAGTTTCATCATCGGACGTCGAGGCAACGAAATTCCACCCGTATCACCTTGACGTCCGTCGTTCCACAACGGAGCGTTTTTTAAGCCAGCTGCCCACTAATAAATTTCCGAACCAATTCGACTTAAGGTCCTTCAAGAAAAGAGCGTACCAATCCCTAAAATAGCGGCAACGCACTCGCGAGCCTTTTGGCATGGAGTGTCCATGTCTCTGTATCACTCAACATCAAGTGACCCTCCTGCCCAGCCCCTTGTTCTAGAACAACGACTGTCGAAGTGATATGGATGTATGTATTCTGCCGACGTCAGACCATAGAGCTCAGCTGCAGGTATTAATCCGAACAAGTCCTCTAAACACTCGCCGCTTTAAATGCGGTAGAAGATGCAGAGAGACCTCACATCTCTTACTTACCGCGATTTTATTTCCTTCGCCTGATCAATGGTGATCACGGCTGGTGTTTTCGGGACATTTTTATACTTAACCTCGACTTTCTCAGCCATTTTGACCGCTAAATACTCGGATGCCGCCACTATGATTGCTATAGGTTGGCCACAATATTGAATGTCATCAGTTCCAAGGATGTATTCATCCACTTCTTGTAGAGGTATCCCGGGGAAGCCGAAGGAATTTTTCCCGGGAATATCTTTGGCTGTTAAAAGGGCTATAACGCCGGGGGTTTCCTGTAAATTAAGGCCAGGTTACCTCCTATTTAGCTATCCCTTATTATCACAGCATAAACGCAACTCGTCAGACAGAGATGCGCAATAGTTTTGCTCGTAATAATGGTTTTTATGCATAGTTTACAGTGTCAAACTAAACCTGGAAGTGATGCAGAGAGAAATTATTCGTGTATTACAAGTTTTCTCGTTTCCTTGATTAGAAGGGTTTAGGGAATTTGAATTAATTTGTTTTTATGAGAAAACGGGCATTTTAGTTATTTATACATTCCTTGTACTTTGACGAAAATATGCATATTACATCTCTTGCATTATAAAAAATGCCATAACGTTTTTTCTACGTTGTTCGTATATATGAGTATCGACGTGCTGACGTGTATATGTATATATGTGTATGTTTCAAAATATATAGAAAAATGATTCTTACCAAAATATCATAATTGATACTATCAACACTTCCCCCATGAACCGTCGACAAAACGAAAGCCGCGAACACATCGTTCAATCCCAGCGGCATATCATTAACATAGGCCGCTTCACCAGAAGTCTGTATAATCGCTTCTAACTTTTGTACCGGCTCCGTAACTGGGTATAGCTCCTTACTAGTTGGGTATAGTTGTTTTCCAGATGATAATGGCCGCGTAATATTTGTGGCTCCAGAAGCATAAAAGTACGGGTAAAGTTCGGGCGGACATATACTGAGGACGAACTGAAAAAAAATGCTATTTCAAATAATTACGTATATCAAGGCCTTACAACTGAAGGTACAGACAAAAGAGCGCCGAAAAATCCAGTAAAAGGAAAACGTGGGAAGATCGCGATGGGGTGACGACATCATAAGGTTTCTGAAGACGTTCAGGAGGTCTTTACCCTAAAGGGGTCCATACTGAAGAAATAAAATAATTAAATAAATCAGTCGCCCTGCAAACATTTTAGGTCTGGGCCTCAGATTTCTGTATCTGCTTCATGCTCATTTGTCAATCTCTTAAGCAAATAGATGATCAGCCTACTGTGCCTGACACACGCCGTCAACTTTTTGAGTCTAAGGCAAGCCGGTTTCCTCACGATGTTTTCCTTCACCGTTCGAGCGAATGTTAAATGCGTACATAGAAAGAAAGTCAATAGAAATAACAAATCAAAACTAATCTAGACTAAGGGTCGATTCGACCAAACTTCAATTTATACACGAGTAACTATACCAAGAATAATCTATTCCATGATTTTAATCTCGAGTAAATCCATAGTCGTTTGTCCACGTCATCGATAGTATAATATTGTGCTAGGAATAACAATACGCGAATAGCAAAAGAATGGTGAACGAAAATAAAACTCGGCAAATAAATGTTGTTCTACAACGGGACAGTGTAAGAGCATACATCATGTCAACTCGATTTTGCCGTATTATAGTGTGAAAAAGTAGCTTTTAACAGGTATCAAACGAGACCAAAAAATTTTTATTTCTTGTTTGTTTGAGGCTTTCGTCTAAAAAGGAACTTCTGTTGAGCGCAGTTGAATGTCATTCTAATATTATAGAAAATAAAAAATCTAAAAACAAATAAATAAATAATAAATTGTTTAAACGTTTCATTATACAATGCTAGACTATTAATTTAGTGCGTTGCGTTGACTTGAAATTAAAACACAGAATACATATTTGTGAAATGACAGAAATCAGCTGATTGGACTGACTGACGCCATTAAATTATTCTAGGAATAGCTGTTATTCCGTGCGAAACGGCCGCGGCGGTATAGTAGCAATTCCCGAATAAGCCGAATAATATAATAATTCTTAGAATTTGTAGTTGGTAAAACGTAAAATTGATTTACTCTCGATTAACTGACGATTTATTCTAAGATTAAGATTTACTCTTGTTTGGTCGAATCGACCCTAAGTGTATAATAACAATACTAACACCAATTTGATTTGGAATTAAACTGGCTTTATAATAATTATTTATATTTATTTATCTAAAAAATTCTAGAATGTGCAACAGTTATGGCGAACACAATAATGTCTAAAAACAATAAAATAACTAAAATCAAAATAGATGAAATAGATTGCAAAATAGAGCGTTTACCTTATAAAATACGCCAATAGCTATTTTTTTTCTGGTCATAGGAGATAATTCTGGCGGCACTTTGTCTGGCTTTATCTCCTGGTTCAAAATTTGTATGGCACTTTGTAATGAGCCATTGCTGAACATGTTGCGTCCTTCCAAGTATTTCTCGCATCGGAATGCGTGAACAAACTTTTCGGTAATATTACCGTAAACGATAGTGGCGTCTTCGATTGCTAAGGTGTCGTGGTTGATTTTGAAATTGAATGCAGCGTTCACAATTGCTAGGGCATTTTGGTTTCTTGGCGTAATCTGAAAATTTCCGAAAAATTTAAAAGGGCTATAACGCCGTGGGTTTCCTGTAAATTAAGGCCAGGTTATACCTCCTATTTAGTTATCCCTTATTATCACAGCATAAACGCAATTCGTCAGACAGAGATGCGCAATACTTTTGTAAAACAGGGTAATAATGGTTTGCATGCATAGTTTTCAGTGTCAAACTAAACCTGGTGATAGTGATGGCGTAAGAAATTATTCGTGTATTAATTACAGTAGAACCTCGATAAGTCAAAAACCTCCAAATCTCGAAAAAATGTTTTGTTCCCTTCCCTTAAAACACCAAAACCTCCATTACTTGAAATCTTGACCCTCTGTTAATCGAAATAATCACCGAGTCCCTCCAAGCCATTTTGGAACATATTTTCACTCTATAACTCGAAAAATTAAATTTGACCTCTGTATCTCGAACATAGGAACGTTTTATTTTACAACCTTTACAACTTGATCATTTGGAATTTATAAAATAAGTTACCGACTTTAAGAACTTGCCGACAATGTGAGTACACTATTGTTTCTTAGAAAACATTTTAGGAGTATACAATAATAAATTTATGACTCATGGAAACACGTGTTTGCTTGCTTTGTGTCAGGTGGTCAATTTTGATTCCCTTTGAAATTTAGCTAAGCCAGTCATTTGTTTTCGACTTAAATACTGTCAGAAGTAGTTTGGTTCACTGCAATACACATCAATTAGTACAACAGTTAACATGAGTGCTGTGAAACGTAAACTAAAAACTTTGAGTCTTGCTGAAAAATTAGAAGTGCTCGAAGCTGTGAAGAGCTGTCAAAAAAATAAAGATGTTACTGAACAATTTGGCCTGCCAATGAGTACTCTTTCAACAATAATAAAAAATGAATCAGACATCATGAGAAAAATACAAAACGGTCAAAGTTTGTCAAAATTTATAAGAATAAACCTCAAACTCTTTATGTCGAATCAAAATCCGCCTAAGTCGAAATCCTCCATAAGTTGAAAACTCTATAACTCGAATTTTTTGGCGTCTCCCTTGATGTTCGACTTATAGAGGTTCTACTGTATTATTATTTATTATGTGTAGGCATTCTATGCATTTGTGTGTGCTGGTTATTCTAAAGGTAGGCGGTTTCAACAGGGAAAAATAAACAAAAATGTTTCATTTATTATAACACCTGTCAACACAATATTATGAACTAAAAGAATTTTAAAATCGAAGGCGTAGAATAGACGAGGATAAGAAAATAATA
The DNA here is from genome assembly GCF_905475465.1 of Pieris napi. Taxonomy (NCBI): domain Eukaryota; kingdom Metazoa; phylum Arthropoda; class Insecta; order Lepidoptera; family Pieridae; genus Pieris; species Pieris napi. The sequence goes on from NC_062241.1 coordinate 11,152,095, forward strand.
AATTGATATGAAACCTAAAACCCTGATTCAAATTATAATTAAAAGTTAAATTACATGGCTATAATTTATAATTGAAAAATTAAGATAAAATATAAAACATCTAAATATAATAATTTTTAATAATTATATTACTAACCACGTTGCTTAGTAGAAACTGAAATGAGATGCATTTCTGAACAATTCTTGGCTGATAGAATGTTATAGATTACTTAAAAAGGGACTTCAAACTTACCTTATAAGTCCGCACAACGTGAGCACTGCTCAATGGTGGCAATTTGAAGTTTATAATCAAAAATCCATTCATGTCCTTATTCAAAAATTCTGAGAGAGTCAATGTTAGTTCAGAATGTTCGGACTCTAAAATCAAACGGCAAATAACAACTCAATTCATTATTGATATAAAAAATCAAATAATACATGATTACAATGGCTTAATATTGAAAAAGGGGCCGTCCGTAGTATTTTTTGTATGCCCAAGCTTAACGCGCAGTGAGCTGTGTTCGCCTAGTGGCGTGCGAATCTTATCCTTGAGGTCGTTCGATCGGTCCTGGCTGTGCACCAACGGACTATCTTCCTATGTGCGTATTTAACATTAGGGCGAACGGTGAAGGAAAACATAGTGAGGAAACCGGCTTGCCTTAGACCCAAAAAGTCGACGGCGTGTCAGGCACAGGAGGCTGATCACCTACTTGCCTATCAGATTAACAAATGATCATGAAACAGATACAAAAATCTGAGGCCCAGACCTATCAGATTGTAGCGCCACTGATTATTATTATTATGCTTAACACGCGAGAATTAAACTTACTAACATTGAATGGTCTCAATCTTATTACCCCACATCTCCCTAATGCTTTGTAATCGAAATACTTTCTTCAACGTCTATATTATACTTCGAGTATCACGTAAAAATACTTACTTATAGTCACAACTGCGCCTACACATTCAAAAAGCAGGAAAAGATCTGATTGATAATGTCTTTTTATATGTTTTATCATGAAGTTGCCGGCCACTGAGGCGATCTGAAATATTTAATATATTGAGGGTAGGTATCTGTATATACATCTGGCCTAATAACCAAATAAAAAATAACAAAACCCATAATTTCAGACCCAAAAGCCTGAACACCTATGTACTTAATAAAAAAAATAACAAGCATAGAAATGTGCCTTATTCATATAAAAAGAAAAAGTCAGGTTCGAATACCAGAAAAACATTTCCTTACCTTTCTAACCGGTATATGAGCAACAACATCCAAATGTTTGACGAATTCGAGCAAATACGAAAATTCCTCTCTTTCTTTACCCTCCTTTTTGAATATTGTAATGCAATCCTCGATCGAAACATTTCCACCAAGAACCAAGTTTTGGTCGAAATAATATTTTTTTAATGAGGTAACTTCGCTTATGTCAATTACAACCGGAGGGTAGTCGCTTAAACTTGGTAAAATACCTGAAAAAATACAATAAGTTTGCATTTTGTTCGATTCCATTCTTTATTTTAGTAAAAAAATCAAGCAATAATATATTGTTTTCTTAGAACCCTGTTTATCTGTGCGTAGCAGCCCTGCGATTCTGTAACTCACTTTTCGAACTCTCACAGCGGTTTTCGCATCGGCGGTCGCTCTGAAATCAGTCGTGAAGCAGTCATTTTATGATTTGGCATTCTGAAAAGGTGCGAGCTTGTAGTTTATTGTTTATTAGAATGCCAAATCATAAAATGACTGCTTCACGACTGATTTCAGAGCGACCGCCGATGCGAAAACCGCTGTGAGAGTTCGAAAAGTGAGTTACAGAATCGCAGGGCTGTTCTTATTAACTAATAGTTCTTATTTGCTACGCGTCATTTCATTTATTCACAAGAATACTTACAACTTTTTCATATCATCAAACTATAAATAACAATGTTACAAAATCAAAATATCATTTGTTCATGTAAATAACTTAACTTCTAAATTTACATTTACTGCTAGCTTTCAAATCAAGGGCGTAGAACGGACCAGAAGAAACCCTCCGTCACTCTTAAATCGCCAACCCTTATCATACTCCCCATTATCACGTTGTACAGTGTTGTCATAACACAAAAGTCAATTTAGCTACCTGAAATCCCACGACGGTTCTCTTACCGTACTGTTTTATTAAGTTACCATAATAAAAATACATTTTACTGGTATCACAATTGATTATTACAATACATTTGCGTAAGGGATATTACTGTTACGGTTCACAAAACACCAATTTACAAATTACCGCTTGCGAGTTGTCTGAATTTGTGGGTAATAGAGCGTATACTCATTTCGGAGAAAACTATTTACTTATTGTACGTGCACAGCCTATATAGCCTTTGCAGTACAGCCTCAGTTCTCGATTCAAACCTTATGAAAATGTAGCTTAAAAAAGTTGTTGGAGGTGATTAGGATAAAATGATCAAGATCTAGTAGGGTACGAGGTCCTTGAAAAAAAATATATTTTTGTATGACAATTTTAACGGGTTTTCAATATATATTAAAGTAATATATGTTAAGGCTTAATTGAATTATTATATTTGAGAATTATTATTTGATAAGAAAGGCGAGGGAAGGAGGTTATAAAAATTGCGTTCAAGATCATTGCAAAGATTTTTTTTTTTAATTTTAAATTTTTTTTGATTATAATTTAAAAAAAACTCAATTTTTTTTTTAATTTGAAATTGGAATATGGGTCAAATTGGATATTTTGTCAGTAAAGGCCGCATCCAGTTGACAGATTAATTAATAATAAGTCCGCGTTTATATCCGTTTTAATTATTATTGAAATGTGTAGTCGTGTACGTGAGTAAACTAAAGACACCAATAGACCAAAAAACTTATTGACTAAACAATTGAAAATCGCTCAATACACAATAGCTATTTTTCAATATAAAAAAATACCTTGAGCAGTGTTCCCATCCACGAATCTATATTCACACGGCCCTCGGATAACCTCAAATATTTGTTCAACTGTCCATACTTTATAGAACTTCTCACTTCCACAATCGATTTCAATAATTTCGTCATTTTCTTCGAGAACACTCCATTCACTGCTTATAGAGCATTTTCTATCGCATTTGTTCTCACAAATGCTAAGCTCCTCGATATCTTGGATGTTAGGGGCATCTGATCCGAACGATTTAATTGTATCCAAAATTGGACGATAGCCAGTACATCTGCAAGTGTTACTACCGAACGAGTTTTCTAGTTCTTTCATTTCGAGCTTCTTGGGTAGAAGACTGAAATAGAAGACAGCATTATTAAGTATTACGTATTTTTCTTATTTACAATATGTATTATATTTATTATTAGCCAGATCGTTTTAAGAGATTTATACATATTGCAACTTATGCTTAAAACAATAACATACAAGTGACTGTAAGATATGAAGCAGACATTTATTTATTTATTACAAAAAAAAAATCAGTGGCGCTACAACCTCTTTAGGTATGGGCCTCAGATTTCTGAATCTGTTTCATGATCATTTTTAAATCTTATAGGCAAGTAGGTGATCAACATCCGGTGCCTGACACACGCCGTCGACTTTCTGTTTCCGTTTCGCTGTTTCAAAAACTCACGATGTTTTCCTTCACCGTTCGAGCGAATGTTAAATGCGCACATAGAAAGAAATTCCATTGGTGCACAGCCGGGGATCGAATGTACGACCTCAGATATGAGAGTCGCACGCTGAAGCTACTAGGCCAACACTGCTCTTTGCTGCTTAATTAAAGTACATGGCATCATATACTTTTTCTATTTCTACAGTTTAATTTATCCATTCCAAAAAAGACAATTATGGCGAACATGACATTTACAAATATAATTTGAAAAATAGTTTTTTGTTAACATTTAATTCGTAAAAAAAAACAGTATGATTCTTTATGAGTACTTTGTTTGACACGAAAAAAAGCGGCGTGTGCAACATAGGTAATCTTAACACAGCCCTATTGTTAAAATACCTCCTTATTTAAAACTAAGTAAATGTATTGAATTTTGTCATACGGGTCCCATCCTAGGTCAAGTTGGTTTCCTCGCAACATTTTCCAATTTAACAATTGAGTGTTAATTGCGCACAAACAAAGAATAATCCATAGGCCGGGGTTCGAACGTACGTCAGGGATTACGTTCCCCTCACACTTTAAAATCGATTTTTTGTAATTTTAATTTTTGTGATTAGTAATCGTTTTTTTTTGTAATGTTTGTTTTGTTTAATAATTATTTTTATTGATATTTGTATGACCTCTAAATGTATGTCATGTTTGCCTTTAAGTGCTTGTCACATTAAAAATTGTATTTTGTGTTTGTTTTAACCAATGTATCAGTGTGTCGAGCGTTGGCAAGCTGTATCAATAAAAAAAAATGCACGTTTAAGCACCGCTATACAACTATGTACTAAATATGCCATTATATAAAAGCTACCTATGTAAATGCATGACAAACCCAGGGGAGCAATACCCACACTGGGTGCCATAATTTTTTGCAAGTCGTTTTTGGACAGTATCATATCCTTTGCGTCGGTTTCCAATCTCCTCGATCGTGGTAATCTCCCACCCGTGACATGATAATGCGAGCACCAGGCACTGAAAAATTAAACAATATTTGTGGCATTGAATTATTATTCATCTCCTTATTCATAAAAAAATCTAATGGTACTATTTTCACAAAGATACTTTGATCAGTCTGTAAGATATTGTTCACGCTGTGATTCTTTACTTTGGTTAAAAAGGTGCTATTTGGTTTGTAGTTCTGGAAACGCTGGTCCTAGCCAGTGTTTACGGAAACTAAAAAATATTATTTAAAAACGACAATCTTTACATACATATTTTATTAGTTCTTAGTGTCGATTTAAAATAAGCGAAAAAAAAATACATTAAATGCTTCTAATTTAAATATAAATAGGGTTTTCATAATATATTTTTTGTATTGTATTATCGTTACGTTAACTTTATAACAATAGATTTAATTTCCGCGCTAAAAAAATATAGAAACAACTGTGCAAACAAGAAATACTGCGCATATTTGGAAATATTGAGTAAACAATAAAGTGACTTATGCTTGACTATTTATTACGGCTAGAAATGGTTTTTAACAATGTTCACATATACGTGAACTACTTTAATTGAAACAGAGGTCGAAATAATGGATACCCGCATTACTTGCTAAAGGGATTTTAGCGTGATAAGCAAATTCTTTAGTTAATTCTTATCACTAGAACTTAATATATTCTCAAAACTAATCGAACCACATGAAATGGAAAAAATTAACGAAAACCTGTACAAATATTGTGACGAATCTTGAATTTTATAATTATTTCAGTAGTTTTGAGTACTAATAATGATAACGTCCTTCGGTTTAGTTTTTTGAAGTCTGTTTAAAGAAAATCATAAAAATAATATTAATACGCATATAAATTCATTTTAATAACTGGAAAATGGGCAATTATAAGTACCAAACCAGTTTAATTGTCAAATTTTATGAATTAATGCGTGGGAGTTGTTCCACAATGCATCAATTTTGCAACAAACATTTATATTCATAATTTGTGCAGGACATAAAGCAAAAAATAGAGATAATTTTAGTGTTTTTTTGGACCAATTAAATGATACACCTTTACCAAAATAAAAGTTAACGTCTAGTTAAAATCGTTTGCAAGCCAAAACCTAGTCTAGGTCCATTTTGTAAATAGGATTTAGGTCTCGTTATCAGCCTTTGCCCTCGTCTAAGACATGACAGTCACCTCACTATATTTCCCTTATGAGCAAGTGATAGCGTAAAAAGAAAAATAAACTCAAGGATATATCGCGCTCCAGCCAACCTATATAAATAAAATGCGGGTACTATGGGAGCGTTCAAATATTACATCACGCAATTTTTGGAGATTATTGATCCCCCCCCCCCCCCCATGTAACGCGCCGTAACGTTTTTCTGTACTTACCCAATAGTAAAACGTTTCGTGACTACCCAGTGACTCTTTATACCTAAAAGTTACCATTACGTGTTGTAAAGTACTGGAAAGTCGAAAATAATATTAACAATAACGCGTAATTCAATCCCCGCCCCGCCTCGTAACGTTTTACAAAAGGACGCGCCCCCCCAAAATTCGTTACGTAATACTTGAACGCTCCCTATACAGTAGTTTAAAGTTTAGTTTCCCACGCTTTATCAGCTTTTAAACTCATAAAATTGTCTGATTGATTGCATTTAATTAAAAGTTTTAAACTTACAGAATTAACAGAAAAGGTTTCATATTTCCCAGAAGTGGCCCTGAAGGCGTGGACCATCACAATGCAAGCGCCACACACGCCTTGGTGACACATCGCTTTTGTACCGGGCAAACCCAGGTAATAGCGTATGTATGCATTGAGTGTCGTGTACCGCGGAATGGTACTGTCCACTGAAATTAATGTTATGCTTGATTATACATAAAATTGCAGAAAGCGGCGTATCATCATCGCCATTTGCTTATAAACTCTTGTCAAAAAATCGGGCACCTTAGGAAATTTCAGGTCGATTTCAGTTAATAAAATGAAATATAATGATTCTGACAATCTTTTATTTGTTTTTATGAATTCTTTGAAACCGATCTTTCCTTTTTCATGAAACACCTCATAACTAATAAAGCTATAACGGCAGATAGAATTGTACCCCTTGAAGAACAACTCGCAAACTTATGCGTCACGGCGGCTAATTGTGAGCCGTTTAACTGTCCAGAGGACTTGGCAACGGTATAAAGAGACCGGTTCGTTCAAAAGAAGACCTGTTTCAGGAAGAAAATGATACACAGAACCAAGAGATGACCGCTTTGTGGTGAGGCAGTCGTTGCGGAACCGTAAGGAGTCAAGTGCGGATCAAGAGCCTTGAAGAAGTTGGAGGAGTAGAAGTCAGCTTGTGGACGGATCAGGAGGTGGTTTTCGGCTGCCAATCAGGAAACGCCGGGTCCGATTATTCCGTGAGCACCGTGTTGCTAGACCTCAGTTTCCTCGAAACTGTGCATGGACTCTGAAGAACAGGAATTGAGTATTGTTTTCTGATGAAGCTAGAATCTCTTTGTGTGGAGAGGACCAACGCCGGCGAGTGCTGCAAAGACCACGGGACCATAATAACTCCTTATGGTAGAGGCTCGAATTTGGTGGAGCGTATGGAACTAGTTTTCGTAGAAAATGGAACATTAAATGCGATGTGCCAATGTTGTACCATGTACACGGCCAGCTTGAAGTTCTAACCTCAATCCAAATGAGCATGTCTGGGATGTTCTAGACAGACGAGTAGGTAAGATCAGTGCAACCTGCTCCACAAAACAACCGAGAGCTAAAAAGAGTAATTGCAGAAGAGACTTATTCCTCAAAAGCATGTCCAGAAGTATTCAAGCTGTGGCTCGTTATTAGGTTTTTACATCTATATATATTATTTAATTTTTTAAAAGTAAAAAAGTCTTCATGTTTTTATCTTCGATCACTTTTTTGTTTGGCCTTGTACATCGGCTTTAAAGAATTCATCATAAAATAATTTTAAATAATGCCAGAATTCACTTCACGCGTATTAATTTACATGATTATGACAGACAATTAAAATTCATTTAATTAATCAGTCTTATTTGTGTTAGAATACTTCGTCTCTGTGGATTAAATATTTTGATTGTTTGAATTATTTTAACTTACATTTTAAAACATAAGTGTTCACTTGGGATGTAATCCAAGCTCAATATTATTAATAAATAGTTTAAAAGCTAGATGGGTTTTAATAACGGCAAATTACATATTATGTATATTAAATAGTTTAAAAGGAGTCAAAAGTGCGTTGAGCTTGTTTGTGTAACAAACGGCGCGTTTCCAATGCCTACTTGGAACTCGTTGCCGCGTATCTAGATGGATGAGTTCAAAAAAATATTACTAACATATTCACTATAATTGTAATTAGTTTATTATTCAAATGGGTTTATTATTCACACTTAATACTTGGATTGCTTATCGTGCATAATGATGATGTCTCCTACCTAGTTTTGTTAAAGAAAATTTTAATCGAGGTTAAATTAATTAATTTTGTTTAATACATATAAAAAACTTTGTTACTAGTTACAAAGATGCCGCTGGGTGTACACAAACGGCGTTTAAAAAAATAAACCAAAAGGCGATTTTTATGTTTAAACTAATAATAATGACGAGATGTCAATTTTACATTATTATATAGTCTGGCTAATGAAAGAAGATACATAATTGAATTATTTGAAAACTTTCGGATGGCAACACAGAATGTTATTGAATTTCTTAGGTTAGTAACTTTAGTATGATTGATTGTCTTCATGCAATTACTCATTTTTATTTTTATTATATATTTTTTCGAATAGTTAACTAGGTATAATAGCCTAAACTTTGTTTTATTTTATAGAATATCTCGTTTCTTTCGCAGGATTTGATTATTCCGAATAAAGTTGTGTTTTATAATAAATATAGTTTTAGTTTTCCATGCGATGCTAGTCATTTTAAGTATCAATAGTAATAGACTTAATACGTATAGTATTTAATTTCATAGAAATACAGTTACTATCAATGTAAAAAATAATAAAATAAAATCAAGTAAGTTTAATCCACAAAATATATGAAATTTTTAGGGATACCATACTATTTTTTTTTAATTTGCCGCGCTTTTTCGTTATCTTCTTTCATTAGCCAGACTAATTATTTACACGAGGACTACATAAATAGACATAAACAATGAAAATTATTTCAAAGTGATGTCTAAAACGCTGTCCACCAGCTCTGGTGATACTTTTCATTCTTTACAAATAAAATTTATTATATTACGTAAGTAATACATATTTTTCAAAAAACAGACGTGAGTCATAAAATCATCACACATGGTTGTAGAATGTCTGTTTGTGAGTTTCAAGAAATTACGTAGTTATTGTAATGATGGTAATATTCGGTAATATAGCATATTATTGTAAATTACCATACGATATTACGATTCTCAAGGTAATGTCAGTTTAATAAAACTTATTTATATTAGCAGGAATGCGAATCTAAGGAACTAATGCAAATCAAATCCTATTTCACGTAAAAATGCTTTTTGTTGTGTTTAATTTATTATTATTGTCAACAACAACTCCGTCATACAATTAGGTAGTGTAGACCGAGGCGAATCAGATCAAAATAAGAAATCTGTTGATAATTTAAACATCACATTCACATAGAACGCACTCAACCGGCGTTTTGAGTCTCTCCATTTACTGTGCACCTCCCGACATAAGCAGTATTTCGATCGCGCTTAGCCACTCGGTTTTTTGTGCAATTTGGCGCTCATCTAAGGTACGTACTTACGATTTCTTTGTGTCATATGACGGATTTGTCTTAAAATTCAACTACATTGGTTTATATTGTTAAGCAAGGTGTTTATATTAAAGAATCAATTCGCTTTTAAGTATAATCTTAGAGGTTAACGTCTAAAATATTTATTTCAAAAGTCTTAATTATGGGCCTAATCGGATCATGTCCTCAGGGGCGAATTGGATGATACTTTTAAACTGATTTAATATTACATGTTTGAGGTTATTGATTCATATTTATTTCATTGTAGATGGTTCGCACGTACAAGAGAAAGACTGATGCCAGAGAATGGTCTCAAGAAAAAATGAAAGAGGCTGTAAATAAAGTCCAGAACAAAGAGTTGACCTTACGTAAAGTTGCTAAGATTTTAACATTAACTAAATAGACTATAGTCCTATTCGGTATTGTTTCTATAATTATTTTTCTTCATAAACGTATAAGCTAACTGTGTCATTCAGTCTTTAGTAACGAACCAATACCACAATACATGCTTGAAAAAATGCGTATTTTTTTATAAGTAACAGGGGGCAGACGGGCAGGAGGTTCGCAAGTGCGTTGCCGGCCTTTTAAGAATTGATACACTCTCTTCTTGAAGGACCCTTAGTCGAATTGGTTCGGAAATACTTCAGTGGGCAGCTGGTTTCTCATAGTAGTAGTGCCTCAGTTGTGGAACGACGGACGTCGAGGGTATTCCAGGTTGATCAGTTACGAAGCTGGCCAATTAGCAGGGATCCAAATTAAAGTAGTGCACCAAAAAGGTGGTGTGACGATATAAGTAAGCACATTAGGTAGTAAAATGGATCCGCAAAAGTAGATCATAGTGGAAGATGGAGATCACCCGGGGAGGCACAATCTAATGTTACTATTTTGTAAATAATTTTTTTTGTGGATAATATAATTAATGAATAATAATAAATTGAATTAACCCTGTTTATGAACTGCATATTTATATACTGACAACAACGCAATCGCTGTATTTAAATAGCTTAAGAGATATATATATAAAAATACTTTAAGAGAGCAATTATTAATATAATTTAAATCAACTTACCGCGGCATGTTTTTCCGTTTATTGTGAACTCTATGCATGGCATGACTGTTAGGATGTAAACTGTTAGCTCGACTGAAACTCGCAAATAACGCACGTCAAGACGTTACTTGTATTTTAGTGCTTTTGGATTTTCTTTCACCGACTAACAAGTCGATATAGTATATATAGATAATTCGCCGTATACCAATGTTGGTTTAAAATGAATTTACTAAAATAAATTTAAAAGTTTGAGAAGGGACGATAATGAATATAATAAGGAGTTTGTGTGTTTCTGACATCATATTATTTTAAAACAAATAATAATAGGCCCTTTATTTAATTGTTATTTTTTTTATAGGTGATTCTTATGTTAGCTTTCGATGTTGTACCACTATTCTAACGCCACTACTTAACGTAGCGGTGCTAGAAATTAGAATACCGAATGAAATTAATGAGGGATTACGGTCATTACACGCTTTTTCAAGTGTAGACGTGGCGACTTGTGTTTGTAACTGGAGAACATTTTGGAAAGAATAATCATCCTTATAAAATAATTACAGTATCAAGATGACGGAACGAAATTATTATTAAGAGCGGCCTATCACTTCTTAAATTTTTTATAAAATATTTTGGATGTTTTTTTTTATGTAACAGGAGGCAAACGGGCAGGAGGCTCACCTGATTTTAAGTGATACCATTGCTAGGAGGCTCGCAAGTGCGTTGCCGGCCTTTTAAGAAATGGTACGCTCTTTTCTTGATGGTCCCTAAGTCACATAGCTCTGCCCTGCGATTCTGTAACTCACTTGTCGAACTCACACAGCGGTTTTCGCATCGGCGGTCGCTCTCAAATCAGTCGTGAAGCAGTCATTTTATGATTTGGCATTCTGATAAACAATAAACTACAAGTTCCCACCTTTTCAGATTGCCAAATCATAAAATGACTGCTTCACGACTGATTTGAGAGCGACCGCCGATGCGAAAACCGCTGTGTGAGTTCGAAAAGTGAGTTACAGAATCGCAGGGCAGATGTGGAATGATGGACGCTGCTATCATGCGCATAACAATGAATGTTGCTAAGTTGCAACATTCATTGCAAGCTGCACGTAATCGCAGTGATTTGTCAGGGTAGTGGTGTCGCTACACATGCTATGCACGCGTAGAGCCGCGAATGTTCATGGCAGTCTACGGTCAGCCAGCCGCTGAATATCGCAAGCGGCACAAAGTAGTGTTCCAATTTGTACCCCAGATAGGAAGTAGCCGGGGAGGATATCAGTCTCTTTAAGGAATAAGGCCGGCTTCGCAGTTTCTAGATGGTAGCACCGTGTTGTTGTTAGAATTGAGCTAACTAACTTTGGTATAAGGGCCTCATAGCCTAGCGGTCTTATTAAGTGGCAGCTAGGTGAGGGGTACCGGGTTCCATTCCCGGTTCGAGGGCAAGTTTTAATTTAATTTAAAATTTGTTCTCGGCCTTTGGGAGGGTTGTGCGGTACCGGGCGAGTGCCTAAACCGTACATGGAGGACATGGTCGAATTTCTAAAGGCAAAAAGCACGAATTATAAAAATCTTATACTTGACGCTGGCTAATGCAAAAACCGTGCCAGAGCCAATAAAAAAAAACTTTGGTAAAGCAGCAGTGTTGCCCTAGTGGCTTCAGCGTGCGACTCTCATACCTGAGGTCGTAGGTTCGATCCCCCGCTGTGCACCAATAGACTTTCTATGTGCGCATTTAACATTTGCTCGAACGGGGAAGGAAAACATCATGAGAAAACATGTCTTAGACCCAAAAATTAGATTTCAAAAATGATCATGAAACAGATTCATAAATCTGAGGCCAAGACCTATAGAGGTTGCAGCGCCATTGATTTATTTATTTATTTTAACTTTGGTAACAGTAGTAAATTAAACCGCGATATCGAAACCTGTTTTAGAGCGCTCTGGGAATTTCACACACCGCAGAAAACGAAAGTACAATAAGATGAACCTATTGCATCATATAACACTGGTTTTCTGAGACAGTAGTACTGCCCCGGTCGGGCCTGCCCATGTAGCTAAAGCCAGAAAGCAACAGCATGGCACTCCCACAAGAAATTTATTATAGAACAGTTAAAAAAAAGATCTATTCAAACACAATTTTTATTATAAACCACAACATTATTATTCTACATAATATCATCTGATATTTGGTCACTTGGGAGGCACTCACTTAAGGCACTAACTTGATACGAATAATGATAAAATCACTAAAAATCCATTTTAAAATTGGTTTACATTTATAAAAGGCACAAAAAATTAAGTCTTAAATTTAACTAATTATTTCTAGTTTAACTTACAATAAGCAATACAATAGAAGCATTAAACTATATTTAAAAAATTAAACTACTTTATGTTTATGACATTACACAACGCAACTTCATGTCTGTTTTAAAAATTATTAATTACAAAAATCTTTACTTACAAACGCATGTAAAGCAATCAAAAACAGCATTTAATATTGAGGTACAAGGTAACTTTATGTATCATTAAGTAAACTTTCAACATACTTAACACTCGACTTAACATCTTCGCTATCAGCCTCCATGGACTGCAATTTGTCCTGAAGATTCAAAAGTACATCTGATGTGAACACACCCTTTTTCAAGGCCGTCATACTAAAGTTTGACAACGCCCTAAAACACTGCTTCCTTTGAACATTATGTGGCTGATTGTCCCACACCGGGGTGGCCCTAACATAACTCCACGCTAAAAAGACATATTGAAGAACCGATTCCCAGTGCTGGGACTCTATCAACATTTTCCCCTGGTCAACCAAACACTTTTTGAACGCGGCAAGATGCGTTGCGACCCTAGAGAATGCAGGTGAATCCGTTTTAGAAGTCAGTCTTGATGTTGGGAGACTCTTAAATATGTTCGACTTTAAATAGTTCAGTCTTTCTTCTAATGGCGAGAGATCTGGAAGGGGCATTTCACTCCGAATCTCGTCGTCGATCTCGGGATGTTTGTGTGCAATTTTTTTGATAATGTTTATTAATTGTGTGGGACTGAGACCTTTGAGGGGTGTATCAATCGGACCTTTGTAATCGGGATCGAGGAGTTTTTCTAACCGGCAGCGTTTTATTGGTGGAGTAGATTTAACTGGGGAGGTGATTTTGAACTTTTGCGGCGTACTAAGGTCACTGAAGTCTATTTTCTCGGGAGTTATAGGAACGCGTTCTTCGTCCAGTAATAAACGCTTGCGTGGGGTTGAACGTAATGTCACGCCCAGTTTTGGGGGAGAACTGCGACTGGAACCTTCTCGTGGAGGAGTACGAACCGCTGAATGAAAAGTGGAGTTGCGCTTTGTGTCAATGTCGGGGGACCAACTGACTGGAGCACGCTTTCTACCTGAAATTAAAAGTTGCAGTTGGTCATATTGTGAAGTATGACAGGACGGACACATTTCTGCTATATTATTAATATTGATCTTGACTCTGTGAAGGATTTTGACCTTGAAACTTGTATAATGTAAAAAATCTTAGATTTAAAATATCTTTAATTAATACATAAGAATCAAGTCAAGTAAAAAAATTTTAGAATCAAATAGTCATATGTCTCTCATCACTTTCAATAAGCCAAACCAATTTTGCAGTAAAGTAAAACCTAGTCTTTTTACCTAATGGGGACTAAATCCAGGGTGTGAGAAACATAACATAATATACTACTGTTAGTAAGCATGAAATTGTAGATTTTCTAGTATTATTTTATTTAATACATTATAAATCTTTAGGTTTATATGTAAAAGTAAACAATATTTCTCATATTTCAAGGAAATTAACAGACATTGTTTATGAAACATAAATAATCAGATTGTTGTCTACCTGTTCTTCCTACCAATAAGCACCTCTTAGCTATAAGAGATCTATTAAATAATATTGAAATTTTTAAATTCTAAACCAAGAGATTTGTTAAATTTTGTCAAAATTCATCTCTACACGTGGGACTGTAAACCTACGGAACAACATGATGGCAAATACTTTTGATCAACAGTGTATTGTTTGTCAATCACTTTAATTATTGGAAATTAATATGATTAAAAATGCAAAAGCTTTCTCTGAATTGGATTTTAAGACAAATTTTACATTTTTGATAGAGAAAGTGGTTTTTGTCAGCTATGAAGTAAATCATCATAGTGGTTTCTACCACTATCCGTCATTATTCTTAATGACGGATCTGACAAATAGTAAACTTTATAGGGCAGTCAGTTTTTGTCATAACTATTATTCTGTTATTGTGAAAATTGGTATACAAGCAAACAAAATAAAAATAATAACATTAAATTACACACTTTTCTAGAAAAATCACAAGTTTCTATCAAAATCGTTACTTTACTGAGTTGAAATGGATATTATATATGAAATGGATAAGCTTTTAATGCATTACCAGATTTTGAATAGATAAATTTAAGGTTTATGCATGAATAATTTCAGAAATCAACTAAGCTGACAATCTTTGATCTTCAACAGTAAATATTTTAATACCTCTTTGTTGTATGAGCTGTTCATCAGGAGATGGTGCTGGACTCAAGTACCCAGTAGGTAGGCCAGGTGACACCTCCCTGGTGTTTACAGCGATGGCTTGAAGAGGAGTCATCCGAAGACGATCCATACGAGCAGGGATTTCAGCGAGAGCAGCACGCGTCCGACGAGGAATGTCGGGGGTGGCCCCCTCCATGTCTTAACTGTTTTAGTAGAAATTCATTTAAATATATATGAATAATACAAGGTTTAGTGAATCTGTTGCACTTTTATTATAAGTATAAATGATGAGAATAATGAGAGCTACTTGAATAGAGCAACTTCATTACGAGTGTTGGTGTTACACATCACACGATACAGCTATTGCAGTACAGCGTAAAAGGACCCGCAGAATTTTGGTAATTATGAATTAATCTAAATATTGTGTAAATAATCTATGAAGGTTCTGCTACGTTCAAACTGCAAAAAAAAGATCTATCGACGATGCACAAAAGTTTGTCGTAACGGTTTTTAATTACATAAAAATGATAACTTATTGCAATGGACGAATATAAATATAATAGTTAAAGAACTTACGAAAATGAGAACTCAAAGTATCGCGGAATAATATTCTTTTGCGACTTCACAATACAAATTGCAATGTGTTTTCAAAGGTAGATAACAAACACAGAATTTAGCGCGAAAAATTGACAGCATAGTAAAAAAAACGAAAATCAAAACTGACGTTCTTATACTTTATATCTGAACCAATTTTTTTTTTTTTTTTTTTTGGGATTTTATGACCTGGCATGTACAACCTTTAGGTCAACTCTTAATTTTCATAGACGTAATGTTACGCCTATGAGCACATTCCATTAAATTGTTTTTATTGTATTTTTTATGTAATTGTAGATGTGCTTATAAGTAAGTTCGTCTTGTAACAATTCTTTTAAAGGCGGCAGGCGGGACAATAAATCACACTTATTTTCAACATCACTAAGTCCACTGGCCAACACTAGTCTGTCGATCAAAAATTTTTGACAATCGAAGATAATGTGTTCCACAGTTCCATCACTTGAATTACAATGTGAACATGTTTTATTCGCAATAATGCCGAGTCGAGCAAGGTGTGACGGTGCAGTATTATGACCAAAACGCAGTCTATTTATGATAGTAATAAAGTCTCGAGGAGCATCTTGCATACGATGATACCAAGGTCTTGCAGGTAAGTCTACTTGTATGCTTCCATACCATTTTCCTTTCGTATCTTGATCTTTCTTCCACATTTCTAACCACAAATTTTGAATATTCTGGTCAATACATTGCAAGTAATCGGACATAGGAACATTCATTGTATTTCTAACGTCAACAGCATTAACTCCTTCATATGCAGTTTTATCAGCCATTTCATTGCCAGAGATACCTTTGTGGGAAGGTACCCATAGAAAGAAAATTTGAATATTGTTATTGTGATATTGTTGAATTATTTGTTTAATGAAGTAAAGGATATAATTAGACTTGAATTTAACTGTAAGGGTAGTTAAAGCTGTTATCAAACTCAAGGAATCAGAAATTATTAAAAAATATTTAATATTATTGATTTCGCGAATACGCATTAATGCCTGATACACTGCATATGCCTCTGCCGTAAATATAGAGCAGGGTTCATGCAGAATAAAACTTGAAGAAAATTTTGCTTGTGGATCATATAGAGCAGCATGTACATAATCACTTGCTTTGCTCCCATCAGTGTAGATAACATAGTACATTGTATTTTCCTCCAAAAATTTAAGCATTTCTGAATTATTGTTTATTGTCTGTTGGACTATATTAATTGGATGTGAAATACACTGATAAGAGAAAGAGTAACATGGCCATGGACACTGTTTTCTAACTTTAGAAAAACTATTGTCTATTTCCAGAAATATATCGGACATTGTTGGAGAATTACCACATATTAGACCTTGTGCTGTTGTTAACGGTATTCTTGGGGATCTATCTATATAAGGTACAATTTTGTTTATTACTTGAGTGTTGTTTGATGCTATTAATTTGAGACAGTATCTTTCAGCAAGTAAGATTCGCCTCAAAATCAAAGGCATCACTTTTGTCTCAACTTCCATGGCCCTTATGGGAGTTGAGCACATAGCACCAGATATTATTCTTAAAGCCTTATTCTGCAATATGTCTAATTTATTTACATGAGAACTATTCATATAAGCGAGTGAGCTATAATCTAAGTGACTTCTAACAATACTTTTATACAATATTGACAATATTTTTGGTCTGCACCCCATGTTACACCACAAAGTGATCTCATAACATTTAGTCCTCTGTGAGCATTTTTGGATATATATTTAATATGTTCTTCAAAAGTTAGTTTTGGGTCTAGTATTATTCCTAAAAATTTCTTTGAAGTGACTCTATTTATAATTTCATTATTGTAAATAATATTCGAATTTGAGGCTTCATTGCCAAAAAACATAACACTACTTTTAGATGGGTTAATTTTTAAATGTAAACGATAATTATAATATTGTAATAGTTGAAATAAGGATTTGTTCATATTATCTATTGCAATCTCTAAGTTGTAATTACTACTGTATAATACAATGTCATCAGCAAATTGTAAAATATTTACATTCCTATTATTTACATATTTACAAATTTCACTTGTGTATATATTGTACAGTAATGGAGATAGTGTGGCACCCTGCATTGTACCTCTCGAGGCACATTTGGGTCCATATAGAATATTATTATGCCTAGCATAGATTGTTCTGTTGTTCAAAAAATTAAAAATCCACTTACATAAGTGCCCGGGCACACCCAACCTAGACATGATTTGAACTAGTATACCAGGATCAACACTGTCAAAAGCACTTTGAACGTCTAGGAATACGCAAACTGTGTTTAATTTTCTATGTTTTGCATTTTTCAGGTCAGAGATTAAAGAGGTGAAACTGTCTGCACTACTACGCCCTCTACGGAAGCCAAATTGTATAGGTGGAATGAAACACTTAGATTCAACATACCAATCAAGACGGACTTTCACCATATTTTCGAATATTTTACCAAGACAGGATGACAAGGAAATTGGTCTATAAGAACTAGCAAACTCAGGACATTTGTCGGGCTTAAGTATTGGGACAACACATTGTGTTTTCCATGACTGTGGAATAGATTTATTACTCCAAAGCAAATTGAGGATGTTAAGAAACAACTTTTGGGCAGAAACATCTAAGTTTTTAATTACAATGTAAGGATAATCATCTAAGCCAGGAGTTGTATTTCGTCTAGACTGCAAACTTGTTAAAAATTCAGACCATGAAAATGGATCCAGTAAAAATTTTGAATTTGGGTTATCATTGTTGATTTCAAAAACAAAGTTCAGTTGATCTACTTCAATTAAGTTGCTATTATCTGATAATTTATCCAAGAGTGGAGATATAAGGGCCTTTCTCTACTAACAGGAAAATCATGGTCCAAGCATTTTTTTTTACTTTGGCTATATAAATGCATAGTTTTATTTATTAAAACTCATAATATATAACCTGTTAGTTACGTAGCCAAGCTTAATCAATAATTTAGAATCATAATCATTTCATAAATTTGGTCTAAAAGCCACTAAAAACAGTCCTCTGTCATGTCCTAATTCCGGATCGAGTATGATTCGGTTCGGTATTTATTAGTAGTATTTAAAAATGTAAAATCTTATAACTCTATGAACATAAAGAATATTGAATGCATGTTAACAAAAAACAATTATAATTTTAGATAATTTTTAAGTACTAAAAACTAGTGTTCGAATTTTGTCCAAACATTTTTTGAACAGTCCTCTGTCACAATTTCAATATCGCGCCACAAAAATATTAAATACTATTGTGGCTACATTTCGAGTGAAACGGAAAGTTAACAGTGTGAAGTTTACTCGGTCGCCTTGCTAAACAAGTCGCCGCCATTTTACGGAGTAACAACTCCTCTTCTGTGTGGCAGCCACGTCTCTGTAGGGTTGAGAGAACATTCCTCTGGTAAGTATTTTTTACGGTGTTTTATGTGTTATAATTATATTTATTTAACAAGAAAAGTACTCATTGTGATAATTTGTAGCTGTATCTTTTTTATGAAGTAATATGAAAAACTGATACGTAATATGCCATTTTTACGTAAAAATAACAGTCCTCTGTGCAACAGTCCTCTGGAAATTTATAACACAGAGGACTGTTCAATGTGACAGAGGACTGTTTTATTTGACGTCCGTGTATTTTATTAATATTCTTTATAGTCTGCACTAACCTACTGCTTGCCGATAGCCTCTTTCTTTCTAACATTGGCTTGTCACGCTAATTCAGGTCTTTTGCTTTCTATTATTATGGGTTTTGGAAGTTTTTAAACCCTTAAGGTTTTTTTAAAATATTGAAAGTATGCTTTATTGTTTTATTATAGCCGCAATGCCACCAAAGAAGAAACCTAAAACCAAAGAAGAAATAAAAGAGCAGAAACGAATTGCAGAAAGATTAAGATATCAGATATAAAAAAATTGATATCTGAGAAACAAAGTTACAACGACCCCAAGACCAAGAATGCTCGAACACTTAACAAATACCTAAAGAAAACGTTAACGGTTCGCCCTCGAGAACTAATAGAAGAGCTGCACGAGGATTTGGAAGCCTATTATCAACACGAGAGAAACATGGCCCATCAATACAATGCTATCAACAAATACAAACAAAACCTTACCGACGAAGACGCTATCATACATATGGATTTTTCAGAAAATTATTGTTCTAAATACGGTCAAGAAATACAAGCATTTAATTTTGGAGGGTCGAGACTTCAGCTAGGTATTCATACTGTGGTAGTGTATACCAAAAACTTTATCAAGTCTTATTGTACCGTTTCCAAAAATCTCACACATTCACCAGCTGCTATATGGGCACATTTGCGGCCAATCTTTAAAACTCTCCCACCTAACATGAAGAGTATCCACTTCGTCAGCGATGGACCCGTAACGCAATACAGAAACAAAACGATGTTTTATATCCTAGCATCAAGGCTTCAACAAAAGATTTTAAATTTGAAGAAGTTTACCTGGAACTATTCAGAGAGTGGCCATGGCAAAGGGGCCCCTAATGGCATTGGAGCGACCTGCAAGAGAACCGCTGATGCCGTCGTCGCTACAGGAAGTGATATTGACAGCTTGGAATGAAGCAACAGAATTACACCAGCGGTGATTACGTCTTGGTTAAATTTCTAGTAAGAAACACTGAAAAATTTTATGCTGCAGTAATTAATAAGATAGACACGGAAGAAGGCGATAAACCCAGATATTGCCCTAAAAGGGAAACGAATATTTTATTATTTTAATATACCTGTACCTGTTTTTAAGAAATAAGTCTGCATTGATAAGTAACCAAGGCTGATTCTTAGTAATTCAAAGCCTTTATTTTTAACTAATACAAGAGAACAAAATATAAATGTATATAAAAAAAGAAAAAAAAGTTTAACAAGCACAGCTGTCCTCTTGTATAGCTTGCCTTTGTGGCACAAAGGCCTCCTCCAACTGTTTCCATTCCTTCCTATCCCTGGCAATTCTTTGCCACAGAGGACCAGTGGCTTTTTTAAAGTCGTCAGCCCACCGGGCACATGGTCTTCCTCTCTTTCGCTTGGTGTTGTAGCGAGGTGTCCATTGGGTGACTTTTTTCGACCATTTTGCTCTCTGGCCTCTGAGCAGGTGTCCTGTCCATCTCCATCGATTCTTAGTAATACCTAAGCTTAATTTTGATTATAATTATTTTAATTCTTTACTTAGAGAGCTAAGCTCGTAATTTGTTCCTGATAAATATGTCTTTAAATTCTGTATGTGATACAGTATTCAATAAAGAAGAGAATTTATTTGATTACATCTATTAATTAATATTGTGTTTTTCTTCATATAAACTTTGACATAAACTGTTATGTGGGTGAAAAAAAACAGTCCTCTGGGTGGCAAAACAGTCCTCTGCCGCATTTTTTTACAAAATTGCTTATAATTCGAAAAATAAGGAAAAATTACAATGGTTTCTTGTTTATATGTATTTATATTATAACTATCTATCGACTAAACGTATTATATTTTTATTTTATGGAAGAATAGGGTTGGGACAACTTTCAATAGACAAGTTTCCAGTTAGTAGAGAAAGGCCCATAAACACATCTGTATATGATTTATTCTTAGGTCTTATGCCTTTGAACATTTTTAATAAATTCCAAATTTTACTTATGTGAGTATTTCTATTAAAAGTGTTACATAAGTTATTCCATCCAATTTTTTTCTGT
Organism: Pieris napi; assembly: GCF_905475465.1. Classification (NCBI taxonomy): domain Eukaryota; kingdom Metazoa; phylum Arthropoda; class Insecta; order Lepidoptera; family Pieridae; genus Pieris; species Pieris napi. The sequence continues at coordinate 11,173,263 of NC_062241.1, forward strand.
TCTGAAATTGTTCTCTTTTTCTGGGCATCTTTTCTTTTGTAATTAATATAATTTTCAATAGTAGGTTCTTTTCTATATAGTTTTAGTGCATTATATGAAGCAATAACACTTTGTTCACATATACAATTCCACCAAGGAGATGGTGGTCTGCTTATGAAAGTATTTGTTTTAGTGAGCTTTGGAATTGACATTTCTTTAAGAGTATCTAAATGAGAACAGAAATTATTATATGTTGAAATAGGATCATGTGATTGAAGTATCAAATCATTAAACATTGTTTTTGAAAGATCTGTGTATGTTTTTCCCAGTCAGCTCTTTTATATATAAACCTATCTACAGGGGAATTGAGATGATATTTATCTATATCTAATGAAATCTCTGTTATTGTTGGATAATGGTAACTTCCCATTGTATCATCATGTACAGACCATTCACATAGTGGTGCGAGGCTGCCACTAATGAAGCTTACATCAATGGCAGAAGCAGTTTGTCTAGGGCGATTTAAGGTTGTAGGTCTACCATCATTTAAAATACACAAATCTAAGTCATCAATTAAATTAAATAACTCCTGACCTCTACTTTTGGTTGACTGACAACCAAATGCAATATGATGAGCATTAAAGTCACCACTCATAAATATGGGCTTTGGTAAATCATTAATAATGTAACGGAGTCTATTAAATTGTATACGCCCACTTGAAGGTGGACAGTATATACAGAGAATTGTTAAATTACTATGTCCAGTTGATACAGATACACCAACTGTTTGTATATCTTCATAAAATCTAGTATTTAATATATTATACTTAAGGTATGGTTTTATTAGTATTGCAACTCCATTATGTGCATTGTTTGAATTTTTGTTGTAAATATTATATCCTGGTATTTTAAAATTATTATCTTTAAACCATGTCTCATTTAGAAGGCAAATATCAATATTTTGTTGTTTTAAAAATTGAATTAATAAAGGTTTTTTACTATTTGCACTTTGAATATTAAACTGAACAATACGTAGCTTGGATTGTGTAGAACTAGGCCCTACACAATCCATTATGTTAAATTTTTTAATAATGCATCTTTTATAGTTTTCATATTCGTGGGTGTACTGTCATCTTTATTGGCTAATTCCACCAACGTCTGCACTAGGGCCATAAGTACATCGTTGTTGGAAATTATTAGATTTTTAAGGTCCTTAGAAGGGACTGTTTTAACTTTATTTGCAGAGATATTTAGAGACTTATTTACAATAACATTACTATTTACAAGTTGTGGTTTTGGTGGAGGGAGTGGAGGGAAATCTGTTTCATTGGTGGTAACTTGTTTTGTTAAGGCAACACTTGCATAAGAAATGTTGCTTTTCTTTTCACTAATCTTCTTTATTTTGATAGGACATAATCTAGAAATCGCAAGATGAGGCCCACTGCAATTTATGCAGCTGATCTCAGTTGGTTTATCACATTGCTTATACAAGTGTTCACCTCCGCAAATACTACATCTTTGTTTCCCATTACAAATCTTAGCTGAATGATTAAATTTAAAACACCTATAGCACTGTAGTAAAGGTGGAATGTATTCGAAAACTCTGTACGAGAATAGATCGTATTGTACATTATTAGGCAGTACATTAGATAAGAAAGTGATGCTTACAGTTTGCAATGCAATGCGCTCTTGTCCTACCTTCTTTGTAAACCTTCTTATTGCCACTATTTCATATATTGATGAAAGTCTAGTATATAGTTCTTTGTTAGAGATGTTCGCTGGAACAAATCTAATGATGCCGGTTTTTTCAATTTGCGCTGCCGGTATGAACGCCTTCATATCATATTTTGTCAGAAAAGTGGTATTGTTAATAAAATTATTTGCCGTATTATACTGCTTAAATAATACTGCTATTTTATTGGCATTCACCCTCTGAATGCCCGTCACACCTTTTATGTCCATTGCGAAAATATGATTTAAATATATAGGGCTCTTGTTGCCCAATCTATCGTCGTTTGTGGATTCCACATACACTTTAAAGTCTGTGTTGGTTGAGTTTTCCGGATAAAGTCTTTTATAGTTCGGTTTGTAATAGGGCAGATACGCATCTCGCTCATCGCCGCAGTCCGATCGTCCAGCGCCTACGCCTCCTCCTTCATCCGTAGGCCTTGGCCGTTTTATTGAGGCGGGCGGGTGAGACCCGCCCCCCTCGTTTACCTCCATTGCTATTGTGCTTTTCAGCAGCTAATAGCAATATTTAAAATCACTTTAACTATAAAAAAATCACTATTTATAGAAAAAATTTAAAATTAAAGTTTAAAGACAACCGCGCTTTTTCAAGGTTCCCGCCAGAATCCATCTGAACCAATCAGCCATGATCACAGATATATATGTAAAACGTTACATGCTTTGCACAGAATGTAACGTTATAATTTATTTTGCTTTACCTCTTGTAACCCACGATCATAAATTTTAAAATAAATAACAATATAACTTCCATGAAATAACCTCGCTCTTTTTTTTAAATTATTTATCAGCAGATAACTTGGAGTTAGGATTATATTACGACTTTATAAGATTTAATGTTGATATTTTTGATTTTGGGTATATGACGTGCCATCCTCATAACTATTATACATTAGACGCAGCTCTTAAATTAGGTTGTCCAGTGAGTATAGTATTTTCAGCTCCAGTTTCCAATTCGATTGTATAAGCATTATTTTTTAGATTTGTCGAATGTTTGGACACCTAGACTTTTATAATACGTAATTGCAAGTATATTTTTTTTAATTAACTGGAATTTTCATTTCAATTGGTTAGTTATCTGGTATAACAGATAAAAAACTAAATAGCTGATTGTTTTTTAAATATATGAACGAATAAATTATAATTTTTTGTACGACAAGGTGGTATGGCCTACCTCATACCTCGTACCATTGTTACATTTGGATCTAAACTACAGATTTGAGGTTGTTTACTTTTAGTCTATATAATATAGTTGTTAGTTCAAGTTAGTTACTCTGGTTTCCCTTCAAAACGTATAAATCTTTGTTAGTCGTCAGCTGTCAGATGACAGATCTGAAAAGTAATGCTACAGTCTACACAGCTAGAATGACTGTAAAGTGTAAAGTATGACACTAAATTTTATTAAATAGATTTTAAATGTAAATTGTTTTAGTTCCATAATAATATAGTTTGGATTTCTTTTCGTCTTTGTAACTTTTGTAATCGTTATGTATTTCGGATGTCTAATTTATAATTCTGTATCATTACAGTACTAAATACTATTTTCTATATTGAATATGTTGCAAGACTTCGATTTTCATACAAGTGTATAAGTTATGGTTAATTTTCTTGAATATAAAAGTAAACTGGATCAACTGATTAACTTATTTTCTAAAATATATAAATAAGTCGTTTTGTGAAAGGCCACAAGTAGGACAGTAAGCTGTAAACAAACAAGGCCGGGTATCGTATGTTCTAGATGTAGCGAACTGCGCGATCATGATATTTTTATGTTGAGCGATTCTAACATGGAACGATTATCGCATGACTTAAATCTGGCGTTAGAGGAAAGTAACTGCGGTAGGCAAGAACGTAGAAAACTGGGATTTCGGCGGAGAACCAGATCTGCAGGAAACTTGCGTGAGTTTGTTTATGTTTTTATCACAAATCTAATTTGACCTTGGGCTACTAAGTAATTTATCACTATAACTAAATTTGCACTTCACATAAATTATGATTTAAATAGTTTCCGAATGTGAGAATAAAATGTAATATGAATAATTTTGAGGTAGAATGGGGAGATGTACACCAATATACTCTATTACTTATAATATTAATTATCATTCACAAGAAAAAATATTTTTATTTCTTTTATAGTATATTTTGTATAAATTATGCTACTAAAGCCAAAAAAGTACTTCTTTAAAATGTTTTTAGACACAGCTTACTTCTATTACAGCTGCCGCAGTAACTGTGAGCTTAGTTGATGATGGCAGTTCTAGTAGTCCACCTCAGGCACCTGTTATCACACAACCTCTTTCTGACTCTGATGACCCCCATGTCAACATACATACTTCAATTAAATCCCGTCATTACTGCCAAATTGGCAATTTTGAGTCTGACTCATTTAATGAGAACTTCTCGCCGAGTCGACCAGCAAATACAAGACGGAAGCGTAAACTGAAAAAGATGCCAGTAGACTATGTAGATGGTAAACATTCACCACCCATTGAAATATTGAGCATCTTAGCAGAGGTAAGATGGACGGGGATGTATTGTTTTTGTAATTATGAATGTTAAAGCCTGTATCTCTTTAGTTTTTCACCTTGTATAATAAAATATTTAAACAAAAACATACTGAATATTTTAATAATATTTGTCAATTTTATTTAATAAAATGTAATGTTTTTATTTTCAGCCAAGTATATTAGTACCTTCAGCATTAAATCATAAAACAGCAGGACTCTCACCACTTATCCATGTTACAAAATATAAACCGGAGAGGTTAGTACGTAATGCAAATAACCGAAGCATTTAACAAAGCATGCTATAAACACCCTTTAATATATACCTATTCTACGTAACTGTCAAATTTAAAGATAAAAAAGAGATATAAATAATATTTTATTTAAATCTTTACAAATATAATAATTGATTTTATATCTTTACAGAAATGCTTTTTGTGGTAAAAGAAAATGGTCTCATAGGGATAAAGGTGATGCTTGTGAAATGCGCGAGAGGTCATTCAGTGGGGGATGTTCATCTAAGTCTATTTATTTCAAAAACGATATCAAATCAAAAAAACATGATTTGGAGAAAAAGAGGAAAGAGTCAGTGCTACAACCAGGAAAGATAATTCTCAAACCGCAGACATCTAATGATTCAACACCATCTCCTTTTACCAACACATCTTTATCTCCTGGCAGTTCAAGTTTTAACTTTGTCTACAAAAATTCATCCAAAAATGGTACACCCACTCTAACAAAAATGACTGGGTATACCATAGCAACAGACTTGCCTCCTTTCTTTAGTCCGTCATACTCCATCAACAATATGAATGAAAAATATAACAGGAAAATGAAATTGTTAAGCAAATACTCTCCTAATTCTTTACGTAAGCCCTTGCAATTCGAAGACATTGGTGGAATGGATTGTGGTAATGAAAGTAGCTCTCTAAGCAGCAGTGATTCTGATGGAGCAGGAAATGGAGACAGTGACAGAGAAGGTGATGATGAACTAACAGATTGGCCTGGGATAGAAGAACTCAAAGTTTTTAATAAAAGTCTGACATTTAAATCTTCGAAATCCGTCAATAATAACTGCACAAAATCTATTAGCAACATGCCACCTCCCAAACGTTTAAAAAAAGAAAACTCACAAACGAAAAGCCTATGGACGTCAAAGAACAGATGTAAAAAGAAGAGGGCAAAAGTGGACTCTGGTAATGATGAAGATGCTCTGATGTCAGACACTAAAACAATTGTGGATGTAAATGAAGAGGATGATAGAGCTAATGTAGTGCTGCAATCATCATTTGCAACATTTAGTGATATCAAAAATGCTGGTCCTTCGGGACAGAATGCTGATAAGACGTTTTTTCAGTCCTTTCAAACATATCAAGAAAAAACTGACGGAAAGGAAGAATTTGTTACGACGCCGCGCACAAATTTTACGTTACAGAAAACATCGTCGAGCGATCTTAACTTGAGCGAAAAGTCGCCTCAAAGTGATCACTACTGTAGTGAGAATTCCCTAAACTTAGGTATAAATGAAGTGAGGGAAATAAGGGCTGGATGTAGACGAATACGTGAAGAAAGGCCTGGCCTCTTGATATTGAGTGCGGCAAATGAGCAGTTGTCAAAATTCTTACAAGACTCCTGTCAGGCCGAGTTGAAACTTCCAAATTTGCAAGATCCAGGAGAAAAAGAAAAGCTAGAGTCACTTGCAAAGCTTTATTCATTGGAGTTGCAAGTGGAGTTGGGGAGACCCATACTAAGGAAAACCAGGTAAATCAATAATAATAGATTAATTGCTGTAAAATACTTATCCTAGTACATACAAATGTGAAGTACTATAAACACTAATAATTAATCGGCAAGCCGGTTAATTTCTATTTTACAGCTTGTCCTTGCAAATAGGCCTCCTCTAAGAGCTTCCACTCTTCTCAGTGTCTTGTTTTACTTAGAAACATAGGGCCAGCTGCTCTTTTTATATCTTCTTCTTATTTTATTTTTCTTCCTCGTTTTCTTTTGTAATAGAGAGGAAGCCATTCCGTCGCTTTCTTCGTCCATTTATCTTTGTCTTGTCTCATAATGTGTGTGACCATTTCCATTTCAATCTTTTACTAGAAGTTTCTAAACTTTGTCATGTTCTTTATTACTTCCAGTTTTACTCGGTCAATTTCAGACCTAGAACACTCCTTTCAACACTGTTTTGACATACTCTTACTTTGTTTTCTTGTTTATCAGTGAGTAACCAGGTTTGATATGCACGGGCATCAAAGACTTTTCTTCCTTACTTCTGAATCAGTACGGTAGCAATGTTTAATTCTTAAAATAACAGTCTAAAATGTACATGCAAAATAACCTAAAATTAAAGATCAAAAAATTTCTACAAAATATAATTAAATTGAAATTTATCTTCCTATTAATAAATAGAAAATAATTAGGAACCTTTTATTGACGTCCGACCAAAGAGTACAAATTAAACAGCTTAAAAAAACATTACGTGAAATAATTGAAATCATTTGCAGTAAGACAATGCAAGCCGTACGAGTGGAGCATTCCTATCACAATTTCCCGTCAGACCACAAACGCCGTTGCTATGGTGACGACGTGGACTCGAGCTTGAGTCTTAGCGATCATTCTGCCAACTCCAACGACCTCGAAGACACAAAACCTAAAGAAGACACGAGCGAAATAATACAGATAAGTGATGCTTTTAGCGATGCGTTGATTGACAAGAATTTGTTGCGTCATCCTGGTGATTTGGATTAATGAAAGGGAGAATTATTTCTTGACCTTATTTGATACGGTAATACACTCCTGTAATACACAGGTGGGTAACAAGCAAGACAATTTCTAACTGTTTTAAAACTAGATTTTTGTTAAAAATTTAATTGTCTGGTAAAATCTGTCGTATCTGATTTTTTATTTCGTAGAATTCTGACATTTCATAAGTGTTGCTACTAAAAAAGTTCTCCACCGAAAAAGGGATAAATTTGACTTATTTGAGGGCAATAAAAAAAATGCTACGTATTTTTTATGTTTTACCTACAAAAGGTAAATCTAAATATTTACTTATGTGATCTAATACAAAAATATTTCAATATCACAAACAATATATCGAATTAACTTTAATTACTTTATTTTATTCTTTAGCTGGCATCACTGCCTACTGATTCCAGGTTTAGTAAACATTTTAAAAAAAAGTTATTTTTACTTGTGCGTTTTTTACTATTTCTGATGAAAAGGGACTTAACTATCACTCGCCGTTAAACCACTTTTAATGTGTAGCACCGCACTTAATAAAATGGATACATTAACTAACAATAAAATTTATGTATACACTCAGACTCGTATTGAAATTGAAAAATTTGCCCGGCCAAAAAGGTTTGCCATCTCTGTCATGTCAAAAAATGATAGCTGTCAGAATTCTACGGAATTAAAAATCTGAGTATAGGCAACGATTTATTCACAGTTGAGATTTAGCGACTCGCTTGTGTCAATATCTAATTTGGTTTTGACATATTTAAGTCATACTTAACTATAAAATCATGTAACAAAGAAATTTGATAAAATATATATGAAATCTATTGATAAGCAAAATATTTTAGAACTTAATTAGGTCAGATCGTCATTATTTCTCATAAAAGTGTATACAATGAGCAAAAGTAGTAGGAACTTAAGAATTTTATATCGTTATTGTACCTATAAATTCTTCAACTATATTCTTGTAATATGTTTATATTATTTACTAACAATAAAAGTATGCGTAAATTGTGTGAAAGGTTTAAAAAAGGGTGCATGTACTTATGTACGCGCGTAAGAAGTTATACTTCTTTGGCATTATTAAAAATAGTTTTTGATTGCATGCAAATAATTAATTACAATTAAATAATCAAAGACTGGAAAGGAGTCATAAAGTTCAGTTTACATTTGAAAAATTAAATAAATATTTATTATTATTCTCTTACATTAAGTGTAACATAAATTATATTATTATTCGAATGTTGTTTTTAAATTATGTCCAATACCGTAGCATCTTCCGTGGGCAACTTCATTCTGTTAATTTTGTATCACGGTGCGCGCGCATCGTAAAATTTCACTCTCATCAATTTTTCATAACGCGCCTAAAGGAGTATAACTTCAAAAAGTAATGAAAAATGTTACGTTTCACGTTCGGGTTCTATTAATTAAATGTGATGATGTACGCAAGATACTAACTGATGGTAATCGGTACTTCGTATGACGATTTAGTACGTTTTTCGTTATTTATATCGGTTAAAAATACATTGTTATACATTTAAAACCTTTTAATCGATATTGAATTAGTCCCGAGCCATCAGTGAATCTCTGATTGATAATAAATAGATTTCTTTAGAAAAATCAATGGTAGGTAGGTACTTTTATATAGAACCCGGGCTGTTGAAAGGAAATCGAGTTTTTATATCCACTGCAAGATAATAAATAATAATTTTAGAGACTGGCAAATGTTTTAAAAGCGGCTTTAGATTAAGAAGTTTAAAGTATCTTTATCTAGTATAATGATAGTTATAATGAATACATTTTTATATAACCCCATTTTATTATGAACGGATATTCATTTGTTATTAATGTAAGTTCTTTCTATTGGCAAAAAGTTGAGTTTCATAGAAACGTGATCTCATTAAAAATTTAAGATATCTGATATCCTGATACTGCGAGCTCGGATTTAGTTCATGGACCAAGTTTAAGAAGTATTTTTTCATACATTACAGCTAAAAGAATTAAAGAACCGAAGTAGGTATTCCTAATTTAATCCATTATTAAGGAGTAAATATTATGTACACTTCAAAATTTGGGGATTTTTTTTCTTGTTTGAAAGTGTTAAGTTTATATTAAGTTAAAATTAACGAAGGGTTTTAACTGCTATGCACAGTTTTTATAAAACAGTTCCGTTTTATTGCTCTCGAAGCACTCAGAAAATAAATGCTTCATAAAATATGTAGATAATTTTTTTTTCTACTATTTGTATTTAATTTAAAACAGTTTATTAAACTTCTTTTAAGTTTCGAGGCCTAACGTTTCTTATCCATTCTCTTTATTTTAGTGTTATCTATGACCATTTTCCAAAGCACATTGACATTTTGACATCGAAGGACACACGAAAATACGGTTAAAAATGTAGTTTAAAAAGAAAATGGACCACATGTGTCCCTTGATTTACCTAGAAAGGGATGGATTCCTTTTTGAAAAAATCAATTTTGTTTAATATTAATTCAAGTTTTTTCTTTGATATTAATTCAATCTACCAGACTAACACGCCTATATAGTCTGTCCCACTCTAACGCGTACCTGCTGTACCGGCTGCGCTTACGCTACGCCACCGATCTCGTCAGAGAGATGTGAATACGCAGTATGCGTACTCTAACGCACCTGCGCTACGTTACCGGTAACGCCAGACCGATGTGAGACGCAGTATGCGTTCTGTCCCGCTCTAACGCGTATTGGCCGCTCCTATATTACGTCATCGTGTGTTAGGTATATTTTCGTTACGGAATTTCATGGGTCGGTCGCCGTGCTCAAAGCCCGCGATAAAATCTATGCAATAGCTTAATACGTCCACTTTATAAAAACAAGGTTTATTACGTATGCAATGATATAACGAAGTGATAGATCGCGTTACTTGATTATCATTGATTAACGACACGTCGTTTATCAATAGTTTAAATCCCTTTAGACATTGTCTATGACCTTTTTATAAAACGTTAGCTACTAATAACATACGTTGCTCTAATCTGTTATAAGGCAACAAATTTTTAGAAAGCTTTGTATAACATTTATGTTCCTGAATTGTTATGTATCCAAAACTGCCATAATCTTTAGTTTATTCCTCTTGTAAATAGTGTTAAGTACCTGTGGTCAATGAAGTACAATCGTCAGATTTTATTTTTCTGAGATAGTCATTGACAATTAATACTTAATCATAGATTATGTTGTCTATATTGAAGTCTATTATTCAAAACTAGGAAAGTTTAGGATCATTTCTCGTTTATATAGTTTTATATTATGATATTAAACACGAAATAATTAAATATAATTTTTTAAATCTAGGTGTTGTTTTATTTGTAGTCTAGTCAACGTTCCTTAAAAATTTGATATATACTAATTTTATAAAGATAAGGAAGGTGTTTATATTCCTAAACACATTAATATCATAAACTACTGATTCGAATTGAACTATTATTTCTGTGTTGGATGGTCATATAGTCAATAGTCAATTGAGGAAGGCGATACGATCGCGTTAACACGAAAGAAAGTGCAGAGCTCAGATAGTGGATTAGAATAGTATACTATCGAATGCCATATAATATAGCATTAGCCTCGATCAGACGACCAGTAGTCAAACGTATAATGATTGAGGAGTTGCTTGGTTAGGATTGCATTTTAAAATTAGTCGTGGTATCTTATCTTACTTAAGAGTTTGTGTTCACTGATCTGTATCACCAACTTAGAAATGACTGTACTTGAAAGCTGTTTCACCAACATCAAATATATATATATACAAAATACATATATATTTATGTTTCCAAGGGAGATTCCCTGGCCTATGTCATTGATATTTTAATCTACAATATATGATGGTGCTTCGGGAAGCCGACCGCGGTGTTTATCCGACAATATTCTTTAAATATTTACAGGAAAGAGGTTGTCTCGGGCTAGAGAATTCACCCTCATATTAACACGTTATCGAATTTAACATTTTTTTGTAGAAAAACTAACCTGAGGTTTTCCTCATAAAATATTATTCATAAATAAGTACAGGATTTAAAAAGAGTACGGTTTTCGAAAAAAAGAGTACAATACTCAGTAAATGAGTATAGTTTGTCACCTTACTATTTATACCTATATTTTTTCCTATTTAATTTAATTTCCTAATTATTTTGCAAGAACCCTTCCACAGGTGAAGACTTCCTCCATAGATCTTCAGGTATCTTGCTATTGGGTAAGTTGCATCCACCTTGAGCCAGCCGTTTTAGTATTGTTTATACTTGTATATACTACGTGTAATAGGATTATATGGGGTAAGAAAAATCAAGAATAAATAATGTATACATTTATTAATAAAATTGAAAAAAAAATAACAATGAGCACCAGTCGATACCGAATCGTTTTACGATAAAACAGTTATTTTAAATGTCTTGATAAATTCTTGGAATAATTTTGTGCATCGAGTACTTATATTAATAAACATTCTTGTAAATAAATTTTTAAACAAACACACGCAATGATAACAATTAATAACTTATATAAAAAAAAATTAAACGAAAAATATAAAAAAATATGAATAAAAACATTGTGATGCTACCAAACGTAATTTTTAAAAAACATACACTTCAATCACACTTTGAGTACATCATAGATTAAAAATAAAAAACAAATTGTAAATTGTTAAAATTCGCGCCTAAAATATCTACTACAGTCTATGGCTCCACAGATTCAATATTGCTCTATGAAAATTAACACAGATTTTGCTTATTTGACTTATTTAAAAAAATGTATTTAAATATGATTAAGTATTCTATCACATCAAAGTTAACATTACTAAGTTAAATTATAATTGAAGATTTCATGACACATCCATCTTTTGTACTCTGTTAATTTGCCTACAGTACAAGTAATTTATAGAGAATAGAATCTCGCTGTTTCTTTCCAACAGCTTACGCAAGAAAGAGACGGATTTTATTACAAAATCTTACCTATTGCAAAATTCACTCATTTGTAATTTATCCCTCAATAGTACAGATAAGATCATCGCCTTCCAGTTTTTGTCCATTTGTGATGGCAACACTTTTGATGATACCAGCTTGCGGTGCCTGAACTATCATTTCCATTTTCATAGCTGAGAGGACAGCGATCGCTTGACCCTTGTCTACTTTGTCGCCCTCTTTAACTTTAATAGCTGAAAAAAATTTATTAAGGTAAGTTTCAGCTTCCCTAAAAATTATCGACGAATTTAGTTTGACTTTACATAAACAACAGATCTCTTTATCCTGGCTAGATCATATAACTGATACAGATACAATAGACTCTCTATAATTTGAATCTCTGGTTTATTTAAACTCATTTATCATTTGTTTAAAAAACTCGATACGAATAAATTTACTGTTAATTGATCCCCTTCATAATTTTTTATAATGCTGTCAATTGTATTTTAAATTTTTTTGGACAATGACATTCTGAACTGGACTTACTTCAAGTTATTCATTATAATATAGAAATAATCACGAATTTTGACCAAACTCTTATTAACTTGAGTCCCCCCTCCCCTCGTAGTTATTTAAACACTTGTTATTTTGAAGTCTTGGTAGTTTATCTCTGGTCCGTTGAGTTATATTATCGATAGTCGACTGAAACTATTATATAATGACCAGATAGAGACCACAAAATAACCAATATAAACAGTTTAATACTGGGGGACCAGAAAATTCTGCACTATTATTGGGGCACGATAGTATTAAGGAAAAAAATATATCTTAGGAGGATATAGTTCATATTTAACTTGGGGAATATTGCATTTTATTTTGCATATCTAACCAGTATTAAAATCGCTAAATTATGAAAAATCCAGCCTAACCTAAAATTTATATGAAGTATTAAATTACAATAAAAATAATCTAGACTCCATAACTCACTTAGAACAGTTCCAGGCATGGGAGCTCCAACTTGGCCCTTGTCACCTTTCACGGCTTTTGGATGGATCTTCATTTCCTGCAACAAAACAGATGTTCAGAAGTGAAAGATATCTAATCTAAGAGTACGACCAACCGGGCTTCATAAGATAAACCACTCCTTATATAGAAATTGTATTCGTTTTACAACAAACTCTCAAGTGAAATTAAATAATTATCAATTATCAAATTTGACGATTATTTTAATGAATCTAATACTTGGGATTGATTTGCTCTAGTTCAAATAATTTGTATGACCAAAAACTTGGTGATTACAGAGTGGCGGAGAGTTTCTTGTCAGTTCTTCTTGCCTGATCGTACCTTGACTTGCAAACTGGTTGTAAATTTAAATTTACAATCAATTTAACAATTCTGTTGACGTTCATAAGTGTACTTGTTTACCTATATGAATTTTAATTATTATTCCTATTATACTTTCAATTTTTATGAATTAATCGGCTCCTTTACCTGGCTAGCCTTCTCGTCCCGTATGAAGACGGACCGTAGCTGTCCATTGAGTTCGAAGAACACCTCCCTCTCTCCAGCCGCTGTCATCTCATCGGACACAGCCAATGTCTTGATGTCCAGCGTCTTTCCGCGTTCGATCTTCACTTCGATGGTATCTCCCACCTTTTGAGTTTGAGAATTTGTTAAAATCAAAAATAAATTTAGGTATATATAAAGTTTAGGATAGGATAAGTATTTTTTATAAAAATAATTTTAAAATATTCGGAAACTTTTAAGTATCCTTAGCGGCCGTTAAGTATTCCGTAAGGAGATTTATAATAATAAATTCCGAAACTCTGTCATTTTATATATACGAACTAATACGATTTCACTCCAGTATATCACAGAGTTCGGTGTGCCTCTTGGCAAAGGCCTCCTCTAAGGCTTATATATATATGTATGTATAATGCTTTTTTGTAAGAGGGCGGTGGTCTGATCTTCCCGCGGTGACCAACCGTAGTGGGAAAGAGATTTACTGCAATTTATAATTCCCGCACTCCATTCTTCTTGCAAGTAAAAGTAAGCAAAGCTCTCAAAAAGAATAGTACATAAATTATGTTTTTGTAGGAATCCTCGAAAATGCAATTCGTTTTTAAGCATAGACAATGTGTGGGTAATATGTGTAAAACTGTTGACGTAATCACCAAATAAGGAAATCAAAGACACAACCCCGTCCCTCCCCCCTATAGTGATTACGTAATACTTGAACGGCCCCACACCCATTACCAAATCGAAAAAGTATTATTTCTTATAGAAATTGAAGCTACTAAGCGGTTTTTAAATACTTATTTATTTATGGGTACCTAAATTTTAATTTTATTTTGGGAGCGTTCAAGTATTACGTAACGCGTTTTTTTTCTTTTTGTAAAACGTTACGATGCGGGGCGGGGATTGAATTACGCGAAATTGTTAATATTATTTTCGACTTTCCAGTACTTTACACCACATAATAGTAACTAAAGAGAGACAAGGTGGTCACGAAACGTTTAACTATACTTGAGTACAGTACTGTACTAGGGTACTGAAAAACGTTACGGCGAGATACATTGGGGGGGGGGGGTCAATAATCTCCAAAAAGGAACTTACATCGGGTCCAACGAGGAACGTCTTAGTATCGAGATGTTTGACAGGCCCATACTTGTCGCGTATACGGAAGTAGTCGTTCGCGACTTGTGGGTACATGGCGGCGGACATGACGTCCTGATCGCTGACATCCGAGTACGTCTCTTGTATGTCCTTCTTCAGTTTGTCGAAGTCCAGCGGAGGCAACTCTTGGCCCGGGCGACCTTCGATTCTTGGCATGTCTTTGAGGATTTTAGATCTGTACAATACGTAAAATTATAAACTCCTCTATTAGGTTTTCGTCGGTTAAAATTGAAAGAAATAGCTTCATATTTACTCCTACATCACAGATAATTTCATAGAGTCTGGCTAATGAAAGAATATAATTGAATTATTTGAAAACTTTCGGATGGCAACACTGAATGTCATTGAATTTCGTTAGTATTCTGTTGAAGTTCATTGAAGATGGTTAGTATGATTTATTGTCTTGATACTTCATGCAATTACTCATTTTTATTTATATTATATATTTTTTCCGAATAGTTTACAGGTACAATAGCCTAAACTTTGTTTTATTGATTTTTTTGGATTCTGATTTTGATAATTCCGAATAAACTTATGTTTTATAATAATTATAGTTTTAGTTTTCAATACAATGCTAGTCATTTTAAGTATCAATAGTAAATAACTAAATACGTATTGTATTTAATTTCATAGAAATACAGTTACTATCAATGTAAAAAATTATAAAATAAAATCAAGTAAGTTTAATCCACAAAATATATTAAACTTTTAGGGATAACATATTAATTTTTTTTGAATTTGCGCGCTTTTTCGTTATCTTTTTTCATTAGCTAGACTCTATAATAAAATATTTTTTTAATGATATAATAAAATAAAATGATGATAATAATGACGTATGTCATATAATCTTTTGAAATATAGGAAATAAAATTATTTATGACTTATTGATACAAAGGATTTTGACACTCATTAACTTAAATAACGTAATATATATGTCGCAGATTCCACGCGATTTCGTCGTCCGACATTATTACTTAATATTTAAACGCAGTCAGTGCGCACGTGCGGCGCAGGCGCCGATCAGAGAGCAACTCTACTCAAGTGTTCAACGATCGATTCTACGCACTACTGACAAATTGACTTTGACACATTGACATTTTAGAACCTGTAAGTTGTCTATGATATTCCGTGGTGTTGCCATTCCAATAAATATCTCTGAAATATTAAATTGATATTGAATTCACCTCAAGGGTTCAGGGAATCCACCATATGGTATTCCAATGGCTCCTTGGAAGAACTCCACCACAGACTTTGGGAACGAGAGGTCCTCAGCTCTCGAGAGGATTTCATCGGCCGTGAGTTTATTTTGGACCATGAATTGGGCGAAGTCTCCCACCACTTTGGACGATGGCGTCACTTTTATTATGTCTCCGAGGAGGAGGTTTGCCTCTCTGAAAATTAAAAATATCAAATTTTTATTTTGATATGAATTTAAGTAACCAATGACGGTGTAATCTTTGGCCTCAGCCTCAGAATTTTCATTTTCTTACTTTTGTAAAAATATTATTATTCAATAAATGATTATTTGCGTCAGAAACTGTAATTGATATAAATTTAATAACGTATGATACGATATATACGATACAAATAATATAAGAACTGACCAATTCATATGACTAATAATGTAAAATGTAAAATTCCTTAAGACAAATTTGCGCGCCATTGTGTGTGGCAGAATATGTGAACTTAAGATTGTACCACCTTACACATTTTTGTACCATATTTTTGCAATAAATTATTATTATTATTAGTACTGTTTTAAAGTCAGCGTTCTAACTTATGACCTCAGAGGGACGTGACCCTTGCCACTAGTCACCGCTGCTCAATTAAAGAAAAATATTAGTTTTATTAATTTAGGAAGAAAAAAGAGAGTACCCCACCAGAAACGGAAAATTGTCGCGAGGAATAGAGAGAAGTGGAAGAATTTGCAGGAGTCCTTTAATCCGTTTGAGGTCGATTACTAATGTTAAACATAATGATATGGACTAAATGTAGTACACGAATGAACGCTATTTTTATTTTATTTTTTATTACTACTTAACTAAGAATTAAAAAAAGTTCTTAAATAAATTACAGCAACCTTAATGTTTAAATAACATACAAGGCAACAGGAAAAAAATATTAATACATTATTAATATATCTTTTTATAATTATTATTTATTTATAAAGCCAATTTATGTGACGGTAATACAAATTGGTCACAAAAAAAATTAAATTCAAATAATGAAATCTTTAATTACCTGTAAGCTTTCTTAACTTCTTCAAACTGACTCCCCAATCCCAAAGAAAAGGCTTGGAACTGGAGATTAGTGTACTGTCCTCCGGGGATCTCGTTGAGGTATACGTCGGCGTTCCCTGACTTCATAGTAGCCGTACATTCGAACGGGCCGTACAACGTACGCGCTTGTTCCCAGTACGCGGAGTATTCAGATACAGTTTGTAGTGGGATGCCTAGAATTTTTAAAATAAAGAATTTTATTTTTAAAAATGTATTTATTTATTCTTTTGCTGAAAGCCAGGAATTGACAGGAGGTAGCACAGGACAACGCTGGAAGTCTCATTTCGGTGGCCAATACACTTTTTGGGTCGTAGCGAGCGGAGTAAATAAGTATTTATTTTCCAAAACACATTCTTAAAAGGAGACCATAAATCAACAAGAAATGAAATCGAAAAAATATAATAAAACAAGCTAAAGAATTTACAAATAAAAATATTAACTAACTTTTGTCAGTCCAATCAACCGATAATAATGGTCCGTTAACTGAACGATTAATTAGATTTGTCGAGATAATTACTTATTAAAGTTAGTCGCTGTAATCGTCATCTCTAAGACTCATTCATGAAACGATAACGGATCTTACTTTCTAAATAAAAATTTTACAAGTCTCCAAATTTCTAATGGAGACTAAAAAGATCGTTACCGCTCTATGGTTTGTCCTAAAATTTCGTATCAAAGTTGTACAGTGTATAATGTATAGACCATAGACATAATAAAAGTCGTAGATTCGTTTCATGATCTGTGTGTCGTTTGTTTCTGATAAAACACTTTATCGATGTCATTTTAAAAAGTGATTTTTAAGAACATTTAACAAAAAAAAAATTGAAATTAAACGCGGTATCCTATTAAGGCAAAACTCACCAGTATCCAATTTAGTGGACTGCAGGGAAGCGACCAACGCTCCCATGCTGGGCTGGCTCGTGAGTCCGGACATAGAGTCGACGGCTACGTCCACCACATCAGCACCGGCCTCTGCGCAAGCCAACATGGCGGCCACTCCGGCTCCGGCCGTGTCGTGCGTGTGCACGTGGATTGGGACGGACGGGTGACGTTCGCGGATCGCCGATATTAGGATTCTGAAATTATTTTGCAATTATATAAAGTGATAATAAACATATTTTATTTTATATTTCCCAAGTTCAGGGCGCTGAGGCCCTTGCTGTTCACCAATAGTAATAATATATAGGGTTATACATACAACGAATCTTAGTCCAAGTAGGCATAAATACTAGTAAGTTACATTTTATTTAGTTATTTGTTTTTGAAGTTATACTTCTTTAGGCGCGTAATGTAAAATTTATGAGAGTGAATTTTTACGATGCCCGCGCACCGTGACACAAAATTAGCACAATGAAGTTGCCCACTAACGAATTCATTTTAAACCAGCCGGGCGCCTAGCGTGCGCGAGCGAAATGGGAATAAGACAATCTACAAGTAAAAAAAAATAGAATATGCGTGAAGTTAGCAGCTATGCCAAGAATTTTGAATGACCATAATAACCTTTGTAGTACCTTTTAAACAAATAAAGGAGTTTAAATTATTTTTTCAAAGAAATTTAGCAATGCTTTTTCACAAAGACCTATTGTTACTTAGTTAAAAAGTTAAACATACCTAGTTATTAAATTGAATGAATAACATAATAAAATAATAATAATTATTAATATTAATTAATAATTGAATAATATACTAAATATTAAATATTATTAAATTATTAACGTTAAATATTTATTATTAATTATTTAATATTTAAAAAAAATCAATAAAGCCAAAGAAGTATACCTTCTTACGCGCGTACATGCACCCTGTTTTTTTAATATTTTATGATTTTAGGCTTCTCGGGTCGAAAAATCTTCAGTTTTCTTTATAAGAGAAGGAAAATTTCCATTCCATATTTTAGGTTTAAACTTTCGTCCCCTACCGTGAGGTAACTCGAGCCCGAGATACAGTCGAACATGATACCAATAGAGGCAGTGAAAACCACTTACTTAGCAGCCTGAGGCTTCAGCAATCCGGCCATATCTTTGATTCCCAGGACGTGTGTTCCAGCTTTGACCAGTTCATCGGCCAAGTTGACGTAGTACTTAAGATCATATTTGGATTTCTCGGGATTGGATACGTCGCCCGTGTAAGAAATTGCTGCTTCAACCACTCCACCGGCTTTGCCAGCCGCTTCCATGCCAAGTATGAGATTCGGAAGGTAATTGAGGGAGTCAAAGACTCGGAAAATGTCCATACCGGTTTTCACCTAAAAACGGAAATGTTTAGAAATAAAACGTTTATTCCAAGGGTTTGAATCATAGATTTCTTCATTTAGAAACGCTCTCTAAATGCTTCATCATTGTCACTCGGTGATGACAAACAAGACATTTTATTTATAAAAAGTTACCATAAACAAGTTCTATATATATATATAGATAGATATAGTATTGTGGGTTGACCTCTCAGAGTCGAATATCTGGAGAGAACGGCAGGTATAATTTAATTTAACTTAACGTTTCAATCAAGCAAAAGGATTAATACATTACTAAAGTTGAGGACAAATTTTCTGCGAATATATTATCACACAAATTTATTATTTATTACTAAAATACATACACTATCCTTACAGTAAAGTAGTACTTAGTCAATACAATTATGTCGAAAAAAAAACAAGAGTCTAGTCTTACTCTTACTTGTGTTATTTCATTTAATCACAAAAGTTTTAAAAACCTATTAACCACGCGATTAGTCAGATCTGTGGCCGAGTAGCTAAGCAGCAGTGGAGTATCAAATCTCCCCTTTCCTAAAAGGGACTTTATTTACCTAACCTGGTTCTGGTGGGCTTGGCATCGCCTGTCGGACCCGGACTTACTTTTCAGGTACGACATCCGGAAATATTCTCAAGATATTTATGGGCGAGTCGGAGCCCATTGAGACCCGCGTAATCAAGATTACTGTCGAACTATAATGACGTAACAGTGTTTGTCAACATAAAATAAATTACCGCAAATCCCACGACGGTTTTTTCCTCACAGACCATGTGTTGTTGATTAGAAGAGGGACACACCAAAGCATGATAACACATTTAATAAAGCTTTAAAAACTACTCACAGCCATATCACAGAATTTATAGACCACATTGTCCGGATAATTGGTGTAGCCGACCGCGTTGGCTCCTCTTAATAACATTTGGAAGGGAATGTTGGGTATCTGACGACGCATGTCTTCTAAACGCTCCCAGGGACATTCGTGAAGGAACCTGTTAAATTAATTGTAAAACTTTGAAAGGTTAGTCGAAGAGTACACATTTCAAAGAAATTCAAAATTTATCTAATGTTTTTATGTTAAATAACGTATGTATTATATTGTATGATGCTTTTTTTGTGGTTAGGTATATATTATATTATTAATTAAAATAATATTATGTTATTTCAATAGATAAATTATATCAACGAATAAATAGAATAAGTGTAATAATTAAAATATCAACTTTTACAATGTAATTTTTCCGATGCGATTATCTTTAAAAAGCAATAATCAAAGAGACCATAGCTAGTTGTATATTGAAAAATTGATACAGGATTAATAATTTTAAAATAATTACAGATCTTACCGCAAAGCAACATCGAAAGTAGCTCCACCCCAGTTCTCCAAAGAATATAACCCGCTGAAGTTGTGCGCTACGTACGGAGACACGGCCAATAAGTCGTGCGAACGTACACGCGTCGCTAGCAACGATTGGTGCGCGTCACGGAACGTCGTATCCATCAACAATAGACCTTTGTGATTGCGTACGGCCTTTGCGAAAGCGTCAGGACCGCCCTCTTGGAGAATTTGTTTGAAACCCCTAGGTGGTTTCACAGCTGGAAATTCGACATTTAGGTGTAAGACCAACGGAGCTGTGCGAATCTTGTGCGTGCAAAATTCAACAGCTGGTTATGCTGTATTTCTTTCTATGTGTGCCACTAGTGCTGCAAGGTTTCGAACACGATAGAATACTAAAAACTCACTTATCACAGAATGTTAACCTATGCATATAAAGAAAAATAACAAGTGAAACATACGCAGGCCTGAAACTATAAAGGTTGATAAGTTTTTACAAAAATAGCGGACGCTAGAATACTTAGATTACAAGGTATTATAGACCAATAGTTTTGATGTTCATGGTTTGTTTATAGGAATTGTAAATATTACTATGATTTTATTAGTTTCACAATGTATTAAAATGTTTTGTTAAATTGTATTAAGGACACGACAATACAAATAATGGCATTTTTGTAATTTCCCATTTAAATAGGCATGCCTTTAGACGTTATAAATGAGAAACGGTGATTTATTAAAAAAAAATGTCGTTGGCTTACTGTCCCTATGTTAATTTAAACTGGACAATCCTACAACAAAATTATTTTTATAATCTTTCGTTTACACGCTTTACCAGAATTAAAATATAAATCAATTTCTCACGATGTTTTCCTTCACCGTTCGAGCAAATGTTAAATACGCACATAGAAATAAAGTCCATTGGGGTCGGGAATCGAACCAACGACCTCAGGTACACAGGTACACATAGAGACTAAACTTTTTGAACTTGTTAAACTTGTTTTACTTTTCGTTTTATTATTATTATTACTATATAGGTTAGGTAATATTTAATGCGTACAATTTTTAATAGAAATCTCATGAAAATAACGTATAACTTATATTTTTAATAAATCACCGTAGAACAATCGTAACATCACTTACCTGTATTTTCGCCAGTCAGTTCCTGATTTCTAATTGCCTCTGGCGAAAGGTCTGTAGTAGAAAAAAAAAAAAAACAGTGCAATGCTCGTGTTGTGCACTTAAAACTAAGACCATGATATTACGAATTGTTAAAAGATAAATTTAGTACACAAACACAACCCGAGTTAACAGAAGTTATAGAAATTATGATTTGCCATGGAATTAGAACGGAAAATCTATTTTAGTTTCTAGAACCTTCAGTTATGAAGAAAAATAAGGATTAATTTATCTGTTTCTATGAATTAAAACACTTCTTTATTTGGAATATTTTTAAAGTATTATTTCTTGTTTAGCGTAAAATTCTTAAAGAAGTCTGAGTACCGTAATTCAAAAATGAATTGGATTTTGACATTCGGGAGTCATACTTCACGCTTAGTTTTGATTATGAATCTGTGAATGTTTTAAATTATAACACACCGTTAGTTTTTAATGCAGATAAAAAAAAACTAAAAGATTGACACGTGAATATTGTAAAGCATTAATCTGTGGCAAATGCATAAAATTCTAAAATTAAAAACTATAGAGACGGTTACAAGCCTTTAGACATTTGGCATTTTGTAAGCGTGAGTTCATAAAAAATAGAATATATCAAGATCAAAACCCGTAAATGCTTTTTGAAGTGATGTAATTTGATACCACCCATGGACCGCAATACCAGAGGGCTAACGAGTGCGTTGTTGGAATAAGAATTGTTATCTCTTTTCTTGAAGTCGAATTGATTTGGTAATACTTCAGTGGCTAGGTAGTTCCACATATTGAAGACAAATGTTAACACAAGTATTGTCACAGTGGTACAACAGTAGTTTCTGAAAAGACCATTTACTGTAATTTAGAACCATTATTGTTTGAATTTTCTAGTCTCAACAGTTTACTCTTTGAATTTTCTTGTCTCGACAGAGTTGTTTTTGAAATTATTGTTGATACGTCAGTCTTGTCTTTGACTTTTCTAGTCTCGACAGTTTACTCTTTGAATTTTCTTGTCTCGACAGAGTTGTTTTTGAAATTATTGTTGATACGTCAGTCTTGTCTTTGACTTTTCTAGTCTCGACAGTTTACTCTTTGAATTTTCTTGTCTCGACAGAGTTGTTTTTGAAATTATTGTTGATACGTCAGTCTTGTCTTTGACTTTTCTAGTCTCGACAGTTTACTCTTTGAATTTTCTTGTCTCGACAGAGTTGTTTTTGAAATTATTGTTGATACGACAGTCTTGTCTTTGACTTTTCTAGTCTCGACAGTTTACTCTTTGAATTTTCTTGTCTCGACAGAGTTGTTTTTGAAATTATTGTTGATACGTCAGTCTTGTCTTTGACTTTTCTAGTCTCGACAGTTTACTCTTTGAATTTTCTTGTCTCGACAGAGTTGTTTTTGAAATTATTGTTGATACGACAGTCTTGTCTTTGACTTTTCTAGTCTCGACAGTTTACTCTTTGAATTTTCTTGTCTCGACAGAGTTGTTTTTGAAATTATTGTTGATACGACAGTCTTGTCTTTGAATTTTCTTGTTTCGACAGTCTTTTCTTTGAACACACTCAGTCTAAATTATTAACTAACTTTAAGCATCGAATAAATCCTAACACCTGTTACTTACAAAACAGGTTAGTTTAAATTATAATATTAAATGTTAGAAATATGATGATACGTTTAATTCGATAACATGTATTTTATCCGTGTTAGCGCTTACGAAAAAGCCACTTGTCTAGAAACGTTTAGGAAGCTTTAAGCGACATTTATTATAATAATTGACCTACCGTGACCGGAGCTGACTGGAAAGTGAACTTAATCATATTAATATTTAGATATATAGCTATATTAAAAAAAAAATCTAAGTAAAATTTTTTAAGTGAGCATTTCATAATTCCTATATAGCTCTGAAATGTTTCTCATATAAAAAAAAACAATATTAAAAAAAAAATTCAACAACTTACCCAATGGAACTGGTGGTATGTAAGGCTTGGCATTTGAAGGTGGTATTTGGGTAGCCAGGGGCGTGGCTGGTCCGTTAACCAATACGTAACCGAGGTAGTTAAGTATTTTTTGCGCTCTGTTTTGTGATGCCTTGAACATGAACAACTGGGGATTCTCGTCTATGAAGTATGTGTCTACTGCGCCTGGTAAAAAAATATTATATCAATATTTTAGCTTTTAATATCTAAAAAGTTCTCTTAGTTTCTACCCTTTGGAGAAGATTCTTGGGCCGAGATAAATGAATGAATCAAGTCCTAATTTTTAGACATTTTTTATATCTTGGGCCAATTTCAACAATTTCGATAAACCATGAGCTTTTGAAATTATTTTTTTAATACACCATTTATAGAAATAAAATAAAAAAAACTAGTTTTAGAATGGAGTTTAAATATCTAAACATTTGGGTTATTATTTTAATGGTATGTCTATACTCGAAACAAATGTTTGTTGACGAAGTCGAACTCAAACCTCACCAAAACTCAATCAAACCCTAAATAAAACAACAAAAAGTCTCTTGACTTCAATTTTCTATTCATATTGAAACACTGGGAAATATCTTACCATTTAAGAATTTCTGGTTCTCAAGCACATTTAGTAAAAACGGTATGTTTGTCTTTACGCCTCGGATACGGAACTCGCGAAGGGCGCGGTTCATTTTCGCAGCCGCAGATGGTAGATCTTGAGCGTGGGATATCACCTAAAACACATTTATAATATATACTCGTAAATCTTAATGTATATGGGAGCGTTCAAGTATTACGTAACGAATTTTGGAAGGGGGGTGGGGGGGCGTCCTTTTGTAAACGTTACGATGCGGGCGGGAATTGAATTACGCGTTATTGTTAATATTATTTTCGACTTTCCAGTACTTTACACCACATAATGGTAACTTTTAGGTATAAAGAGTCACTAGGTGGTCACGAAACGTTTTACTATTGGGTACAAAAAACGTTACGGCGCGTTACATGGGGGGGGGGGTCCAATAATCTCATTTAGTCAGAATGCCATGAACAGGTTGGTGTGTCATGGTCGTAAGTATGTGTGAGAGAGAGAGAGGTTCCTGTAAGAGGATTGTTTTTTTTATATACTTTTAAGAGAAAAATAATCATAGTATTGGACATAAAGGCATCTAATTCGCATCTCAAGTCACAATCTTAATCTTGTCTTGAGCGTGTCAAATATTGATGTTCTAGAATACGGGCATACTTTTCTACTATTTATAAATCGATTTTGATACGTTTGTTTAATCTGACTCGATCGTTCTTAGGTCTTATTAAGATCAATTCAGGCATTCCAAAGATAAAGCCTATGGGTAGGAATTTTCTTGTTTACCTTAACGAGTAACGAGTCGTAGTATGGCGATATAATTGCTCCGGCGTAGGTTGAGGCTGAATCCAGACGAATTCCCATACCCTCGCCAGATCTAGAATATACGAAACAAAGTAATTTAAAAGTAAATTATATAGAGAAATTATTCTTTTAAATCAAAACATAACATACTTTTGAGTCTTTTACGCCGCCATTTCACTTTGTTTACAAAAATATGCTACGAAATTATTAAAATTCAAGCGAGTATATATATATATATATACATATATATAACTGTAAAAAACTTTCTTCATCGGTAGTTGGGTAAACAGCGTTAATATTTATTAGAGACCTACTTCTGGTAGCGCCATTGTAAAAAGAAATTAGGTAGAAGTTCTACTATGCCAAAAAATATATAGACACCAAAACATAATAGCAAAGGATGCAGTCATGAGCTACCGACCCAAGAGAGAGAGAGAGATATAATAGGAAAAAACTTACCTAAACACCTCAATCCTGCCCGTACTAGGTTGGAAGTTATTCGCCGGGTCCTCAGTGGTCACTCGACATTGTATCGCGTATCCGTCCGCCCTTATTTTATCCTGTGTGAGACCCATTTCCGGCAACGTCATGCCTTCGGCCACGCGAATTTGAGATTGCACTAGATCGATGCCTGTTACTTCTTCAGTTATTGTGTGTTCTACTTGTAATCTGTAATTATTATTATTATTTAGGAGGCCTATGCCAAAAGGCACACCGAATTGCGAGATATTTTATGAGACATTTGGAAATAAAAGACTTTTATTATATTTTATGACACCTATCCTATGGTTGCAACATAGCTAGGAAACTTCCTAGTTA
The DNA here is from genome assembly GCF_905475465.1 of Pieris napi. Taxonomy (NCBI): domain Eukaryota; kingdom Metazoa; phylum Arthropoda; class Insecta; order Lepidoptera; family Pieridae; genus Pieris; species Pieris napi. The sequence continues at coordinate 11,199,006 of NC_062241.1, forward strand.
CAACGATCGTCTATTACATTTTCACCTTAAATCACTTCGTCATCGTAAAGAGCTGCTTGATATCATGTTTCTGTATAAACTTATAATTGGAATTTTGGATACCCCTGATATCTTGTCCAGAGTAAACATTTCTGTTCCTAAAAAGCTGCAACGATTTGCAAAGCCTCCTTTCAGAATTAAGTTTGCAAAATCAAATCTGGGTCAGAATACTCCATTAAATAGATCTTTAAGGAGTTATAATTTAATTCATAGCGTTGAAATTGATGGTGGTATTGGATCGCAATGGGGGGGTCGTGAATTCCCCCAAATAGATATGTTTTCAAACTCCCCATGAATTTTCAAAAAGTTAGCGGCTCAGCTGATTACTCATTAAGATTTTATCGGGGTTATTCAATTAATTCAATTAATTTTGTAATGTTTTTATTTTGGTTTATCTTAACTTACTTTTTTCTTCTTTTAATGTACTTATGGTCTAAGATCCCGCTATACAACGACCTTCACCGAGATGCTTATTTAATGAAACTTATTTTATATATAATTTAATATGTCAATAAATATAATCCATATGGGTTGCCTAGCAAATTTCAGTCCAGAGTATTTTTAATAAATTTAAAAAAAAAATATTTTTTTAAACATTTCACCGGTATGATTATTAGATAAATTTTATACCAATCGAAAGTATGAAGCCCATAGAATATGCAAAAGTTAGGTTGTTTTTAATCAATTAATTATTTATGTGTATATTTTTTATGTGACACTAATAATAGCGGCCACTGACGATACGTCCATTAATCCGAATGGAGTAGTCGTCGTCCAAAATCATCCCATGAATGGTAAAAAAGTATTCCATTTGGATGGACGTCAGCCAGCTCTGGATTTTCAAAAGGATTGAAATCCATGCGTCCAGGCCAAATGGACGTCATCCGTGGCCGTCCGTCAATGGCAGAAACGTGCGCCACTCCATATGGAAGCAGTCCGAATTGTCCGTGAATGGGCGAAACGGCGTCCATTTTTTTGAGGTTTTTGTTTCAGTTTATGTTTTGATGTCGATGGTGGTGCATGTGCTGTGTATTTGTCAAGCGTTATAATTTTCTTTTTATTATGTCTTTGTCCGCGCGTGACTTTGTGTTGGAAGTAATAGAAAAAAATAAAAGTATTTCTATTTTTAAATAAATATATTTATATCTATATATATAAAAGAAAGTCGTGTTTGTTACAACACTTATAACTCGAGAACGGCTGGACCGATTGCCATGGTTTTTGATTTGTTGGATTTGTTTCCGTCCCGAATAGCAGAATAAGCAATAAAATATCGGATAAGTTAACGAATAACAATAAATAAATAAATTAATTTTACGAATGCAAAAACCATATGGTGCCATCTGTTGACAAAACTACGCATCATTTTACGTCGAATTCGTGTCAGTTCAAGAAATTCTGATCTTGAGGTGAATGAGGAGATGCATAACCATGCTTTGATCCTGATCAAAAGATGTTGGATATCAGAAAGTGCTTAACATGCAGTATCGCCATATTGACGCTAGAGAGAAGATGCCTAATGTGTAAAACTGCCATTCTTCTTTCGCAATGGCAAGCAATAAAACATTTCTGTATTTGCAAAAAAGTTGTATTAATGTAATAACTTAACATTAATAAAATCCTAAAATAAGTTAAATTAAAGTAACAACGATATTATAAGGTTGTAGGGGGGAACGAAGTTAGCCAGGTCAGCTAGTTATTAAATAAATACAAGTATTTCTTTGTTTCAACCAATCCTTCATCCACCTTCTCTTAGGTTTTTTTGTCTTTTTAATAAAATACACACAACTGCTGCCACCAGTAAAGTATTGTTATCCATAGTATTATTTATTTCCTTTCTGTACGATTGCAAAGTTCGAAGTGACGCCATGCATCCAAATGGAAGTATCGTGAATGGTACCGTATCTCGATAAATTTCCATTTGGAGTGCATCCAAAAGGAAGTCTACTAAATGGACGTATCGTCAGTGGCCGCTTTAAAGTATATATACATCTTTAGTATAAAAGAAGGTTTTAGTGATACATATATAATACTACCCTGATTAAAAATATTGATTGAAAAAAGTTCAAAAAATTTACTACATGCAAATTATACAAAAAAAAATTTTTTTTAATATTAATTAAACATACTCTGGACTGAAATTTGCTAGGCAACCCATATGGATTATATTAATTGACATATTAAATTAAATATAAAATAAGTTTCATTAAATAAGCATCTCGGTGAAGGTCGTTGTATAGCGGGATCTTATACTATTATAAAAATTTAGAATGTGGTATGCGCCTATAATTAGGGTAGCACTTGGCTTGTGTTTGTGTTACATTACTTGTATTAGTGTCTACTTTGTTGGTGCATAAAATAAATGAACGATTTAAGCTGAATTTATAGAAATCATGGTTTAATGGAGTGTTTTAAATAATAGAGGATTTTATTTTTACAATATATTAACCACTCGCGTATAACAATGGAATATAAGCGAAATAATGAAATGTTAATTGCTATGAAACGAATGAATGTTAATGTTGAAGAGAGTGCCTACGTCTAGCATACTCTCGGGGCGTAACTCGGACGATTTAGGAAATCGCCACGTTTACTCGTATAAACTAAGAAAGTCTGAGTGAGCATCTAGAAACTGAAAAACTAGAGTACGTATGCACATATAAATGTGGGTATATATATACTAGAATAGTTTTTGAATCATTTATTCTTGGTCTATGTGTTTCAAATAGTCTATGACCATGTTGCAACTAATTGTGGCTTATGTTAATTGATAAGCGTTATCTATAAAGATCAAAAATATTCTAAATATAATCTACAGAAAATTGTATGAAATACTTTAAAGTTTTACGTATTTCATTGAGCAGACATTATTTTATTTGATGAATATAGTTAAACTTTTAACTGTTTTTTATATAATCTCTTAATAAATTATTATTACGACATAAATTATTTATTGGTACAAATTGCGCCATCTATAATTAACATTAGATAACTTGAAAAATACCGGCTTCATCCTCTTGGTGTGAAACAAATCAATCCAAGATTAGTGATAATTATTCTACCATTTATTGAGTTCAGTATTGTTCTTATCATTGAGAATTACAGTAATATTTAAATACACCTTATATGTATTTTTATATGTTGAATTAATATCTATATATATATAAATGAAATCCGTTTTCCGTTGTCACGACATAACATGAAAACGGCTTGACCGATTTGTCTGATTCTTTTTTTATAATATTCCTTGAAGTACGGATGGTTGTTACGGAGAGAAAAAGTCTAAAAACAACACTTTTCTATATTCCCATACAAAATATTTGTAATAATATTTAAAAGCAATTTGAACTTTAATACCTTATCATAAAGTTCAAGTGTTAGTGGAGGGGTTCCGGGAAGGTAAATTTTTATTTTTTGACATAATGTAGTTGTTGTATTATCAACTTTCTTTTTTTTTATCTTATTAGCTAGACTGGTGTCCCGAAAAGCAGAATAAGTATTTAAAAAAATAAAGAATCGACTGTTAGGCGGTACGATGTTCGCCAGGTCAGCTAGTTGTCAATATAAACTTACCTAGCATTAACTTCAATGAAGTAGAAGTTCCCCTTATCGTCCAACAGGAACTCGACAGTTCCCGCATTTTCGTATTTCACGTGACGAGCCAAATGAACGGCACAATCCAGCATACGTTGACGGGTCTAAAAAAAATATTATTTACCTAATATACATTATAATATATATTTTGTGTGATGATGAATCGTAAGATGTACCATTTGAGGGCAATAAAAATTAAAATGCTACGTAATTTTATGTTTTACCTACAAAAACGTAAATCTAAATATTTACTTACTCAAGTGACCTAATACAAAAATAACAAATATTTCAATATCACGAACAATATATCCAATTAACTTTAATAACTTTATTTTATTCTTTAGCTGGCACAACTGCCTACTAATTCCAGGTTCAGTAAACCTTTTTAAAAGAATAAATTCTTAAATTACTTGTGCGTTTTTTACTGTTTGTGATGAAAATGGACGTAATTATCACTCGCCGTACAACCATTTTTAATGTGGAGCACCACACTTAATAAAATGGATACATTCACTAACAAATAAAATGTATGTATAGACTCAGATGTTCAGACTCGTATTGAAATTGAAAAATGTGCCCGGCCAAAAAGGTTTGCCATCTCTGAGATGTCGAAAAATGATAGCTGTCAGAATTGTACGAAATTAAAATCAGTGTATAATCAGTATGTGTTGAGAAAGAATGATGTACTGTTCCTCCATCCTTAAGAAGGAAGGAAGGAGGAAGGATCCTAGACCAACCATTGGTTGACTCGAAGACTCCAGTGGCTAAGAGAAGTTCTATAAATTCTTAACGGGCGGAACAACTTTGTTAGCGCGTTTCAGACGACGACGATGACGTCATCGCAGTGATTTTTAAGCACTGATTGTAGATGTCGCTACATGTGTTTTTTGAAAAATCTGTGATTCGACCCAGCATTTTCCGTCATATTAATAGCTTAAAATTTTAATATTTTATACTCAAGATATACGTTACTAGGCCCTTACATGTAGAGGGGTCCATGATTTATGATTTATAAAAATGAATTTTTTTTTTGATTCTTTTAAATTTTGAATCTTTTTAATCCATTTATCATTTAAAATTTATATACATTGAAATTATTAATTATGATTGGAATTTAAACTTAAGATTATTAATAGTAATATATAATTATTAATAGCTTACTGCTTACAATTTAACGTATTATTATTCGGTAGATTGTACTACACTAACTTAGTTATCATTCAAACTTCTTTGGTCAATTACAGATTAATTTTACTTTTCAACAATTTCATATAACTACCGAATAATAATACGTCAAATTGTAAGCAGTTCGTTGAGGTTCACAATCTTTCGACAGTTTATAATCTCGCGAGATAGATTACAATCTAACGGTGTTTACAATTTTACGGTGACATATATAATTCATTATGGAAATAAAGAGGCTTTAGAAGAAATAATAATACGTTATTAAATAAAGTCTTACTTCGGGGTCGAGTCTAGGCGCCGGAGCAATTTCAACAACTTTCTGATGACGTCTCTGTACGGAACAATCACGCTCATATAAATGTACGACATTGCCTGCTTTGTCACCTGGAAACGGAAATATATTAAGAGTTAATACTGCAAGCACAATACAAAACAGTTCTTCTAAGATTTTTTAAAATATCTTTGGGTTAAAATTTTGTAATTACAGTTAATTTATATATAAAAAAAGTAATGGATTAAAAAATAAATTATGTGTAATTAAACGAATGAATGAATATTTTTTGGTTCATCCAAAGTTAAGAAGAATGTTAAGTTGTGGCTGAAAAACAGGTTTTAATTGAATAAAATTGAAAAAACTGTAAAAAAATAATATTGTGTAATCTGTGGGCTTTTTGACAAATGACAGCATGTATCAAACTGACACCTGTTATTGTTGAAATCACAGATCATAGCTTACCTAATAGCTGAACCTCAATGTGTCTTGGTCGTTCGATGAATCTCTCAATGAACATTGATCCATTTCCAAAAGCCCCAAGCGCTTCAGAAGAGGCTCTCTCGAAGGCTGACGTCACTTCACTCATCTCACGGACTACTCTCATACCGCGACCCCCACCGCCATAGGCCGCCTGAAATATACATAATTAACACTTTATTGTATAATTTAACGCGAGCACTACACATTTAAATAATCTTTCTTAATCTCTATATAATATATAAAATTCTCGTGTCCCAATGTTCGTTCCCATACACCTCCAAAACGGCTCGACCGATTCTTATAAAATTGTATAATTATATTCGGTAAGTCTGCTCAGGCTATCTATCTATCTTTCAAACCCCTAAGTGTTAAGGGGTGTCCACCCTAATTTTATTTTTATTTTTTAGATTTTTTTATTATTGTTTTTATTTTTTATGACAGGTACAGCATAAACCCCCAATTTTCACCCCTCTACGATTAACCCCTGTTTTTATTTATGTAGATAGTTATTTTTATTGAACTAACAAAATGTTTCCTAGAAATAATATACATGGCAAAACAAACGTTTGCTGGGTCAGTTGGTATATTTTTTTACACGCTTTATATTAGCTTCACCTGTATGTATGTATGTAACCGACTCCTTCGGACTCGATTTGGACCCACTTTTAACGGACAGATTTAATTCAAACTTTGCGCACCTGACAAAGATCGATGACAATGCAATAATCCGAAAAAAATAAAATAAAAATTTACTAAAAAATAAAAAATAAAATAAATATTATATTATTTTTCACTTTTTAGTTTGATGTGCTTTAAAAGCGTGTTTTTTAGTTTTTTTTAACTATATTTATTTTATTTTATTATTATTATTAAAAGTAATTTACCAGAAAAACATTCAAAACTTAATGAAAATCAATATTAAAGTAATATTTGACAGTCGTTCTTATGACTGCCATTTGACTCTGTAGTCGATTTAAATTCTTTACATTAAGTAGTCTACAAAGCACAAATATTTAATTTACTTTGATGATAAATTAAATATACCTCAGTCTTCAGATTTCTGTACCTGTTTTATGATCATTTATCAACCTAATAGGCAAGTAGGTGATCAGCCTCCTGTGACACGTGCCGTCAACTTTTTGTGTCTAAGGCAAGCCGATTTCCTCACGATGTTTTCCTTCAACGTTCGAGCGAATGTTAAATGCACACATAGAATGTCCATTGGTGTACAGCCGAAAATCGAACTTAGGACCTCAGGGATGAGAGTCGCGCGCTGAAGACTAGGCCATCACTGCTCAATATATGCAAGCGTTATTAATTTTTTTTTAATTTTACCTTGAATATAACAGGTAGTCCATGTTGTTTGCAGAACTCCAATGCTTCCTCTTTTGTCGTGACTGGTCCATCAGTACCAGGGACGATTGGTACCTCTGAAAATTCGGGTTCTTGTTATAGATTAAATATTCAGACATGGGCTATATCCCTGTGACGACTAACGTGTTGCACGAGTGTGCGCAGACGCATTTGCACTATAGTCAAAATATATTTATATATGTAAGCAATATATTTATATATATAATAAATAAAATTTAAATATATATACAAGGAAAATGTATGGCATTATCATTATTATGAACTATTACCAAACGGAAAATCTGCTAGATGTATTAAAATAATTTTTCACATATGTACTCAGGCCCGACACATACCCACAGTCACACACACCCTCCTAACACTCACTCACACACACGTACATACCCTCTCCCTCTATCACACAACACATACACACACTCACACACACAACTTTATTTCTACTAACTTCTAACTAATTGACTGTTTTGTTTTGTAGATCTTTCCTTATTTAAAACGTTAAATTTCTAAACATATATGTATGTACTTTTTGTTACCACTCAATATGACTTTGCTGTGGAATGGAAGCCTGGTTATCCATCACAGGTTCTTACCTAGCTTGGAAACCAGTCTTCCAATACCTTCTAACTGTAATCTTATAGTTTGTTGCAAATGTTATATGGGAGAAAATAAATTATTATTATTTATTGAACATCGTATGTTTCACTTACTGAAAAATTTCTACGAAAACTGTAGAGTTTTAAATATTTACATTCAATTAGATTTCAGTGAAATGTTTTCTCTCTTTTATTTTAAACCAAATTTTCGAAACCAAACCCAACCAAACCATCGACTCCTAGACTCCTCCACAGTAGCTCAGTGATCGCAGCTACATAGATGCCAAAGGTAAGGTCAAACAATTGTTTAAAATCAATCGTAACAAAAACGGTTAGACTAATACCTCAATAGAAACCGAAAACTCCATCAAGTCTTTATAAAAATACTTTAGGAGCTACGATATTTAGACAGACACATATACAAGTTTTTTTTTAAATTATAATATTATCTTGCAATCAGTCAGCTAGACTATGAGCAGATGTGTTAAGAACATATACAAGTTAAAGTTAAAACATTCCTCTTTGCTTAGGTGTTTAAAAACTTTTAATACTTTTGAGGGTATCATAAATAATATTTCTTACTGGCTTCAATAGCAGCTACCCTGGCAGCAACCTTGTCTCCCATTTGCTGAACCACTTTGGGTGAAGGACCGATGAATCGGATTCCAGCGCCGATGATTGCTTGAGCGAAGTCTGACCTAAATTGTTACAACGATCAGACTAGAGAGGGTACTTTAAAAAATCCTGCGAATAACTCGAGGATATTATTTAAAAAAAATTATGGCGAGCACAAATGAATCATATCACTATACTTTTAATGCTGCAGGTACAGAAGCATTTTTGCAACATGGTTACTATATTAATAGTATAAGATCCCGATATACAACGACCTTCACCGAGATGCTTATTTAATGAAACGTATTTTATATTTAATTTAATATGTCAATAAATATAATCCATATGGGTTGCCTAGCAAATTTCAGTGCAGAGTATGTTTAATTAATATTAAAAAAAAAAAATTTTTTTATAAATGTATGTAGTAAATTTTTTTTAATTTTTTCCAATCAATATTTTTAATCAGGGTAGTATTATATATGTATCACTATAACTTTATTTTTTACTAAAGATGTATTACTTTAGTGTCACATAAAAAATATACACATAAATAATTAATTGATTAAAAACAACCTAACGTTTGCATATTCTATGGGCTTCATACTTTCGATTGGTCTAGAATTTATCTAATAATCATACCGGTGAAATGTTTAAAAAAATATTTTTTTTACTATTAATTAAAATAATCTGGACTGAAATTTGCTAGGCAACCCTATGGATTATATGGATTATATTTATTGACATATTAAATTAAATATAAAATACGTTTCATTAAATAAGCATCTCGGTGAAGGTCGTTGTATATCGGGATCTTAGACCATAATTGTCATATGTGGATACGTCCAATGTGTTTATTTTATGATTTATTTTTTAACTTTTTTTTATTGTAAAGAGATGGATCGGTTTTTTGTTTCCCAAATAAATAAATATATACAGTCGAATCGAAATGATCACAGAACTGCCCCAAAGTAACCAGTGTTAAAATGTATGATTTTAGACAAAATTATTATTGTAACGTGTCTTTATATTGTAAAACCTTACCGTTCAGAAAGCAGTCCATAACCGGGGTGGATAGCATCAACGTTATTTTCCTTCGCCACTCGAATGATTTCAGGAATACTTAAGTACGCTTCCACTGGTGGAAGGCCTTTTCCAACTAAGTACGATTCGTCGGCTTTTTGTCTAAAAAAAAAATCGTCAACGCCTTTAATTAGAAGAGTTGATAGTTTTGAATTTTTTTTGAAGTGAAACTTCTTTATCGGGGTTGGAAAAAAAATTTGTGTAACATTTTTTCGTTACGCGTCACATTTGACCGTTACGCGCGTCTTTTTCTCGTCCCTACCACGGTTGATTCGAAGACATTCGAAGCCATTAATAACAAAAAATTATAATAACTATAACAATGATACTAAAAATTATATTACAATTTATGAAATTCTGTAATAATCTTAGTGGTAATAAGGTAAAATGAAATAATTGTATTATTTGTATTCAAGTCTGTGATATTAAACGCCTTTTGTTAAACTTTATCTAATTTAACTTTATTTAACCAATTTCTGTAAAGTAGATATAGATAATTTTTCGAAAAATAAGGTCATAAAGAAGTTTCACTTCTAACGTGTGTACACTAGTACACGCACATTTTTTATACAAAAACATACCTGTGCATTTGAAGTTTATCCTGCTCACTGTAGATGGCGACGGAGCGGATTCCCAACTCCGTACATGCCCTGAACACACGGATGGCAATTTCACCTCTATTGGCTACTAATACGCTTCTTATTGGCTTGTATTCTACATTTTTCACGTCCTGAAATAAATTATCGTCTATAAGAGCACAAAATAAAAATAATAGCCTTTATTGCTGTAAAATACTTATAAAATGTGAAATACTATAAACACTTATTATAATTAATCGGCAAGCCGCTTCATTTTTGTTTTACAGCTTCCCCTTGGATATAGGCCTCCTCTAAGAGCTTGCACTCTTCTCGGTGTGTAGATTTACGTAGCCACGTAGGGCCAGCTGCTCTACTTATATTATCTACCCGTCTTTTTATTTGTCTTCCTCGTTTTCTATTGTCATAGCGAGGAAGCAATTCCTCGACCATATAAGTTCAATTAAATAATAATAATATAATTAAATTTAATTTTTTCTACGTTCATAAGTGAACATTGTGTTATCTAAATGAATAAATGATTTTGATTTGATTTGAAAATGTATAATTTATTTATTTATTGAAGTTTACATCAAACATAATGCTATATCTACAGTATATGCTACAAAGCTTTCCTAAAATATATGACAATTTTGGCAAACATAATTGTTACGAAAAACTAAAAATTCTTTTCTTCTTTCTTTTATTTGTTTTGGTTTGACTGGAGATGCTAATGAAATTACATACTTAGAAGATTACTTTTGGCAGATTAAAATAATTAATATTGTAAAAAACATTCTGTAAACCTGTCTGTTAGATATCTTAATCGTGAACATTATTTTAATTCTAATCGCGTAAATAATACATAATAATGCAACGTGCGAGTCAATGACCCAGTCTTGAAATTTATGAAACAGCGTTTTAAAGGCAACTAATTCAAGGTCTTACCAAAGAGCAGAAATTACGGTACTTTTCAAACGTTCATTCATTCTTTACAATATTAACAAAAGATTTAGTATGTACAATGTACATTGTACATCTATAAACGAATAAGCCTCAATCGTATAAATGTTTTGTTCTCTCACTCTCTAGACACATTGCATTGATAAAACAAACTTTAATATAGGCATATGAGCAATGGGTTCAGCGCGCGACTCTTATATATGGGTCGTAAGTTCGATCCCCGGCTATGCACCAATGGACTAACATCGTGAGGAAACCGGCTTGCCTTAGACCTAAACAGTTGACGGGGTAAGTCAGGTACAGGAGGCTGATCATCTACTTGCCTATTAGGCTGAGAAATTATCATGAAACAGACACAGAAAAAAAAAGGTAGCGCCACTGATTTATTTTAATTAGTTCTGTTTTAATATAGATATAAACGCTTGAATAAGATCACATAGTGCTAGACGGTATATGTAAGGTTAGGTTAGCTATATTAGCTAACCTCAATCAATAAATTAAATAAATCAGGAGCAATTAAAGATATAATCGCGAATCGGAGTAACCGGCTAGTTTCATCGTTATAAAAGAAGCACTGTTCTCTTTTTATCAGCGTAAACACATTTTTTTATATAACAGGGCAAACGGGTAGCTCATCTAATGCTAATTGATACCACCCATGGGTCCTCACATTGCCAAAAGGCTAGCAAGTGTGATGCCGACCTTTAAAAAATTGGTAAGTTCTTTTCTTGAAGGGAAATATTTCAGTGGGCAGCTGGTTCCACATAGTGTTTGTGCTCGACAAAAACTGCCTTAAAAAACGCTCAGTTGTTGAACGACGAGTTCGAGGTGATACGGGTGGTATTTTGTATTCTGCCTTGACGTCTGATGATGAAACTCAGCTGTAGGTACAATGCACTCTGCATTTCAACTCCACAATTTGGGGGAAAGGGGCCGTTCAAGTATTACGTACAGTCACATCGATATATCTGCGAACCTGGCTTAATGACGTCATACAAACTGGAGAGATAGCAAAAAAATTGAAGATGTAAAAATAAAAAATATTTTATTTGTGTACTTATTTTTATTGATACTCGTACCTACTTGAAATTTACAAATACTTATTATTTACATTATTTAAAGCAGAAACGCAGAATTATTTAAAGAAGCGCATTCCAGCGAGGTTCGCAGATATTTCCGACGGCTTGTAAGTATATTTACTGCAATTTATCTCTCCCCCCTCTCTCTTGTCAGCAAAAGTAAGCAAAGCTCTCAAAAATAATAGTACTTAAACGTATTAATTTTTTGTAGGAATCCTCGAAAATGCATTTCGTTTTTAAGCATAGACAATGTGTGTGTAATATGTGTAAAAAAGTAAATAATTACTGTTGACGAAATCACCAAATAAGAAAAACAAAGAACCCCCCCCCTCCTTTAGTGATTACGTAATACTTGAACGGCCCCAAAGAGACGAAAACGTATTGTGTAACTAATACTCACTGAAGTTGCAGTCCGATGCTTTGAAGAACTCCACGCTTGGAACTGTGAGGCCGAGGCTCTCAGAGCGAATCTTGCTTTGAGAATCTGCATTTTGCTTAGTTTAAACTAGGTTCAGGCTTAAGTATATATTTCTTATTTAATAATATACTTAAATTATTTCATTTTTAAGAATGTCTAATTGACTAGAATATCGTTTCGTAGTGGCTCGACTTTCTGAAACAAGGAAATTTAAATATGATAAAATAAATATATATTTTTTATCTTCAGAGACAATTTATAAAAAAATTTTTTTTTTTTTTTAGAATGCTATCTATTATATGTTTGTCTGTGCAAATAAAACCTGTAACACAACAATATTGTTATGCAAAACAAATCACTTTTTAATCCAAGAGTAAACGTGAACTTTGGAACTTAACAATTATAGATAACTTAATCTAATCGCCTTATATGGAAAATATATTAATTACGACTGCGTTAAATTATTCTGATAAATTTGATTTGATTATTTTCGGCTTATTTCCAGATATTTTGTTCTTACGCCTTGTGTTATCATTAACACGTTTACCAATACTTTCACTGACGATTGCCTATACCGTAGGTCCAGAATACAAATACCGACGGAATATTTTCGTTTTGATAAGCACTGTACATTGATCTGATTTGCCTAAAAAAAATATATTACTAAAAGTGTCGCATATCTTCTGAACGCCGCATATCGCTGGCATAAGCACCAAAGTGAATATTTTTTTGTGTTCATTATTGTCAGGATATGCATGAAAGATAGTTAAAAACAAACTAAATGTGCTACTATTGGTGCGAATAGTACGGGGAGAGAATTAAAATGAAAGACGAAACTATTGTACGCTCCGTTTGATTCTGATTGGTCAACAGATACTTCTCTACGCGACGGCATACGTCATATTATTACGTCCGTTTGACTTATCACAATTGAACCCAACGTGCTGTCTCGTTACATACCTCTGTTTCTTTAAATTTATGAATATGAGTGTGTGAATGAGGCAGAAAAATATGCGAGATCTTGAATATATTGACAAAATAGTGGATATTTCAATCAATGTTGAAAACTACACAACGTTTTTTCGGTCCTAGTGACCGAAAAAACGCTAATCCGACGTAAAAAAATACTAAAAATATCTCTAGAGATCTACAGACTTGAATCTACGTTTTTTCCCTCATTATTTATAAATAAATAGTAATATAACAGCTGGATTATTCAAAGATAAGATATTTGTCTATGAATGATAATGACAGAAAAATAAAAACAAAGTACGACGCAAATTGCGTCTTATTGAGCTTGTTAGTACCACTGAGGAGTTTGAATGCAATACGATTTATTCTTGTCAATTACAATAAATTACAGACACGTACGTAATTTTCTTGAGGCTTTATTGTATGTCGCTGGATGTTTTTCGAGGTATCTCTAAATGGTTTAGAACAGTTTACCAACGTTTTGATTGTAACGGCTATCTGAAAGTTCATTTAAATTATTTGGAATTTGAATTTCGGTTTTTCATTTAGTTTTGAATACTTACTGCGTTTCGTTAACAATTTCCGTGTCATTTCTTCCTAAAACCTATCATTAAAAGTTAAGTGAACAATTATTATTTTTTATATCAAAAATTATGTGGGACATAAGAATCTTAGAAAGGCTATAGTGGGGCATGGCACAAATAGGTTGGGATACACTGGTTAAGAAGAAAATGTATGGATATTACGTGTGTGGTAAACCATGATCCCTAAACAACCAAATCGAATACAATATTGTTAGTAGCTAATTGGTAATGGCGCAAGGCGTACTGAACCATGTTTTAGAAGAAGAACTGCGATACACATGTCCTTGGATAATAATTTTAGTGAGCTTTTGCTTACGAAAATTATTTGACATAGTTCCAGAACATTCGAAATCATGTCTTATATAAAAAGTAATTTTATAGCGCATGTAATTGAGGTTTTATCTGAGCGGTTGGTTATGCAATGTGGCTGTTTGTGCTCCTTCACAATGTACCATAAAAACTGCGGTTTTTGTGATTATATTGTTGTAGTTTTAACCGATTAAAATGCAATTCATATCACTAAAGAAGTTTATAAGTCAGATGCAATTTGGGCAGTATTAAGAAAATCATTGAACAAGGGCAAACGGGCAGGAAGCTCAAAAGAAAGACCTTAAGTCGACTTAGTTCGGAAATATATCGGTGGGCAGCTGGTTCCACAAAGTTGTGGTACGCGCCAAAAAACTGCCTTAAATGGAATGACGCACGTCGGGGTGATACGGGTGTAATTTCGTATTTAGCCTTGACGTCCGATGATGAAACTCAGCTGCCGGTATTAATCCTGCTAGCTACTATTTTTTTAACACAAAAGAGCTTATATAAACAATATCCTTACCGTTATACAAATGTGTGAAAGTGTTTTCGTATTTACATCAAGTAACAATAGGAGAAATAAATCTGACAATTTTAGGAAAAGTTACCACAAAAGAAAAAAAACTTTGATACACCGAATTTTAATTACAGGAAGCCCCCTGATAAATTGAACAAAAGCATGTTTCTCATCTCTTTCCCATCAAACCCTGTTGGTTAAATACTGTATGGTTTCATGAAGTCATTTGGGAAACCTTAGTTTTCTTATCATTATTATTTTGATTACCAAATTACTTATTTCGTCAAATATAAATTCATAATAATACACATCTCGAAACTGGTTTCTTATAGCAATAAAACGACTCTTCACCTCTTATTCAATTTACATACGTATCATCGCGTGTGTCGAGGATTAAAACAATATCAAGCGTTAATTATAATATACAAATTTGATATATGTAGGTACCTACATCTGAAAGTGTGATGGAAATAAGGTTTCATTTTCTTCCACTTAAGTCGGTGACAAAAGCTATATTTTTACTGCATGTTGCATTTGTTCTAGTATTTTTCTATTCCAGCGCATTAGTTATTTTAAGTTTTTAAAAATTTCTTCATTCACATTTTTTATACATTCGACTACTAATTTTCAAAGTTCATCCATTTGCATATGTTATGTTATTTTAAGATATACAGTTTTAATAAATTTTTTGTTTATTGTATAGGTCTTATGTGTTGAAAAGTTTGGTATAACCTCAGATACTCAGTACAACATTATACGACGAGTGGACGCGGAAAACAGATCTGACAGACGTGCAATGTTCGGAACTAGAAGACGGCCTTTTTTCATTTATTCCATGAACTCTAAGGGAAGCTTTATTTGAGAGAAAAAATAAAAAACTTTATTTTACTACTTAGGTTTTATTCCGAAAAAAAAAACAGTCTCTATGGGGTAGCATAGCAAAATGTTCCATATGTTGATTTGTAACTACTAAAAAGGTAGGCTAAGTAAAAAAATATATTAAAGCGAAACGAAGTTCGCGGGGGCAGATAGATAAAATAAAAACTTCTGTAAAGATGTGATGTAACCAAACAGCTTTTATTTTTCTTTATCTGCATTATGAAACTTATTACAGCCATTTATATTGTGAAAAAATTTCGTGTTCGAAATCTGTCTACAGGATTTCCTCATGAATTGCCCGAGCGTATAGGTCATTGAACTGTTAGCAAATTCATTATCACTGTTTATATTTTTCTTTAGTGATAAAATTAATTGCGCGCTAGCTTAGCGGTTACGTCTGCGATTCTTATACTCGAACATACGGTTTTCTATATAGATGCGCAATTAACCTGCTCGCATGACGGAACAAGACATCGTGGAGAAGACGGCAGTATACTTAAAATAAAATGAAACATTTTAGTTAGTCCAGCACGAAATCTCGTAACGTATGTAAACGTTACGAGATTTCGTGCTTTATAGTACAATTTATTTAATTTAAAGAACCTTATTTCGTTTTAATTCATGTTATATAAAAATAAATTGGATTATTTTTAACCGAATGAAAAACTTGTATAGGTGGACTCAAGTGTAGGTATATTTTAATTAGGAGAGTAATATAGAATATTTATATTTTTACTTATATTTGTATAATAATTGTAAATATTGGGACTAATATTGTTGACAGTGCCTTTCTCGTTTCGATGGGTTCAGACGTTGCAGATTTTATATTTAGAATCAATGTTAAATCGTCTTTTCTCTACGCAAGTAGACATTCAAATAAAACATTCGATTGCCGAATAGAAATCTGAAATTTATGTAAATTCAAAGATTTTTTTAAAAAAACTCCCCGTTTTTATCCGTCAAAGTTTTAATCAATCAAGTAATTAATTAAAGTATGTACTAAGAAAATTGTTTAATCCAGGGACAAAAGTAGTGATACATATATGTATCTGTGAACTTAACACTTAAACTCTTAAACAATTACAACATATATTATATTATTATATCTACTAAATGATTAGATAAATGTAGTATTGACTGATACCATTCCGATTACTCATAAACAAACTTCAGGAGATATGCAATACATTATACATTGAGATCCAAAATTCTGAATAGCCTACATACAATTATCGAAGAAATATAATACGAAATATGAACTCACTAGGATCGTAATTTTTTTAATACACAAACCATAATAAGATTAGTACACGATTTTTATGTGTACATGTAACGTCGAATCTAATTTATTGTAGTTCAATGCAGATATCAACGTTTCAGGGGGTCAAAGGTCGTTAATGAAATTTAACGTTATGTATATCACTAATCAGTAGTGAAGCCAACTTCGGGGTTTTCTCCATAAATTTAGGATTCAATATGTCTTGGGTGAGTTTTTGGGACTACTTTATAGACGATTTTTTCGCGCTTTGTGATTCTATACAATTTATATTAAGCCTAGCCTAGCACGCAACCTATAAACTAAACCAGATATAAACAACAAGTTTATATGCACAATAAACATTCGCTCGAACGATGATGAAAAACATCGTGAGGCAACCGGCTTGCCCAAAAAGTCTATGGTGTGTCAGGCACAGGAAGCTGATCACCTACTTGTCTATTAAATTGACATATCATGAAACAGATACAGAACTCTAAGGCCGAGACCTCAAGGTTGTACCGCTACTGATTTATTTGCAATTTTTTCCTCAAAATACCCGAAATCCACGC
Source organism: Pieris napi (assembly GCF_905475465.1). Lineage (NCBI taxonomy): Eukaryota > Metazoa > Arthropoda > Insecta > Lepidoptera > Pieridae > Pieris > Pieris napi. The sequence continues at coordinate 11,216,363 of NC_062241.1, forward strand.
AGGCGAAAGCTAGTTATTGTTAAGTTTACGAAAACTATTGTAAACGGCTTAAATGTTTTCGTTTAATTTTAAGTACATATTATTATGTAGTTATTGCGCTGTAAAAATAAACGAATCTTTTTTTATATTATTTTCATCGAATACCATAGTTTTTTTTTTCTAGAACTATGGGTAGAAACGTGCATGATGGCTATTACAAATTTATTTTACAAGGGGATTTTTTTCAACTAAAACGTACAAAAAATATCGAAATAAGAAAAATTTAATGAAGAAACGTACTCATAAAAACCTAAAAAGCATCAGCAATAAGTTATATTTTATTAAATTACTCAATTAAACTCATTTAAATAAAGTAATTAAAAACAGTGACGCCAGTCTCCCATAGACTAATAACGTTATAATAATTTATTCCATGCAAACAATAATGTATGTCTTGAATAGGAGAATTCTATATTTATCCTTCCCTATTTGTTCACGAAGACAATACTAAAAGAAAAATAAATTAATTACTCACCAAATTTGTAATTATCCTCTAAAATAGTGTAGATAAAATACAAAGTTAAAATCAAGGCAACTAAAAGGGCGTTAGAGATAGAGGTCACACGATATTCTAGTTTTATTTAGTTCAAGATTAACTTAATCAAGGTGCCCTTGATATCAGTCAAATATAATTATTTTACAATAATTGTTCAATATATGACACATTAAATTGTATTTTAGTTAGAAAAACGCTCGATTCTAAACTGAGTCTACTCAGAAACTACTGATCCCTTGAGGAAGACCAAAATCTTAGATATTCAAAATTGAATTAATGGTGGTAAGATAGAAAATATTTAACATATGTAAAAATTAGGCAAATATTCATGAGTAAATTTTTAAAACAGTTCGACTCTCTATACAAGTTAGAAAAAAAAGATAATAACACAATTTTAGAGCAAGTAGTATTTATTCAACAAACCGAATCTATCAAATTGATTCACACTTACATTGTATAAGCTATTATCAAACCCATAAAAAATATGGCATTATATATTCTTAGCTTATCATATTAAAACCCCAACAAGATATTGCAGTTGAACTCAGAAACAATAAGAATTAAGAATTTATATTATATTCACACTGCATCCAATTAATGGCTATATTCATTACCTATGAATTAACAGTCTTGATAAGAGCAAGATCAGTTTGACTTCTGAACAAAGGTCATATAAATGTAAATTTACATTATTTACCTTTGAAATCACACACACAACTGCACGCAACCACTACCAACAAGAAACTGACGTAAATTTGTGTTCAAAGCATGTCATAATGACCTCTAAGTAAGCTTATCAACAACTTACGCTCAGTTGTTACTTGTTTCACATTAACCAGAATTATCAATGAAAACTGTTCATAATATTTTGTATAAATATATAAAATAATTCATAAAAATACCGGTCAATATGTAGGAACAAATAAGAACTATAAAACAAGTACTAATTTGGCTAGATTTGGAAGATATGTTTTGTATCTAACTATTGTTGTGTGTTCAAATTTATAATCTACATATTAGTATATACAATGTTTCTTGACTAAAGCAAGTTTAAAAAATAGTAAATTTAGTAAACCATTACATTAAATGTCTGTAACCAATATACGTAAGTATGTTTTTGTGTAAAGAACCCGTACAGTCAAATATTGGCATGAATAAGGGTATTCCAAGGTGGGGTCACTGTTTGCATAAAGATAATGTCTCTATGAATCAGAAACTATTTCATTACCAGCGTAAAAGATGTAAGTTTTTTATAATAAAAAATTGCATTACTATTAGAATTGTTGTTTCATTTTGACAATTGTTTAGTGTCAATAAATATTAGTTTTATTAACCTCTATACATAATTCTACACTTATCTATGAGACTGAACTTTGTAGGTATGGGGAAGTGGCTCATAGTGGTAATTGTATAATATGCTGAGATCCCCTACAAATATTTTAATAGTTGTTATTTATTTATGTGTTTATTTTAATAGGGTACATTGATATTTTAGTGTTAATTATTACATTATTTTCATATGTCTGATCACATAACAACCACAAATATACACATTCCAAAGTTTTAGATAATACCATTTAATACTTAAACTTAGGACAATACATTATATATTGGCATGGTAAAGAGTGTAGGTAAGATTCTCATAAGAATCAAGCAAAATATAGTTTAAGAATAAGAAATATCATAAAAGCTAAATTCAAATCTCAAAGTACAATAAGCCTTAAACATTAAAGAAAAAATAAAGACATTATGTGCTATACGTAGTTACAAATATTAACATTGTAACTAATTCAAGGTGATTAAAATAATATAGCACACTTACGTAATATTTTTAATCGTAAATAGCAATAATTATGACCTAAATACATTTGAGTTATTATTAAACAAAAATAAAATAATATATACCGTTGCGCATTTTCATTTTATTTTCAGAAATCTTGCTAATAATTTTATTTAAAATAACATTATATTATCATAAACTTAACCTATGAATACTTACCAAAATTAATTATTTTGGCTCCTAATAAAACTCGTTTTCGATTTTTTTAACGTAAGTGAAGAAACAAAACAAATACGTTTGAAATTAGGCAAAAAGTTAACTTCAAAGTTCAAGCTGTCTTCAACAACTCAAGGAAAACTAAAAAAATGTTAACCACAGACAATAAAAGACAACAACTAAATATCGCACTGGCATTACCATTTGTATTTGAAGTATGTATATTTAGATTTTATATTTATTATTCGCGTATATAGGATACAAAACAATATTAAATTCAAATGGTCAATTTGCATAATATTGGCATAAATAGATTATATACTTAATAATACTAGGAAATATATTTACAGTGATACATTTGAGAAAGAAAGAAAGTAATAGAAAGAGCCGTTAGGGCTTAAACCGATACTTAGCAATGATATTTATTCTACTTGTAACTTTTATTTCCTTTTTAAATCAATATTCACTTGGGCATCATCATAACCCATATACATAAGAAATTAAACACAGTTAAAAATAAGTAAAGAAGGGTTTGACAATATTTTTTTTATAATTAAAAATATTAATTATCTAAATATATATAAATGAAATCCGTTTTCCGTTGTCACGACATAACATGAAAACGGCTTGACCGATTTGTCTGATTTTTTTATATAATATTCCTTGAAGTACGAGGATGGTTCTTACGGAGGAAAAAATAAAAAAAATTGAGTGAAAAAGTCTAAAAACAACACTTTTCTATATTCCCATACAAAATATTCGTAATAATACTTAAAAGTCAATTTGAACTTTAATACCATAACATAAAGTTCAAGTGTTAGTGGAGGGGTTCCGGGAAGGTAAACTTTTATTTTTTGACATAATGTATTTGTTGTCTTATCAACTTTTTTTTTATCTTACTAGCTAGACCGGTGTACCGAATAGCAGAATAAGTATTTAAAAAAAATAAAGAGTCGTCAGTCGACTGTTAGGCGGTACGATGTTCGCCAGGCCAGCTAGTAATTAATAAAAATTCTTCTTAATACCACAATTGGTCTGAGTAAATTATAAAATAACAGAGAACACATAAATCCGCGTATCCTTTTCTCGACGATATAAATATATTAAATATTTATATTCGTAACAATTATTATAATCAGCTGGCCTGTGAGGGATTTAATTCATCTAAGTAAAACTTTTTTCTCTCTTTTGAACTGTCTCTGTATCTGTGTTTCATTATTGTGAAGTCTACGTATAGTGCTTTTCATGAAAGAAGTCCCGCGGTGATTTTTGGAACTAAATTTGACAGGTCGGCAATGTTGTCATTCGTCGATGTTATCAAGTTCGTTTGTTGTGGTAGATTTTTGTGAATTTTTAACTAGCTTAGTGCATTTTAAAGATTGATTACAATGCCAAAAGTTGTAAAAAGTTCGGCTTGAAAAAGTTTTAATACCACTAAACAATGTTCGGAAGAGAATTGCCGCCATAACAGGTACTTTTTAGAGTTGTCATTTAATAATTTTTTGCTGTATTGATGGGACTTTTATGATATAAATTCGTTTTTACGACAAAATTGAATAAATACATAACGTGATGAAACTAGGTAACTGAAATTAAAACATATATTACATAAGCATTATAAACTTAAAGTTAGTATTATTTTTAATTGTTCGTAATTTAATTGCAGGTGTGTCAGAGAAAACTGTATCAAGAATTACAAACGAAGGTATAACAGCGGCGTGTACTTCGAAAAAAATTGTAACTCAACAATAATGCAATAAAACTCTGAATAAAAAATTTTATTGCTTTTCTTAACCCTATTTTCTCATCTTTTCCCTGTAAGTAGGTAGAACACCGCTAATATAAGTAAATAAAAATATACTTTTTACATAAACTGTTTCATCGAAGTCTGCAGAAAATAATATTTTTTGATATATTACATCTGCTAAATGTAAATAAAATAGGTAAATTTTTTACTAATAAATGGCAACATTACGTCATGCGATTGCAGCGCCGCGTCTGGGGGACTTCTTTCATGAAAAGGACTATAGTCTAGATACCAGCTGGGGGTCTAGCCAAGATGGCTTAACAGTAGTGTATGTAGAAAGTCGAAAACTAAATTTGTATGAAAATGACAGCTCGTGTCGACAGTCGGTAGCCTAGGCCCTAAAGGCGTGAGTCGGGATACAATAAGCGACGCCATGACAATTGACAGTGCTACGAAAAGACACACATTAACGCTTACGCTATTCGGTAGCCAACGGCCAATTAATGTTTCGGCAGTGTAGAAAAAATGGCGTTTCTCCGCCATGTTTTAGCGTGATCTCAAAAGCTGCTGTTTGCAAGAATTCAGTACAACTATTGCCATCTTTAATGACTACCGTTTTAAAAACATCTCATATTTTGGACGTTTTAAACGAAATGGTTTTAATTTTTTATCTGTCTTTTTTTAACGTTCTCGTGTAATTATAATAATTTAAACTAGACTTCATATTTTTAAGTTAAGAGTTTTAGTTTTTCTATGAATCAATGCGAGGATAACATAATAGACACAGATAAATATGAAAATATCAAGAAAATCAGCAAATTAGTAGAGGTAAATCCTAGTTATATTGGATATCTCTTATTGATATTTATATTGCATGTAAGTTGTTGTTTAATTTAAAAAATACATATACCATTTAATATTGCATATATTATGTAATCACAAAGTAAAATTATTGTACATTTTATTTGTATATTTCAGATGATAAAGCAGTCACTAATGAACATAATTAGAAGTTCTAAATATATTTTATTGTAATTATAATAGAAGCTAATGATATAATATTGATTATATTAATCAAATAAAGTGGATTTATACTTCATAAACTTTGGAAATATAAAATCTAGTGAGCATTACTAAGGAATGGTAAGTAGATATTTTCTTTAATTATTTACTAAGTTAATATACTAGAGGAGTTATTATAATATTGTTAATGAATGAGAAGTTTGAATTCAAGTCCTTTGGGAGTTACTGACATTGTTTGGTTATTAAGAACTTTAATTGACAATAAGCAGCAGTGACAAATTAAGTATATTTTTAAGTTTAGAATTAAGTAAAGAGTTTTAATACTAAAGTTACCTATTGAACAAACCTTGGACCGATCTTACAGTTTAGTTTGTCAGTTTTCTATTTGATCAAACTACTAACTAAAATATTTTCTTTTCAGAAAAAGAGAAGCTATGGAGTATGAAATAATGGTTGGTTAAGTAACATTACCTCAAGAACAGGAAACAGTAACTGAAACTATGTTCTTCTACATTTAATCTTAATAAGTTCAGCAGTTTGAATGTTAATGAGACATTATCATAAACAAACTGCATTTGTAGATTTTGGGAAGAATTATATCTTTACAATAACTATTATTATTTACAATTGTTGTGTTAAGGAAACAATCACTATTTTTTTAATCGCCCAGGATGTATTCATAGTAACTGTAGGTATCATAGTAATTTTATGAAATCATCACAACATCTAACATTAGGTTTTATGAATTGAACAATTTTTTGTATATAACAGCACACAAACAAGATATTGACATTGCTGCAAACTAACACTTACATTTATTAGTTAATTATCTACATATATAAATATGAATACATCTACATTAGGTAGTAATGCATTTAATTTGATGCACCTGTGTGTGTTCTGTTTTGTTTAATAAGTTGTTACTTATGCTTATTTTTCTATGTAGACTGCATTATGTTAAGGAAGATATTTGGTGCCTTATTTTAATAAAAAATAACCATAACTGAAACATTTTTATTTTGCTACCTGTTTGTTTAATATTCCTAACTATTAGTAGGTACGGGTCATTCATATATGCATTATCTGTATATTCTTGTAAAATAAACTAATATTGTGAACCACTTTATTGACTTTTCCTACTAAAGAAAGGTAAATTACCAATAATAAAACTGACAAATACATAACATACAATGTTTATTCATTTCTTACTTAAACAGATTTTGCATTTACATATTCACTAGTAGCAAATCACTGATATAACCAAAAGTTAATTGACATAATAAATATTAACTTAAAATAAGCATCAAACTTAAATTTATTTCTAAGATGTTGGAGCATCAATATGGAGTCAAAGGTTGATTAAGGGTTATAATTTAAGACTAAGTTTCTATTTTATAATTTTAATTAATCCCTCTTTTTTATAAATATATTATAAACAATCAACCTTTATGACTCTAACTTAAACTGAAATTGTTTGATGGACATAAACAGAGATAATTCCAACTAGTAGCAAATCACTAATAAAATCTACACTTATATAAAAATCTGCTTTCAAATTGACATTAAAAATGTTCAAGCACAAACACCAAACCTAATTAAAGCTTAAATCAAACTCTAATTTCTTATTTCAGTGTTCACACTAGTCTACGTTTTTTTTCTATTGTTTTTTAATTCCTTGGACTTTATCAACTTCTAGTCAACCTTATTTTCACTCTTTATTTATCAATCCAAAGTACTATTTCTATTGTTTCTTCTAAGCGGTAACAAAATATGTTGCTTCTTCATTTTGCAGATTAGTTGTGAGGTCAAATCCTAAAAATATCAAAGTATGAGTACTACTAATTATTATTATATATCGCGATTTTGCAATTTCAAAATATTGTATTTATTTGTAGCCTTAAATTTCTGAGAAAACATGAAGCAAAACAATTAAATTAAACATGCAATTAAAATTCATATATTCACTTTGCACCTTCCGTAAATTCCACTTAAATCGAAAATTGTTCCAACCTTGCTGACATTCTAATGTCCCTTTTGCAGCTTCCAATTGCAAATTTACAAAAATATTGTAAAGCTTTAACTTCTATTTGTTTATAAAAGTGACATTAGGAATACATTAAATCCAGAGACAATATGACGGAATAAGGTGCTACGAACAGCAGCTCGCATCTACGCTGTCGACTTTGCGGTAATGTATCGACATGCCTCTTGGCTACGAACGAAGCGTTTTCGACAGTACAATTACGCAAAAGCGGTAGTGTATGTAGAATACTTTTCGACACCAATATGGCTAGACCCCCAGTACAACTATTGCCATCTTTAATGACTACCGTTTTAAAAACATCTCATATTTTGGACGTTTTAACGAAATGGTTTTAATTTGTTATCTGTCTTTTTTTAACGATCTCGTGTAATTATAATAATTTAAACTAGAGTGAATATTTTTAAGTTAAGAGTTTTATTTTTCTATGAATCAATGCGAGGATAACATAATAGACACAGATAAATATGAAAATATCAAGAAAATTAGCAAATTAGTAGAGGTAAATCCTGTTTATATTGGATATCTTTTATTGATATTTAAATTGCATGTAAGTTTATAAAATTGTTCTTTAGTTTGAAAAATACCTATACCATTTAATATTGCTTATATTATGTAATCACAAAGTAAAATGATTGTACATTTTATTTATATTTCAGATGAGAAAGCAGTCACTAATGAACATAATTAGAAGTTCTAAATATATTTTATTGTAATTATAATAGAAGCTAATGATATAATATTGATTTAAATTAATCAAATAAAGTGGATTTATACTTCTTGAACTTTGGAAATATAAAATCTAGTGAGCAATACTAAGTAATGGTAAGCAGATATTTTCTTTAATTATTTACAAATGTTAATATACTAGAGAAGTTATTATAATATTGTTAATGAATGAGAAGTTTGAATTCAAGTCCCTTGGGAGTTACTGACATTGTTTGGTTATTAAAAACTTTAATTGACAATAAGCAGCAAAGTGACAAATTAAGTATATTTTTAAGTTTAGAATTAAGTAAAGTTTTAATATTAAAGTTACCTATTGAACAAACCTTGGACTGATCTTACAGTTTAGTTTGTCAGTTTTCTATTTGATCAAAGTACTAACTAAAATATTTTATTTTCAGAAAAAGAGAAGCTAATAAGACAACTAAAAATATAAAAAAAACACAAATGGACAAGATTTATAATTAATTTAAGTGTTATATTATGTACCTGAAAATGAATTTGATAATGGGGAATGAAGCATTTTATGAATAATGTAAAAAATAAGACAAGTGGAGTATGAAATAATGCAGACTGCATTATGTTAAGGAAGATATTTGGTGCCTTATTTTAATAAAAAATAACCATAACTGAATCATTTTTATTTTGCTACCTGTTTGTTTAATATTCCTAACTATTAGTAGGTACGGGTCATTCATATATGCATTATTTGTATATTCTTGTAAAATAAACTAATATTGTGAACCACTTTAATGGCTTTTCCTACTAAAGAAGACATAGGTAAATTGCCAAAAATAAAACTGACAAATACATAACATACAATGTTTATTCATTTCTTACTTAAACAGATTTTGCATTTACATATTAACTAGTAGGAAATCACTGATATAACCAAAAGTTAATTGACATAAATATTAACTTAAAATCAGCATCAAACTTAAATTTATATCTAAGATGTTGGAACATCAATATGGAATCAAAGGTTCATTAAGGGTTTTAATGTCATACCAGACTAAGTTTCTATTTTATAATTTTTATTAATCCCTCTTTTCAATTCTCACTTTCTAAAAGTATAAATTTATTATAAACTATCAACCTTTATGACTCCAACTTAAACTGAAATTGTTTGTTGGACATAAACAGATAATTCCAACTAGTAGCAAATCACTTATATACAAAACTGCTTTCAAATTGATATTAAAAATGTTCAAGCACAAACACCAAACCTAATTAAAGCTTAAATCAAACTCTAATTTCAGTGTTCACACTAGTCTACGTTTTTTTTCTATTGTTTTTTAATTCCTTGGACTTTATCAACTTCTAGTCAACATTTTTTTTACTCTTTATTTATCAATCCACAGTACTATTTCTATTGTTTCTTCTAACCGGTAACAAAATATGTTGCTTCTTCATTTTGTAGATTAGTTGTGAGATCAAATCCTAAAAATATCAAAGTATGAGTACTACTAATTATTATATATCGCGATTATGCAATTTCAAAATATTGTATTTATTTGTAGCCTTAAATTTCTGACAAAACATGAAACAAACCATAATTAATTTAAACATGCAATTAAATTCATATATTCACTTTGCACCTTCCGTAAATTCCACTTAAATCGAAAATTGTTCCGACCTTGCTGACATTCTAATGTCCCTTTTGCAGCTTCCAATTGCAAATTTACAATAATATTGTAAAGTTTTAACTTTTATTTGTTTATAAAAGTGACATTAGGAATACATTTAATCCAGAGACAATATGACGGAATAAGGTGCTACGAACAGCAGCTCGCATCTACGCTGTCGACTTTGCGGTAATGTATCGACATGCCTCTTGGCTACGAACGAAGCGTTTTCGACAGTACAATTACGCAAAAGCGGTAGTGTATGTAGAATACTTTTCGACACCAATATGGCTAGACCCCCAGTACAACTATTGCCATCTTTAATGACTACCGTTTTAAAAACATCTCATATTTTGGACGTTTTAACGAAATGGTTTTAATTTGTTATCTGTCTTTTTTTAACGATCTCGTGTAATTATAATAATTTAAACTAGAGTGAATATTTTTAAGTTAAGAGTTTTATTTTTCTATGAATCAATGCGAGGATAACATAATAGACACAGATAAATATGAAAATATCAAGAAAATTAGCAAATTAGTAGAGGTAAATCCTGTTTATATTGGATATCTTTTATTGATATTTAAATTGCATGTAAGTTTATAAAATTGTTCTTTAGTTTGAAAAATACCTATACCATTTAATATTGCTTATATTATGTAATCACAAAGTAAAATGATTGTACATTTTATTTATATTTCAGATGAGAAAGCAGTCACTAATGAACATAATTAGAAGTTCTAAATATATTTTATTGTAATTATAATAGAAGCTAATGATATAATATTGATTTAAATTAATCAAATAAAGTGGATTTATACTTCTTGAACTTTGGAAATATAAAATCTAGTGAGCAATACTAAGTAATGGTAAGCAGATATTTTCTTTAATTATTTACAAATGTTAATATACTAGAGAAGTTATTATAATATTGTTAATGAATGAGAAGTTTGAATTCAAGTCCCTTGGGAGTTACTGACATTGTTTGGTTATTAAAAACTTTAATTGACAATAAGCAGCAAAGTGACAAATTAAGTATATTTTTAAGTTTAGAATTAAGTAAAGTTTTAATATTAAAGTTACCTATTGAACAAACCTTGGACTGATCTTACAGTTTAGTTTGTCAGTTTTCTATTTGATCAAAGTACTAACTAAAATATTTTATTTTCAGAAAAAGAGAAGCTAATAAGACAACTAAAAATATAAAAAAAACACAAATGGACAAGATTTATAATTAATTTAAGTGTTATATTATGTACCTGAAAATGAATTTGATAATGGGGAATGAAGCATTTTATGAATAATGTAAAAAATAAGACAAGTGGAGTATGAAATAATGCAGACTGCATTATGTTAAGGAAGATATTTGGTGCCTTATTTTAATAAAAAATAACCATAACTGAATCATTTTTATTTTGCTACCTGTTTGTTTAATATTCCTAACTATTAGTAGGTACGGGTCATTCATATATGCATTATTTGTATATTCTTGTAAAATAAACTAATATTGTGAACCACTTTAATGGCTTTTCCTACTAAAGAAGACATAGGTAAATTGCCAAAAATAAAACTGACAAATACATAACATACAATGTTTATTCATTTCTTACTTAAACAGATTTTGCATTTACATATTAACTAGTAGGAAATCACTGATATAACCAAAAGTTAATTGACATAAATATTAACTTAAAATCAGCATCAAACTTAAATTTATATCTAAGATGTTGGAACATCAATATGGAATCAAAGGTTCATTAAGGGTTTTAATGTCATACCAGACTAAGTTTCTATTTTATAATTTTTATTAATCCCTCTTTTCAATTCTCACTTTCTAAAAGTATAAATTTATTATAAACTATCAACCTTTATGACTCCAACTTAAACTGAAATTGTTTGTTGGACATAAACAGATAATTCCAACTAGTAGCAAATCACTTATATACAAAACTGCTTTCAAATTGATATTAAAAATGTTCAAGCACAAACACCAAACCTAATTAAAGCTTAAATCAAACTCTAATTTCAGTGTTCACACTAGTCTACGTTTTTTTTCTATTGTTTTTTAATTCCTTGGACTTTATCAACTTCTAGTCAACATTTTTTTTACTCTTTATTTATCAATCCACAGTACTATTTCTATTGTTTCTTCTAACCGGTAACAAAATATGTTGCTTCTTCATTTTGTAGATTAGTTGTGAGATCAAATCCTAAAAATATCAAAGTATGAGTACTACTAATTATTATATATCGCGATTATGCAATTTCAAAATATTGTATTTATTTGTAGCCTTAAATTTCTGACAAAACATGAAACAAACCATAATTAATTTAAACATGCAATTAAATTCATATATTCACTTTGCACCTTCCGTAAATTCCACTTAAATCGAAAATTGTTCCGACCTTGCTGACATTCTAATGTCCCTTTTGCAGCTTCCAATTGCAAATTTACAATAATATTGTAAAGTTTTAACTTTTATTTGTTTATAAAAGTGACATTAGGAATACATTTAATCCAGAGACAATATGACGGAATAAGGTGCTACGAACAGCAGCTCGCATCTACGCTGTCGACTTTGCGGTAATGTATCGACATGCCTCTTGGCTACGAACGAAGCGTTTTCGACAGTACAATTACGCAAAAGCGGTAGTGTATGTAGAATACTTTTCGACACCAATATGGCTAGACCCCCAGGCGGCAGGCCATAAGGCATAAACTCAAAAAAAAAAGTGATCCGTAAATCCGTAATTATTCTGTGCAGTCAACAACAATAGCAACAACATAATATAATCAACAACTTGATAATATGTAACCATTACCAACGATGTAGTGAAGCAATATTTTTATCGTTACATAGACTCCATTAGTAAATATCTAATACATACTAGTTGTTAACACAAAAATTTTGTTTAAAACAAACAAGATTTAAAGTTATAACCTTAAACCCATTTAATTTATATAGGTTCTGATTTCTGAATGAATGTTACTGAATTACTCTTGAGGAGCATACCTATTTTCTTCAATGGAAAACAATTTGATAACACCAAATAATTACGTTGATTGCTGTCGTACGTGCTTAAAAAGAAATCCTAGCAACATGTTTGATATATTTGACGAACAAGATTTGGTCAATATATTGACGTCGTGCACTTCAATACAGGTAAATTACTTTATTGCTTGGTTATTTTTAGTGATAATCTTTGTATTTTTGGTTACTAAGTTTATAAACTGACTGTTGTTGTCTAACTCGGTAAAATATTATTTATTTCTCTTTCCAGATCCAAAAAGAAGATTTATTACCAAAGAAAATGTGTGAGTCTTGCTATGAGTGTCTAGTAACCTTTTATAAATTCAAAAAGCTCGCTGAAGACATAGATCACCAGTTCAAAAATATGGCTGTTAATAAACACTTAATTGTACAAGAAAGGCCAGACTTAAATTCTAAACAAGTATTGCCAGATAGTGTTGCTGAAAATATAAATATTTGCACTGAGACAACTCGAGTAAAATGTGATGTTTGTAATAAAGAATTTAAGAGCAAATCTAAATTGGAACAACATATAAAGGAGCATTCACCATCAGACTGTAATATCAATCAGGCAAAGTTGTATAATAATCCGATCAGACAGAGGATAGAGCAAAATCTACTATGTAATGTATGTAATATAGCATTTAAATCTATAAACTCACTATCAGCACATAAACGTAAGCATACAGAGAGAGGGCGTATTTTGTCTTGTTTCAAATGTGGTAAAGTTTTTAAAAAAGTAAGTCATTTGAAACGTCATGAGCTAATACATAATGATAACCACCCTTATAAGTGTTTTCTATGCTCCAAAACATTTCCCTTAGAAAGTCGCTATATGGAACATATAAACGAACATAACGGAATTAAAACCCACACATGTGTGTTATGTGCAAAGGCATTCACACATTTGTCAACATTAAGAACTCATTTGAATATCCATATGAAGAAGACACTGAATCTATGCCCAACATGTGGAAAGACCTTTGTAAGTAGTACTAATTTGAGCCAGCACATGAAACGGCATAATGGGTTGAAGACTTTTGTATGTACCTTGTGTGCTAAGCAGTTTGTTACTAATGGTATGTATTAGTATTGTGTTAGTACATTACATTAAAAAACAATTATATTAGATGTTACAACATTACAATATTATACTAAATGTATTTTGAACAAAGCTTTGCTAAACTTGTTGATCATTTTGAAAATCTTTTTCTGGTTCTATTTGGTTCAAATCGAAATCTGCTTAGAGGCTAGCCTTAAACTGTTCATAGATGGATGAGTCTTTGCTATTCTCCACTGTGTAGATAGTATTAACAAACAAAAAAATGTTACTTTCAGGAGAACTAAAATCCCATATGAAAACTCATTCTGGAGAACCCGAGTGTGCTTGCGATCAATGTGGAGTCACATTTACTAAGAAGAGTTCTTTAAACAAACATAAACTCCGACATCTTGGTATAAGACCCTATAAGTGTGAAACATGTCCAAAGAAGTAAGTTTAAATCTATTTTTTATTTAACAATTAACCCATGTTAAAGCTCATATTCTTGTTGTGGCTAGACACTATTTTTTTAAACCTGCAATGTTTCATTTGTATTTTTCCTAGTCTTCTTTGGCCTAAGTGCCAAACCAAGATTCAAGCAACCATCTTTAAGCATTATTTACAATCAGCTCTGGCGAACGGTTCAGAAAGCATTTTAAAAACAGACTGTACTCCTTCAAAAGCTGGAAATGCATCTTAAAAAATAGGTGTTCATGGGCTGCAACTGCAGTTGCTGGCTGTACTATAGGCTTGTATCCCCTTTGTCTTATCAAAAGATCCCTCGCAGTGCCATTGCTTATGATAGCTGAGTATAAATACCCACTGACGACGATATTGCAATAGGAAGTATTTAGGGCAATATTTTGACGCCCAATATTTGAGCAGTGTTGGCCAAGTGGATTTAACGTGTGTGTCTCATCCCTGTGGTCGTAGGTTCGATCCCCGGTTGTGCACCAATGGACTTTCTTTCCATGTGCGCATTTAACATATTATAGCTAGCTCTGAATTGATTCTCTCTGAATGATTGTATTGGTTCTCTTTCCGCGCAGACTCTCTATTTTCAGTTTAATTCCCTTATAAATTATAATAAAAAAATTAAGATTAGTTATTGTTACCATGTAATCGAAGTTATTACAATGTATAAAAACAGTATTTATGCATTGTGTATGATCTTATGTGCCATCAAAGTAATTATCATTAATATCAAGAATTATCATCTCCATTTTTATTGCCTTCGTGGCTTAATGGTGGCATATGTTTATTCTCAGCTAATGCTAAGGTTAAACTAATCATACCTAGACTTATTGCCATCATCTGTATACTGTGAGTTTAAGCGTCAAATTGTACAGCCTGTTTTACATTTAAACAAAATTTATAAGCAATATTTTAATCATTATTACAGGTTCACAAGTAATGGAGGTCTTAAGCGACACCTCCGAATACATACAGGCGAAAAACCATACAGATGTGAAATATGTAATAAAGCATATACACAGAGCAACGATCTCGTAAAACATACGAGAGCGCATCTTGGAGAGAAATTGTATAAGTAAGTTTTGTTTTAGCACGAATAACACGTATTTTTTTTACATTTATTTATTATTTTGTTATCTGTATATAGACGAATAATTTTTTTAACAAATATCGAATTGTAATTGATCATCTTATACACTAAACTATGAAACCATAGAGTTTGTCAATGGTCCAAATGATATTGTCTGTCTAATTTATCTGGGGTAGTTCTAACTTCTAGTAATTTTAAACGTCAAACAACAACAAGTCTGAATGTTAAACAAATTGAGAGCTTTGAGATTAATGTTGTACCTATATATAAAGCTGTTACAATTTATGTAGTATATAATATATTCTAATTTGTTCCATGAGTGTTTATTTGCTAAGACAGAGTAAATATTATTATTACCCTTTATGTTTTTCTGCATTACATTAAAATTGGCATACCTATTAATCATATTGTATGCAGTTAGAAATATTAACCATTATTATTTAACCTCTCGTGCTTGAAATATGAGCTCATTTAGCCAAAGCGTATATCCTGCGTGGCTACCCTTTAAAATTAATTTAAGGTTACGTGGTACGAACATTTTATGCCGGTATCGTTTTTGAACTGGTATGGTATGTCTACTGTAGCTGTTATTATATGAAAGGGTTGGTTTTATTACAAAGTGATCAAAATGTAATGACATACATACAAAAATGGTGTGTTATGTACCTTTCTATGTGCGCATTTAACATTTGCTCGAACGGTGAAGGTAAACATCGTGAGGAAACCGAAATGTCTTAGACTCAAAAACGGCGGCGTGTGTCAGCCACTGGAGGCTGATCACCTACTTACCTATTAGATTTAAAAATTATCATGAAACAGATTCAGAAATCTGAGGCCAAGACCTAAAGAGGTTGTAGCGCCACTGATTTATTTATTTTTATTCTACCCGTTTTCCCCCTGTTCTTTAAAAATTGATATATAATTTTTTTTCAGATGTTCGCACTGTCCAGAAATCTTTCGCCTACAAACAGAACTACGGCGCCACACATCTCAACATTTAAATCAGATTCAATCAAGCTATTTATACAAAGACATGGAAGAGCGTTTAATAACTGAAATAAATAAAAATGTAGATAGAAGTATAGAAAGTTGAATTATTAAAAAATATATTGCAACATTGATACCAGTTTGTTACTTTTAAGTATTATGTTTAATAAAATTTTATTTGTCAAAATATGTTTCATTTTTATAAGAAATACTAGCAGACTCGGCCAAGCGTTGCTGTGGCTAAGGTTTTTGTTATACATAGTAGTAAACTATTCAAGGGAAACGGTAGAAGAACACCTGTCATGGGCACAACCATGCTTTTTTGGTGGTTATGCCAGTAAATTGTAGCTTATGTGAAACGTTGGTACTTTCGACACAGCGTCATCTGTTAGAATTGTGACTGTCAAATAATATACAAATAATTTGCAATAAAATAATATTATAAAATAATATCGGGTATAAATTAAGATGTAAGCTATCCTATCTTTTAAGTTAGATCAAACCATACACGGTGTGCATATTGGATTGAAATCGGTTAAGTAGTTTAGGAGTCCATAGCGGACAAACAACGTGACCCGTAATTTATATATATTAAGATATGAAATTATTCTTGTCACAGAGAATAGCATTGGTTTAAGGTACAATAAACGCAACAGAGGAAGACAGTCAAGGTGGATAGATGAAGGAACCAGCAGGTACATGGCATAGCACAGTGCAGACTGAAATGGCGGGATTTGGAAGAGGCCTTTGCCAAAAAAGGGGCACACATATATCTAGGCATGATATTATAGAATGATAATTGTAAATTATGTGAAATATAAGGCGGCATAAGAATATTTTTGAATTTGGTTAAAGTTAAAAAGATACTATTATATTTAATTATAATAACATTATTTATGTTGTGTAAAAGCTAAGTCGAAATCACCTTGCTTTGCTTGCGTATGAAATAAAACCAAACATAAATGATTCTGTTAAAGTAAGAACAACTTACATTTTATAAATATACCTTTCGCCGAAGGGGACTTACCCGTAAAATTTAATTCAATGAGATTCATAGTAAAATATAACAAATAAGCTTAAGCACCAAAACCCCTTAAATTACTATATTTAAGGTTAAACCAAATCACCAGGTATACAACTATATGCGTACACCACGATTCCTACATACTCGTATATCAGTTTAATAGAATATTAAGGAAACAAACGTGTCCATACTGAGACGGTTACAGATAATAATCGTCTTTCGACACTTTGTTACCAACCATTCCTGAGTTGGACTAGTGATCCAGAAAGTTTAGAAAAACTTAAGTGACTGGCAGAGTGGAGGCGACCAGACTTGAAGACCGAATCCCTACTGGTTGGACCGAACCGAGGAGCTAGGCGCAGGCGCGACCTTCAGCATTTCTGAAGGTCGTGTTAAATAATTAAAGAATATCAGTTTAATAATAGAATCCCCAATAGTAAGACAAAAAGCAATTTATTGAATCTCTCTCTTTCAATCAACTCATTGAATTGCATTCTATAAAAACATTAGACGACAAGAGTATGCTTCTTTAAAACTTTTTCTAACGAAAGCGTGTACATATTAAAAATAATTTGTCACGAAAGTAAAAAGTCTAAATGGACATGCAATCTTTGGTCTTTTTGCTACCAATTTTATGAACCTTTCTAATGTTATGTAACTGCTTTGTATTGTATGAATTGTTTAGGCGCTCAGTAATTTATTCTGAATTTTTTGGTAGAAAATTGACCTACAATTTTTAAGCGTCTATTGTCTTTGTGCACTATATATTATCTCACCTGTGGTTTGTAGTTATTGTTTTCTGTCTCCATACTACAAAATGAAATTACACATTAAAGAAGTTTTATAAATAAAAAAAATTGTTGACAGTAGAGATTTGTTAATCTAATCTAATCCAATATTCATCTTAATAAATATATTATGTTATAAAGTTCTTATAAGTATAAATTTAAAAATAAAATTATCTATAATCAATTTAAAATAATATACATTGCAATAAATAACTAACCTTAACATAAACTAAAATATATTATTAAAAGGAGTCCCTTTAGGCAAGGTTCCGAAGATACTGGCAGCGTTCCGCCTTTGAAATTTGAATCGCTAGACTAATTCTTTGTCCGAGGTAGCTGCCAGATCTTTGGTCTCCTGTGATGTCGACTAACCTTTTTGATATTTCTAAAGTAATCTTAATATATGTATATATGTATCATATTTGAATATCAACAAAAACTGTCCAATTCTTTCTCGTTTTAAAGTACGTAAACTTTTTTTAATAAAGTATAATTAAATAATAAAAAAATTATTTGATCGCTTTTTTTACAAAATTTGTATTATATAATATGGCCTGTAATCATGGATATAGAACTAAAAACATAACTTTATAACGTAATATGAGATTATAAAACAATTATCACGCAAATAGCTTATTGTTCTCAACTCAACAACGAAAAATACTTTCCAGAACGATTCTTAACTAAATATTGTCCTTCATCTAACGCTTTCGTGGTTCAAGGAAAAACTTTGAACTTAATTTAAACCGACACGACTTTTAAAATATTACAAAAAAATGTATTTCTCAATTGCCTTTTTGATGAAATTTTGTTACGTCGTATTTTCTTAGATGAATTAGTGGTAAGTGCTGTCACGAGGTCAAATTTTGGGAACCCAGCTGTGTACCAATCAAACTAATTGTGACAGGTTCGAATACGTGACTACTGGATTTATCATTCTATTAGCGCAATAATAATGCTGAAATGTATTGAAAACTTAAAACCATCGTTGACATAAGTTACCAAGCACCAATCCGCACTGGATATCTTGATGGCGTCGATTGTCGCATATTATGGCCGATTTACATTATCTTAGTGTTGCGGAGAGTGCTTTAGTACAACTTGAAAGGCAAGTTCTTTAGCGTAGCGTTTGCTAAAGGAAGTAGCGTTTACATGTTTCAACTAAAGTACTATCCTAAAGCACTCTCCTAAACACTAAGATAATGTAAATCGGCCTTTACTTCTAGCTGGTTGAGACTATTTACTTTTTAATATTGGCTTCCCTTTTACGCTTATGCATCGCAAATAATGCCATAACTTTTTAGATATATTCAAACTATATTTAATTTCCATCACACCATTATAAACATATTTATAAAATATACAATATGTTATAGAGCAGTGATGACCTAGCGGTTTTAGCGTGCTTAAAGTGTTTACCAATAGTCTTTCGGACTGCGCATTCACCACTCGCTCGTACGTTGAAGGAAAATAGTGTGAGGAAACCGGCATTCTTTAAACCCATAGCAGTCGACGGCATGTGTCAGGCACAGAAGGCCGATCACCTACATGTCTCTTAAGAAAAATAAATGATCACGAAACTTTTGTAGTTTAGTAGGTAGGTTTGTAGTGCCACGGTTTTTGTATATAATATAATAAATAAATAAGGTGATGTAAACTGTAACAATGGCGTCACGATTAATGGGTTTTTTTAGAGTGTCAAATCCAGCCAGTTATTGAGTCAATCTGATTTTATAGAGGATTCCTTGCATTAACTTAAATTATATAGATAGTAGTAGAAATGTGACATGTGTTCTCATACTTTCTTAATGTATAGTAAAATATCGACTAACTATACTTGAACATATTATATATTAACTTCGTGGTTAAACATAATTAACTACGTAGACAGGCTATTTAAGCTCCTAATTGAGGAACGAAAGTCACCTTCACTTTTGTGTCGTTAGTAAAGACATCAATCACTTATCATCACCGTATATGCTCGCGTTCTTTGTCACAAATAATAGATAAGTATTAAGGAAGAGCACTATAACGAGTCTTAGAAAGTGTTTATAGGTTATATTTTGCTATCTGTATATATTTTTAGGCTACGCTTATGAATCTAAAGAATGCCCATAGATAACAAAATAAAAAAATCTATGTAAGACAAGATGGACGCACAAGACCATGATTTCGCGCGTAAAAGTATTTTGTTCTTTAAATTATTTCTATATCTAACAGCTATTTTGAAAACATAGATTTAAAAGAATGTACGTAATGATCAATAATATGTAATCTTGTGATTAAAATTAATTATTATAATTTATATTTTTTAAGTAGGGTATTTGACAATAATTATTTTTTTACTAGATATAGACTACAAAACAGTTTGTAATTTGTTATGATTTTTAAAATAAGAATTTTAATTAAAAAATCCCATCTTGGATTTAGTAGGTTGTTTACGAAATAATTCAACTAACAAAATCAAGTTTGTAATAGAAATATGGAGACGAGAAATTACATAATTTTGCGCTTGTATAAGACTTATAAGGTCAAGTCTATGCGTTGTTTCATATAGACACGATTATTGAACGATGGTAGGGAAGGAAGTGGTAGGGTTGTTAGTTTCGGTAGAGCGCGGTATGCGCACGCGCGGGTCAAATTAATTGTAATTCTTTATTGTGTTTGGATTGATTTATATGTAAGTTTAATTTATTTTATTCAGCAAAACATTGTGTAGTATTTGTTTTAATTTTTAAAACATTGAATATCAAATAAGTGACGCTTTCCAGAATTTGATATAACAATAGTTCTAAATATATGAAAAAAATTCATAATTAATAATAAATACCAACGCAGCTAATTATTTAATAATTAAATACTATTGTCTATAAATGTATGGAATTTATTGATTAATTATATTTTAATAGTTTCCAAACACTTACAGTTAGTTAAAAGACAGTAAAAAGTGCAGTGATAAAAACTCCGTTGCAATAATAACCTAGATTACTTAAAAAGCTGTTAAAAGTTTCGTAAGAGTTTCCGATAAAGTGAATTTACCAACTTAGTGGACGTTAAAAAGTACTCTTAAACTACATTATAACTTTGTATTACGATTTAAACCATATTAATTTAAAAGTTAAACTCAAAAATCGTTTATAACACAACGTACATTTATGAACGTCAAAAAAAAGAAATATACATTAAACGCTTCTAATTTTACATTTATCATTTTTACGTTCCGATAAAGGCTTAGGAAAAATCTTCCAGAGAAACTCGTGGCGATGAAAAATGAATTTCTTATCCCATTATAAGGTAATAAGAATTGCAATCAGCAAACTAAAGGTTAGTCAATAAACAATGAGCCATTTCAGACATTTCATAATCTAGACTCGATAGAAGTCTAAGTGTTAATGATTACTTTTGAACGTACCTAATATGTTCTGCATTGTTATTGCGATATATTGCTAAATCCAAACTGGCTTCATCATTAACTATTCAGAGATTTATTTTAATGATTTTGACAATTTTGCGTTAATTTTTACGCTTTCGAGATTTATTTTCCTATGGTTACATTAATACAAACCACAGCGGATTTTAATGCAACGTACCATGATTTAGATTATGTTATTCTGTAAATTAGATAAAAAAATAAATCGATTACGTTTTTATACGATAGTGTACAATATTATCAATAATACTTAATCAAATTTAAAAAATAACATTTTTTCAACCCCAGACTGGATTAAGCGTATTGCATTTTGTAAGATAGCAGTGTTGGCAAAGTGGCTTCAGCGCGCGACTTCATCCCTGAAGTCGTAGGTTCGATCATACCGTGCATAAATGAACTTTCTGTCGACGTGCGCATTTAACATTCGATCGATCTCAAAAGTCGGCGTGTGTCAGGCACAGGATCACCTACTTACGTATTAAATTGACAAATGATCATGAAACAGTTTTGAAATCTGAGATTTTATGACATTTTCCTTTGAATAATTGTAATGTAGAGGGAGGGTAAAACTTGCTGAGTTTCTTGCCCGTTCTTCTCAGAACAAGGCCTCCTGGTAGTTTTCCGAACGGATGGCGTAGTCTTGCTCTTTCGCGAATTTTGTAAACGTTTTTGACATTCATAAGCATGCGCTAAGACGCATCTAAATTGAATAAACGTATTTTGATTTTGATTTTTTTTTGAGGCCCAGACTTTAAAAGGTTGTAGCGCCACTGATTTTTATTATTGCACTTTGCAGTATACCTTCAAACATAGCATAGTCTCTAGAACCTTACTTGAGTAATTGTACTTATTTCACGACCCAACTTAAAATGTATAATCAAACAAGCTTCGTCCAGTTTATTCAGCCGTTACGGCGTATACGGCGTACGGACGCCTTAATAAATAGTCTGTACAACATAATGATTTTTCAATTTGAACCAGAGCTTGTAATTGGCGATCTGGACGTTTTTCTATGCTAGTTCGATGTATGGTGCTTAACTTTTCTTGCATTATTAATTTTAATTATCGAACGGTTCTGATTGGTCAGACAGGTAACTAAACCTATCAGTTGTTTCTTAGTTTGTGTCACATTTATTTAAGCATAGAACTGTATTTTCTAGATACTAGTATACATTGTTTTATTAGACATTTCAATAAATTAATAAGTTAGCCTGCATGACTTCAAATTATTCCCCTTATAATGGTTAATTTTTATTTACTGGCAACACTGGCTCTTACCGGCCAAGAAAAGTATGTGTCATTGTAGTGCTCTCAACATCCGTATCGTTGACGCAACCTTGGGATCGCGCGGAAGTAATTATGGGAATCGGGGTCGCTATTGGAAGTCAAAGAGTAAGGACCCAGTTTACAGTGGCGGATCTACAAATTTTCAGGGTATAGGCTGTGTAGCCTTGCCTCTACAATCCAATAATTTCGTTGAAATTGCACGTAACGTAGTTTTGGGTTCGATTTTCAAGCACAAAATTATACACGAACCATCCAGTTCGCAGTCTCCAACCAGTAGTAGGACTGACATGTATGGGTTGATAGTGGGAAGAGAGAATAGGGAAATCCATTATTTGCAATTTCGCTTTTTTCACTCATACAAAGTGTGAGCTGAGGGCACAGACTGGTTGGGGGGCGCACTAGCTGTTTTACTCTAGAATATGGAAGTTTGCTACTCCCAACTTATGACAAGTGAGTGGGGAGAGTCAAAAACCGTCATGCAGAAATATTTTTGATTTCTATGAAGTAGCAAAGAAAAATTGGGTTCCCAAATGCCGCCAAAAATCTGCCACTGCCAGTATAATATTACCGCATTCTAACAAAGAAACAAACGCTTTAACCTTATAAATATTAAGTGTATTAAATTAGCAATAAGATATATAACCAAAAAGATTTTAATAACGTACTTTTAGTAACATACTTAATAACGTACTTTTAGTAACATACTTAAAATAGTATGAATCAATACCTGTGATAGGAAACCTGTATGAAATATAAACCAGTGAGTAATATAGTGCATTTCCTGATATTTAAATGGTCGTAAGTAAAGTATTGTCTTTTAGAGACTTCCTTGTTAAAGTAAAAGTTCGTGCATCGTTGCCGCCGATTTACTAAGATAGCGCAAGATAAAATTAATTACTCGAAGGAAGTAACAAATTATAATATGAAAGAAGCTTTCAAATGTTTATTAATAAATAATTTTAACTTGCAAAACTAGCAAGTAAATGCAAAGATAGCTAGTAAATAAAAAAATAAAATGTTTTTATGCAATTGATGCTTTCCAAGGTTTTTCTCGCGATAATTCAATCATAGTGTGTATATATTAAGTTCTTACATATGAAATTGACGCTCTGTCGTACTGGCCACTTTGAACTCAAATATCTCCTCTTTGGTTTGGAATTCCAAATTAATTTTTTACTCGTGCATTTGTTTTTAGAAAACCATGATTCATTACATTTTACCGTTTTAATGTTCTTTTACGTCACTCTATTTATGAAATGGTAAACATGAAATGTCGCGTTATTAGTAGGAGTTCCACCGCGGCACCAGTGCTGCAGAAACGGCTCGAAGGATTGATGATGTGTATGGTGCGGTGTCGCTAAAGAAAACACAGTACGTTTTTTTTTCTGGAATTTTCGACCTGCAGAACAAGCCCCGTGGTAATATATGAATTTATCGAATACATATATGCTGAAAAATAATTGGCTCGGTATTTGGCATGTCTTGACGTATTGACTCTGTTAGACAGATAAGGCTGATGGCTTATAATAAAATAACAATAAGAAACGGAGAGCTTATTTTTCTAATACGTGGGGCAACTCAATAAAATATTTCCAGTTTAAATTAGATTCGTGACTTGGGTGAAATTAATGATAGAAAATTGCTAAGAGCCTATCGGGCACCTAATCCGCATTGTATACGGTGAATAAGTTTTTTAAATGGGAAATTAATAAAAACTGAAATTAGTTAAAAAGTGAAAATTTTATATGATTTATGTTCACCGTAATTGTCATGTATTTTAGAACAGATATATTGTAATTTATACTGTAGAAAAAGCTTATTTGTTGAAGTTTACCACATCATACTATATCACCAGTATGTTACAAGCTATCTTTTCTAAAATATATGAAAATTTCAGTAAACATAAATGTTACAAAAAATAGTAGTAATTTTTTGCTTATTGTTAAGCAAAAATAGGCTAGGCTGCTATATTAGTCATCATTAAGGTCAATTGAAACCAGCTGCATGTGGTCCCTTCATGAAAGTTATTATACGGTAATGATAGAATTGCACCCTGCAAAAGTTCTTTAGAAATTTATATAAAAATAACTTTCTTACTTTTGCCCTACTAAGTTCTTGATGGGGGTTTTAGGGTGTGATTCACTAGAACTTCGTGGGGATTTAGCTTTGATCAAAGTAGGTTTAAGCATATGAATAACGAAACGAAAAGCGCATACTTGCTGGTTGAGATTATGAGACTGTTCGTTCCGGACAATTATCACCGCTGCAGAAGCATAATGTTTTTGGTTTATTTGACTCGCACTGTCTAGCGTCAACATCCCATTCCCCGGTTACTCAAGCAGCTTAATAGCTTCGTCTCTTCGCCGGAGAGCGACCTATTCGTAAGCGGGGTATTGTACTATGATTTAAGGGCATACTTAGAGAGGATTAATGGATGGCAAAAGGTTTTCGATAAAATGTTAGAAAGCGCGCCTGATTGTCGCGTCTCTAGAGTCTATCAATCAAGCCACTCGATCTGTCGTTTTCCAACCGTGCATAATAAGATCACTGATATTGAAGTAATTGTTACGACTAGGAAGGTAAAGGAGACGCGGTATTGCATAATCTCGTTCTAGTACCCTAGGAAAAAGTAGGAAATCGATGTTTGTGCGCAAACTGGTTATATGCTTACGTATTATTTACACATAACATAGTATTGGGTTTTCTGTGGAACTATCATAAATGATCGAGATATTAAAATAAACTTAAATAGCGGCCGAGTTGGGTTTTTCAGTAGCGCGGTGATTTCGCAAGTTGATTTCAAATTAAGAATTTTATATATTTTTTTTCTTTTACATTTTAAGTGCCAGTGTTTCCTGTTTACATTACTTGATTTAATCTGCATTTTGTTTCCAAGCGAAAGTAAATGTTCTAATAGTGTTCGTACTAGCTAAGATAGATAAAACTTTCTCGTATTTATCCTATAATTAAATCCAATATTTGCCTTCAAATAGGCAAATCTCACGTAAAAAACGAGTCTGTTACAAAAGCCATTTGAAAAAGCTTTTTATATGAAATTTATAACGGAGTCCCTAATATTTAATTATCTTGACAATTTTGGCAAGAATGGGACCAGGAGATAAAAACGCTTATGGTAATTATGGTTGAGATCAGGGCAGGATTTAGGTGAGGGTCACCAGGGCCTCCACAAAAGAGGGCCCCATAATAGAGACTTCGAAATAAAAAATATTTTTAATTCCGACTAGTTGACAACTTTTGTTTTGATATATTATTATATGTTTGTAAATACTAAAAGAATCTACTTTACTTCACAATAAATTATTGATTGAAAAAATTGATCATTTTTGGAAAAAAAATTGGGGTCAGGGGGCCTCCACTTCTTTTTTGCCCCGAGGCCTCCAGACCTCTAGTTCCGGCCCTGGTTGAGTTTGTCCTTAAATTATTGTTGTATCTTTTTTATTTTATTTCAATTTAATATTTAAATGGCAAATAAATGTACTTGCTTACTTCGTGTAACTTTTCATACAAGCCACTTGAAAGGAATAATGAGCTTTTTTATTATTTTCTATTTGTCCAGTGATGCTATAACCTTTAAGTCTTGGGCTCAGATTTTTTCTTTCGCGATAATTTTTTTCAGCCACGTTGGTGATCAGTTTTCTGACACATGTCAATCTTAGCCGTAAGACGTGACGGTTTCATCCCAATGTTTTCCTTTACCGTACAAGCGTGTGTTAATTGTACTTGTCGAAAGAAAATTTTCATGCCCTGAATTGAACTCAAAACCTCGGGATTGAGAAGCTTTTCGAGGGTTGCCTTTGTAACTGTGTTAGTAGATAGCTAAATTACATATAAATAGCTGCTTACAACAGAACTTTCGTAAAACAAGATTTTAAATATAATTAATTCTATAATTATATATTTACTAACAAGAACGACATAGTTATTATAGATATTTCCAAATTGGTTTACGAAATATATTAGGATATTTCATAAGCCGCTACAGTTTTTGCCGCACACCACCACCAACCGTACCAATTCTTAAAAGGCCGACAACGAACTCGCGAGCTCTCTGTCATTGAGTGTCCATTGGCGGTGGTGTCACTTAACATCAGCGGAATTTTCTGCCCATTTGATTCCTGTTCTATAAAAAAACATTCGTAACGATAAAAAGGTTCTTCATAAATAGCAAACACAGCGTATCCAGAGCTGGATATATTCGGTAGTGGGCTGATCGGTTTTAGAGAAAGCATTGTGGGGTGCCTTTCTCAAACCTAATTTCGCTGTTTTGATGATGATTTTTCTTTTTTTTTCTGCCCTAAGTGCCAACAAATTTTTGTAATTTTTTTTATTTTATTGTGTGCTTTTACTATCGTATATGTTTTAATTGTAATTTTTATTTCTATTTATGTTTTTTTTTGTGAAACTTATGCTTACATTAATTGTCACACATTTTAGATGCGAGATTTTTTGTAAAATAATTAGTAATTTTAGTACTGTGTGTGATGTTATAAGCTTTATAACTAAATAAATAAATAGTGATGAATTCGCTTAAAGTAATTGGTGTCTTCAACAAGTTATCCGAACCGATGTTCTAGTAACACTACCAAGTATGAAAGGATTTAACCTCTCTCTTGCGCATAATATTGTCGTTATTATTGGCGCTTTTATGAGAATAGTTGCGTAAATCGTTTGTGCGAATTTTCCTTGAGATTGCAGGAGCAATGCATGTTTTTGCTCGCTTTGAGATTGAATCTTTGCGCAACTTTACGCGTGTATTAGCTTGCATAAGTACATATTTCATATTTATAAAAATCAGTGGCGCAACCTTTTTAGGTCTGGGCCTCAGATTTCTGTATTTGTTTCATGAGTAGGTGATCCTCCTGTGCCGGACACACACCGTCGACTATTTAGGTAGAAAGCAAGGGCACATAGAAAGAAAGTCCATTGATACACAGCTGGGAATGAACCTACGACCTCAGAGATGAGAGTCGCTCGCTGAAGCGACTAGGCCAACACTGCTCATGCAACATTTCATATTTATACCAGAGTTTATTTCGTTTTACTGGCAATATTTTTCTTATAGTACTTAAAACCTTTTTTACATTGAGTTTTTTTTTTAAGTCTTTGAACTTTATAAACGTCTAGGGACTATAAGTAGTGCATTATGTATAACATTTGTGTCGCTATATATTTATTTGTCTATGCCTATTTGCGATGATGTCTATAGATAATATAATTTATAAGTACTTTTACAAAGAGTAGTAAACGAAGTAACTTGAAATCCGAACTTTTAGTGTAAAATAGAATAGGTTATTAATTTTTGAAGTGAAACTTCTTTATCGGGGTTGGAAAAAAATTTAGTGTAACATTTTTTCGTTACGCGTCACATTTTTCGGTTACGCGCCATGTTGCTTTTTGAAGTCAAACTTCTTTATCGACGTATGGGAGAAATTTTGTAGCTAATCGTCACGTTTTTCAATGATAGTAATAATTCTATTACAATTTATGAAATTCTATAATAATCTTCGTAGTAATAAGATAAAATGAAATATTTGTATTCATTTTTATGATAATAAAAGCCTTTTGTTGAACTTTATCAAATTTAACGAATTTCTGTAAAGTTGCATATAGTAAGTAGATCATTTTTCGAAAAATAAGATCATAAAGAAGTTTCACTTCTTACGTGTGTACACCTAGTACACGCACAATTGTTTTTTTATATTTATCCCATGGGTAACTTCGCAACGTACTAAAATTACCTCATACATTCACGTGGTGTATGAATATGAATACGTAACAGAAAGGTGTGTCAGTGTGTCGACGTTACGAGTTTGTTTACGATCGCGACCTTTCACAATTTTGACGAGTCATTTGCTTAATCTTACCCCAGATTATTAATTACCAGTTATATGATATAGAGCATTGTTAGCGCAGTGGTAAGGCGTGGGTTTCTCAAACTTATAGTCGAGCTTCGAACTCCGGGCACCAATTATGCGCAAATTAACACATATAGCACGGTAAAAGAAAACATTAGCGAAAACCGGTTGTAAGACGGTCGAAGATAGCTAAGCTGATTCGCGGCCAAGACTAGTGTACATAATCGTGTGCAGAAAAACTTGTCAAACTTCGCGTCTGGATTCTATTGTTTTTGGTATTACAGAGAAACCTTTTTTGCTAATCTGTGGAGTCAGATAAAAATGTAATGTATTCATTGCAAAAACTTCTTTTAGCATATTAAATTATCTAAACTGCATGAAACGTCATTTTCAGAGTGTAGGAACAAGGTTCCAACAGGGAAGAAAATAATTTCAAGTTCTAAACTATTTATACTTTTTACACTAAAACAAAACAGAAGTGCCAAATTATAACGTAATGTATGACGTAGCAATGTTAAACATTAGATATTTCATAATTTCTATCTCATTTTTCAGTTGTACCTCGCTCAAGTCGTTTTCCATTACTTGGTATACTGGCCAATAAAAAAAGTCGTTGACGAAACAGATACAAAACCTATTTAAATTAACAATAAAGTAGCTACATAGCTATTCATTTGCATTTTGGTTTTTAATTCGATAAAATATGCTGCAACATTGTTGAAGTAATAGGTGTCATAATAATTGTATGACGAAAAAAGTTTTTACCAGTTGTTAAGCATACTCCATGATCTTTATTACTACAGCCAAAGATGAAGAAACTGATTAATGTGATGTAGTTTGCTTAATCGATGATGCAAGCCTGATGTATTTCGCAGGTCATAATCCATATCATAGTGTATTGAATATGTAGTGTTAATGTTCAATAATGTTTTTACGTTTATAAAAAGAGTTAGATAGTGTAGATTCACAGCGCAGTGAAAAATAATATTTAAATATAAAAAGAATATATGTGGAAATAAAATATAACTCTTTTGAAAATATTAAAAAAGTTAAATTCATTATAATCCCTAACCCACAAACACCTGCTCGCTCTACGCCCTTGACTTACGAACTGGCAGTAAATGTAAATTGAGAATCAATTTAACATTTTTTCTGTTGACGTGCATAAGTGTACGTGGTTACCTTTGAACTGGTGGTAAACTTTGAATGTTAGTCGATTCAGGCTATGTTAGTGGTTTTCTAATGATTTAGATAATAGATACTATTCTGTAAAATGAATTTAAAAATGTAATATACAATAAAAGTAACAATAACAATAAAAGTCAATACACATATCACCAAATTATACCAAAAAACTTGGTTACAATAACAATGTAATCAATATTCCCATAATTAAATCGATTTATTTGTTATCATGCCTGCTTGAGACAGGATATATGTTTAATAATTGTTTTTGTTATCTTGGTATTACAGATTATATGATTTACATATTTGTTTTTTTTTGAGTATCGGGACAGTTTTAGACAGATTAAACATCCTGGTCAGTTATAGAATACTGACGGAAAATTACAATAAAAATAAAGAATCACTGCGTAAATACACGTTTTTTTGTATACAATGCAGTAATTGCTTGCATAAGTAGCTCAGGGTTGCTATAAAGGGACTTGTTAATTTAATAAAATTCATTCACGTATGTAAAAAGCCGATAAAAGTCACCTTGTGTATATTTTAATAAAATGTCATTAACAACTGTTTTGCCAGAACTTTTAAGTGTATCTATATGAGAATTGGATTGTTATATGATATAGTCATAATAAAAAAGGTCATCTAATTAAAATATTTAAATATAGTATCAGTTATCAAAAATGAACTCTCTAAAATATTTAATTTTCAAGAAAATCCTAGAATAATTTATCTCAAATTAATCGGATTTAACTAGAAAGCGTCTGAATTAATTCGTTATTCATGTTGGCGCCAAAACTCTGTCGAAATTTTCAACGATGCAAAACGTCAAACTGTCACTTTCACTATATTTTTTTTTTTGCAGACGTCAGCCGAGGAAGTGCAGCGGACAGTGTTATCTGTGTTGTGAATTAAGTGTTTAGTGATTTTAGTGCTTTGTGATTTTAAAAATGGTGAGTTAGTTTTTTTACGTTTTATTATTATGTACTTAAAGTATTTTATTGAAATTTAGTAAAATAAAAACGCAAAAATATGTTTTAAATTTAATAAAATATTAATATCAAAATCAGGAATATGTTATCGTTTTACCTTAGACTAAACAAACAGTGGCAGATTAAATTGTTTTTTTCTATATCAAAGCTAAAAATTTATAATATATATTAAAGATTTAGTAAAGTTTATTAATTGATTTAAATTTACTAAAATAAATATACTATGAAATAAGCGGACCATCTATAACGAGAAAAATACAAATAAAAAATACAACGCGATATGCTCTAAAGACCTTTTGCTTATGGGCGGAAAATAAGTAATATAAAAATACAATAAATAAATTAAAACGAAAAAGATTGTCGACTACTTACGAAAGCAGAGGAAAGAAAAGTAATTAAATGCCCACAATTTTCCTGCATTTAACATAACATTAATCTTTTGACAGTTAAGGAAAACGCTTATGATTATATTCGTCAACATTTTTACGTTTTTCCTTAACGAAATATAAAATGACATTCTGTTTAAGCTGTAAAGTACCCATTGTATTTTACTATGGATTTAATGAGCAATTGAGCAATTAATGTTAAGGAAATCGTTATTTGATATTGTTCTTTGTCAAGGATAGATACACCGGTATTTTTTTTATTGTTTACCGTCTATAACCTACTTTGGCATCTCTGTACGAGCAAATGTGTATACGCAAGGAAATTTCCGTATTCATTTATTAAAGTTCATCACATTATACGTATATTTTCTACAGTATAATCTATATATTCACAAATACATGACAATTACAAAGAACACAAATGTTCGTTTTTAGTAGTAACTTCCTATTTAAAAAAACAAGAGCAGTGTTGGCATAGTGGCCTCAGCGGTCGATTCTCATTTCTAAGGTTCAAATCCCGGTTTTCCACCAATGGACATTTTCATTATGAATACTAGCTCAAACGTTGGTTGCCTTAAATGTAAAAGTCGAGTGTGTCAGGCACAGAAGGTTGATCACCTACTAGCCCATTAGCCCATAATACAACAATTTACTGAATGCATTTTTTAACAATTAAAATTTTACGAATAGATAGTGTAATTTATGAGGAAGGTTTTGGTGTATAATTTATTATGAATCTACATAAATTCACCGTAATATAATGATAATTGTTTAAGAAGTCGTAAAAAAACACCAAGCAGGAACGATAGAAAACACTAAACTAAATGTAAAATTATAATTACGTAACAATGTTTAGTTTAATTATGTCTAATTTAAATAATGTATAAATAAATAAACTTACATAATACTATTTTGATACAGAATGAGAAGATATTCCTCACGCAATAATAGCATTTATGTAGCTAATATTAAAGTGTTTTTTCCCATGTTTTTTCCAATAAGCGAAAGTGTATCTTGTAATTACTCTCACTATCTAGACTGCTATGCTCGATATTCGAACAATGTCTTATATTATTGTTCTTGCTACACGTATTAATTTGACATATTATATAGAAACCTTCTTATGGTTGGTTTTGAAAAAAGTACATAAGTCACATTTATATGTTACTAGATGTCCCGGTGAACTTCGTATCACCTACATAATATATTTGTGTTACAAATACATTTATAAAATAGACCAAAGAGATCGGACCTAAATACAACACTTATAAATCGGTTTTATAAATGTTGTATTCCAAAGAGATCGCTCTCATACAACTACTATAGCTATGAAAAACAAATTTCTGAAGGCATCTATAAATATATGACAACCAAGTGACTTTTGCAGCAGTTATTATTGGATATTTCATTTGCCGTTTTTAGTATTGTTCTTGACTTATTATTTATGATTTCTATTGTTTAAACCTTTCCTGAACTTCCACAAATATATCGAAATAAGCCAAATCGTTCCAGCCATTCTCTAGTTTTACCAAGACTAACGAACAGCATTTTATAATATTACTAGCGGACCCGACAGACGTTGCCTACACATATCTTAGATAAAAAATATCAAACTTAAGAAAACAAACAAAATAATATACTTACAGTGTAAAAATCATTCGTTATAACAGCAAACTCTCTATAACGTAAAAATCCGTTAAATTTGTTCGATTTAACACAAAACACATACAATAATTCACTCTTTATAACACAAGAACCATTCCCTATTACGAAGAAATATTTTCATATTTAGACATCAACATACTTAACTGTAATGGTTTTTATAGCTTACAAAACTAACCCATTGCCGAAATTTCTAAGAAAGACACCTGAGGTCATTAACAGCCGTCTCAACTTTGTTATTGTAAATTGCATTAACACGTGTGCGATAATTCTTACGTTACATTGCCTGTAGGAAATTTTGGTCTCAGTTACTAAGCGCACCATTACCACCTATCGTGTATTATCAGTAATAAACAAACTTTGAAACTGTCAAGATGGCCAGTAGAAGAAAAGCGTTATGTGTTAACGTAATTGTTTAAATTTTATTTTCCCTTCATTCTCTATAACGAAAATAATGGTCGGTTCCTTGAAATTCGTTATAAAGAGTTTAATTAGAAACAATGTTTTTTTACTTTCTTTTTATAACATAATATACATGTTTTTCATCGTTTAAACCTTCTCTGAATTTCCACAAATATTTCAAGATCATAATTAGCCAAATCGGGCCAGCCATTCTCGAGTTTCATACTAAGAGTCGCAAGATATACGAACAGCAATTTATTTTATATAAAGATAAAGGTTCTACTAAATGGCTTATTCTCGTTATTCCCTAATAGACGACTCTGAGTATGTCCTTTCTCATCGTAAGCTGGCATTGATTAGACGACGTTTAATTAATGGGCAAAACATTGTTTAATTAATATCGTTTTAAATCAAAATTCTCTTTGTGCGTGTGACATTTACACAAACATTGTTTGACTTCACAACGGCGATTTTATAAGTCTGTTATTTATAACATTTTTCTGTTATTCATTGTAGATTCGCTTTATTTTATTGCCGAATCAGAAAATATTTTTATTTCTATGTACGGTAAACGGTGAACAAAAATATTTGGAAGCTTGGAAGTCACCTAAGGCCTAGCTATTTCTATGCAACTTTTAGAATTAAAATGAACCAGCGGCTATACAAGCTCTAGGGTTTTCAGAGAGTGCCCAAGCTACTGGGACAGCACTCATAATTTTAAGTATTACAGGTTTTAAAATTTGGTATTGTAACCATATAGGACTAACCTTGTGTACCATAAAATTATGTAAATGAAAATGACATATTTTAATGCTTCATAATTATACACAAAAAATAAAGGTTATTTAATACTTCTTTGACACTGAAATCGTTGACCTAATTTTTATGAAATTTACTATATAAGTTCTCGTTATAATGTATGTTGATCAGGCGTAACCAACGGGTGGCAGGGCTGGCAAAATGCCACGGGCCCCCAACCCAAGAGGGCCCCTGCCCAAGAGATATTATGTTCTATGGATGAATGTGAAGCCTCCAATAAGTATTGGGCTAGCGTGGGGACTATAGACCATTCCCTCTCGCCTAAGAGAGGAGACCTATGGCCATTAGTGGGACATATACAACGTGTAATTGCGTACGCTGAAAATCTCGAAGTTTATTAAAATTAAACTGAGTACAACGTGACGATTTTTACTGATAGGGCCCCATCCAAAGATTTGCCTTGAAAGAAAATTTGCCACGGGCCCCAGATAGATAGTTACGCCACTGATGGTGATAATATATAGCTATGAGATTTTGTCTATGAAAGTCACGGGGATTCTCTTATTTCTGCCTTAGTACTGTGTCTACTTAAAAAGTGTCCATTGTCAAAATTTGTAGTTTATACATAGCTAGAGTCCTGTGTTGCTTATTTATAAATAAACCTTGTGCAACGACCCAAAATAAGTCTTGCCCTCGAGACAACACACACCACCTTGCGCTGCTTGCCTTTCGCCCACTTGGATATCGCGCAAGTCCCTCTCCTCGGTTTGATATGAAATCTCTTTGGCGTTAATAAACAGTTTTATGTTGCAATATTATATAGGTATTATTTAGAGTGTTTCACAATACCGCCAACCAACCGTGCTGATATTAATAATGTAATTTCAGTACTGCCTATGGGCTATGTATATAATTCAATAACATACTTACATATATATTTATTTTATGCTATGTATATTGTTTCCATCGTAGCAAGACTATTAAAATATTGTTTGTACATATCTGCTGCTAAAAAATATCAATAAAATACGCTACCTCTTTTAGGTCTTGGCCTCAGACTTCTGATTCTGTTTCATGATCATTTTTCAATCTAATAGGCAAGTAGGTGATCAGCCTCCAGTGCCTGATACACGCCGTCAATTTTTTGGAGTCTAAGACAAGCCGGTTTCCTCACAATGTTTTCACCGTTCGAAGGCGAATGTTAAATGCGCACATAAAAAGAAAGTTTATTGGTGCACAGCCGAGGATTGAACCTACGACCTCAGGGATGAGAGTCGCACGCTGAAGCCACTAGGTCAACACTGCTCGAAAAAATATCAATGTATCACCATATTCTAGAGCTAGAAGACCGGCAGTAGCTAAAGGCAGTAGAAGAGTAGATGCTTCCAATTGGAAGCTTCTCCACATGACAGAACCAAACAGATTGTCTTATATAGGTACTTAGGGCTGATTGCAAATACGCGCAGAAGAAAAAAAATCCAATATAACCTATATATATTTTGGCAAAAAGCGATTTCAAAGTCGGTAGGAAGTAGTGATTTCCTGAGTTTTTAATTGAAATTAATTTAACTTCTAACGTTTAAAGTTCAAATGTGAATGACATAAATAGTTATTGTAATGTCAAAGCGTCATAAAAACATAATGCTAATAAAATCTTTAAACTCTAATCTGAAATATCAATACAACATAAGGTGATAATTAAAAAACGTATGTATGGAGATATGCGTATCTGAATAATACCCATAGGTCTATTGCCTACTTTATGGCATCATGTGTGTCTATGGACGCCGGTATCAACGTATATACATTATACGTATGTATAGAATATGATGTGATTGTAACTACCAATTCTACCGATACAAATTTAATGATGTGGAATAATTAATTTATTTTATTTTAAGTAAAATAAACAACCGCTGATTTGTACGTGGTACTTCTATTGCTTGCTTACCAAGACTATCGTAAAAGAGTATATACTACGTCAACTACGTCTATTTACATTCTTAACTGTGGAAGTTTTATCACTTTTTTCTCTTCGCTGAGACATCACGAAACATAACGATCTAGTCTAATTTTAGACTAATGAGTAATTTAAGGCTAACCTTACTAATAAAGATATTTAACATAAGTGTCCAATAACACTACTTAAAGTCAATAGCGCTACAACCTTTTTAGGTCTGGGCCTCAGATTTCTGTAACTGTTTCATGATCATTTGTCTAATAGGCAAGTAGATGATCAGCCTTCTGTGCCTGACTTTTTGGGTCTAAGGCAAGCCGGTTTCCTCACGATGTTTTCCTCCACCGTTCTAGTGAATGATAATGCGCACATAGCAAGAAAGTCCATTGGTGCACAGCCGGGGATCGAACCTACGACCTCAGGGATGAGAGCCACTAGGCTAACACTGTTCTTAAAATAACACTACGTACACTCTCGATTAAGGGAAAAACACACTGTTTGAGTGTACTATTTTTTTTCACTTACCACTGTTAAGCACTTAAGACTAACGTGCACTAACACTAATTCAAATGGTTTTCTCCTTTTCAATCTTCTCACCAAGCCCGTGGTGTCAAGAAGCTGAATAGCTTCGACATTCACGTGCTGGTTTGATATCGTAAGACAAAGTTATGTGTCATTTCTTTTTTTATTTCTATGCTTTCTATATGAAAAGGTAGATGTAAACACTTATCAGCTTTTCCTCTTCATAAAATTATGTCATTGTGTTCAATCAAGGGAGACTTAGACATGTTAATAGATCTAAGTAAAAAAATATCAATTTGAAAGACTATATTTGAGCTTATGTACACGAAAAATCATAGTAAATATTAACTACGTACACAAAAATCGGAATTCCCGGCAATATTGGTCGACGTATAACCGGTTGGAGGTTTACGACAGTCAGTGTTTGGACTTATAACCTTAATTTTATCTGTGGGTTTTAAGTGACAGTTGACAGCGTCAAGTTTATTATTTAGCGACTTCATTGTCAATAATCATAAAACAAATACTCAAAATACAATTCGCTGATTTAAAATAGGAAAGTGATCCAAAATTCCATTTAACTGAATATACAAAGTCTGTCAGTATTGTTATTTTATCCTGAATACAATTATAATTTATGGTCAGTAGAATTAGATGCGAATTTAGCGTTTAGATTGTGAGTACTGTTTTAATTTTACAATGCTGATAGCATTCTAAAATTTAAAATACCATAGCATAAAATATAAAGTATTTTACAAATTTATATCCATAGTATAACATTTATGACCAGCTGTCAGGGCAATGTCAAGATTAACGACCTCTTACATTTTCAAAAGTTATTTCCTTTGATTAACTATGAAAATAGCAACTAACACCAAGACTCTTTTACCTTACTTATTTATGCTTAAAAGGGTTGGAGTGAAACTTCTTTCGGCGCATGAGGCTAAATTTTTTACAGAATGTCACGAAGATGAGCAGCGTTTTTCTCGAAGAAAAGGACGAGAGCGATTGAGAGAGAGAGAGTGAGAAGGGCTAATTACTTTTTAGAAATTCTATTTTTAAAATTAAAATTTCGTAAAGAGAATTTATGAAATATTAGTATTTTATATTTTATGTATGTAAATTGAAATGCCACGTTTTTTACTATCGAAGAAATAAATTAAAAAAAATAATTTTATAATTTGTATTAATTTTCGACACTTACATTTTTTATTCATCGTAAGTTTGGAAAAAAATCGCGACGTCGTGTAACTTGTATCACGGTCACGGAAAAGAAAGGTAAACACAACGCTACGCCATATGTTATCTTTTCCTAATAACAATTGCGTTATATAACATAACGTAACATATTATGCTATGCTCTTATAGTTGATTACGAAAATAAAAATAAAATACCGCTCCAGTGTTACCGAAGATTTTAATTGTCTAA
The DNA here is from genome assembly GCF_905475465.1 of Pieris napi. Taxonomy (NCBI): domain Eukaryota; kingdom Metazoa; phylum Arthropoda; class Insecta; order Lepidoptera; family Pieridae; genus Pieris; species Pieris napi. The sequence continues at coordinate 11,254,375 of NC_062241.1, forward strand.
ATTATTAAACAACTTCGATGTTTTTGACGTATGCTAACGTTACTAATATTAGTGAAAAATTTGATTCGTTATAAAAGAAAAAAGCGATAATAAGAAAACATTTCTGGTAGACTTCAAAAACCCCGAAGGAAGCTAAGAATGCGACGTTGATGGTTGAAGATTCAACGTCCGGCTCAACTGAAATGTCAAATTGACAGTTTTGAAATAAAGTTTTCAGGATATTAACTGAAATGTGTAAGAGCCTGAAACTCACGCCACCATGCAGTTAAAAAAATATAATTTATCAAAGTAACACGAGACTAGAAAGCACAGAACATTCAAATTCGATTTGATGTTTATAGTCAATGTTGAGATTAAATTAATGTTTATTAACTTGGATTAATCTAGAAACAGTACACTAGTCTTGACCCGCGAAAGTGTTCCTTTTACTAGAAATTTGACAATTGACAAGTATAACCAACAACAATAACGTTTTTTTATTATGGTAGGGGAGCCCAAGAGGGGATTTCGGGATTTACTAAAGCGCGGCAGATTAATATATAGGGGGATACCTTGTACCCGGTTAAGTACCTCCACAAAATATGAGGCCCATATATAAGGCCGCCCGTGAAGGAGACAGGATCAGATTAGTAAAAAAAAATTGACCATCAGAAATTCCCGAGCGCGTCAGATTAAGGTAGGGTGAGTTAATTACATCCTAAAAAGTGTATATTCCACTAATCTGACAATTTGAGAGTGACGTAAAAAAAGGGGAGGGCAACAAAGTTGTAAAAAAAAAACGTCATGTCGACATCCTCGAGCGTAGCTAATTTTTATTTTTATTTTGAAGGAAATAATTCAAGAATAATGAAAAATATATAATCTGACGATTTCCGCAAGCCGAAATAACAAAAATTCGTCGATAAAGTTAAATGCGTGCAGCTGCGTGATGCTTACATTTCCTTAAACCGATCGGAATCTACTAAACGGCGTTCTAAATATTTCCCTCAAAATTACATTTCCTGTGAATTTGAACCGATTCGGATCGATAGATTTTGAGAAATTTTGAAAAATCTTAAAAAAATAAGAAATATTTTTTTTTAAAGTGGTTTCTTTATCGATCAACTTCAAAAACTAATCCGCCTTTGAGCTTGAAAAACCACGTCGATCGCCACCAAGCTGGTCAAAAGCGGTTGATTCGTTCGAGAGATATCGTGAACGAAAGAAACCCGAAAAAGTGTTTTTTCGGGATTACTCCGAAATTTGTGGTTCGATCAATTAAATTTCTTTTGAGGATGATAAAACTGCGTCGAATGCCGCCAACCGCGTGAAAATTGCTTGATCCATTCAAAAGTTATTGCGGTTTGAAAATTCCAAAAATAGTGTTCTATGAAACTTCTATCAGACTTTCGAGCTGGGAGAGCTCAAATGCGTAGAAATATTATTTCTTTAAACTCAGCGAGCTCAAAATATCAATTTTAAGCGCCCAGGAATGGAATTAGCGGGAAGTTGCAGGGATGGCCCTTTAGGTGAACCGTTTTTCTAAATTTTTTTTGTCAGATCAGGTGAATCCCTCTAGATAATCGTCAGATTATGAGACAGTACGTTTAGAACATAAAGATGAACCACATATATCTTAATCTGACGCGCTTGAGTATTTCAAAATTGCGATTTTTTTTTGCAAATTATGAAAATGGCCGTGGGTTTGCGTCCCATCGAAATCGTCAGATTAGTGAATGAGAGCTTTTTTTTGGTGCACTTAACACTCCCTTAGAAAATCTGACGCGCTCGATAATTTTTTTTTTTTTTTCATTTTCAACCCTTAAATACAACCACCCGCATCATGCAAACGATCAGATTAACATACGTATATTTTTAAAAATACGTAGGGCATTGATGCTATCAATATCTGACGCGCTCGAGGATGTCCATGCAACAGTTTTTTTTTACATATTTAACAATCTATAGCCGCTTCCCCCACCGATGAAAAGGTATATATCATATAACATTTTTTTCTTCTTATTATCTAAGCTTTGCATCCCAATAGGTCTCTACGACGCTCGAGTAAATCCCCATTTAGCATCGTGGGCTCCCCTACCATTATGGGGGCTAACGAGCCTACAGGCTGCCCAAAAATGGCAGTCATCGCCCATGGACATCCCATTTTTAGTAGGTGCGTTGCCAGCCGTTATGTTAAAGTATAGATAATATAAAGATTTAAGATTATAAATGTATTCCAACAGTCTAAGAATAGGTAAATTAAATTTCTTGTGTCTCCCATCACAAAAGCATAACTTTGAAATTCCGACCTATTATTATATTCAAATGATATCAAAACAACGATTCAAATCAAATTGCCTAAAATAATAAAGCTATGAAATCAAATCCCGATTTCAACTGATAAAATATATTATATAAACGGATTACACAAATGAAATTCTTGTTATTAAAGGATTCTATAGATTTAATTTTACTTTATTTTGACTTATACGCTTTCATAACTAGGAGTTAGTGTCTATAATAAATTCGATAATGTGCTTAAAGGTAAACGTAGGAGCTTACTACATCAGTCACTTAATGATATATTTAATTAAATATTTAGTCCTTGATTGATTCCTGGTATTAGTTTCGTAAGTTTCGTTTCTAGTAAAAGTTTGGTCATCCAGTTATAAAAGTGAAATGCAGAAATATTTCGCTATACTTGTGACATTACGCACTAAAAGGTAAGAGAAATATGTGACAGTGCTGTGTTTAAATAATGTAGAAATATCGAATTTCTTAATATACTTGTACGGCATTAGCTCGTACAAAATGCAAAAGTTCATTTGGCTCGAAGGACCAAAATGTACGGTTCCTGGATCAACAGGATGCATGAAATAATAGAGGATATTATGTATAATATACATTAGCCTCTCACGTACAACAGAAGAATAAATACGAAATAATTAAATGCTAATTGCTATGAAACGAATGCTAAATTAATGTAATATTGAAGTGTCTGCGTCTGGCTATACTCTTGGGGCGTAAATTCGACGATTTAGGAAATCGCCACGCCGATAAAACTAATATTAAACTAATATATATTACGTAGAAAGAAACGAACGTTACTGTTCTCTACTGGACTTTTAGATGTATATGTAAACTACCTATGTATGTACCTTTTTATGACTAAGCATACATCGGAATCAAACAACAAAATCATCTAGGTAGTACAATTTTATATAGATCAAACTATGTTACAACTGAGTGCACATTTTATTAAAAAAGCTTCAATAAAAGTCATAAATATTTTCCATATATATTAACTTTTCTTTACATTTTTACTTTACGTTATTTCCTTAGAGGCTAGACTCCGACTAGCTTTTATTGAGTTAAAAGTCAAAGGTACACACATCTTTCTGATTGCGCGATTGTATACCTGTTCTATGAAACAACTTTAAAAGACTAGCAATTAATTAGAGAATAATTCATATTTTAAATCGATACAGTGACATTTACAACTCCGTTTTTTTTACTTTTATATCTCAACATCTTTTGTCAATTCAGATATGTTTACTTTAATACATCGATTTCGACCCAACTCCGCATACGGACTTACTTATATGCCGACAATTCGCAATTATACCATAATTTTCCCATATAATGCGCAGAGGTGATGAGAACTTGGAGACACTGATCGTGGTTGGTAACACAGAAGGCAAAAGATCGCGTAGCCGTTCATCAACCACCGATGGACCGATCAAAAGAAAGTCTCATCGTCCTCAAAACTGTGCACTCTAATAAGAGAGGCGCTGGACAGAAACACATTGTCTGCTCTATATGTTTCCTTGCTGTCCACGACGCTCAGACATTAGCTACCGACTGAAGAGATAGACTTTAATACAGTTTTTTCAGTGATTTGACTTAGTGAAAACGAGTTAAACTAATCTTTAGTTTTTATGTGCAAAACTTGAGCACTGCTCTATGGACGAATTTGGAGCTTCATGGAAGCACGGTTATACTTCTTTCGTATTGTTAAAAAAACAAAATTATATGCTTCCAGTGACTGAAATTAGAGAATAGAGAAGAAACGTACAAACGATTTAAAAGATCGATTCCCGGACGTGCAGAGTTTTCCTCAAGATTTTTATTACACATTATCGAGTCAGGTGAATTGATTTACACGTGACGAATTTAGTGGTGGTCGTCCCAACATGGCGATAATGTCCTCTATTGTTTTGACTCACGCGCATCTATTCTAATGCTAATCTGTGTTTACAAACAATAAATAGTTTTATTAATAGTATTTCTATAAGTGTAACGCAGAAGTTCCCGTTTGTGTATTAATTTAAATATTCTTGAATTATATTTGACAAAAGCGATAGTTTTATTGTATGTGCAACATTTTGTTCAATCTATAGATTACGTTTAGTCACGTGACAATTTTTAAAATTATTTGTAGTCTGAAATGTTTTGTCTAGAAACCGTGATAGTAAATATTTCTTTCTCTTACTTCTAGATGTTTTAATTACGTTTTATTTATAGAATTGAAGTGTAGATTCAGAGCGAAGTTGTCAAATAGGTTATCGTGTCATAATCTGGTTTACTTGTGTTTATAAAACTCATTTTCTACAAGGGCACATAGTGAATGTTATCGAAAATAATTGTACAAAAACATTAACAATTTGCGGTTTTGTTGGTTCGCAGATAATTCTGGTATTATAAAATATACAAGATACTGTTGAAAACAACTGAGTCATACTACAGTAATTAAGGACATTTATTTCATTACGACGAATATCGACAACAATTTGCAATAAAAAACAATTGAACATCAATGTATAATATCTAAAACTGATAAATATAATAATAGGGGCCTCATAGCCTAGCGGTCTTATTAAGTGGCAGCTAGGTGAGGGGTACCGGGTTCGATTCCCGGTTCGAGGGCAAGTTTTAATTTAATTTAAATTTGTTCTCGGCCTTTGGGAGGGTTGTGCGGTACCGGGCGAGTGCCTAAACCGTACATGGAGGACACGGTCGAATTTCTAAAGACAAGCACGAAGTATAAAAAATCCTATACTTGACGCTGGCTAATGCAGAAATCGTGCCAGACCCATAAAAAAAAAATAATAATAATAAAAACACCTTATTTCCTTAGAAATATTAAACAGGAGTAAAATCAAATGAAAGAATCAGTTTTTCAAAGCAGTTTCTGGGTTGACTGTAATCTATCAAGAAAATTAAGACATGTCGAGCCACAATTTATGAAGATCCGTTCAGTTGGTTCAAGGTCATTTCCGATTTTGTTGGCTTATTTATATACTAGCTGCCCCCGCGAACTTCGTTTCTCGTTAATGGGATTTTACTTAGCCTTTTTAGGTTTTTCTGTGATTTTTCTCTATATAAACCTCAGAGTTCAAGTTATAACTTCTTAACTAACAAATCAAAAATAGGCGTTGATCGTAGAGGGTAGATGAAAATGAAGGGTTGTATGTATTTTTGTATGCTGTATCGTAAAAAAATAAAAACAAAAAAAATTGTCTAAAAAAATAAAATATAAAATTTTGGGGTGGACACTGGACACCCCTTATCATTTAGGGGTTTGAAAAACATATAGTAGCCGATTCTCAGACTTACTGAATATGCATAAAAGATTCATAAGAACTTTTTAGGTCTGGGCCTCAGATTTCTGTATATGTTTCATGATCATTTGTTAATCCAATAGGCAAGTAGGTGATCAGCCTGACACACGCCGTCAACTTTTTGGGCCTAAGGCAAGCCGGTTTCATCACGATGTTTTCCTTCACCGTTCGATCGAATGTTAAATGCGCACATAGAAAGAAAATCCATTGGTGCACAGCTGGGAATCAAACTTAAGACCGAGGATGAGAGTCGCACGCTGAAATCACTAGGCCAGCACTGCTTATACAACATTATATATTTTTTTACAGGCTTTATATTAGCTTCACCTGTATGTATGTATGTATGTAACCGACTCCTTCGGACTCGATTTTGACCCACTTTTAACGGACAGATTTAATTCAAACTTTGCGCACCTGTCAAAGATCAATGACAATGCAATAATCCGAAAAAAAAAATTAAAAAAATTAAACTAAAAAATAAAAAATAAATAATAGTTTAAAAAAACTAAAAACACGCTTTTAAAGCACATCAAACTAAAAAGTGAAAAATAATTCCTAATTTAGGCTGAAAATGGTAATGAACAAAAAATACTGGTATTATTGTGAAAAAGCGTGGGGCGCTCTGTGCTATTCTATTAGTTTGATGTGCTTTAAAAGCGTGTTTTTTAGTTTTTGGAACGAAGTTCCTTATCGCGCGTTGTGAAAGGGGGCTAGACGGAAAAAATTCTTACGAAAAGTTGTCACGACACTTTTTTGCTATTTGCTATTGTAATACACCGGTTCTCGTCCGATCACCGAAGTTAAGCAACGTCGGGCGAGGTCAGTACTTGGATGGGTGACCGCCTGGGAACACCTCGTGATGTTGGCTTTTTTTTTTTCGTCGTAAGATTGGTGTCGAGAAAATCTATCATACTGTTATGATACCAATTAACATATAAATTAATCGAAAGGAATTTCGTTCCATCCGGGTGTCCCTTGACACCTCTAAAGTTTTTTAAACTATTATTTATTTTAAATAAATTTATTATAATAGCCATGAAGTTTTCGTAAAAACCTTAAACTACGCAAGGTTTTCGGGGTCGCACTGTTCCCAAAATGTTTCCGTATGTTTCCTTTATCGGGGTTAACAACTTTCTGAGACCTTCACAGCACTTGGAGTTAATTTGGGGTCATTTAACAAGATTTTTAATTTCAAATAATCTTAATCATACAATCTATATATTCGAAGTTTCTGGATAAAAATTACCACTTATTTTAATGAATTACGGTGATTAGGTAATGTTTCGTAATCTGGAGAGTGGAGTTATAGTCAGCTCCTCGTATAAAAACGTTGGATTTTGACACAATAACACAAACATAATATTTAAAAGTTTCTTGTTTCAGTGTTCTATCAAAGTCTAATAAGGTTCGACCTTGTTTGAGTTTTTATATTTTTAATTTCATCTATTTCTTATAGTACATAATATAAATAAACTAACATAACATATCATTTTAATTATATGAACCCTCTGGAATGAAATTATGATTAAAATTCACGAATAAAATGTTAGATTTTATATAAACCCTTTAAAAGCGTGGAATATTTTATGAAAATTTTGTTAGAATTCGTAGAAACATTAACAATGACCCTTTCCCACGGCACTGAATAAACTTGACCGTTTGTTGAAAAAACAATAGAATTGCTCATCATACGGATATTTATTTTATTACTAAAAAGTATGTGAAATGTGTGTACTAGGTTTTTGTTAATATGTACTGCCGTAAATTTGTTAGAAACCGGAAGGATTTAAACAAATTACTTTAAAAAAAATTGGAAACCCTCCTTAAGGCGGAATGAACACACAAATATAACCTGTAATCATAATATTTAATGTTAAAAATCTCGTACACAACGTACAGGTACACGCATATAATAATTATTCAGATAATTATAACATATGCCTTTTGTCAACAGTAAATACCATAATCTTACCATACCCATAAATATAATGTTTAAAGAACATTATTTCTCATTACAAAAAAGCATATATTTTATTTGCATGAGAAACTTAATATTTATACGAACGAGATACACGTCGCCATTAGCCGTCCCAATTATATCTACTCTCATTCTGATATGTATCTTTAATGCCCTTATGAATTGGTTAAACGCGCTAATATTAGGAATTTGAGACGGTAATTGATTAAATAATTGCACACGCTCATACTTAATAGACTTCTTCAAATAATTTATACGCGGCTTCGGCAAGATAACCAAACTCGCTCGACGAGTATTGCTGGTGTCACCAAATATTTGTCACCAAACCTTGTGTTAGGTTAAAATATTTATGAAGTAGAAATATTATGCTATATTTCACGCCTCCAGAGCTCACGAATGAAACGCTTAACTTAAATCTGAAGATTTATTTGTTGAAGAACATTTGTTGTGGGTTCAAAAGTACAACTTGCTATAACGTTAAGTAAGTTTAAACCAACAACTTTGATCACAGCTGCTAGTTTTAATAAGTCTTGTGTTCTGTTGACTTCCAAACTGTTTTATATAAAATTGTAGAGACAACATAGCATTCCTCCGTACATCCTTCGGGAACAGACGTGTTTTATTTTTCAATGTCAATTATGTATATATATTCTATCCTGTACATTCATCACTTACTTATCGTGATAAAGATTGACAATCGACAACTAATAAGACAAAACCACTGCATGGAAATAGAAAACCTTACATTTAGTTAAGTTTTTATTTCTGAAGATATACTTCTTTAGGCGCGTTATGAAATATTGATGAGAGTGAAATTTTACGACGCGCGCGCACCGACACAAAATTAACAGAATGAAGTTGCCCACGGAAGATGCTACGGCATTGGACATAATTTAAAAACAACATCCGAATAATAATATAATTTATGTTACACTTAATGTAAGAGAATAATAATAAATATTTATTTATTTAATTTTTCAAATGTAAACTGAACTTTATTGACTATAATGACTCCTTTTCAAAGACTGGAAAAGGAGAAGAAAAACTATTTTTAATAATGCCAAAGAAGTATATCTTCTTACGCGCGTACATAAGTACACGCACCCTTTTTTATTTAAATAAAGCTGTCAAAATTCCGCAATTGCATCTCCGACGTTTCAATTAAAGTTTTTTAATTGATCGACAAAGAAGTTATACCATTATTTCTTTCAATTTATACAGAAAATACACAATAAAAAGTTGCACTAGCCCCCCCCACTAGGATTCTCTGTGTCGTGGGCAGCTAGTCTCTTCCATTTGACATGTTAACAGTACTTGAGATAATAATTTCTAAATAACACTTAAATTTTATAATTAAACTATTGTTCCACAATAAGAATACTTTCCGTTTCAGTATAGGTTGAGAACCAAGAGAAAAATCGACCAAAGCTTGACGACATTTTGATAATAGTTTTGTTATCATTTCAACACAATTTTTGGTTAATTACCTACGTTGTCAGAGTGTTATAACAAATGTAAAGAGAAAATATTTGTTTCAGGGGACGCGATGGCCAATTCTTTGTCTGTCGATTTTACTTGCTGCGTCAGCGTGTGGAAGCAATATATTGATGATCACAATGGGAGGAACAAAGTCACATAAAATACCTTTTTGGGAACTCGCCAGAGGGCTTATTAGAAGGTGATTTATTCTTAAATAGCTTACATTGACTGGATTCAGAATTATGTAACTGAATCCAGGTATGTTTCACACCAGACGCAAAAGAGGCATACGTTGGACGTGTTTGTGTATTTGTTTCTGGTATCTAAACGAATAGACCGTTTATATGCGATTTTTTGTTAATCAAGAGTTTTTAGCTTATGAAGATCTGTTCTGGTTTTTCAAGATATTTTGTTAGCTTACACATAATGTGTAACAGCATTGCATTATCCAGATTCTAGCTTTGCATGAAATGAGAAAATAATTTCAATGAAATAAAAAAGTAATGACATAAGATAACCCGTGTTTTAAATATCTAAAACTTTCTTGCAAAGATAGAATATCCGTAAAATAATATATATTACTTTCTATTGAAGCAAGAAACATTGTCTATCATATACGCAATTACCATAAAATAGAATTTATTACATTAATGAACGCAAGACATACTATGTAAATTCTACTACTATGCATTCGATACATCGAGATAGATAAATTGTGTAATAAAATTCGTTTACAAATTAGATTTTTTTTTCAGAGGTAACAATATAACCTTGATTAGTGCGTTTCAACCAGACTTCCACCTTGAAGGCTTAGAAGAGATAGCTCCCGAAGGTTTGGCTTCCTTTATTAGAAGTTATATGTCTTTGGACTTAGTGGGAGCCCGGATGAGGGGTGAGGAACCACTACCGTACAAGGATATTGTGAGATTTGGATATGAGGTAGGTATTTTTTGAGATTAACAATTATTAATCACTACTCCTAAACTCTCTGTAGACAAATTTCTCCGTACAATGTTCCATTTAACCTTCTGTTAATTCTGTCCTTCCTTCCGGTTTGACATCTCAAAATTTATTATGTAATTAACTAGCTGACCCGGCAAACGTCGTTTTGCCATGTATATTATTTCTAGGAAACATTTTTTTGTTCAATAAAAATAACTATCTACCATAATAAAAAAATAGGGGTCGATCGTAGAGGGGTGGTAATCAAGGGTTGTATGTATTTTTGTATGTTGTATAATTAAAAAAAAAAAAATTTGTTCAAAAAATTAAAATATTTTTTTGGGACACCCCTCACTTAGGGGTTCGAAATATAGATAGTAGCCGATTTCAGACTTTCTGAATATGCATTAAAAATTTCATAAGAATCGGTTGAGTTGTTTCGGAGGATTATGGGAACGAACATTGTGACACGAGAATTTTATATATTAGATAATAGATATATAATAATAACGTTCAGTTTTGTAATTTAATAAAAATAAAGAGCCATATCTCCCTCTTTCTATTTTCTTCTATCTATGTTTGCCATAGTCATTTTGCATGATGATTTGATATTTTAAAAGAGTACCGAGAGTTTTTTAAGCCTGCTTTTTCTCTCGGCCCTTTGTCTTCTTTGCCGATGAATAGGGATGTCTAACTCTACAAATTTAATGACATGGAATAGATAGCTATGTCTTATATTCCAAAATAAACATATTTTATTTTATTTAATGGATCTTGTATTAATTGCTTAGGTTTAGGTGTGAACACGCCACCTATATAACCGTTTAATTAATTGATGAATCTTAATTTGTTTCAGGCTTGCGACGCATTTCTCAATGATTACGAAACCAGATCATTCCTTCGATCAGGAAGGACATATGATCTAATCATTCTCGATGGCGCTTACCCTGAATGTGCCTTGGGTATTGTGTATCGGCAAAAAGTACCTTTCATGTACATCAACACTGTTGGATTCTATTCCGGACCTACCAGTATATCCGGATCTCCAGCTCCATACTCCGTAACTCCAATTTTTGCAAAATCGTTTACGGATAACCTGAATTTTATAGACCGTGTCAGAAATACGTTTTGGCACGTCGGTGCTTTCGCTGGACATGCTTTGAGTGTCACAATACTCCAAGGTGTTTTGAGGAAACATTTTGGACAGCAAATCCCTCATGTGTACGATATGGGAAAGAATGTGAGCTTCATACTTCAGAATGGGCATTATTCCGTGTCCTATCCCCGGCCGTATTTGCCGAACGTTGCTGAAGTTGCGTGCATACATTGTAAGGAACCGAAGAAATTGAATGCGGTAAGGTAATCTATGTCAAATGTGTTCAAAAAAAATCAAAATTATTTATTCATTTAGGTAACACAATGTACAGTTATGAACGTCAATAAAGAAATACATATTAAATGCTAAATGCGTCTTATTAACATTTACTGCCAGTTCTCAAATCAAGTGCGTAGAATAGACCTGAAGAACTGGCAATAACTCACTCACTCTTTTATCGCCAAGTTTTTTGTTTTACAAAATGCGTGTAAGGAGCTGCAACCATTACACCATGTTCCATATGACATGTTTAAGTAATTAATTGCCAATAAAAAATAAAACAAAAAATACAAACAAATATATTTTGTCCTCTATCAGCAGTAGGCATGGTAAAATAGGAGCACGCACTTACATTCTCGTGGATAAAACACGCAAGTGTGAAGTGCAAATTTCCACTTCTAGTTATATTTCACTTCTTTATTGATAAGTCAAATAATGTTTTTTTTTAAATAACATTTTTCAAATTTAAATATTCTTTTCCCACTTGAAAGATCTTCAGCCTCAATGATGTAAGTAACTTAGCAATAAGTAAGTTCCTTCTTGACTTTTATACCTATTTTCAGGATTTAGAAGACTGGATCTCTGGTTCTGGTAATGAAGGCTTTGTCTACGTATCTATGGGATCATCAGTAAGAACAGACAACATGCCGCTCACGGTACACAGAATGATGGTTGAGGCTTTGGGAAGACTCCCGCAAAGAGTTCTGTGGAAGCAGGACGCTGAGCAGAACTTGACAGATATACCCTCGAATGTTAGGCTGTACAAATGGTTGCCCCAACAAGATCTATTAGGTAATTTTTAGTTTAAAGCATTTGTTTTTTGGAACGAAGTTCCTTATCGCGCGTTGTGAAAGGGGGCTAGACGGAATAAATTAAGACCAAAAGTTGTAACGACACTTTTTGCTATAGTTGTTATATTTTACATTTTCAATTTAGCTATCGCCAACGTCCATACCACGTTGAATACACCGGTTTTCGTCCGATCACCGAAGTTAACCAACGTCGGGCGAGGTCAGTACTTGGATGGGTGACCGCCTGGGAACACCTCGTGATGTTGGCTTTTTTTTTCGTCGTAAGATTGGTGTCGAGAAAATCTATCATACTGTTATGATACCAATTAACATATAAATTAATCGAAAGGAATTTCGTTCCATCCGGGTATCCCTTGACACCTCTAAGGTTTTTTTTTAAATTTTGATTCAAAAATGTTCAGTGGTTATTTAAACACTAAGAAAGTGACTTATCAGAATATTACCATGCTATTAGAGTAGTCATCTGTCGTATCTATTTTCGTACTTTGAAATTTGGTTCAAACAACTTGAAAAGTAGGAGAAAACATAGAAGATAGAGGAGTTTATCCCAACTAAAGCCATAATCTAAAACATTAACATCACATCTAAAAATCGTTATAAATTTCAGGTCATCCAAAGATCAAAGCATTCGTAACTCACGGAGGTCTACTCAGCATGTTCGAAACCGTTTACCACGGAGTACCGATCGTCAGCATCCCCATCTTCTGTGACCACGACTCCAACGCCGCCAAAGCCGAAGTCGACGGCTACGCCAAAAAACTGGACTTACAATATCTAACTGCTGACAAATTGTTCAAAGCCATCACAGAGGTCATCAATGACCCCAAATACAAGGATCAAGTTAAGAAACGTCAAGTTCTCTTAAGAGATCAGAAAGAATCGCCATTGGAACGAGCCATCTATTGGACAGAATATGTGATAAGGCACAAGGGAGCTTATCACTTGCAGTCACCAGCGAAGGATCTGAACTTCATTCAATATTACTCTCTTGACATTCTCTTTTTATTCATTGCTTTGGTAATATTCTCTTCTTTAATTTTAATGTATATTGTGCGATCTGGTTTTAAGAAGTTAGCTGACTATGTTCAGCGTAAACGAATGAATCAGTTGATGGATACTTCGGGTTTAAAAAGATCGAAGAAGTCGATCGATCAGTCCAAGAAGAAGTTGTGATTGTTTCTGTTGTAATTTATAGGTCGTTCGACCGCTCTATCGAAAATTATAAGAAGTTATTTTATTATAATAGTCTTTTCTTTAATAAAGATATTGATTTTTATATTTTTCGATAGATTTATTTTGTGATGTTTGTTTAAATTGTGAGAGTACAATAATTGTGTGATATAGGTACAGATGTAAATATAGCTGTAATAAAATTATTATTAAAAAGTTTTATTATTTTGAATTCCCATAGTTTCGTAAGAAAGAAAGATTATTTGAACAAAAGTCGGTATTAGAAGCAGCTACATTGTATAGATGGGATTAACATTAAATAAGTTAAAATGTATTGTTTTTTTTAGTATTATATTACATACTACATATTGAATAAGTTGACTTCCACAATTAATTGCCACTAACTATAATTAGCTGGCGATTTTTTATCCTAATAACGCATCCACAGCCTAATAAGAGACAAAAATTATATTAGAAAAATGTCAATTTTTACAAGTAACTAGTATTGCATTTTGCATTGATAGGTATTTAAATACAGAATAGAAAAGATTGATTTGTTTGATTGAACAAAAGCCAAAAGACGCAAGTTAGTGAACGCAAGAATAACCTCATATTTGTTTCCAATTTCGAATGTAATTTTATGATAATTCTCTTCCGAGATGAAATAATTTTTTTTAATTTGATAAATTATATTTTATTATTGTAACGTATGTGATCAGAAACTTAGTATGTAAATATCACTGTATAATCAAAATCATTTGCAATTTGTTTAAGTAACAGTTACATTTTGTTTAGGAATATATAAAATCATTGTTATGCAGTACTACTTTATTTATTACACGAATATTACATTTCAATTTTAGGTGGTGCCTCCTGTCCATTTGAATCCGGTTCTGGTTTTACTTTACTTGGTGAATCAGAGGTAACAGCAAACCGCATTATGTTGTCTGAAACATATTACATAAGATATATAATAACTGGCTGTTAATTTTTATTCCCTAAAAAATGGCAGAATTTTATTCGATAAACGATAGGCATAAAATGCATGGGCGTGTCCCATGTCATTAGAGGTTTCAGTACTTTTAACGGACAAGATTAAGAGACTTAGGGCTAAGCATGGGCGGATCTACTTAAGGGCTTTTTGGGCTGCACCCCAGGACCCCGTGGATACAAAGGGCCCCCAGTCCTCACTGATAATAATAGGGGATATTTTGAATTAAAAAAAAAAATACAATTAAAAAAAAATCCAATCATTGGTTGGAATACCTGAGATCTATCAACTCATGTGCGATGCGCCTCTACTAAACGGAACGGGGAATTCCCTGTCTATTACGGGGGACTTTCCCGTAATAGCCCAGAGCCCCACAAATTCACGATCCACCCATTGCGCTAAGTGTTACTCTCTTATGTCAAAAATATATTGGATTAGAGAAACGGAAGTCTCTTATCTCAACTCTGAATCACAAACACATGCCAAGTGCTTAACCGCTTTAAACTAGTCTTAACCTAATTCAGACAGCTATTTAGGCCCATAAAAAATGAACTGGAATTTGACAAAATATTCGCACAGTGATCTGTGATTGTTGAGTTTGATCTTTTAATACGTTAAAAGCTTTTTTCGTTAAAAAGCAAGAGAAATGTCTAATGCTATGTTTATTTTTGACCAGCGGCCTGGACTCCGCAGGCCTGGACATTTATTTTAAAATAATTTTGGAAATAAATATAGCCTATTACTTCTCTCGTTTAGATACATGACATATTACATACATAATACATTTTGTTACAAAACATATAAATGTAGGTTTTTTTATAATATAGACATATGTACATATACGTATTATATATAAATTAGTATTTATTTATTTATTTCATAGTCCTACTGCTAACATAAATTAAATATAATAACAAACAGTTACACTGAAAATATAACCAGAGATGGAATACATAATACATTTAACTACAAAAAGGTTCAAAAATTTACAATAGGGAACAAACAAATAAAAATTATTCAATACATTCAACAAAGTAATACCTAATTTGGCTGTGTTGTGTGATGGTGTAAAAGTGAGGGTAAGTATGAGAAGATGTGCATGTGGGGTATGCACATGATGATTTTGCGCAATGGATATTCTTAATACTCCTTTTAACCATATTCCGCGATAGCTTAAACAAGTCAAGGCTCAAATATTGGTTGTATTCCGGGCTTCGCAATACAAAACTGAGCTTGCATAGTAAGGGTTGACGTGACGAACATGAAACAAAGCAAAATAGCAAGCAATATGTACTATTAATACCTACTACTTAGTATAATGCCTTAAAAAAGATGTATTTACATGTTTAAATCATCATGAAAATTGAGAATTTTACGGTAGGATAAATCTTACAGTTACAATAAAATTAATTACAATTTACGAGAAAAACATCTTATTGTTGGAAATTAACGCCTGATGTTTTATACCTAGCAGCGACGTGAATAGATTGTAAGAGAATCGGACTTGTATTTCAAATTGGTTAATATCTTTCATCAATCATTCGATTTCAGACAGTTGGAAATGCTCTAGGGTTTACAGATTATCCACAATTGGGTATATGATATGACAATATAGGTCAGTAGTAAATCGTCTAAGGAAACGGATTTTATTAGATATATATCCTGGTTACAAACTAAAAGAAGATCAAAATTTATTTTTAATATGGTACTTCCACTTAAGTTGTCAAGTGAGCGAGCGTTTTCTTATTACTTATAACATTTATTTATTTATAACCGCGCCAACAAGGCCATAACCAAAAACATAAAAGAGGAAAGAAACAAGTTATAACATTTATAACCTGTGTGTGGCCTCGATAATAGGAGCGAATGGCGTTCACAAACATAATGCTTACAATTATTAAGATTAAATAAATCAGGGGCGTTACAACCTTAGGGCTGGGCCTCAGATTTCTGTATCTGTTTCATGATTATTTGTCAATCTTATAGGCAATTCGGTGATCAGCCTTCTATGCCTGGGTCTAAGGTAAGCCCAGTGCCGGATTGAGCCAGCGCGGGGCCTGTAGCAAATTCTGCCTATGGGCCCTTTAAGTTAAGGGTATTTAATAAAACAAAACTGTTTCAAAAAAACTTTTCTGGGTTTAATATGGGCAAGTTTAGTGATAACACTATCAATATCGACTTTTTCAAGCAAATCATTCTCTATATTGAACAAAGTGAGATGATTAAGACGTTCTTGGCCCATCGAGTTCCTTAATTCATTAGTAATACCATTTAATATTGAAAAAAAACGTTGGAACGTTGGAGCGCGGGGCCCCTAAATTCGCGGGGCCCGTAGCATTTGCTACTCTCGCTATATGGCTAATCCGGCATTGGGTAAGCCTAAGGTAAGCAAGCTTCGTCACGATGTTTTCCTTCATCGTTCGAGCGAATGTTAAATGCGCACATAGAAATAAAGTCCTTTAGTGCACAGCCGGTGATCGAACCTACGACCTCAGGGATGAGAGTCGCACGCTGAAGCCACTAAGCCAAAACTGCTAAAATTAATAAGTTTTCAAAGAATAATTTGATAACAGAATGCCCTGTAATCGGATTGGCGATCTCAAGATTATTCGGGCCCTGCATCCAACTGCACAGTCTAGCTATTCTGTTAATTGGAGTGCAGAACTCCAAATTAGAGCGCTTAGTGGAGATAGAAAATGTACCTGTAATTTCATGTAAATTTCTTGTTCTTCTATTATTTAGTCGATAAAACTAACCAAAAATAAAAATAAAAACTTATAATTTTTTTACGCACTTGTTTTCAATGTTTAAAGTCCTGCTGTAGTGTAAGCGAATCATGTAAATCATTCTTAATTTATGTATTATAATAGCTTTGAAATTGTTATCAACAACCTATTTAACTTAACACGAGTTATGTTACCTAACATTAGTTAAATTACATATATATGTATATATTTTAGTTAATAATTAGAAAAGAGAAGAAGAAGGGCAAACCAAATGTTAACTTACACTTGTAGACAATAAATTGTAAAACGCCAGTTTTGGTAGTAATAAACGAGTCCTTTAGTTTTTAATACACTCATAAACACATACACTTGCTAGTACAGCGTCGCACCCCACCACCCCTAATTTTATGACAAATGATTTATGATTAAAGACAGTTGACAATTACCTCCACCGAACTGAACTCACGACTCATTACATTTATATAGTACGCACCACATTAAACTCACCTTTGAAGTGGAACACCAGACATCCCAAAGTACCCAGCAGACCAGTAGCTACCAGCAACCAGCGAACTACTCCGACTATACGCTTCGGAATGAATAACTGGTTTTTTAACATCTTCACAAACGTCTTGTTTAGTGCCAGACCCTAAAATAATGAAAATTTATATACATATATATTTGTTTGCAGTAAGCTGTTCTGGCTTACCACCATTTTTCCATTACCTAGACTTATAGTTCATACTGAGCCCGCTAATATAAAACGCAGGAGAAAATACAATTCGAGATGACGAAATCGAGATCGCGTATGATCTCGGTCGAGTGTATATATTCGGTAAAGCAAAGGATTTGAGGCGTCATGTATTTATTTCATAATCATAAATAAATAAATCTAACAAAAATCAATTATACTAAAGTTATAGCCAAAGATGTAATACCTAATATTCTACCTAATTAAACATTAACGAAAGGAAGGAATACCTGTGTAGTGTAATAGTGTGAAAGTGTGAGCACACCCCACATACAAGTCAAAGTCAAAGTCAAATCATTTATTTCAATTAGACCATCTAAAATGGCACTTTTGAACGTCAAAAAAAAAAATATAAAGAAGATTCTAGTTGCCCCTTCCAAAAGGTAGTTTCGTGTGGAGAAGAATGGGCAAGAAACTCCACACTTACTCTTTTAAAATAGGTTTACAATATTTGTTAAATAATTATATGTGAAGACAATGTACTCTTAGAATAAACTACTATACTAAAAAAGTTAGTATACATGTTCCTCACATATTTACAAATATCGAAACCGTAGAATATTAACATTAAAGAGTAATAAAAATATTAAAAAAACGCAACAAAACAGTGTGTGAGATACAAAAAAAAAAAATTACATTTATAAATTAAAAATAATAATAACAAAAATATGTTAAAGCAAAAAATCAGCAACCAATTTGATTTTGTCCAGGCTATAGAGCCAATCATGGGATTGTCCTATGGAGCAGGACCAGCATGTTTCCAAGCATTCTTATCTTGAATATAATCATCTAATTTGTAATATGCTTGTTTACAAAGTGTACTTTTAATAAAACATTTAAATTTTCGTTCATTTAGTTTTAAAATGTCACAAGGTATTTTTTTTTTTACACAGGATGTGTGTGATGCAGGTGATTTCGCGCTATGGATATTGTTAATACTCCTTTTAAGCATATTTCGCAATTAGTAAGCCGCTTATTCTATCAATTTTAATTATCTTAAGGAAAAAAAATACCAAAATTTAATTAAAATGGAATCAACTTTAAGTTAAACTCTTGTAACGGTACGTACACACAAAACTCTTTTTTACAATCCATTACGATACGAAATAAACATATCGTCTATTTTGTTTGCGTTTAAGGGCAAATAGAAGATCGCTACATATTTTACTTAAATTACCATTTTAATCCAGGAAACCACGTGATAAATAAACTGCTACACGAGATACCCAGAAATTAATTTATGTATAAAACTGATGTAAGAACTGAATGAACCTGATCTGAAACTGATCTTAAAGGCCGGCAATGCACTGGCGAGCCCTCTGGCATTGAGAGTGGCCATGGGTGGCGAGATAACCGGGTGGGTGACGAGATACCCGCAAATAAACTTATGAATAAAACTGATGTAAGAACTGAATGAACCTGATCTGAAACTGATGTTAATGGCCGGCAACGCACTGGCAAGGCCTCTGGCATTAAGAGTGTCCATGGGTGAGGAGATAACCGTGTGGGTGACGAGATACCCGGAAAAAAACTGATGTAAGAACTGAATGAACTTGATCTGAAACTGATGTTAAAGGCCGGCAACGCACTGACGAGCCCTCTGGCATTAAGGTTGTCCATGGGTGGCGGGCGGTATCACTTATCAGAAAAAACATGAGTTCATACAATTTAATTTACGTGCCCACGTGAAGGCATAAAAATACTTTCGCGATAATGTCATAGCTAAGTCTATAATTTACCGTAACGACCATGAAGCATTTTTGTATTATAAAGATTCATATGGCAAAATTCACAGATTATTTTCCTCGCAATTTCCCTGCCTTGTAATTTAAGTTCTGATTTATAACTGACGTCATATAATGCGAACTTAGACAGTTGGAACATATTTATGAGGTATATTTTACACAAATTTAAAAACTATGCATTTATAAATGTTTCAATGTTTCAGTGGAAATAAAAATAAGATTTTTTTAAATGTACTTGGCAAACGGGCAGGAGGCTCACCTGATGTTATGTGATACCGCCGCCCATGGACAGTCACATTGCCAGAAGGCTCGCGATGCTGTTAATTTTCACAATGTTGTTCACCGTACGGGCAAATTTTTTTTGCTTACAATAAAGTTCTCAAAAGAACGACTTTACATACAATATAGCTAGCTAGATATTATATTGACTTAATTTTCTACAATACTAGTTAACTTAAACTAAGGTAATGTTAACAGTCAGTTAGTGTTCTATAATGATTAGACACTATGTTCGTGTGTCTGAGATACCACACTTGCACTCATATTCACTACACTAGTTTTAGTAACTCAAAAGGTTTAGTTCTCTTTAGGCTTATTCCTGTAGCCTGTTGAAGTAAGCTAAGACAAACCGTTTCACCATATTTAGAACCTAATCCACATTAAGTAATAAATGTTAATAGCAATTAAAATAAAGTTAAACGTACGAGTGACTTTAGAAATAGCTACGCTGACGCTGATATGAACGCTTAATTATATATTTTTTAATTTACCTTATAAATAAGCTTTAAGTACCAACAAATTTCTATAATTTTATTCTATTTTGTTGTGTGCTTGTATATGTTTTAATTGTATTTTTTAAATTTCTATTTTTTTTGTGAAACTTACGTTTACGTTAATTGTCACACATTTTAGATGTAAGATTTTGTAAAATAATTAGTAGATTAAGTACTGTGTGTGATGTCGTAAGCTTAATAACTAAATAAATAAAAAATAATCTTACCTCTTCAATCCAGAATATCGGAGCTAGAGTATTAGGTAGCTCTTTGAACAGTTCTATTTTGTCGGTTTGAATTAATTGTAAACTGAATTGAACTCGTTGCCTAGCAACCATTGGAGTACCTGTTATCTAAAAACAAATGGTTGTCTGTAAAGTCGGTTTCGGGCGATATTTTAACGTGTGTCGTAACATTGATGTAATGATTGCATACTGTTATGAATAAAAATAAATATTTTTTATTGAATTATCACTATTTTGTACGGATTTAGCCCTGGCCAGATCAATGAATCATCAGAGTTTGATATATTGATATATAATCATAGACTTATAAAAAAATCAGTGGCGAAAAACTTTTTTGGGTCTGTGCCTCAAATTTCTGTATCTGTTTCATGATTATTGGTCAATCTAATAGGCAAGATGATTCTCCTGTGCCTGACACATACCGTCGACTTTTTGGGTCTAAGGCAAGCCGGCTTCCTCACGATGTTTTTCTTCACCGTTCGAGAAAATGTTAAATGCGCACATAGAAAGAAAGTCCATTGGTGCCCAGCCGGGGATTGAACTTTGGGTACAACCTCGGGGATGAGAGCAACTTGAAGTCAACACTGCTCTGATATAATTGTATATAGTTATAGTTAAATTTACAGTTAGCAATTTGCGGGTAATATAAGAACATATAATTTAACCATACAATTTTAGAAATAAGTAGCGTAAAACATGCCACAACTCTTCTGCCACTTAAGTAGTGTATATAAAAAATAATCCTACCGGTTCAAAATCAATGACAATTTCATGCTCGTTAACATCCGGGCTCAGACCTTTCACATTTTTAAGCAACTCCGGGTCACAGTCATAGTAATGCGGCAGTGAGACGTAGAGTGGTGCACCCATACACTTTGTCAGGTCCATAAGACCCTTGGGCGGACATTTCTCGGGACTTTCGCAATAGCACTGCAGGTCAGGGTCGTTAGCCAAGTCCCCAATGTTAGCGATATAACGATTCGTCTTGATTCCTTGGTAGGACGTCTTCTTTTGGTACCAGGGCTTGAATGATCTGGATACAATCGAATAACAATGAAGGCAAGCATACGTTGTGTGTACATTGTAAAATTTGTTAAAGTTTCTGGATGAGATTTCGACGTCGCAGACAGAATGAACTTTTTTTTTGTTTTAACAAAGAACTACCATGGAAAACCCTAGTAAAATACAATACTTATTTATATTGGTGTGCGTATGTGTTTATGTGTGCGTGTTTGTGGGAGTATTTGTGTGACTATTTACGTAACACATAATTTTGAAGGATGCTTTTATTATAAATGTTATGTTGAGGGAATTAATCATTCTGGGAAAAATTCTATTTATGGAGGCGTAACGAGAAATGTTATTCTTAATTGTATTATCCGAGAAAAGAGAATTCTTGTTTAAACTATTTTTAATAAACGTTATATTTCTTTTTAGTAATTACTGTGTGTAAAAAAAATGAAATGAATCATATAACAAGAGACACTTATTTACGCTAGTAACAATAATTTGTTATTTTAGTAATTAAAGGCGTATTTCTTCTTTAGATTTTTATTTAGAAGAAAATTGAAATACCTGCATAAATCACCAGCAAACGATTCAAGTCTGTCAAATTCGGTCAAAAATGGCGGGAAAACAGTCCCGTCAGTGCCTATAAGCTTATTGCAGGAGTCGCGCCAGACATCTTGTTCTGTTTTATGATCAATGGCAATCACTTTACCGACATCCATTACGTTTTTGATTCCTCGCAAAACAGTTACCACGTGTTTGTCAATTGTTCCGTTTCTCTAAAATAAAATTCGTATTTTTTTGTTATCTTTGGTTTTCGTATTGATAAAAAATATATTTCTTGCATAAAATATTTAATTAAATAATTTAAATAAATATTAATGAATATCACCTCGCTACCCGCTGGATGGGATCTCCAGGAAAAAGAAATGGAGAATGGAGGAAGCTAACAATAGATCCATACAGATTTTTATTTTTTTATTTTATTTTAGATCCATACTGCAGAACATACAGAAACGGAAATAACAATAACTAACGTAGTATAATAACAAAACTAACACCCATTTAATGTGTGATTATTAACGGTATAGAATTAAAGTGGCTTTATTATTATTATTATTACTGTTAATATACTTAGCCTTCATAGCATCAAGAATTACAATCACACTGATTAACTTTGTAAAAAGCTTTAGTACAGATAGAACTTTTTTCGTAAGCGAACTTTTTGTACGCGATTCGCAAGTCAAAACTTGCCGCCTGTATAGTAATACAAAATAGTTTTGGATAAGCGAAAAGTGAAGTTGATACCCTCAAGATATCAAAGAAACGTGTTGGACATATCCTAGATCAATATTTTGATATGCGAAAGCTCTGTTTGAAGTAGGAGCCGCGTGAGCTCACAATCGTCCAAAAATACTGTGCCACAAATCAATAAAAACGATGTCAAAATTCCATGAAATGGGCTTTGAATTGCTTCCGCATCAATCATGTTCTCCAGATTCGGCCCCCAGTGACTTTTCCTGTTCTCAGACCTCAAGAGAATGCTCGCTGGACAGAAATTTTGCGCTGATGAAGAGGTAATCGCCGAAACTGAAGCTTAATATGAGGATACTGTCGTACTATAAAAATGGTATCGAAAAATTGTATGACCGCTGTAATCGTATCTCTCTTGAATCGGCAGCTAATGTCGGAGCGTCGTGGTCAGCAAGAATGCATCTGGAGCGGAGACTATCTGTTTGAGGATGAGTCGTTGACGTGATCGGTCCATCTGGTTGGTGAACGATCACGAGTTATTTTGCCTTCTGTGTTACCAACCACGATCAATTTCTCCAAGTTCTATAACTATATTATAACCAAATCAAATTCAATAAAAAAAGGGTGCGTGTACTTATGTACGCGCGTAAGAAGTTATACTTCTTTGGCATTATTAAAAATAGTTTTGGATTGCAAGCAAATAATTAATTACAATTAAATAATCAAAGACTGGAAAAGGAGTCATTATAGTCAATAAAGTTCCGTTTACATTTGAAAAATTTAATAAATAAATATTTATTATTATTCTCTTACATTAATGGTCGATTCACACATATCAGTGAACCCACAGTTCCGGCACAGTACCGTTACAGTTCCGTATCCGTGCTACAGTGGTGCGTCAGTGCTTCAATTCACACATATCAGTACAGATCTCTGCGGGTCTTCGTGCACGACGTTCCCTTCAGACTAGCGTTGACGTCGATTGTTTTGATGGCACTCTTCAATAACACAGAATTAGCTATGATAGCCATTGCTTTAGACGAAGAAGAAGAAGAGAATCGAGGAAAAAATAGAAAATGGGTACATGAAGCATGGAAGTTAAGAGAATCAGAAGGAGAATTCGTGACATTATACAAAGAATTAATTAAAGACGAAAGAAAGTATTTTGAATATTTTAAAATGCATAATATTTTTTATTTCGATGCAGCGGCGTCAGTGATCCGTGATAAAATATCGTTGTCGCCGATCACGTCCGTGATGACCGGTGCCGGCACTGACACTGACGGTACTGAGACGACACTGACACTGACAAGTGTGAATACATCCATTGAGAATGTTTGAAAGAATAATTATCACTGATGCGGTACTGTGCCGGAACTGTGGGCTCACTGATATGTGTGAATCGACCTTAAGTGTAACATAAATTCTATTATTATTCGAATGTTGTTTTTAAATTATGTCCAATGCCGTAGCATCTTCCGTGGGCAACTTCATTCTGTTAATTTTGTGTAACGGTGCACGCGCATCGTAAAATTGCACTCTCATAAATTTTTCATAACGCGCCTAAAGAAGTATAACTTCAAAAAGTTTTTTTCTGTGTTAGCCTACGAAGTTTTCAGCCCACATAATAGATATATATGTTCCCTTTATTATTAAAATATATATGCTTTATACTCACCATACCAAAAATAGAAAACTTGTATTGATTATTTGGTTCGAAAATGAGACGATCGGCCGCTTCCTTTTTGATTGCCGTACAAACAGCTTTAGGAGCAAATTCTGTTTTAGCGCAGTCTATGTTTAACCCACGGAAAAGTAAGTCCAGAGGTTTGACCTTCATGAAAATGGTTTCAGGGTTGTCAAAAATACCATTAAAAGCTTTTCCCAACATATTTAACATTGCTGGCTTGTCTCGGGAAACTATTGTTGCCAAGGTCTGTAATTATTTTGAGAAATCTATATTATTCCTTAATCTTATTTCTGTATAATAAATTGGTTAAAGCATGAATTACGATCATTTTAAGGTTAGGTTAAGGATGGATGGACAAAGAAGACTTAACCATAGAGAAGAGTCCAAAAACCGGCAACCTAGTGCGTTGCCGGCCTTTGTCCATGGGCATATCATGCATACCACTTAACATCAGGTGAGCCTCCTGCCAGTTTGCCTCCTGTTACATAAAAAAGGTGATTTCTAAGCTTTGCTGCGGACAATATATCTCGAACTAGCTGACCCGGCTAACTTCGTTCCGCCTAACAGTCTAATAATATCGTGTTAACTTTAGTTAAACTTACTCTAGGACTTCAATAAGGTAATAACATTCATACAAACTTTTTTGCAAATACAACAATTTTATTGCTTGCAATTGCGCAAGAAGAATGACAGACATTAGGCTCTTCTCTCTAGCGCTAATATTGCGATACTGCATGTTAAAGCACTTTCTGATATACAACAATTTTGATGAGGTAACACATATCTTCGATCAAGATCAAAGCCTGGTAATGCATCTCCTCGTTCACTTCAAGATCGGAATTTCTTGAACTGACAGGAATTCGATGTAAAATGGGGCGTAATTTTGTCAACAGATGGCACCATATGGTGTTTGAATTCGTAAAATTAATTAATTAATTAATTATTATTCGATAACATATCCGCTTTTTTATTACTTATTCTGCTATTCGTAGCAGAGAGGAATCCACCAAATAAGAGATAACTAACATCGGTCCAGCCGATCTTGAGTTATAAGTGGTGTAACTAACACGATTTTGTTTTATATATTTAGATTACGTATGCAAACGTATAGCCAACTAAGTTTGATATTCTTACAAGCATAAACATATGAGGCAGAATAATTTCCTCTTCTCCTGTCAGACCCGGTCCAGACAAATGTTTCTTGAAGTAGAAAGTATCTCGCTTTTTGTAGCTGACGGTATCGGTCGCTTCATCATCGTTTAGCTCGATTTTTTCCTTCCATTCTCTGTAAAAATTATAGTTCTAAATAATATATAGTTTCTGACCTATTAAACAGATGTTTTATATACTTTGTAGGAGGCCCAAAGTACTTTTGGTAATCGATAAAAGATCGTGAATTAAAAAAAATAATATCTCACAAAAACTCCAAAATTTTAAAATATTTTGATTAAGTTTTGATTTTCTTTTTAATAATTTTAATCATTACTTAAGAAAATTTGTAAATACTGTATACTTGATTGTAAATAAAATATAATTAGTCCCTTAGTAGTATATACGTATATAGTAGTAGTATAATAGTTTAAGAACTGGAAACATCATAACATTCGGATAATGATAATTTGTAATGTATTTAGACGTGATTAACGCGTTCTAATCTGTTTAAATTATTTTAGCTTTAATTTTTAAGTATATTAAAACTACCATATTGTACGGTTCCTGGGTGATCGGGATGCTTTAATAGGATTTTAGTTTTACAGAGCAGGCAAAAAAAGAATAAACGACTCAAAAATAAGAGTCTTTCCTCCAACTTCAATTTTGCTCCCTTTTGCGTAGAGACTCTTGGGCCGTGGGTTTCAAGTGCACAGGCGCTAATTAAAGATGGCTGGTAGATAGTACCAGTAACCTCAGAGCTGCTTTCCTCGCTCATGCTTTCTACGAATAACTATAAGTATCGCAATACAGCGAGGAAATATAAATGTAAAGGTACCTTTAAATGTAAAGGTAACTTTATATTAATTTTCTATTTTATTTATTTATTTGATCAACGGTATTCCTATATATTATTATATTTTATCTATATTATTACAGTTTTCTTTTATAGAACAGGGGGCAAACGGGCAGGAGGTTCAGCTGATGTTAAGTGATACCGCCGCCCATGGACACCCTCAATCACTCACTCACTCTGTAAAAAGGGCTCGCGAGTACGTTGCCGGCCTATTAAGAATGGGTACGCTCTTTTCTTGAAGGACCCTAAGTCGAATTGTTTTGGAAATACTTCAGTGGGCAGCTGGTTCCATATAGTTTTGGAAATTATTATAAATTTTGGTTAATTAGATCAATGTTATCAACGGGATAAATTGTGTATTTCCACGGAAAACCCTTGTTTTAATCTAGTTGTATTAATTTCATGCACCTGTGTCGACCCTTGTAATCGGTACTAACATATTTCTCTTACAAGTCAAAAGTTTAACAACAGAGAATATTCTAATAATGTATTTACACGTGTGGGTGGAATAATATTACATATTAACTGGAGTATTAGATAATATTCCCTACCCATTTTCTCATGTTAAAATAGCATATACCTTGATACACTTGAATATAAAACAGGGTATAATTAAATCGGCAGATATTTTGCTTTACGATAGTATTATTCCAATAGGCACATTTATATATTTCTTAACTGTGCAAGCACTATAGGGGCGAGGGAGGGGTCTTTGATTTTCTTATCTGATTACGTCAACAGTGATTGTTTACTTTTTTACACATATTACCTACACATTGTCTATGCTTGAAAACGAAATGCATTTTCGAGGACTTCTACAAAAAATTAATACGTTTATGTACTATTGTTTTTGAGAGGTTTGCTTACTTTTGCTGATTTTGAGGAAGGGGGGGGGGGAAACAGCTGTGTGAGTTCGAAAAGTGAGTTACAGAATCGCAAGGCTGATTAGGTAAATAATAATAATAAGTCGTTCGTTTGCAATCACCAAGTGTTTTGTTTTACACAATGTTTGTAAGGAGCAGCAACCATTACACATGACATGTTAAGTAATTCATAATAATAAAATAAATTAAAAACAAAGATTTGTCCTCTATCAGCAGTAGGCATGGTGAAATAGGAGCACGAGTAAAGGAACGGCAACGGACTTTTGGTTTAAAAATAATTTATTTAAATCAACAGAGTGACGGCACTTAATTAAGAACTAAACAATAATCAACTTAATATCTATGTCTTCGTGAATTTATACATTCAGATTTACTTACTAAGTATTGGTCGTTGCTGACGCACGACCTACATTCGGCTTAGTGCTAGCAAAGCATATATTAATAGGGTTGGTACTCTTAACTCCTCCCTCCCTAAGAGAGAAATTATCCGAAGGAGCTAAAGGTGACTTCGGAGAATTTCTTTTATTGCAAATAGAATACAATTTAAACTTTAATATTATAACAATTACTATTATTACTACTACAAAATAAAGAACTAATGTCCATACACTTATGTTATGTGTCACCACACTTTCCAACACTATTTCACTATTACTATTTCTCACATTATTTAACATTTCTTTTACGTCACTGAAGTCCACGTTTGTCAAATCTAACTTTTTATCTGCCGTTGCTAAATCTTCCTGAAGTTCGGGAATCACCACCAGTGGCATCTGTATATTCACATCCGATACATTGCTTGATTGACCGAAGATCGTTCTGCCAATTTGCATGTTGCACCCTTGACTTGGCGTCACGATGTAAGTCCCCAGTAAACTGAATCGACGGACGTCGTTTCTGCAGTGTTCTGACAAAATTATTTTATCTGCTGTGAATATCAACCAGCTATTGTTCATTATCTTCTGGATTTTTAGCTTCTCAATTCGTATTTGATGTTGATGACATAGGCTGTAATTATTCTTTATTAACATTAATTCCTCGATACATGTTTCCTCATTGTCTGTTGCCATATTTTCCTCTGAACATAAGTATTTGTTGTCTTCTATGCTCTCGCAAGGGCTCAACACATTTCTGTATTTCAAACCATTCACCAAAAGGTAAGGATATTTAGGAATAATTGTGTAAGTTTTAGAGGATTTTGTTATAGGAATAGGAATAACCTTGTAATAGTTATACGTTTCTGATTCTATCAAAGGAATTTCTAATACAAATACTAATTTATTCTTATCAATATAAGACTTTAATATAATATTACGTTCTAATTTAAGTAAGTTGTTTTTTGTTACTGGATAAATTGTTTGTGCATGTTTTTCTATCACTTTAAAAACACCTAATAACTCTGTAGAATTAATAATAGATTGGTGTAAGGTGTGCAATTTACTAAATGCAATAGCAGTTTCAATTTCTTGTATGCTCTCATAAATGTAACGAAAGTTATTTAGAATCTGATATAAACTATTCATAGTACGAATGACATTACTAATTTTAATTTCTTTTTCGACAACTTTATCAAACTCATTTGTTTTAAAATGTAAATTTTCTATATTATGATTCATTATCTCGGAGATATTGGCTAAAGTAGCAAATGCTTTGTGCATAGAAGATACTTTAATTTCCGTCAAGTGTTCTCTATTACTTATCTTACTAATTTCCTCATTAAATTTAACAGCATCTTCCTCATCTAAATTTCCAGTTATGACTTTTACTAAAGAACCCAAAGGACTAAAAATAGCACGTTTCCTCATACTATATGGAAGTAACTGGTGAAACTTATTTTCTACTATTTTAATTAATGTATCTATTTGAACTCTTATTACAACTAATTCCTTATCTAAATGATTAACCATTATTAATTCATTTAATTTATTATATAGTTCTATATTATTACTTATTTGTATACCTAAAGTTTTAATGTCTACTGTTTTAAAAACTGTCCAATAACTATTCTTCATTACTGCTACTCCAAATTTCATTGGGATGATTCCTGGATTCTGGTCCATCTTTCGAAGTTCCAGGCTGTGGACTTGGCTCTCTAGTATCAGGAGTACTAGCCATGACCTGGGGAGGACGTTTTATATTTTTAGCAGCTACTCTGGTTTTTCTTTTATTCATCTCTACCGGTACAATATTATGATTCGATTTTCCCACTACTTTTGCTTTCTCATAACGCGGCATTTCTTTAGCTTTTCTTGTTCTAGTAGTTTTCATGAAAATAGTATCACCTTCTTTAATATTAGATATTTCTTCACCACCTCTCTTGTTCCTAACTTTAATCTTATCCTCTTTTAATTTGTCCGCGACATATTCGTAAAGAACTTTGAGACGTTTCCTATGGTCTTGTAATAACTTTTGCATTAGATTGTGTTCTCTATTAATATCGAACACATTCCCACTATCAGTGTTTCCAAAAACAATCTCGAAAGGAGTGAATTCAGTTGCTGAATGAATGCTATTGTTGTATGCCATGATTGCATATGTCATTACAGAACAAGCGTCAAGTTCATTTTTATCATATTTAGCCAAACGGTATATTTCAATAATAGTTGAATGAAATCTTTCCACAATGGCCATCGAACTAGGATTATTCGGAGTTCCAATGTGGAATTCTATTTTGTACAACTTTAAAAGTTCCTTTATTAATTCATTATTAAATTCCGCACCAGAGTCACTATTAATTTTTTTTGGTAATCCATACATGCTAAAGTATTTTATGAGGGCTCTAACTACTTCAGGTGTACTCCGATTTGGAATACTAATAGCTTGTCCTAATTTACTAAAAGCATCGACAATAGTTAAATAATAGTTCTTTTCAATAAACAAAAGATCCATGAAAACTTCTTGAAACGGAGAATACTGATTTTGCGTTAACCGAATACAAGGATTTAATGGTTTCCGATCATACTTCATTTTTCTACACTGTTCACAAGCATTGATTACAGCGGTCACGGTTTCTTTCATATTTGTCCACCAATAATCTCTTTTAAGCTTAGTTAATGTTTCGTTTATACCCCTATGACAAGTTTTACCCTCATGGTATTTTATAATTACATCTCTCTGGTCAACTTCTGAGTCAGTCAGGTTAACGATTCTTTCCGTACACTCTACTAAGTTACAAGTTCCCTTTTTGTATAATTCTATAACTACCTTTGAAAATATCCTTCTAAATTCAGGACTTTCAAAATATATATAATATTTATATTTAAAATCTACATATTCCTTAAAGAAATCCTTCACTAGACTTTCTTTATTCAGTGGCATATGTACTTCTAATATGCGTTGCTTTCTATTATATATCTTTAACTGAAATTTTGTCAATGAACCAAATGAACACTAATATTTGTCGTGGTTTACAATCTATAGCTTCGTTTAAAATAGGTATTCCCTCATGTTCCCTATTTGACACTGAATTAGCGGTAGCACCGTCGTCTGAAATTTCTACCAGTTCTATCGGTTCCTCACATTCTGTGTCAGAGATATCCATTCGATATTCATTTTCTAAATCAGACAATGACATATCGGGCTGAGGCCTAGGGTTTTTGTTCCTAACTGTCACAAACTCGTCATTAAGTTCTTGTATTACCTGTTGAAGTCTTTCGTCATTATCGTCAATATTAGCCAAAGTCGAGTCGAGGTCATCGTCAAGAGCATTAATTCTTATTCTAGACAAAGCGTCCGCATTTGTATTTTGTTGTCCTTTTTTATATTTAATCTCAAAATCATATTCTTCTAACCTCAAACGCCAACGTGTTAACTTACTGTTGGGTTCTTTCAGAGAATATAACCAATGCAATGGCCTATGATCAGTAAATATTGTGAACTTCCTACCATAAAGATACGGTCTAAAATGTTTCACTGCCCAAATTACACCTAAAAGTTCTTTTTCTATGGTGCTATACCTAGTTTCTGTGTCACTTAAAGTCCTACTCGCATAAGCTACTGGTTTATCATTGCCAATAGTACCCTGTGATAGAACGGCTCCTATAGCAAAGTTAGATGCATCAGTCGTTAATGTGAACGGTTTTTCAAAATCTGGGAATTGTAATAAAGGGGCATTTGTTAAAAGCTTTTTGCAAGTTTCAAAACTTTGTTTGTACTCATCATTAATTATTATTTTATTTCCTTTTTTTAAACAAACTGTTAAAGGTCTCGTTATTTTAGCGAAATCCTTGATAAACTTACGATAATAACCAACTAATCCCAAAAAGCTTTTAATTTCTGTAACTGTTTTAGGTATAGGGTATTTCAAAACTGCGTCTATCTTGTCAGTATTAGGCTTAAGTCCCTCACTTGTGATAGTGTGACCCAAATACAATACTTCTTTTCGTAAAAAATGAGATTTATCTAATTGAACTTTAAGATTTGTTTTTCTGAACCTATCGAAAACTGCTCTAAGTTTATCAACGTGTTCTGGTAAGCTTTTTGAAAAGATGATGACGTCATCTAAGTATACTAAACAATGCATGCCCTGTAGACCTCTAAGAACATTATCCATGGCTCTTTGGAATGTCGCTGGGGCGGTCTTTAAACCAAATGGCATTCTATTAAATTCATAATGCCCAAAAGGGGTACTGAAAGCTGTTTTCGGTCTATCTTCTTCCCTAACTTCAAGTTGATGGTACCCTGATGCTAAATCAAGCGTCGTAAAATATACACTTTTACCTAACATGTCAAATAAATCGTTAATATTAGGCAAAGGATATTTGTCATCTGTAGTTATGTCATTAAGTCGTCGGTAATCTATCACCATTCTCCACTTTTTCTCTCCAGATGCATCTAATTTCTTTGGTACTAGATGTACTGGTGCACTCCAAGGAGAGTGTGACTCTTGGATTATCTTGTCTTTTAACATTTTTTCTATTTGTTGTCTTATTTCCGTAGTCTGAATTGGAGGTAACCGATGAGCTTTAATATTAATTGGATCTTCATTTTTAGTGCGAATCTCATGTTTTACCTCATTAGTAAAAGTTAACGGTAAATGTTCACAATAAAAAATGTCCTTGTAATCCCTACAGATTTTCCCAATCATATTTTTTTCTTCTTCATTCATATGCTCCAATCTTAACTTTTTTAAATTATCATCCAATAATTTGTCAACCTCACGATGATTTACAAAATTTAAATTTGTTTCGCCATCTGTATCTAAATATGACACATCAAACGGTTCTACTCTAAACGGTGCCGTCACAACTAATTTTTGTTCAGCCTCAGTAACATTTTGTATAATGGTTGATGCAAAACCATTTTTACAGTTTACTAAAGCTGTAGGCATCCTAATCCCTTTTTGGAATTCGATAAAGTTCAAAATTGCATCCCCGTTTGTCAAATTCACTGGTAATGAAACTCTGTACTCACAACGAGGCGGCAAAATATACGTTTCCTTCATAGGAGGTGAATAATTTATTGGTATTCGCGTATTTTTTGTAAACAAGACCAAGTTTTCCATGTCCATTGAAGCACCTAAAGTTCGTAATAATTCGCTACCTATTAAACCGTCATATCTACTATCCACGCTGTATACATAAAATTTATGTTTTATCTGACTTTTAAAAATTTTAGGTAAATTTATATAAACGATTTCACTATGAATACTCGATGCGTGAGTACTAATCACTTCAAATGGTTCAATGTGTTTGTCGTTTTGAAAAAAAATGTTAGCGAGGTCTGGGCTAATAAAAGACCTAGTACTCCCCGTATCTATCATAAAAACAGCATTTAATTCTGGAATAATTATATGAGGTAAATTTAATTTTGTACAATTTATTTTTATTTTTTCGATATTGTTGAGGCTATCATAAAAAAATTTCCTATCTGTTCATGGTCTGAACTAGTCGGATTCGATTCACAGCTATATGAACAAGATGGTTGAATATTATCAGTATCAGTATAATTAACGCGTCTTGAACTGGCTGTTCTCATCGTAATATCGGTATTGGAGGTCGATGGCATAGGCGATTCTTGGTATTGTAATCCATTGTTCGAAAAATGCCGACGCTGCTGTGACGACGACTGTTTTACTGGTGACCTAAATACCGTGTTATAATTGTTTCGATTATTTAATGTTCTATCATTTCTAAATTGTAAAGAATTATTATTTGAATTATTTGAATTATTAGAATTATTAGAATTATTAGAATTATTAGAATTATTTTGATAATTAGATGCATTCGAGTTCCTTTGGACGTTATGGTTTGGAGAATTAAAATTATTAAATTGTTTCGGATAAGAATTCCTATTTTGGAATGAATTAAAATTATTATAATTAGGTCTAAAATTTTGATTGGACCTTGGGTTCTTACTATCGTAAACCGTTTGAAAATTTTGTTCTTCCAACACGGTTTTTAAAGCATCTTCCAGGGTGGTAACATTACGTAGTCTCACTAATCTTACAAGATACGCTGGTAAATTAAATAAGAAAACGTTTAATGCCGAATTATTATATATTGCTTGTTTAGCCTGTCTTATTTCGGGGTTGTTAATGGTTTCATTTATTTTGGAGAATAAAATACTCCTTAAATGTTGAACACGATGACAGAAATCTAAATAACTTTCGTTCCTATCCTTTTTTAGGGAATCTAATTCCATAGCCAGACAATCTTCTGACCGTGGATCGCCAAAGTGTTGGCTTAATAATAACTTTAGGTTATCCCAAGTATCTATTTGTTCCCGTTCCCCAACTAGACTTGCGGCTTCCCCAGATAATCGACTAGTAATTACGTGAAACAGATATTCATTTTGTAAATTGCCACCTTGAAATGTCTGTAAAATGTATTCGCATTTCTTAATAAATAATGGTAATAATCTAGAATCACCATCAAAAACAGGAATAATTTTTACCATTTCCACAGGTACTCTTACGATATTTTCCATTTTGAATATAAAAAAAAAATTACCTATAAAATAATTGTTTAAACCTAACTTCTATTAACAATATTTTGATTGTTTAATAAAAATATTTTTCCGGCGTTTTCCAATCCGAAATAAACGTATAACTAATACAAGAGGAAAACAAGGAAAGTCACGGGAAGTGAAAAGTTTTACTCACAGTCCTGTAATCTTGACCATGCTCCTCCGGGATACTGCTAGTTCTTGGCTGCTCTTCCACCGATGCCGTACTGTCCTTAACTTATTTATTTGTTCGGCGATCTCCGTTGAAACGTTAAAACGTACGTTACCCGGCTAGTACTAAATCACGAAAAAAAAACGTGGTATAACTTCTTCCAGGCAACTATGGAGATCCTACCGGCTGCGCCAGTAAAGGAACGGCAACGGACTTTTGGTTTAAAAATAATTTATTTAAATCAACAGAGTGACGGCACTTAATTAAGAACTAAACAATAATCAACTTAATATCTATGTCTTCGTGAATTTATACATTCAGATTTACTTACTAAGTATTGGTCGTTGCTGACGCACGACCTACATTCGGCTTAGTGCTAGCAAAGCATATATTAATAGGGTTGGTACTCTTAACTACACTTACAGTATCGTGGGAACAACACGCAAACACATAGTCGAAATAATTAACATCACCGCATACACGAATTCAAGTCCGACCAGTCACCACAAGTAGCACCCGCTCAAGTTCACGCACAATCAGCCATATATAAATAGGTATTCAAATGTCATATAATAAGAATTACTAGGTGTTCTGTTACTCACTCGAAATAAAATGGTCCAACTTCTTTGACAATCGGGATCGCGCCCTTTTGAACTTCTTCGTGGTTTGTGTAATTAAACAAGTACACTTTAAAGTCCAAAGGGAAGGGAATTGTCTCCCACATTTTGCGGACATCCGTTTTCTTCGAAAGAGCCATTTCCTATGCAAAGATAATAAA
The DNA here is from genome assembly GCF_905475465.1 of Pieris napi. NCBI lineage: Eukaryota > Metazoa > Arthropoda > Insecta > Lepidoptera > Pieridae > Pieris > Pieris napi. The sequence goes on from NC_062241.1 coordinate 11,289,698, forward strand.
ACTGTGTTATTATAACATTTAACACTAATTAAAATGTATCTATGGAATCGTTCTGGGGCTCTGTAGTGTAAACATATGGCTAATAATTCGACACCAGGTTTCGATTACTGTTGAAAAAATGCGTGTTGGTAGGCAGAGTTCATATACTTAAAAATGATTAGTGATGCATGCGTGTCGTCTATAGTGAGTTGTCTATTTTCACATTGAAATTTATAAACGCAACTTTTAGCAGCATAGGATTTAAGATGATAAAAGGGAAGAAGATATTCATTCATAGAAAAAAAATTCTTTTGCAATAAAAACGGGTATCATTGAGGACACAATTGCCAGAATTAACTTCATTTTTTAATTATCAAAAGTACTACGTTTAATTACTGTAATCGCCTTTAGAACTAAAATTTCCTTAGGTTCCCGTTTTGTTGACAGCTTTGTTTTCAAATTTGAAATTCACCTTTTTCAGTTGCCCCTTGAGTATAGTTGGAAACAGGATCCAACCGAACAGAATGCCGAAAATTGTTGCCCCCATGCATCCTGCTGCTATTTTCATATGCTTCGGTAGATTCATTATTCCACTGAAATAAATCTTATCAGGTGAAAAGGTGGGAGCTTGTAGTTTATTGTTTATCAGAATGCCAAATAATAAAATGACTGCTTCACGACTGATTTGAGAGCGACCGCCGATGCGAAAACCGCTGCGTGAGTTCGAAAAGTGAGTTACAGAATCGCAGGGCAGTTTATTAAACGCGGGCTTAGAAATCTTCTAAGGAATTGAGCACACAATAAAAATTTATAATATCGGCTCATTATCTTGTAGCAATAGATAGGTATATTAGTTGTTAAAGCAGAAGACAAATGGAGGTCATGAGTTTGATTTCCAGTGATAAAGTTGATGTTGAGTAATACCAGAATTCATTTTCCTTAAAAAAGGTAGGTATCAGCAGATTCACGCCCCAATAGGGCATGGGAACTTTCGATATACATATCATATATGATGACATATCATATAGATGATTATATTCAAGATAAGAATGCTTGGAAACATGCTGGTCCTACTCCATAGGACAATCCTATGATTGGCTCTATAGCCTGGACAAAATCAAATTGGTTGCTGATTTTTTGCTTTAACATATTTTTGTTATTATTATTATTATTATTTTTTAATTTATATAATGCTACAAATGTAATTTTTTTTTTGTATCTCACACACTGTTTTGTTGTGTTTTTTTAATATTTTTATTACTCTTTAATGTTAATATTCTACGGTTTCGATATTTGTAAATATGTGAGGAACATGTATACTAACTTTTTTAGTATAGTAGTTTATTCTAAGAGTACATTGTCTTCACATATAATTATTTAACAAATGTAACAAAATATTGTAAACCTATTTTAAAAGAGTAAGTGTGGAGTTTCTTGCCCATTCTTCTCCACACGAAACTACCTTTTGGAAGGGGCAACTAGAATCATCTTTATATATTTTTTTTTTTGACGTTCAAAAGTCCCATTTTAGATGGTCTAATTGAAATAAACGATTTGACTTTGACTTTGACAGTAAATAAATAGATAGTAGTCGTTAGCTTAACATAATTTAGCATACAAAAAATCTAATAATGTAAATCATACTCAATTCCACTTGAACACACAAAAAAATTCATAAAAATTAGTTTCAGTTTAGGAATTTCATTACGAACACATACATGCACAGAAGATTTATATACTAGCTGTTTATTTCATGTATAGATAAATAATCTAGATACCGACTGCAGCTGATTTGCGAATCTAAACCATCCAGGGCTCCACCCAAACAAATACAAAAAAAAATCATTCAAATCGGTTCAGTGAATTATATAAATATAAGAATTGAGCTAAAATTTTAATAAAATGTGTTGCGTAAGAAAATATATTTTCAGTATTAAAATAAATAAGCCTATTTGATATTCTTGGAAAAATAGACGAAAAGCTTTTCGACTTATGTTTAGAGGTCTTTCAAAGGTCAAATAAAGTTAATAAGTCCAATATAATATGTTTATAAATGACAAGGACTGTTTTTGATTTGACCGAGTCAATCCTGCCCTGCGATTCTGTAACTCACTTTTCTAAAATGACTGCTTCACGACTGATTTGAGAGCGACCGCCGATGCGAAAACCGCTGCGTGAGTTCGAAAAGTGAGTTACAGAATCGCAGGGATGGGCCTGTAACTTCCTCCAGTGACACTGATTCCATCGTTTTTGTATGAAATTTCCTTGTATTTCTCTTAATATCTGTAGCGCTGATTTCAAATTGCGGGCACAAATCTCATTATTGAGATTGGGATAGTCTGTATCGCAATTGGAGTAAGTGCTCCGACATAACTCTGGTTATACACACAATATGTGTATAACCAGAGTTATGTAACCTGACGTTAGTAAATTTACATCTAATATATGTCTGTCACATGCTCCTCCGAAACGGCTCGACCGATTCATATGAAATTTTTTATGCATATTCAGTAAGTCTGAGAATCGGCTACTATCTATTTTTCAAACCCCTAAGTGATAAGGGGTGTCCAACTCAAAATATGTTTTTTTTTATTTTTTAGAATTGTATTATTATATATTTTTTTTATTATATTATATTATATTATATTATATTATATTATATTATATTATATTATATTATATTATATTATATTATATTATATTATATTATATTATATTATATTATATTATATTATATTATATTATATTATATTATATTATATTATATTATATTATATTATATTATATTATATTATATTATATTATATTATATTATATTATATTATATTATATTATATTATATTATATTATATTATATAATAGCAATCGTCGCACTGCTCGCACACTTGAGGCTAAAATGAGCCCTTTATTTTTTCTCACACTCATAAATTGTGATATAACATTCTTGTTTCCGATAGTACGACTAATAGATTTAAGAACCCTTAGATATGCCAAGTTAGTTTTTGTTAGCGTCGCAACGCCTACCACTAATTTTATGTTAGTTATAAGCTCATATTTTAAAGCCAGTTGTTACCCAGCTTTAAGCAGTGTTTAATTTAACATACATCTATCAACCGCCACCAAACTCAACTCCGGACTAAGGTTATTCCACGTTTCCGTCAAGTTCACATAAAAACTTAACTAAAAGTAAAAATTTCAGACGAAAATTGACGCTGTGACGAAACGGAGAGGCATGAGGTATATATTTTTAATGTAAACAGTTATAAATTAAGAGGGTCCGGGCAAAAACTCTAACCCTCTCTCCCGATTGCCGTTTAGGCTTTTGCTACAATCTATTTTAATAGACACTTCAAGAAGCGATGGTAATAAAAACTTAAATTTGAAATGAAGTTATAAAAGATAAATGTTTTAAAAGTTATAAAAATATTTTTTTCAATTCAGAATCAAAGCTTTTATATAATACCTAATCGATGTTACCTTCAATAGCAAGGAAAATCGATTTAATAAAAATTACAGAGCAAAATGTAATATATTTTTTAAATGTATAAATCGTATGCTACATTCTCACGGTGACAAATGCGCTTACTGGCAATCTTTAACTATTATATTTTTCTTTATTTTTCTTTAGGCTTAGGAATAATTGACAATAACTCAGAACAAGAACTAGGGAATTACAAATTGGGGGATGTCCAATGGGAACATCTAGGGAATCGTAGATAATATAACCCTTGTACCTGAAGTCTTGGTCTCAGATTTTTGTAATTTCCTTATAATTTTTTAACATAATGTTGATTTCTTTAGGATTTCCTTCTCTGAATGAGCAATAATAATTAATTGCGGAGATAAATAGAAATATTCGGATTCGATCGTTCGAACTTCAGTATTTTATATAATCATAATTATTTTATAAACCGTTGTTGAGATTTAAAACATTCTTATTATTGTTCTAGGAATAGTCTAAGTATGTATAGTAAACTATTTTAACTATACTATATATACTAAGGCACAACATTTTTGTGCATATCTAAAAAGAAAAAAATATAAGCATTAGGGAGACTTTGTAAGATTTTAAAATATAATTTAGTATTTTTTAGTACAAATTAGTTGTCTCGTTAATCCGTGATAATTGTTTTACACTTGAAAAGGTATAACCTATATGATAACGAACAGAAATTTCATTTAAAAGTCCGCATATCAGTTATTGTGTTGTCATACTTTTCAATATTTATGCCTACTTGAGTTTGATTTAACTTCGCAGTATCTACCGATACATATACATATAAACCTTCGTCTTGAACAACTTTTTATTAATAACGGGCTGTCCCCTGCTGTTTTTGGTATTAACCCGCCTGTTTTAATAAAACCTAAAGCCTCAATAAATCCAGGACAGAAATATTTTCTCAACTTAAACCCTAGTAGTTCCTAAGTTCGAACTCGATAAAGCGCAGTCAATCATAGGTATGTTCTCAAAAGGAAAGAATTTTTCCCGTTTCTGCAACATTTTTCTTTGATACTGCGGGTCTATTTATCCTAGCATGATGTTATATATGTTATGTTATTCACTGCAAATGTATCTTGCAATTAAGATCGGTTCAGTAGTTTTAGGTTTGTTTGTTGTATATGTTGGTTACAGTCCACAACGTAGTGAGGAACGGCAAAAAATCGACAACGTGTGGAAAGCACAGAAATGATCACATGCCTATTAGAAAAACAAATCATTACGAAACAAATACAAAAAACTGTAGCCAGGTCTGAAGGGTTGTAAAATCGCTGGTTTTAATTCAGTAGTTTTAGAGTTTAATAAAAAAAAAGTTCCAAACCACATCATTCATCATCAAATCTAAGGTCAGAAAGCGACTTTATTTATTATGTTGTAAATCTATATATACTAGCTGCCCCCGCGAACTTCGTTTCTCCTTAATGTGATTCTACTTATCCTACCTTTTTAGTACATACCAACATGGAACATTTTGCTTTGCTACCCCAGAGACTATTCGGTTTTCCGGAATAAAAACTTTTTCGGTTTTTCTGTGATTTTTCTCTATATATACGTAAACCTCAGAGTTCAAGTCATAAGTTGTTAATTAACAAATAAAAAATAGGGGTTGAGTGTAGAGGGGTGAAAATTAAGGGTTGTATGTATTTTTGTATGCTGAATCATAAAAAACTAATCTAACAAATAAAAATTTAGGGGAAGGGGTAAAAATAAACTCTTAACATTTAGGGGGTTGAAAGATAGATAACAGCCGACTTACTGAATATGCATAAAAAAAAATCATAAGAACCGGTCGAGCCGATTCGGAGGAGTATGTGAACGAACATTGTGACACGAGAATTTTATATAGATATTTTATAATTTTTTAGTAAAATATTTGTTTTAAAAATACGTACGTGACCAGTCACTTCAGTGTGGCAGCTGGTAGGGCACTTGGAAAGTATTGCAAACGGCTTGGGCGGGTTAGCTACAGCGTACAATCGACTACAGACGTATTTTAGAAAATTCCACTTTTTACTCGTAGGTACAAATATAAAGTTAAATGCTGTTATAGAGGCATTTTGTATTGAATGAACAAACCAATTATGTAATTATAAATAGTTAATTCGAAAGTTTTATAGTAAAAACAAAACTTAAATTATCTAAAACTATAAATGTTTTGCAATAATTGATTTTTTTTAAAGTTAAGTTAATAATAAATATATAATAATAAATAAATTAGAAAAAAGATCATTAAACGATAGTTATATAATCTGGTGTATAAAACAAAGTTATATATTTGTATTCTTTTGATCTGTATAAAGCTTTAACTTCAGGCGTATTTTCAAAAATGTTTTATTTATTTTGTATGAAACAATGAAATGTTTTCTGCCCGATTGTACCGGTACCGCCCACTTATTGAATACTAGAAAGGCGTCTATTTCCCTAATTGAAAATTGAATTTTATGCAATTTAGCACCTGACTTAATAAATTAATCTTTTAATCTAGTTAATAAATCTACCAATGAGTATTAATAATGAATGGAAATGCAATGGAAATTTGTTGTTATAATTTATACATACATTTTAGTTACTTCCGTGACAGGATGATTGAGATTTGTATGTAGATTGTAGGTATTACTCGTATATGCCGCAAAAAAACGCATTGTCCAATAGTATGCCATCAAATACATAACATACATAACTTGTGTAAAAAAACAATTCTCACAACGCAGTTCTTCTACCGTAAAAAGTTGTGAGATTCATGTAATACCAAGTCAGTTAATTCAGTCCCTACTTAAGGTCAGAACCTTCTGTCTTAAATTATTACGTAATTAGCTAACCTAACAACATCTTATACTGACCATGTCTATATTATAAATCTTGTGTTGTTGTGACTTTTGACTAGACCCCAAAGTCCTTACTGAATTTACAATCCGGTGGCAAGAGAAAACCCGATAGACCGAGGCTGCTTTGGTGGGTTGGTTGCCACAAAGGGCTGTATAGCCATTGATGATGATGATGATGACTTGGTCATCGCATGGAAACTCAATGTATCTCACAAGTAGTACGTGTTATATTAAATTAGATTGTTTAGTGCGATAGCCAATTCAATCAATCGATATTCAATGCTACAAAAGTTAGTAAACGCCTAGTGTAGCTCATTCGAATGGATCCTAGCATTCTAAATGCATCCAACTTTGAGCGAGAGAGTTCTGCTGCTTTTGAATCTATTGATATTCCTTTATGTTGGAAATGCGTAGGTACTTAATACAACGTGCGTATACATATACTGTTTTTGTTCAAACGTACATACGTAGCCTAATAATTTAAATTAATTTAGATTTGTGCGTAAAACAATCCAGTATAAAAATTAAATAATTAATTAATTAATGATTGTGTAATTATTACATACAACGAAACAGTATTTGCTGTATACCTATTTCGTGCCTACGAAACTAGACATTAAAAGCAAAATAATATGAAAGCACTAATCACTCTTTTATAAATAAGGCGATGAGGCAATTTAGCATATTTAAAAACGTTGGTCTACCCTTACCCTTATCATAATAAACGCCAATCAAAAATCAAGTGTCAATAAAAGAGGTGTGTCATGCATGTTAAATTAAGAATGTTTTCAAATTGAGTTCTACCTTCCCTGTAATTTACCGTAATTGTAAAATTGTATGTTTTAAATAGATCAGGTATTATTAAAAAAGAAAAATAGTAACAAAGAAATTTCAATATGACAGGCTTGTATTTCCTCGTGGTTAAGTGGTTTGTATGGGGACCGTGACAGGGTGGATTTCCTGTTGGAGCGAGGATTTTAATTCACTCCTTGAATCTCAACTCATGAGTCTTGACCATCACCGTTCAGTTGCTCGCCTTTCAGTCTTCTATAGATTGCACTCCGGAGAATGCTCCATGGAACTACACAATGTGATTCCGTCATCCCCTTTCACTCAACGCTCATCTTGAAGCCTGGTGGAGTTTCACCTCTTCGCTGTCGACATCCCCAGGTGCCTCTGGCTTGAGGCTCATCAATCTACGTGGGTACGGAGACCTTTCTAAAGCAATTGTGTTGCCGTCGACACTGTTCGGTTAAAGAACAAGTATTTTTTTTCTTTATATAGCAAACGGGCAGGAGGCTCACCTAATGTGAAGTGATACCGCCGCCCATGGACATTCTCAATGCCAGAAGGCTCGCAAGTGTGCCGGGCTTTTTAGTACGCTCTTTTCTTGGTTTCATATAGGGGTGGTGCGCGACAAAAACTGCCTTCAGAAACGCTCAGTAGCGGAACGACGGATATCGTGATGATACGGAGGGTTTTGTAATCTGAGCTCTGTCTTGTTTTGTTGTGTTTTGCTGTCATTTTTATTTTCTTTTGTTTCTTATTTTAGTTTAGTCATAGTATATAGTATGATTATATCTCTCTGTATCTGTTTCTCTGTTTTCGCGATGGAAAGCTGGTCAGCTGTTACCACAGGACTTCTATAGTAGTATTATAGCCACCAGCCTCTCACAAAGATCGTTAGTACCTGTAGCATATAAACCTGTAAAATGCAATATTTTTATTATTATCTATGTTTATATCTATCATATGGTTTAGGATTCATAGACACGTCTGATGCTTTATGATGATTTACTGGTGACCTTCACTGACAAATTGTACAATATGTCGGCCTATGCTCCATGGGTAACAATTCACTCATGAGTTTATTATATATTTTTTTAATTTTTTTTTAATTGGACAATTCACACCAATTGACCTAGTCCCATACTAAGCTGGTGAAGCTTGTGTTATGGGTACTAGGCAACGGATATACATACATATTATAGATAGATAGACATATAAATACATATTTAAACACCCAAGACCTAAGCACAACACCAAATGCTCATCACATCGATGTTTGTCTCAGCCGGGGATCGAACCCGGGACACATGGATTCGCAGTCAGGGGTACTAACCACTAGACCAATGAGCCGACTATAATTGCTCTATTGCAAAATTCAGCTATCGCATATAATTGCTTTAGTATATATTATACTAGTTTATAAATTATATAATATAATGAAGCGCTTGAAACTATAACAAGGTGCTTTCAGGACTGACAAACAGGAACGTTGTCATTGAAGATGTATACCATTTAATTAGAGCTTTCGCGAAAGCTTTGGAATATATGCACTTTTAATAAGTTCATGCTAGTTGTGAAATTCATATTAATGGTAATCTTGATACAGAGAAAGAATTAAAAGAAGTCCTATTAGTTCGGATAGTTCGGATAATTACCACCACCACTATGTGGAACCCGCAGTTGGCGCATGGTAGACGGTAATGGTGATTCCAGAGCTGGTGCTTTCCTCGCTCAACGAATAAGTATTGCATCACTGCCACGCTGTCAGCATTAAAGGGACAGGGACTTTTTTTTAAATTAATTTTTTGTGTTAATTTTAATTTATTCTTAATTATTGTTATTTTATCTACATCTTATATTAAGTATTTATTATAATACGTGACTAATTATAGTGTCCTTATTAAGATAATGAGAGCAGTCTTGCCCTAGTGGCTTTAGCGTCCGACTGTCATCCCTGAGGTCGTAGGTTCGATCCCCGGCTTGTGTGTCCATTGGTGCACCAATGGACTTTCTATGTGCGCATTTAACATTCGCTCGAACAGTGAAGGAAAACATTGTGAGGAAACCGGCTTGCCTTAGACCCAAAAAGATGAGGCTGATCACCTATTAGATTAAGAAATGATCATGAAACACATACAGAAATCTGAGGCCCAGACCTAAAAAGGTAGTAGCGCCATTGATGTTTTTTATTTTTTTTTAAGATATAATAATAAAGCCACTTTAATTTCATACTATAAAGATTACAAATCAGATAGGTGTCCACTATTAAGTCTATTAAATCTACGTAATTGTTATTTCCAAAAATAGTTCCTAAATCTATATACCTATATTTGAAATACAGTTGTATTAACTTTATATCAAATTAATTCAAAAATACTTCAAAGATTGAAAACATAATCAGATTAGAAGCTGACGTGGGCGTTGTTGATTCAAACAAACAACTATTTTTAGTCTCTTAAACCCATTTTATTACATTTTATGATTTCTACATGAGATTGAGCGATGGAGGGACTGTAAGATGTTTGCTTCTATTATATTTAATAAAATTTATCTTGAATAGTATAGAAAAAACACCTTTTGTATGGCAATCAAGGTTTATAATAATTAACCAAAAACATTCAACGATTCCTTCCTACTAGAATTTAAAATAAATTTAAATGTGCTTTGGAAAAAGTGTATTATTCTATAAATGATGATTTGCGTGATAAATTATAATTAATATTAATTTGAACCGGAATAATAATTTGATAAAAAAATATAAGAATTGACTATAATGATATGACTCATAATAGTATAAGATCCCGCTATACAACGACCTTCACCGAGATGCTTATTTAATGAAACTTATTTTATATTTAATTTAATATGTCAATAAATATAATCCATATGGGTTGCCTAGCAAATTTCAGTCCAGAGTATGTTTAATTAATATTTAAAAAAAAAATTTTTTTTTATAATTTGCATGTAGTAAATTATTTGAACTTTTTTCAATCAATATTTTTAATCAGGGTAGTATTATATATGTATCACTATAACCTTCTTTTATACTAAAGATGTATATATACTTTAGTGTCACATAAAAAATATACACATAAATAATTAATTGATTAAAAACAACCTAACGTTTGCATATTCTATGGGCTTCATACTTTTTATTGGTATAGAATTTATCTAATAATCATACCGGTGAAATGTTAAATGTATGGTTAAAATTAATTAAACATACTCTGGACTGAAATTTGCTAGGCAACCCATATGGATTATATTTATTGACATATTAAATTATATGTAAAATAAGTTTCATTAAATAAGCATCCCGGTGAAGGTCGTTGTATAGCGGGATCTTAGACCATAATGTAACTTCTATTTAAAACTACATTTTAAGACAAATTTGCACGTCATTATGTATGGTGAATATGCGAACTTTAGATTGTATAACATTTTTGTACCACATTCTTGAAAAGTGAAAGTTGTTATTTTCTAAAACTGAATATTAGGTAGAAACACTGAAATTTGAAGTTGTAGTTTTCAAGAACATATCATTAAAACTGAACGAGCTGAGTTAAAATAAGTTAAAGTATAATTAATTAGACTTACCTGTTTTCCGTAGTATTAAAAGAAATTATTCATTGAATTAATTATTTTGTTCCATAGCTAATTGCAATTTGAATAAAATGTGGTACGATTTTTATAAAAAAGAATTGTTATTGTACTTTTTTTCACATGAAAAATACGGCACATTGGTGGTTTATAGTGCCATTGAGCAAATTCATATGTTTCACTCCTTATCAATATTTAGAATGATGATGCTATGTAGCCTGCATGAATAAATAAACTAACATAAATAATTCCTAACAATACCACGTTTGAAAAACTTTGTTGCGCGGAATATAGAAACACATAATTAATGTCTAACGTTTATTTCACAAAAAGACAAGAACGTTTGACGAGGAAAGAAGGATTATGAACCACAATTCTCTTCACTCAATATATGGCCATAAATGACAAAATTTGAAATGAATTTTCTCCCCAATCAGAATTAACAAAGCCAATACATAAGACCCTGCTAATAAGATCATAGGGGTAGAGATGCGGGACAGGCCCGCCTGCTCTTGATTTACTATATTATTGCACGATTTAATCAAGCGATCACATTTTAAGGTCCTTGTAAGGAGACCGGCTTCTTTAAGGCGCAGAGTTCTAAAAAATAAAATTATATACATTTATTTCCATGTGTATGATTGTCATTGTGTATGAGAAGTGTTGGCCTAGTCGTTATAGCTTGCGACTCTCATCTGAGGTCTTAGGTTCGAAACCCAGCTGTGAACCAATGAACTTTACCTCGTTCGTACGGTACTCGATGTGTTCGTCCTAGGATTCACTCTTCTCTTCTTCTATCCATACAACATAGTGATAATTCAAAAAAATATATATTTTATTCATAAAAGTATGCAATGATTTTATAAATGTTTTGTTATGACGTTGTCATGTTAAACTATCGTCCGTAAACCAACTTTACAGACAACCATTTTTTTTACATTGTAATAAAGTATTAGACAAAACTTACATGACTTTGAATTGCTCCGTTAGCGGGAATGTTTTAGACGTAAACATATATTTCTTCACTTTCGAATACAGGTTCACTTCTATAAGTTCGCATTGTGCATGATTATCGAATACTGTTCAACAAAATTAATTAAAACATTACAGAATACAAATTATGAAATAATTATGATGTAATTAAATATATAAGTACAGTATTTACATTTTCTTAACCTACATAGGAATAATAAAAATAAAAGTAAAAGTTTGGTCCCTGTGGCAGTGTACCTTTAACGCTAGCAGCATTTCCTCGCTGTATTGCGATACTTATTCGTTGAGCGAGGAAAGCACCAGCTCTGGGGTCACCGGTACTATCTACCAGGCGTCAACTTCAACTTTTAATTAGCGCCTGTGCACTTGAACCCCACGGCCCAAGAGTTCAAAGGGAATAAAATCGAAGTTGCAAATACAAATAGATTTAAATAATTACATAATTAATTACACCAATTTTAAGTACAATAAATTTGTTTTAAAATCAGTTAAAGATTTCATTTTTGTTAATTCACGGGATGACTTCATTCTATGTATTAGAACTTGAGATAAAGTCGCAATAAAATATACGAGAAAAACAGTATACATTTCGAATGGGGGAGGTAAGAATAGGAATGTTCATAATCTGACGAGGGTATATAGGTGTTATGTGTGCAAGAGGCAGGTGATTTTAAGCACTATTTTCGTATTAATACAGGGACAGACATAAGTCAAGGCCCAAATAATGTTATAGATCCAGCTTACGTAATTCCGTCTCTTGATTTTTTGTGTGGCGTCAAACAACTCGCTGTACCACGCAATTTCAACAGCGATTCTGGACGCGATTACAATTTTAATATTGGGTTTTCATTGGATATTAGTTCAAGTAATTGTTAAACATTAAGACATACACAAGTTACGAGGTAATCAGGTAATTGAAACTCTTATAATAATGACCAAAAGATAGTCAGTCGTCTTTGATATTGTTTGTCCAGATTTTAATATAAATGATAGGAACGTTAGTTTGAATTGTGTGATAGTGTAAACCTAATAAACCGAATATAATAATTTTTAAATAAATCAATTATAATAGCTTAGTTATATTACTTTAAATATATTAATAAATATTAAATTCAATGAGATATAAAAACAAAATCTATAACAAAAAAAAAACAATTACTAACATTAAAATAAATAAAATATATTTAAAAGGAGTCCCTTTAGGCAAGGTTCCGCAGATACTAGCAGCGTTCCCACTTTGAATAGCTAGACTATACCTTTGTCCGAGGTAGCTGCCAGCTCTTCGGTCTCCTGTGATGTCGACTAACCTTTTTGCTATTTTCCTTAAAAAGCCTTATAGCGCTAGGACCCCACGGACCAAGGGATTTAAAATAAATTAAAAAATTATATATTAACCATTTATAATTGCTATATAGTGTAAGTTTTCAGTTCAATCTCATACGTAATGGAAGTCTGTGTGTATTAAAAATAAATTATCCAGTGCGCAAACTCTATATTTGTCTTAGATTGCAGACATGTATTTTATTCTATACCAGACAAATGTCGATGATGCACGGTAATGTTTGCATTTAGAGAAAGTCTTAATTGCTTACACAGACAGAAAAAGGGTGCCGTAATTCACGAGTTTTCACGATGAGAATTCACGATTTGAGAGGCGCAAATCAAATTTATCAATAATACACACGTGGACTTCCGTAATTTGAATTCGATTGAGTTGAACATGACGCGGTATAGGTACGTTAACGATAACTGCCGTTATACGATTTTCCGTTATTATGTAAGAAATATTTACATCTCTTAGCGACGGGGTAAATTGTAACATAATCTGTGAGTACGGCAGTTTTTGTGTCCCTCACTGCTTCAAGGGCGGAGTAGACATCCATTACTTTAGATTTATATATTTTTTCCTCTACAGTTCTGAGATATTTGTCTATAGACACTTGTTGAATCTGTGAAATAAATTTATTGTTAGAATTACAGTGACTAAGTGGCCTTTAAAACATCAAAATGTAGTACGGGACTTAATACAAAACGTATGAAACAGGTACTTGTATATTATGCAAATTTATGTTAACGTCAAATAAAACCTTTAAAATTTAATTAATTGCGTATTGTTTATTTACAATTGAATGAATTTCTGTAATAAACTCGCGGTTTAATCTGTTAAATGCTTATATAAACTTCAATACTAGCTGATTCAGCGGCCATTGCTTATATTGCCAAAATATTAAAAAAATTGGGGTGGTCTATCCTTATAAATATGAATTAAAAATACCGACAGTATGTGTATGTACAAACTTTAAATGAAAAAATACACACAGACTTTTAATTTAAAAATTGGTCAAGCTGAGAACTTTACGAATACTGTTAATACATAGTCTATATGTATAAAGTTGTCTCTGGAATATAATTCCATCAGTTTACTTACATGCTTTTCGGTTATCAGATTCATGTCTTTAATAATCACAAACTCATAATCGGTATTTGCTAAGTCCTCTAAATTCAATCTTCTATCTTTATCGTTCACTAAATGAGAGAGCAGGTTCGATGTATAAAAACAATGTATGACGTATGCACTCAAAATGAAAATTAAGTACGCTATGCGACGCGAAGAAAGATTTGCCTGAAGGGGCAGAACTGAAAATAAATTTTGTCGTTGAAAAGCCATTAAAATACAATTTACGTTCTACAAGTGTTCCTAACTAAGCGACAATTTGTTACTCATAATTGAGTAAGTAAAGGTTTTTGAATTGAAACTTCTTTAGGCGCGCGCATGAGGGTAAAATTTTTACGGATGAAACGTCACGAAGATGTGCAGCGTTTTTGTCGAAAGGGAGAGAGCAAATTAGACCGATTGAGAGAGAGTGGGAAGGGCGAATTACCTTATAGAAATTCTATTTTTAAAATTAAAATTTCGTAAAGAGAATTTATGAAATATTAGTATTTTATATTTTATGCAAAATAATTTAATGAAATCTCATTTTATATATATTTATAATTGTAAATTAAAATGCCACGTGTTTTTATTATCAAAGAAATAAATAAAATAAAATAAAATAATAATTTGTATTAATTTCCGACACCTAAATGGATGTATATGTTTACTTACTATGTTGACAATAAGCAGAAAACGCCATTAGAATTTCATGATGAAGACAACATTCTCCACCAAGAAGCCTTTTCTCCCAATAGCTTAGCAAATAGAAAACTGATGCGCTCAGAAATAGAGTCCAAATTAGACAAGTCCAAACGAGAGTTGAAAAAGGCAAGGTGTAGAATGTCTGGAGCTCAGATCTCTTGTAGCGAAGAAGAAAACCGAAGCTGTAATGATAAAGAAAAATATTGATTTATCTATTTCTTATAGTATATAACAATTTTTTTTTGACGTGATAACGTCTTTAAAATCGTTTTAGTCGGGTGACATGTTCAGAAACTTGTGTCACACCAAAACCTCACGAGCGCGATCGCAGGTATAACGAGAGAGAGACGGACCGATCTCCCGTCTCATCTCGAGCGCTGCCAGTCATTCCGTGAAACTTATCACGCGGAATCCTCACGAGCGGAGGCTGGCATAGCGTTCGAGTGAGTGGACCGATCTTCCGTCTCTCTCACTCTAGCGGCATACAAACGAATGGAGATTTTATCTTCATTAATTCCTTACTTCCCAAAAACTTATATCACCAATAAGACGTTATCACGTAAACATCTCGATCGTAAACCTACTTTACAAACAACCAATATTGTTTTTTTTATTTACAATATACTTTTACATTTGTAAATTTTTACTATTATTTTTTTCCACTATTATTATTAATACAATCTTCTTTTTGCGTCAGAGGCGTAAACCAACTGTTGTAGTCTCTGGCAGAATGACCAGCGCTGTGGAACACGTCTGCTCATCAGAATAATGCTGAGCCATGGCCAGTTACAACCACAGCGCGCACACAATACCCACTTAAAATCGACCTTATTCTTTTTTTTCTTTCCATAATATTTAATTTTTTGATTATTATTTTTTTCTCACAGAAACATACAAAATTATAAATGAATCTTTGGCCACAAAAATTTAGCCTACATTAAATTAAAAAATACTGTTCTATTTCTCACACAGAGTATTGATCATACGAATTAGAATATTTTTGATGCATATGAAAGGCCTATATCAACATCAATTTAAAATAAATTTAATTAAAAATGAATCGCAAAATATATCGCTTCGTCCAACAGCTAACTAGAAGATGATTGGACTAATTAGAGTATTTTTTTATTTAATTCTTGAACTCTTAAGAAGGTTTTTATGGAGAGAAAAATTGGAAAATATATTTAAAAACATTGAAATATTTAGTGCTTAAAATACATTAAAGCGAAACGAAGTTCGTGGGGTCAGCTATCTAATAATATATTTATTTTACAAAACAAAAGTAAAGGGTATTTCAACAAGAACTTTGTTTTTCAATTGTGGCCACACCGAGAACGTGATAGTTTTGACATTTAGTTTTTGGCGGTATTCGTAGCAGGTGCTTTGGCAATTATTACAATGAATTCAATTTCGCTCGAAAATCGCATTAAAATAATTCAAATCCACTATAAAAATGGTGGTTCTGTTAAAGTTACATTTCGTAAAATTCGTGATATTTTCGGCCAGCATAATCGTCCTTCTGAGACCGCTGTTAAGAATTTGGTCGCGAAATTTGAGTCGACAGGCTCGGTACAAAATGTGCCAACACCAACACGTGTTCGACCGGGTCGTTCAACAGAAAACATCGCCGCCGTGAGCCACAGTGTTGAAGAAGATCAAAATTTGTCAATTGCACGACGTTCTCAACAATTGGGGTTATCCAAAAGCACAACATGGCGAATTTTGCGAAAGGATTTGGCTTTGAAGCCTTACAAGATTCAACTGGTGCAGGAATTAAAGCTGATCGACCATTCAAATCGCCGCAGATTCGCTCAGTTCATTCAGGAACAACCTGCTGGTTTTTCTGAAAAAATCATTTTTTCAGACGAAGCCCATTTCATTTGTCAGGGTACGTCAACAAGCAAAATTGTCGCATTTGGGCTTCTGAAAATCCTAAAGCAATTATTGAGAAGGCTTTGCATACTCAACGTGTTACTGTGTGGTGCACTATGTGGTCTGGAGGCGTGATTGGGCCGTTTTTTTTCGAAGATGAGGCTGGAAATGCGGTAACAGTCAATGGATCACGGTATCGCGAGATGTTAACCACTAAATTTTGGCCTATTATTGATGACATGGATATCACTGAAATGTGGTTTCAACAGGACGGTGCCACATGTCACACAGCCAATGAAACGATCAATTTATTGCAAACCAAATTTCCCGAGCGCATAATTTCGCGAAATTCAGCTGTTAAGTGGCCAGCCAGATCGTGTGATTTAACACCACTGGATTATTTTTTGTGGGGCTATGTTAAAGACAGAGTCTATACGGAGCCAATCGAATCGATTGCAGCCTTAAAACTCAAAATCCGTGATGTCATTAACGAAATAGACCCTCCATTTTGCCAAAAAGTGATTAAAAATTTTGATGAAAGAATCAACATCTGTCAGCGTGGTCGTGGTGGACATTTGCCAGATATTATTTTTCATTCATAATTGCCAAACTTTTCTCTTTGTAATACAATAAAAATTTTATTCATTTTCCTCTAAATTCTTTGTTTTATTTTGTTTTAGAAAACAAAGTTCTTGTTGAAAAACCCTTTATAATAAAATATACATCAATAACATTTTTTATTTATAAAAACACTCCTGCCCTAACAGGCGACCCTAAATTGACAAAAGTTAATTAGGAAAAACAAAATTACATAATAAAAAATACAAGAAATTAACTAACTATAGGCACTAACAAATAATAGACCTTTTACCAGTTCACTCAGACAATGAAAAAGGTCCGTTAGCCTATGTAATTCGTTAAATTAATACAACGAATCATATGTGCCCTTTTCAGAAGGTTAGTCCTAGCTATTATTTTTATCAAGTACGTTTTTCTTGTTTCTTGTCAGTGTCCGTTGTTTTTAACAGCTTTTACGGTTACACTTAATCAAAAATTTATTGCGTGTATTTTTTTAAATTATGTTTCGGGTATTGCCAGCGCTACGTGCCGTAATCACTTAATGACAGGGTATAAAATCCAAGGTGATAAACGTGTTCAGTATCTACTAAAAAAAAGACATTAAAGAGGATGGCTGTCCAAGCGCCGTAATGTGTTATTAACATTGCACTTAAGTCTAAAATTTTACTAAACTCAGTAACATACTTGTGGGATATGTTCTATGGTTAAACATCATCAAAATAGAATATGAAAAGGAAGTATCAGTTACCCTTTTTTTAAGTTAATTCAACAGATGCCTGATGTTTCATTTCTATGACTGAGTTGAAATTTTCATCGTCATAGGAGATAGTAAGGTCATATTAGAGAACTATGAAAGTAATTGTGCATAGAAATTACCGTGTCATTACCACAAACTACCGAGAGAGGACTATTTTGGTCTACAGCCCTGCGATTCTGTAACTCACTTTTCGAACTCACACAGTGGTTTTCGCATCGGTGGTCGCTCTCAAATCAGTCGTGAAGCAGTCATTTTAGAGTTACAGAATCGCAGGGCAGTTATTGTAAAGGTTAATTAAGTGCGTTAAAAACATTGACACACAAATAATACTAATTCATACCTCCACTGGAAAATGGAATTTATGGGATAGGCATCATCTAAATACTCCCTTTTCAACATCATAGGTCGAACGTAAATGTCTATTGAGTTGTTCGCCGATGGCACTTCGTAGTCATCGATATAAGGTGGAAGTCTAGGTGCATATGTAACGCTGTAAAAATAATTATACTATCACAAAAACCTGGAACAAGACGAGGGGTTGACAGATCATCAACTGCGAATGATGATCTGTCAACCCAAAACTCTATCTGTCCAGAACTAATGGGGCAATACTGGACTCTTTCTGTTATATTTTAATAGTCATATTAAATGCAAATAAAGCAGATGGGAGCAGGTGATTTACAGTGAAATCACTCTCATTCCTGAGGTGGTTGGTTCGATCCCTTGCTGCTCAAACGGTGAAGGAAAACATCGTGAGGAAACCAGCTTGCCTTAGAAACAAAAAGTCGACGGCGTGTGTCAAGTACTGACCACCTACTTGCTTATTAGATTGACAAATGATCATGGAAAAGATACAAAGATCTGTGGCCCAGACCTAAAAAGGTTATAGCGCCACTGATTTATTTATTTTTTTATTTTATTTTTATTGTTAGTGATTGAAAGATTAGCCCATCGTTTGGTGACGTCACAGGCGTTAAATCCTTCTTAGTAATGAGTGTCGTAGGACCGTAAAAAATTTAAGGCTTAACGCTAAGGGATTTAAGTGCTTGTGCCAGCTGCCAGGAAACGGGTAGGAGGCTCACCAGATGTTAACGTATACCGCCGCCCACTTAAACTGCTAAAAGGATCGCAATACCCGGCCTTTTAAGAATTGGTACGCTGTTTACTTATAGAACCCCACGTCAAATTGGTTCAAAAATAGGTTAATAGCTGGTTTCACATAGTGGTGGTTCCCTCATTCAGTTGTGGAACGAGATAGTAATCAATAAAATACTTACTTAAATTGAAGCATCTCTTTCAATATTTCCAAGACATAGCAACCCAAAGCTGTCTGCCTCCAGATTGGATCGTGTTCGTATTTGTACATCAGTGTATCAATGTTTTCACATTTAAACAATGAGCCAACTGTGTATGTTGTGTTCATTGTTGCTAAAATGCGGGTAGACTTAATCGTAAGTGAAACTACCGTCACACTTATTTAAAATTTAAATCAAATCAAAATCATTTATTAATTTAGGTAACACAATGTACACTTATGAACGACAAAAAAATCATATTAAATGCTTCTAATTTTACATTTACTGCCAGTTCTCAAATCAAGGGCGTAGAACGGACGGGAAGAACTGGCAATAAACTCTCCGTCACTGTTTTTAATCGCCAAGTTTTTTGTTTTACACAATGTTTGTAAGGAGCTGCAACCATTACACCATGTACCACATGACATCTTAAGTAATTAATAGTTAATTTATAATATAAAAACTAATTAAATGCAAATACTTTTTCTCTGGTTAATCTTGGAAATACAACTCTGTACTACTAAATTAGAAGCTTTGTAAAAGTATTTTATTGTACTAGTGCTGTGCTGAGCAACCGGCCGTACCACGGGCCCCTTCTGGTGACAGCAGTGCATTTGTTGTACCAATGGAAAGAAAATTATTTGCCGTATTGTAATCAAGACTTCTGGTCGTGTATGGTATCGCTTAATATCAAGTGAACTTTGTTCGTTTCCTTGTTCTATATATATAAAAAATGTTAATATAAAAAATTACCTACTAGTTGCTAGAACACGTCTTATCAAGTAGGATACGTTAAATAATATGAACAGTGTACGCGGACAAATTAAGGCTTTACAGGTAATATGTAAACAAATTCTTAATGAGTAAACAATAAACATGTCTTCAAAATCAGCGCTTAAAATTATATTATGATACGAGAATAATGAGCTGTTTTTATTACATTTTCGTATGTTTTGTGAGCAATTATAAGCGCTTAAAACTTGGCTTTGTAAAATAAACGATTTTAAACCAAATATCTAGTGATTTTCACCAGTATTAATATGCGAAACAGAACTAATTTGAGTGTATGACCAACCAGGCTCCAGAAGATAAACCACTCCTTATATGGAAATTGTATTCGTTTTTACAACAAACTCCCAAGCGAAATTAGAGAATTATCACTAAATAAATTCAAAGCCCTCGTTAAACGTAAATTATTCAATAAAGCTTTTTATAAATTTGACGAATATTTAAATGATCCTAATCGATCGAAATTGATTTGCTTCAGTTCAAACAATTTGTATGACTCAAAACTTAGCGATTAAAAAGAGTGGCGGAAAGTTTCTTGCCAGTTTTTCGTGCCCGCTCTACGCCCCTGGCTTGCGAACTGGTAGTAAATGTAAACTTACAATTAATGTAATCATTTTTGACGTTCATAAGTGTACTTGTTTACCTGTATGCAGTTATTTTTAGTTTGAATGGGTAAACAATATAAGTACAATAAAAAATACATTGTGAGGAAAGTCATGTTCTTTACCATAAAAGTCGCGCCTCTGCAACTTTTAATAGCGAAAGCTGAATCGATCCCGACGTTTTTGCTAGCAACTTCCAAAATTAGCTATCCGTAGCGCTGATATGTGCTTTAGATTAGACGGCATTGTGTGTTAAGGTAAAATCAACATTGAAACCCGGACTTCAATGGATCTTCTGTGAGATCGCTATTCAGAGTTACAAATTGATGGTCTGATAATTAAGGCCTAATGATGAGAAAAAACACATGGAAAAATTTATCCAAAATGAATTAATATTTGCGGGTATATCGATATAATAATTTCCGTTCAAATTTTTAAAAGTTATTGGTTAAGTAGTGTTTAAATTTTGATACACAATGATTTTTAATATGTATCCTAAATCCTATGAATAAAGTAACAGAACCTGACAGTTTGCAATTTAAATAACAATAAATAAAATAAAATATGTTTATTATGGAATATAAGATATAAGTCCTATTCCACGTCATTAAATTTGAATCGGCACTCATCGGCAAAGAAGACAGAGGGTGTAGGCCGAGAGGAATAGTCGGCGTAAAAGACCTTCGGTACTCTTTTAAAATAGGAAATCATCATACAAAATGACTATGTCAAACAACACTTATTTTAAAATAAATATCGCAAATTAATTAGAAGTAGCCTGTCTAGCACTAGTCCCAGGACCTTTTATCAACTAGAAAATCGTTAACTTTATAGTAAGCCTTTTTACACAGCTTTAGATTATTATTATTATATTTTTCTTAGACACACTTACCCTTCATAAGAGGTCATTATAGCATTGAAGATACATTTAGATTAACAAATGATTAATGAGAATTCAAATAAGTAAACGAAGACAAAGAAGTTGGAATCATAATCTAAAATAAAAAGATTTCAGTTGTATTATGTGTAGAGATTGTTGTTATTATACTCGCTGCAAGAGGCAGCTGTTTAATTGAAATCCTTTGCTGTATAGAACAGATAAACAACAGATGCGATTTTCTTTTATTTTACTTTAAATTTTTTAGACTTTAAATTTAATAAAGATACAATTTTATACGACCAGGAGTAGTCAGCGGAGCGTTGGACGTCCTCCTACTAGGGGGACAGATGATGGGGGTGGAGCTCTTGGATGCAGAGCGCGGGAACCGGTTGTACTGGAAATATAGGCAAACCTCTCCAGGTCGTCGACATGCTGAAACGAAGGAACATTTGTCACGTGAACACTCACACACTACATGATTTTCTAGATTAAAATATTTAAATTTCGAACGTCTAAATGTTGCTACATAATTAGGTTAGTAAGTTATTTAAGTACATGTCAGAGATAATGTAAGAGAACACGATGTCATTTGTTTTATTAGAATGGCAAAACAACGCAATATCATAGACATACAGGTGGGAAACGATTAATAATATTTTTCTATCACTTTCACATCACCATAACTTTATATTTATTGTATGATCCCAAAAAGACACTCTGAAAACTGAGATTGTTACGTGGAAAGGAAAACAATTAGGTAGTGCCACAGTGCCTAGGCCTTAGGGTGCCTGATAGTAACGTTAGGAAACGACACCGATCCTCAGCAAAAACTAACCTCTCAAAAAGGGCACACATGACACGATGTACGGAAATAATAAAGATTTTTAATTGTTGAGTTTGATGAAGTCTGCTTCATGCCAGTTTCTATACTGTAAAAATAGTTAGTGTTTTCGAAGTGAAATTTCTAATGCGACCAAGAAAGTTGCATTAAACGTTTAACGCTCTTGTAGAGAAGGAATAGAAAGAGATAGAGCGAGAGAGAATGCTTCCTATTTTCATTTCCACATTACTAAGTTTCACTTCTTCCGCGCGGAGGGCACTCTTTTTTTTAAATATTTTAATCTATTACGGAGTAATAAATTTTTGTCTAAATTACTATGTATGAAGTTTTTAGACATCCAAAACGTTGTGTTTATAGGTATTTTATACTAAAACCTATCTGTTGTATTATTCTGTGATACTGTTATGTTGTATTGGGCTTTATATTTGCAGAAAACTATTGAAATTTAATACAAAAGTTAACTACTCCGTTCCTCATAGCCTTAGAAATGGGAAATCTAATTAAACTATGAATATTTGAATGGAAATTTCTCTTATTTGAGTCAGCCAAATATTTTTAGGTACCTACTCTTCCGAGGCACGCTTTTCATCATTAATATCACTGATTCACCACCGCTGACGATATCATCACAATTCAAGTCGACTTAAGTTTGTAGAGGGTAAATTGAGTCCGCTTAATAGGTTAATAATAGAGTGATAAAATTAAAATGCCTAATGGATAGAGAAAAAGTGAGAAAGGAATACAAACGTGGAGAGGGGATTATAGCCATCACGCAGCGGCACGTATTAAACTTTATCGACGAATTTTTGTTACTTCGGCTTGTGGGATTCGTTGTGCTTGATTTATTTCCTTCAAAATAAAATAAAAATTAAGCCACGCTCGAGTATGTAGAGATGACGTTTTTGGAACAAAGTTCCTTACGGCAGGCTTGGAGGAGATAGGGACTTTGCTGCGCGACCGATCTGAAAAAAATGTGATAGTAAAACCGTAAGAAAAAGTCCGTGGAATAAAACCGTTAAATACGACGTGCGCAGGCGCGACAGTCGTATACACAAGCGAGTATTGCGCAATATTTTATAGTCTGTGTTTCGTCGGCAAGGAGGACACACGCGTGCACGCTTCCCAAAAATGGCAGAAAAAGATAATACGAAAGTGAAGGAAAGAGAGTTTATCGTTGTTGCCGTTGAAAAGGTGGTATTGCTTCCCTCATGTTTGTATTTTTTTTATCAAGTCTTTTAAGACATTTGCATTAGCCGAAGGAACTTCGTTCGTACCTGGTGTCCCACGACACCACATCTTTTTTTTTACCACTTTGCAGCCCTCCCCTTTCTTTAGTCACTTGCAAATTGTCAGATTAGTGACATATATACTTTCTAGGATATAATTAACCTACCTTAATCTGACGCGATTGAGAATTTCTGATGATTATTTTGTTACTAATTTAATCCTTTATCCTTGACGGGCGGCCATATATAAGGGGCTTATATTTGGTGGAGGTAACCGGGTACAAGGTATCCCATTGTATATTAATCTGCCACGCTTTAGTAGATCCCAAAATCCCCACTTGGGCCCACTTGCTACAGCCACAATTTCACCAGTTAAAACCTAGGTTAATGTGTGTCTTGGTAATAAGCGCATATAATATATTCAATACAACTTTCCCCTCGTTCGACAACTAAGGGTTTAAGATACTTTTTACCTACCTAAAAATCTATGCTTAAAGATTTATTGCCACTATATGTCTAGTTTTTTGTATATTAAGTTGAATGCATATAATGGATATTACTTACGGGATAATATTTATTTTGAAATACTTATTTATTTATTTAACATTTCCTAAAAATCAGTGTATTGAGATCATTACTACAGGCGGCCTTCTGCTTTTCAAGCAATCTATTCTAGACAACGAAGGAAAAACTACAACATAAAATATATAGTATCTTAAATGTAAAAAATAACAAAATTCATTAAATTGTATAAATAATAATTTGATGATGGCTTGATCATCAAATTATAAACACACGAACTTGTTTTCGGTTAAACCTAAATTTACTCTCAATTTTCAATACTTCCTAATAATTAATAATTAAAAATATTTTTCTAATAATTAAAAAATGATAATATTTTCATAACAGTTCAGTTTCTATTCAATGTTTGCTAATGAAAAACAGTTTTCTTCCGAAGCGTAAAAGTCGGAAAATCTTAACAAAATACATAAGAAAATCTATTGTTCTATTGTTAGATGAACATTTCTTCATTATCTTTGTTTACGAAATATTCTTGGTTAATAAATCTAATTTACATATTTTAATTAAATCCTTACAATGAGCTAAAAATTACTTTGTTTCTTGTAGTAATTATGAAAAATAATTTTTTTTTTGGAAAGGAATTTCGCCTTTACAGCTCAGCTCGGGCTGTTTGCTCGGCCTGAATGGGCGAATAGGTTTTAGTATTTTTTTTATTTTATTTTTTTCCTAAGACCCAAAAAGTCGACGGCGTGTGTCGGTCGGCAATCGTTGTCGACCGACCGCGAGACTCATTCTTCAACTTAATATAGATCGAAAAGGATTGAACCAATAATGGATCGTGTTTATGGAAGCAGTGTTAGACCAGTACACGACGTTAAAATTTGGTGTTGTTGGCGCAGCGGTATTTACGTAGAAACACATATTCGAAAATTGTACGAAATTTCGGTTTATCCATGGCGAAAACAACCACAATTGTTTTTACTAATACCATCTAAAAAATTACTGAATTTAAAATTAAATTAAAACGGCAGTTATGTAACCTAACATTAGTTAAGTTGCATATATATATATTTTAGTTCATAAATAAAAGCGTAAACAATTGAAGCCAATATGAGCCCTTTAGTTTTTACCACACTCATAAATTGTAATTTAACATTCTCGTTTCCGATAATGTCCAATAACATAAGTGTCACTTAGATCTACGAACGAAAGTCAAGTTAGTTTTATGTTAATCCAGCGTCGAAACCCCATTACTCCCAATGTAATGTTGGTTTTAAGCTCATGTTCTGAACGATTAAAGCCAGTTGTTACCCAGCTTCAAACAAAGTGTTGCATTTAAAATATATCTGAACATATCCATACAACAACCGCCACTGAACTTAATTCAGCTTACGAATAAAATTTATTTTAATTTGGTACTGTGTGTCAATTCAAAGATAATTATATCTGTAAATGCTGATGATAGAATCTTCAATTACATAGGTAAAGACTTATTAGTTGTTACCTACTTAGATGAATACAAATTAAACTTGCACGAAAAAAAACTTAGATATTAGAAATTCAAATACACTACTTCAGCTCTTCCAGCCCAGTGACGCCCTGCCCTTGTTTGAGTGTAGTTTGAGCAAAATTCGTTCGGTTTAATTTACAGAATCCCTACAATACACCGCTTAGAGCTATCCCTTCCTATAGTTTCATTTCGGTGTCAGTCCAAAAGTGTCAACGAAATATGAGCGTCAAAGCCTCAAAAGGCTTTTTTAAACGCTTTACAATATCAATTGCAGCTTTAATCAAACGTCAATTTACAATGAACACGTGGCAGGGATAGCTTTGATAATGGATTTCTGCGTATTTTGCATGAATTTCAAATGCATTACTTTAGGATCGGATAATTTTTCAATGCACTGTAAATGAGCAAAGTGTACTGTTTGTGGAAGACTCTCAGTACCGTGTATAGGCCTAGTATTAAAGTTTTAATTTTATTATATTTACAGTGACTTTTTTATTAACTGTAGGTTTAAAGACTTTATTTCTCAAAAAAGACAAAAAATGTCACTTACATGAGAATAATACTCTAGATAACATAACATTGTAGTCGTTCTTAAAATAATCACAATAAAATATAGCCGTACATGCAATAAATTTAAAAATAAAAGTAAACAAAGAAATATGAATTAAAAGTAATTATAAGAAATGAATTTAAAAGTAATTTTGTTTAACATATTCACTTAGCTTCGATTTGAATGAATTGATAACTGTAAAATAACAATGTCGAAAAACAAACAAAAAGCCAGTGACGCTACCTATTTGTGTTCTGAATATTTTTTCTCAATTAGAAAGTAGGTCATAGAGATCAGTCTTTTGTACAAGTAAGCAATATTATAAATACTTTTTTCGATATAAATTTAAAAATAAACAGACTTAAAGCTACCTAACAAAGGACACTACTAGAAATATTTTGAAATTGAACGCAAATCAGGCATTCTTAGCTAGGTTACAGAAGCATCTCCTAAGCATATTAGATGAACAAAGGAAAATCATATTTTTCAATACAATTTTTGAACTACTTATTAATTGATTCAACGTTTATACGTCTTATTTTAACATAACATAATATTTATTACTAACGAAACACACACAGAGACACACAAAATAAAAATAATCAAAAAAGAAAAATAACAAAAAAATATGGTAAGAAAAGAAGGAATATGGTACATTTTAAGTGTGTAATGTGTGTGTGTTGTGGTAGTAACTGGCCCTGGCTCAGCACTATGCTGTGAAGCAGACGTGTTCGACAGCGCTGGTTGTTAAGAAAAAAAATGTAATAATAATAATTTAGAAAAAATAATAATAGTAAAATTTAACACGGTAATTAAATAATTCATGGAAGTCTTGGAAGTTTTTTTTTATCTGAACACGTTTAATAACCACAATTCCTTAATTCTGTCTCGACGTTTGAAGATCATTCAGTCCGTCAGTCACCTGGATCGGTCACACAAACGTGCTCACCGTCAACCATGGATTCTTGCAACGTTGGTTTCTTATCAGCTACTCGTACATACCAACGTATAAATGCTATAGTTGTCGTTTGTCAACTGTTCAATGTAGTCGTTGCTTGAAATGTTTGTCACGCAATTTTTGGAGATTATTGACCCCCCTCCCCCCGTGTAACGCGCCGTAACGTTTATCTGTACCCAAGTACAGTACTGTAACCAAGTATAGTAAAACGTTTCGTGACCACCTAGTGACTCTTTATACCTAAAGGTTACCATTATGTGGTGTAAAGTAGAAAGTCGAATAATATTAACAGTAACGCGTCAATCAATCCCCGCCCCGCATCGTAACGTTTTACAAAAGGACCCCCCCCTCCAAAATTCGTTACGTAATACTTGAACGCTCCCTTTAAAAGTTTAATAGTGTGTGAGCTTAAAGTATAAATTGGCTCGCTGCCCAACTGCATAAATCTAGAATAATCCAATTAACCCAGCATACAACGTTATACTTCATACTATTTTTTTTAATATTAGTTAAAACTTCACTAAAAGGTTTTAATACCGTATTTTAATGAACCCTAAGTTGGGATTCGGAATTGTTTTGAACAGATTGATTATTCGAACGGGTTGAAGTCCGATATATCACTAAAGGGATAAATTACTAACTCTGTCTATTTTATTCATACCTTTAAGGCAAGTGTGTACCACATCCAAGGGTATTCTCGGCCATAACAATTACGGTTTCGGTGTGTCGAACCCTAAAGGTATAACTTCGGTAAACAGGCATAAACAATTTATTTTGAAACTCTCGTTAAACGTAAATTAATCAATAAAGCTTTTTATAAATATGACGATTATTTAAATGATCCTAATCCTTGGGATTGATTTGCTCCAGTTCAAATATTTATGCTGCTTTTGTCTGACTCAAAACTTGGCGATAAAAAGGAGTGGCGGAGAGTTTCTTACCAGTTCCTCTTGCACGCTCTACGCCCTTGTGAACTGGAAGTAAATGTTAATTTAGAATCAATTTAACATCTTTTTCGTTGACGTTCATAAGTGTACTTGGCTACACCTATATGAATAAAGTTATTTTGAGTTTGAGTTTAAGACATTATTACATTTGAATATTGGTTTTGTTTTAAAACAAACTGTATATGAGTTATATATACTTTATTTAAAATTCTTGTGTAACAGTTAGTAGCCAATTTTTATAATTTTTTTGTATAGAAGTCTGGTAGGACATAAACAATTTATTATGCAACTAATATTATTATTGACGTGGCATTAATACATAGAACTCTCGTGTTTACCCTTTAAGACCTACCCATTTTTTAAACATCGATAAACTACTACTATAATTTGTACCTACAAGTTTGAGCCACATTCTCCTAAAATCCACATCAACAAGTAAATATGATACTGTATTTATAAGCGTACGATGGCTCGATCTGACCCACCGCTGTACTCTCGAAATGAAACTCGAAGTGCAGTTGTAAATGTTCCGTTTATTGGTACAAGTGATGGCCAAACAAAATTACAAAGCAAAGCAAGCTAATGATTAACGTCCGTCCAGCACGACTGCGTAAATATATCTACATAAGAATACAAATAATGTCACTAAAGCCTAAGCTGATAAAAGAAACTGGCCGACCCTTCCGCTACCTACTCACCGGCCGTTTCCTGGACCAACATCTGGCTGTCAACTTCGTTTACCAGCTTTGTAATCTATATTGTTCAGTGTCCGTAACGGTATTCAATTGTTTATACAAAAGATTTATGAGGCTAACTTTGTTTTTTTTATGTTACTGGAGGCAAACGGGCAGGAGGCTCATCTGATGTTAATTGTTATGTGATACCGCCGCTCATGGACACTCGCACTGTCGGCCTTTTAAGAATTAGTACGCTCTTTTCTTGAAGGACCTTCTCTTCTAAGTCGAATTTGTTCGGAAATACTTCAGTAGGTAGCTGGTTCCACATAGTGGTGGTGCGCGGCAGAAACTGCCTTAAGAAACGCTCAGTTGTCAAGGTGATACGGATGGTATTTTGTATTCTGCCTTGAAACTCAGCTGCAGGTTCTAGTCCGAGCAACTCTTCTGAACAGTCTCCATGGTAAATGCGGAAGTATTACATTGTTAATAAATAATAATAAATACATTGTAAAGTGGGTTACAAATCATAATATATATAAATTACGTGTCACGTTGTTTGTCCGCTATGGACTCCTAAACTACCGAACCGATATCAATCAAATTTGCACACCGTGTGTAGTGATCCAACTTAAAAGATAGGATAGCTTACATCTCAATTTATTTTATTGCAAAATATTTGTTTATTATTTGATAGTCACAATTCTAACAGATGGCGCTGTGTTGAAAGTACCAACGTTTCACATAAGCTACAATTGAATGACTTAACCACCAAAAAAGCATGGTGGTCCCCATGACTGGTGTTCTCCTACCGTTTCCCTTGAATAGTTTGCTACTATGTAATATAACAAAAACCTTAGCCACAGCAACGCTTGGCCGAGTCTGCTAGTATCATATATAAAATACTCACAAAATCAGGTTTTTTGCTTTAAATACCACTGGTGCACAGTGTAAGCTAAAAGTCTAATTACAAAGAAGGCTTTCATTTTACCCCTTTACTAAATTGAATAGCCTTAAGCTAGATGTAACTTTAACTAATTCTGCGGCTATAAAAGTGGAACACAAACTTTTGATTAGTCCATGCCTTCGGGGATGTCTATAGAACTAGAGAAGACTGATTGAACAAAAACATTGCTTCAAATTTAAAATTAATTGAGTTTTATACGACGTTAAAGCTTGTCTTTTAAAGTTGTATCTAACCACAGCGTCGGTTCTCTGTAATTTCCAACATCCATAAAATCTCGATGTTGTATTTTGATATAACAATATCAGAGAGAGAACTATTAAGAGACTTCTCTTAATCCACAACGCTGATGTGGCGACCATAGGATCAAATTCAAATTCAAAAATCATTTAATCATATGGGTAACACATTGTATACTTATGACTTGTCAGTAAAGAAATACATATTAATGCTTCTAATTTTACATTAAGTGCCAGTTCTCAAATCAAGGGCGTAGAACGGAAGAGAAGAACTGGCAATAAACTCTCCGCCACTCTTTTTAATCGCCATGTTTTTTTTTTACACAACGTTTGTAAGGAGCTGCAACCATTAAACCATGTTCCACATGACATCTTAAGTAATTAATAATAATAACATAAATTAAAAACAAAGAGTTGTCCTCTATCAGCAGGAGGCATGGTGAAATAGGAGCACGCACTTACATTCTAGAACGGCGGACGGCGAGGTTATACCGGTGGAATTTCGTATACCGCATAGACGTCCAGTTATGATATATACTACCTAAAAATTATATTATATACCAATAGTTAATAATTTTAACATTAACTATATATATATAAATTAAATTAATTATATTAGTTACAATTTTAAAAACACGTTTTATACGATTTATATTTTGTCTGATTATCATTAAACCTTCTTTAAAATACATTTACACACCCATTTGAAATGTAATTGCTCATTAGCCGCATACAAATGAGGTTTATAATTCCTATGTAACTCAAACCACAGACTAATATTCAGATTACAATTTAGAATAGTAGATTATAACGCAAAATAACGATCGACCTGAGGTAAAATACAAAATACCATCCGTATAAGCTCGACGTCCGTCGTACCACAACTAACTTCTTAAAGCAATTTTTGCCACGCACCACCACTATGTGAAGCCATCTGCCCACTGTAGTATTTCCGAACCAATTAGACTTAGGGTCCTTCAAGAAAAGAGCGTACAAATTTTTAAAAGGTGTGCAACGCAATGTCCATGGGAGACTGTATCACTTAACATTAGCTGAGCCTCCTAGCTCCGTTACAATAATAAATATACAAAAATGACTAGCAAAAAATAGGTTACGCATATAGTGCGGATATCATTATTCAACCGTTCAGCTTATTTCGCCTGAATTGAAATTATTGAAAGTTTATTTTATTATTTATTAAAATATTTAAATTTATTTGGTTATTTATTTATTTCGTAATCCTACAGCAAACTAATATTGTATACAATTATATACATTTAAAGAAATACCTAATTTGGCTGTGTTGTGTGTTGGTGTAAAAGTGAGGGTATGTATGTGGAGGTGTGTATGCTCATGATGCAGGTGATTTTGCGCTATGGATATTAATAATACTTCTTTCAACCATATTCCGCGGTAGCTTTAACAAGTCAAGGCTTAAATATTGGCCGGGTTGCGCGATTCAAAACTGAGATTTTTGCGTAGTGTTGATGTGAGGAACACAAAGGTTATGTAATTAACAACTTCTTGAAATGTTTGTATACGAAAGACTTGGCAATATCATTGAATCAGCAACTACATTGCATTTTCCATTATTATTAGTGTAATTTGATGTAAATTGAATTTTTAGCTCAGCTATTATTATATATTATTATATTTTTTGATTAAATTATTGTATTATGGTTCAACTTAAACCGATAACATCTATGTTCGGGGCAAAAAATATATAGAATAGTTAATGTTAAAACCGATACTTTGACAGATCTTTTGTGCACGTTTATGATTTATTGAATGCGAATGTCACAAACTGTATTATCAATGTCAAATCTTAGACAAATATTTTGCTGAAAAATAACTATAAAAAATGCCTGCTTTAGACGATTTACCAAATGTGTCCAGCTTCTTTGGGATCGATTTGAAAACAGGATCAATGATCATAGCAGCCTTGGGTGTCGTATGTATGATTTGAATAAATAGCAATCGCTTTTTTAATCCTTTTACTCTCAATATTAAAACCTAATAGTATTTAAAGACTATTTGCAAATATCTTGACTAAAAATATAAGGTAACTGAATGCTCTCTTTACATAACTTATTTTATACAGCCGAACATTATTAATTTTTAAGGTACACCCAATGGCTTACGGCTGTTCATTCTTCGTTCCTCTGAGCTATCTTCTAGTGACAGTATGGATATTAGTTGCTCTATATTTCGCAGCAAGCATAGTTTTGTTTTGGGGATTAACGAACGTTAGTTTTTTTCTTAATTAATTAATTTATTGTACATAATTTTTATTACTAAGCCTTTATTGCTGATACCCAATGTAATTTATATTAACATTGTTTTAATTACATAACCTAACTCAATCTAATACATCAGATGCGCCGGTTTTGGTGATCAGCCATTGGCCTCCTCCAGCTGCTTTCATTATATTCACAATGTTGCTACTCTATTGCAATAATGCTCTTTTCTATATTATCTATTAACAATATTAATTATATTAGCTGTTTTAGTGGATTGCAGACTAGTTCACCGAGTAAAGTTGTTTTCATAATAACTAATAAATTCAAAACTATTGTTTAATAGGACTTTATTAGTTTTATAGTATTAACACTGCTATGATACTGCTTTTCTATGTTTGCATTTTGTGAAAATGTTTAGACTAGAACTAAGAATAAACGAAGGCGCATTTTAATGTTGTGTTGACAAAGTCCTGTTACCTGTTTGCTGGG
Source organism: Pieris napi (assembly GCF_905475465.1). Taxonomy (NCBI): domain Eukaryota; kingdom Metazoa; phylum Arthropoda; class Insecta; order Lepidoptera; family Pieridae; genus Pieris; species Pieris napi. Next base: position 11,322,456 of record NC_062241.1, read on the forward strand.
CCATGATGGTCTATCAAATGATCGCCCATTGTCGCAACATGATCAGGCAACTCTCCACACAATCGTGAACGTTTATTTACTGTCTACTGTTGTGATATGACGTCTATCGAAAATTGTTTTAAATACAGATTTGGGTTCAGTATTGATTATAGTGGTAGGGGAGCCCACGATGCTAAATGGGGATTTACTCGAGCGTCGTAGAGACCTATTGGGATGCAAAGCTTAGATGATAAGAAGAAAAAAATGTTATATGATATATACCTTTACATCGGTGGGGGAAGCGGCTATAGATGTTTAAATATGTAAAAAAAACTGTTGCATGGAGCGCGTCAGATATTGATAGCATCAATGCCCTACGTATTTTTAATAATGTACGTATGTTAATCTGATCGTTTGCATGATGCGGGTGGTTGTATTTAAGGGTTGAAAATGAAAAAAAAAAATTAATTGAGCGCGTCAGATTTTCTAAGGGAGTGTTAAGTGCACCAAAAAAAAGCTCTCATTCACTAATCTGACGATTTCGATGGGACGCAAACCCGTGGCCATTTTCATGATTTGCAAAAAAAAATCGCCATTTTGAAATACTCAAGCGCGTCAGATTAAGATATATATGGTTCATCTTTATGTTCTAAACGTACTGTCTCATAATCTGACGATTATCTAGAGGGATTCGCCTGATCTGACAAAAATAATTAGAAAAACGGTTCACCTTAAAGGCCAACCCTGCCACTTCCCGCTAATTCCATTCCTGGGCGCTTAAAATTGATATTTTGAGCTCGCTGAGTTCAAAGAAATAATATTTCTATGCATTTGAGCTCTCCCAGCTCGAAAGTCTGATAGAAGTTTCATAGAACACTATTTTTGGAATTTTCAAACCGCAATAACTTTTGAATGGATCAAGCAATTTTCACGCGGTTGGCTGCATTCGACGCAGTATTATCATCCTCATAAGTAATTTTGATTGATCGAACCACAAATTTCGGAGTAATCCCGAAAAAACACTTTTTCGGGTTTCTTTCGTTCACGATATCTCTCGAACGAATCAACCGCTTTTGACCAGCTTGGTGGCGATTGACGTGGTTTTTCAAGCTCAAAGGCGGATTAGTTTTTGAAGTTGATCGATAAAGAAACAACTTTAAAAAAAAAATCTTATTTTTTTGAGATTTTTCAAAATTTCTCAAAATCTATCGGTCCGAATCGGTTCAAATTCACAGGAAATGTAATTTTGAGGGAAATATTTAGAACACCGTTTAGTAGATTCCGATCGGTTTAAGGAAATGTAGGCATCACGCAGCTGCACGCATTTAACTTTATCGACGAATTTTTGTTATTTTGGCTTGCGGAAATCGTCAGATTATATATTTTTTATTATTCTTGAATTATTTCCTTCAAAATAAAAAAAAAATTAGCTACGCTCGAGAATGTCGGGATGACGTTTTTTTTTTACAACTTTGTTGCCCTCCCCTTTCTTAACGTCACTCTCAAATTGTCAGATTATTGGAATATACACTTTTCAGGATGTAATTAACTCACCCTACCTTAATCTGACGCGCTCGAGAATTTCTGATGGTCAATTTTTTTTTACTAATCTGATCCTGTATCCTGCACGGGCGGCCTTATATATGGGCCTCATGTTTTGTGGAGGTACTTAACCGGGTACAAGGTATCCCCCTGTATATTAATCTGCCGCGCTTTAGTAAATCCCGAAATCCCCGCTTGGGCTCCCCTACTATAGAAAAAAATAAAAATTCAAAATCTATAGAATTCGATCTGTTACGTATGTTTATTCATATATTGTATCATCACAGTCATGTATGCCCTCTACACTAACGTGATTGCCTTTAGTCACCCCTTATTGTCCAAGTTGTGTCTCCTATTTGTGTCTCTTTATATCGTCTGCCCATCTCTTGCTCCTCTTTTCCTTTTTCCAGTGTTCTTAATTATGACTAATACAATCTAAGTCATAGTGTATTACATTTGAAACCCACTGTTGTTGTAATAATATAAATGCATATAAATAATTCTTCAACTTGTTTTTTATATTGCTTAAAAATAGGCTATCTAATAACTGACTAGGTACTAGGTAGTCCATTTATTAGCTGTGGCAGTAATTACGTCCACATCCTTTCACAATAGACGTTGTTTGCTCTCGAAGGACAGAGTCGAAGTATAAAGCAAAGACCGACTTAATAAATAATTTAAAAATATTTTGTCTCAGATTTATTGTTATCTAAGCTAGATTATTTATGTTGCAGGATGACACTTACCTATGTGCAATATGGATATGGTATGCGCTAATATTTGTGGTGGTGATGTTGATGATGATGATGTTGTTAGCTCTAGTCTTCACCTCCAGGAAACAGAGGAACCGAGTAGTCGTCGTTATATTTGGCATTTTATGGTACATATGTGAGTATGAATTTCGGTACTGTTTCTAAACAATGAAATCAATATTTAAAGTAAGTTATTTGCATCTGTACTATAGATATAGATATGTATGCATCACAAACATCACACATGTTTAACAGAGGACATTCATAATACACAAATTACAAATAAGAATATGTTTTAGAAAGGATATACATTATACATGTGTGAAAATAACATGAGAAATTAGGCGTAGCCCACAGTATCGCAACACACAACTCACGAGGGGACTCTTTGAACGAAGAAATCGTTTAGGTCTGACAAGCATCCGCGAATATACATTGTAAATAATGTAATTGTCATGAGAATTTTAGACTCAACAGATGTTTGCCTCGTGTGGTCCTTCGAGCCGGATTATGAACTAGCGACTTATAGACGCAATTGCATTTTTATCGCATTAGGAAATTCTGCTATGAAATATAAAACATACGAGCATGTTTATATTTCACGTTCAATAGTATTTTCTTTAATATGTAATCAAAATGTATTTTACCTTCACAGTAACCATTTACTTCATCATCGTCGTGAATAGCTATCGAAAACAGCTGCTCGGTGCGACAACGTTCACTGATTCGATTTTAGACAAGGATACTTGAATTCAATATAATTTATTTGCTTTGAGAAGTTTTATTGTATACTAGAACTTATTTCGTGTTTATTGAACTCTTTTATATATCATTTGTATTCCTATCGATATTTAAGATCTCACAGATCTATTGAAATTCATAAAGGCAGTATTTAGATAATCTTTATCCATATCTGTATTAATTATCTATTTATAGATAGGCTTATACGAGGAAGCAAATTCGGATTTATAATTGATATTTAGAATTAAAAAAAAGCATTTCTCATGCTTTTGTTTTTTTAAGCATATTGATGAAGGTTTCAGGTTAAATGAAACGGTATTTTTTTATGTGTTAAGATATGTATTTGCAGTCAATTGTTTTTGTTTGATCTCCAACCAAAGTCCATACCCGACCAGTACGATGTATAATAAAACCACTGAAAAGAAAAATCTGTATTTAAACCTTACGTGTATTTGAATTAAGCCATCAAATGCATAAAAAGCGGAAGAGTAACAATTTCATAAAAAAACAATAATTTAGCGTTTAAACAAAACAATTCTTGAGGAAGAGAGAAATATATAAGAGATAAAAGGGTAAATATTTTTCAAAAAGTCTAAAATTAATTCAATTAGAACAAAAATTAAAAGAATTGCTAATATTAAAAAAATAATAAACATTAATTCAATAAATGCATTTAAGAAATTTGAGTTTGAGATATCTTATATTTGTTTCGCTATTATAATGATTATTTCAAGTAACTAAATATGAAGAACTATTGTACAGGTAACCAAGGTTTATTCTTAGAAAAATCACTTTAAATATTGACTGAAATTCTTTTCCACCTTACATGCTAAATATCAAAATATGCCGTACGTATGCCGTTCGTAGTTTGTTGTTTTTTTTTTAAAATCAGTAGCGCTACAAACTTTTTAGGTCTAGGCGGTGATAGATGATCAACCTCCTGTGCCTGATACACGCCAGCGACTTTTTCTTTTTCAGTTTTCTCACGATATTCCTTCACCGTTTGAACGAATGTTAAATTAAGCGAAAGAAAGTCCATTGATGCATAACGGGGGATCGAACCTACGAACTTAGGGATAAGTGTCGCACACAAAAGCCACTAGGCCAACACTGCTCTGATTCTCTATTTTTTTTATCTATATTTAATATCTATAAACAGTTGTCCGTCGACAAAGACCTCGTCTAATTATTTCCAAGCTGGGCGTTCTCTAGCGGTGTAATCCACATTGGGAGCTACCTCATGTATTATATTATATAATGAGGAAAGATTCGCATTTTTTCATTGTTACTCATAAACTCAAAAACAACTGGACCAAGTACAACAATTCTCACATTAGTGTTTCTAATAATGTCCCAATATAATAGTGTCGGCTATATTTATTTTTAAAATATTAATAAATAACTGCTTTGTGCGAGCCCGGAACGGGCCGATAGAATGAGTATAAACTTACGTGCAGCAAGTAAACCGAAGATAAAAGAGAGCAGCCAGGATATAAATTTGACTTGGGAGTTATAGATGCATATTAGTACAATGAGAAGAACAAATGTTTGAGCCAACCACATAGCTGTAACCACAACCCAACATATGATGACTGTTGATTTTTCCTGGAAAATATTTAATAACATATATTAAAAAATTATACATGTCCCTTTTTTATAGAACAGGGAGCAAACGGGCCGGAGGCTCATCTGATGTTAAGTGATACCGCCCCGCCGCCAATGGACACTCCAATGCCGCAGCGCTCGCGAGTGTGTTGCCGGCCTTTTAAAAATTGATACGTTTTGTTCTTGAAGGATCTCAAGTCGAATTAATTAAGTCCTTGTCAAACGTTTAAATTTTTAATGGATAGTAACATAATTAACATTCATTCGCGGATTTCCAAAAGTCATTTTAATCTTTAAAACTACTGCTTATGCCTCTTGTGATGGCTTTAGGTATCTTTTGGATAATTCCTCTTATATCTCTGTGGTTTCAGTACTAATATTTATCAGGTACAGCCTTAAAACATTTTATGAAACCCAAGATCCAGAATATATGTTCAACTTGTTCGGTGTAAAGTAACATATATTATTTACCTCACGTATTCCCCACATATACCAGACATGGATACATAGCATAAAGATACAGTAAATAATTCCGGTGACGCTGAAGCTGTACGAATTCCTCCAGACATATCGGGAACAAACATCGCAATCTTTTATCATCATCACTTGCACAAATAAGGCAAGACCAGCCACAGCTGTCACACACTGAAAAATTGCACTTAGCAAATAAAATTACTAAAAAATAATAAGACCACAAGAAATTAACAATTTCTATTCATTTATAAACAACAGATAATTACTATTCGAATAATAGTAATTATAAGTAACGTTAGAAAGAAAGAATATTCCTGGTTTTGCGCCAATCAACAGAAGAAGAAGAAAAATATTTTGTAAATAAAAACATCAAGATTTGTTAATAAGAAATTTATACTTACTATTAATGTAATAGCACCACAATTGGCTCCAGTGCTGAGAGGGTATCGGCAAAGGAATTTTTTTGGAGCCAGTAATCTTAGCATTATTATGTTGGAACGTCAACTGAGCCATCTAGATTTTGCGATACATAGACAACCATTTTAATTGATTAATCAATTAAAGTTATTTTAGTCACTTAAGACGGAGTGTGGCGGAAAGTTTCTTGCCAGTTTTTCTTGCCCGCTTTACGCTCTTGACTTGCGAACTGGTAGTAAATGTAAATTCACAATTCATTTAACTTCTTTTCTGACGTTCATAAGTGTATTTGTTTACCTATATGAATAATGTTATTTTGACTTTGACTTTGACTAAATACTTGTAAGGGATTTATTTTAGTTCATGATCAGAAGCTAAAAAATATATATATGTTAACTAATTGTTACCAAATTATAGGAGATAATTTGACGGCTGTTTTGTAATACAATTTTAAGCAGTGGGTTTCCCTGAGATATATATATTTTATAAATCGAGAAAGGTGTTGTTTCACCGAAAATGGAACCTAGAACATGGATTAACCATATAGGCAAGTATCGTTGGAAATAAATTAAAATTTTTTTCTTTATAATGAGAAGGGTTTGTGAGGGATTTGAGGTCGCTGTAATGCTAAATCACCTTTTTTGTTACGTTGACAACACAGCTACGTCATTAGCCAGATGTCAAAGTTATTCTGTAGAAGGTGAATTGTCATTTTATGCGTGCAGCCTATATTCAGGTGTTGAATACGCTCCGTATTCAGTATAACACGTTGAGGTTGCTTTGGGCTTGCCGAGGTTCTGCAGTGCGTCAGGTGTTTGCCGAGATCGACCTGACGGTGCCATCATTCGGGTGGTGGCATCCTTAATGCATCGTGTTAAATTAGCACCAATGGTATCCCAAATGTGATGATTAAGGCCTGTATTCACTTTGATTAGTGCGAGTGCAAGTGATTAGTGCAGGTGATTAGTAATTAGGAGAAAACAAGTGTGGACAGCGACTGATTAATGCAAGTGATTAGTTGGCTGCGTGGTAAAGTGATTAGAAGCGTGTTCTATTCTTTTGCGAGCGAACTCCGAGTAGTGACGTCGCGTGCGCCCTCCCTTCACCCTCACTCGACAATATGACAACTGAATTTACTTTACAGAGCCACTAAACAATAATTGGACACTACTTACACTACACACCTGCACAAATCATCCTAAATTACTAATCACTTGCACTCGCACTAATCAAAGTGAATACAGGCCTTTACAGAGGCTCGCACAGATTAAATTGATTCCTGACATTTGTACACTTAGATCTGTCAAATTACGTGGTTTTTATCAATAGACAAAGTCAGTTAATCGAAGTTTATAAAAGAGTTCGCACTAGTTTTAAATAATACAATTTTAATATTGTTTCATTCCATTGCCTCGAGATTTCCCAACCGATATATAAATACATTTCCATTGAAAAGTTTGAAAACTCCGTAAATGTTTCCAAAGATGCCCTTTAAAGTAAATAAAAGGAAAATGTGAAACTTTTGCGAAATGCCGGCCACAAATAAACAAATTTCAAAAGTATGAGTTACAATGTCCTTTTTGTTTCCACTCTGTTGATTTTGAAACGTGCTTTTTGATTTTGCTATTTATTTGATTTATATAAGATGGTTTCATTTGAATCATGATCATTTGTTTTTTCTAATAGGCAAGTAGGTGAACAGTGCGTAACACATGCCGTCGACTTTTCAGGTCAAGGCATGTCGATATCCTCACGATGGTTTCCTTCACTGTATGAGCGAATGTTAAATGACAGAAATCCATTATCCAAGGGGATCGAACCTACCACGGATGAGTGTCACATGTTGAAACCTCTAGGCCAACACTCTTTAACACATCTATATAACCTGTTTTGAATATACCACAAGTTTAGAACCTAAGATCTCCTTTCCGAGCCATTCCGTCCGAAACCAAGCAAATTAATTAAGTTTTGGGAATAAATGGAAATGAAATTGTATTGACTTCCGCCCTCAAATACTTCAAAATACGAAATTACTTTTTCTTCACAACGCCCAAGTCTTAATCACACAAAAACTTTATATACTCCATATATTAATATAAGCATTGAAAACAATTTTTTAGAAGATTTTAGAAATTCATAAATAAAAATCTCTAGAGATATAGTATATTTAAAAACTAAATAACAAAACTATTTCAAAGTTCCCAAACCGAATGGTGCTGATGGTGAAGTGGAAAGGAAGTAGATTCCAGGGCTGCCTCTTTCAGATTTATATCCCATAAATGACATTTCATTTCCAGCGCAAACGCCATTTTGATATAACGTCCAGTTTCCGCATTTTCTTGCTAAAACGAAACAATTTGATCCTGTATACAATATTTTTTTAATAGTCCGTATAATTAAGCTTAGTTCACGACCATTGTGCCTAGTAGTTCTAGGATTTTACGCCAAAACAATTAAATAAGATACTCCAAAATGTAAATAAACATTTAATTTCAGGAAATATTTGATAGTTTTCTTTAAATATCGATTTTTAACTTTTAACACAGTTTATTGTTAGATAGCTGCCCTGCGATTCTGTAACTCACTTTTCGAACTCACACAGCGGTTTTCGCATCGGCGGTCGCTCTCAAATCAGTCGTGAAGCAGTCATTTTATGACTTGGCATTCTGAAAAGGTGGGAGCTTGTAGTTTATTGTTTATCAGAATGCCAAATCGTAAAATGACTGCTTCACGACTGATTTGAGAGCGACCGCCTATGCGAAAACCGCTGTGTGAGTTCGAAAAGTGAGTTACGGAATCGCAAAGCTGACATGATCGAGCTTTCAGGCAACAATTTTTGAAGATCAGTTGAGGCTTTTCAAGATTATCAGCTCTGTAAGGTGCGGCAGAAATCATAAATGCAATATTTATATATGTTACAAAATATGGGAATTGAAAACACGATTGCTAACCAGGAAAACTGTCCGGTCTATTTATAGATTCTGCAAACAATTCCCAAGCTCTACTGTGATCACACGTGGATAAGATACAGCCAG